>NC_091246.1:121860000-122485000 GCF_042477335.2 Ovis canadensis
CCAGAATTTTTCATATAATGGGATCTGCCTACTGATACATCATGCTTATTACAAAACACATGAAACAAGAAATGAAGACCAAAGAACTTTTTTCTTATTGAAATTTTTCAAAGAATATATTAGAAAAAAATGTGTTAAGACAGTGGAAAATAAAAAATGGCAAGGTTTTAAGCTTTATTCTACAAAACAAGCAAAAAATAAATCCAGTATTATGAGAAATATGTGGTCCCCACATAATACAAGCTGTATATTTTTTCATATAGTCCTAAAGCTGAAAATAAAATCTCTAGGCATTTTTTTTAAGAAAGAAAACAGAAACAGTAGTGAGAACATAAGAAACAAATAAAAACACAAATAATAAAATTATAGGTGTAAGCATCTTAATAATTAGTGTAAATGTAAATGACCTACTTAGGTGTATTCATACCAATCAAAACACAAAAATCTGAGGAATGAATGATAAACATGACTCAACTATATGCCTCTTAAAAAAGACTCACTTAAAATCAATGACATAGGTAGGTTGAAATTAAAAGAATAGGAAACAATATATCATGTAAAAATTAGTTAAAGCACAGCAAAGAGTGGCTATATTAATGAAAATGAAATTCACTAGGGGCAAAACGAAACCTATATAATGGTAAAAGGGTCAGTCCACCAGAAACACATAACAATCCTAAATCTGAGCAAATTATGAAGCATAAAATATATTACTGGATAGAAGGAAAAGGAGAAATAAGCAAATACATTGCTAGACTTTAGGGAATTCCCTAGTAGTCTGGAGGTTAGCACTCTGCAACTTCTCTGCCAAGAGCTTGGGTTCAGTCTCTGGTTTTGGAACAAAGATCCCACAAATCATGTGTCATGACCAGTGAAATCCAAACTTGACTTTAATTTTTAAAAATAGAGTCTTCAATAATTTTCAGCAACTGAAAGAATTACTAGAGAGCAATTATCAAAGATATGGCAGATATGAATAACACAAAGAAAGGGATCCAACTGACATATAGAGTACTACATTCCCGAAAAGCAGAATATACATTTCTCCAAGTGCTTATAGAACTTTCACAAAGAAAAAAGACCATGAATTGAGCCATGAAACAAATAGCAACAAATTTAAAATAATATATAAAATGTTCTGACCTCAATGAGATTATACTAAAAAAATCAATAATAGCACTATCTACAATAGCCAAGACATGGAAACAATCTGTTGTCCATTAACAGATGAATGGATAAAGAAGATGTGGTACACATATACAATGGAATATTACTCAGTCATAAGAAAGAATAAAACAATGCCATTTGTAGCAACACGGATGGACCTAGAGATCATCATGCTGCTGCTGCTGCTGCTAAGTTGCTTCAGTCGTGTCCAACTCTGTGCGACCCCACAGACGGCAGCCCACCAGGCTCCCCCGTCCCTGGGATTCTCCAGGCAAGAACACTGTGTGGGTTGCCATTTCCTTCTCCAATGCATGAAAGTGAAAAGTGAAAGTGAAGTTGCTCAGTTGTGTCCGACTCTTCGTGACCCCATGGACTACAGCCTACCAAGCTCCTCCGCCCATGGGATTTTTCAGGCAAGAGTACTGGAGTGGATTGCCATTGCCTTCTCCAAGAGATCATCATACTAAGTGAAATAAACCAGAAAGAAAAAGACAAATACCATATGATATAGCTTATATGCAGAATCTAAAATGTGATACAAATGAACTTATTTGCAAAACAGAGACAGACTCACAGACATAAAAAAACAAACATGGTTATCAGAAGGGAAAGGGGTAGGAGAGGGATAAATTAGGAGTTTTGGATTAACAGATGCAAACTACTATATATAAAGTAGATACATAAAGACACCCTGCTGTACAGCACAGGGAAATATGTTCAATATTATGTAATAAACCATAATGGAAAAGAATACACACATACACACACATATCTATACACACGCATATATACAATCACTTTGCTGTACACCAGAAACCAACACAACATTGTAAAACAACTATGCTTCAGTTAAAAAAATTAAAGTAACAGAATAATAATAGGAAAAACTCTAAACATGTGGAAATTAAACAACATACTTCTAAATGACACATGGGTCAATTAAGAAGTCTCAAAGGAAATATACATAGGCTGAATGAAAGCTAAAACAAAACATATAATACTGAGGTGCAGCTAAAACAATGATGACAAAAATTTATGACACTTACATACATGTAATGCTTATGTTACAAAGGAGTAAAGGTCTCAGATGAATAATTCAAATTCCTATCTCAAGAAACTAGTACAAGAAAAAAAATGAAAAATAAGCATAAAACAAATTTTTAAAAATGATAGCAGAAATCAGTGAAAATACAAATAAGAAAATATGTTAAGAGGTCCCAAATCATCCCTAGTCTTAATGATTTACTATAGTACTCAAAATAGTCTTGTATTCACAGCTAAGATTCCTTAGAGTGAAACATCAACCGAGGTGAAAAGTGCAGTGGTGAAGTTCAGGAAAGGGCAGGCACAAGCTTCCAAGTGTCCTCTCCCAGTGGAATCATGCAGATTGAATTTAATTCCCCCAACAGTGAAATGTGACAAAGTGTGTGATATTTTGCCAACCACAGAAGCTCATTAGAGACCTACTGCCCCAGGTTCTCAACGGGATCTTGACTACATAAACACCCCCTGCTGAGCACACTCCCAAATTTCAGACTTCCTAAAGGAAAGCACATGTTCAACAAAACCACATTGTTTGTAAATTTTGGGCATAGGAAGCAACTTTTATCATAGCTGAAAATAATGGGAGTCCTTCTGGAATTTAAGGGCCAATTCTGTAACTTCTAAATAAGCCTTTCAAAGAAAAGTAATCTCAAGCTTCTTATGTTAACTTATTTCACACACACACAAAAAAGGGAAAAAACACAATATAGTATCAATGAAACAAAATGCTGTTTATTTTTTAAAAAATAATACATTTCATAAGCCTGTAGATAGACTGAAAATAGGGATGATATCAAACAATAAGAAAGCTACCCTATAGGTAGAAGAAAATTCATTAACACTACAGATCATACAGTCAATAATGGGTAATATAAAAGGAAATACTCTGAGTAATTTCATGCTCACTATTTTACAGCATGGAAGAAATAATCCACTTCCTTGAAAACCACAAATTAAAATTCAACCAGGGTGAAGTAGATTTTCTAAATAATCATGTAAACATTGATTTTGCAATTGAGTTTTTAATTAAAATCTCCAGAAAAGAGCAATCCCCAGGTCCAGATGGTTGTATTGAATTCTGCCTAATAATTAAAGTTAGTATAATTTAATTGTTTCTTCTAAAAATTAAAGAGGAGGAAAGATTTCCTAACTCATTTTATGATCATAACGCCCTGATACAGAAACCAGGCAAAGACAGTACCAAGAAAAAAGATATCATAGACCAATATCCCCCCAAAACTCATACCCAACATTCTTAATGCAGTATTAGCAAACTGAATTAATCAAAGCACTAGAATTATAAAGTATGACAATGTGGCATTTATTTTAAGAATACTTCACTTGTTCCATATTCAAAAATTAATATATTTCACTTATCAACAAGCACAAGAAGAAAAATCATATATCAGTTAAGACAGAAAAGGTATTTGACAAAATTCAACACCTATTCATTAAAAAAAAAAAAACTCTGAGTAAATAATTAATAGAGGGAAATTACCTCAAGGGATAAAGAACATTCACAACTGATTCTATAGCTTACCTCATACCTAGTAGCTAAAAGTGAAATTGTTTTCCTTTAAGATCTTTTACAAAGCAAGGATGTTCTCTCATCAGGCCTGAAATTCCTACAGGAATTTTTAGTCATTGTCATGAAATGAGAAAAAGCAACAAAAGACACACAGATTGGGGAGAAAGAAATAAAATTATCTCTATTTGCCGACGACATGATTATCTATCCCAAGAAATCCATACAAAGTGATAATCCAAAAAATATTTCAGAAAAGTTGCAAGATACAAATCAACACTCAAAAATCAATCACATTTTTCCAGCAATGAGCAATGTTGAGCATCTTTTCATGTGTGTGTTGGCCATTTGTGTGTCCTCTTTGGATAAATGTCTGTTTAGGTCTTCTGTCCATTCTTTGGGTTGTTTGCTTTTCTGATACTGAGCTGTTCGCATATTTTGGAGATTAATCCTTCATTGTTGCTTTGTTTGCAATTATTTTCTCCCATTTTGAGGATTATCTTTTCACATTGTTTATACTTTCCTTTGCTGTGCAAAAGCTTTTAGGTTTAATTGGATCCTATTTGTTTATTTATGTTTTTATTTCCATTACTCTCCAAAGTGGGTCAAAGAGGATCTTACGTGATTTATGTCAAAGAATATTCTGCCATGATTTCCTCTAAGAGTTTATAGTTGCTCATCTTACATTTAGATCTTTAATCCATTTTGAGTTTATTTTTGTGTATGGTGTTAGGAAGTGTTCTAATTTTATCCTTTTACACATGACTCTCCAGTCTTCCAAGTACCACTTACTGAAGAAGCTGCCTTTTCTCCACTGTATATTCTTGCCTCCTTTATTAACGATAAGGTGCCCATAGATGCATGGGTTTATTTCTGGGCTTTCTATCTCATTCCATTGGTCTATATTTCTGTTTTGGGGCCAGTATCACACTGTCTTAATTACTATAATTTTGTATTATAGTATAAAGTCAGGAAGGTTGATTCCTCCAGCTCTGTTTTTCTTTCTCAACATATCACCTCACACTGGTCAGAATAGACATCATCAAAGAATCAGCAAACAATAAATGCTGGAGAGTATGTGGAGAAAAAAAGAATTCTTTTGCATTTTTGGTCAGAATGTAAATTGTACAGCCACTATGGAGAACAGTATGAATATTCTTTTAAAAATTAGAAATAAATCTACCTTTTGACCCAGTAATCCTATTACTGGACATACAACTGGAGAAAGGCATAATTCAAAAAGACGCAAGTACCCCAGTATTCATAGCAGCACTATTTACAATAGCCAGGGTATGAAAACAACCTAGATGTCCATTGATGAACCATCCTAGATGTCCATGTCCATCTATCCACTGATAGATGAATGGATATAGTAATTGTGGTACATATATGCAATGGGATATTACTCAGCCATAAAAAGGAATGAACGTGAGTCAGTTGTAGTGAGGTGCATGAACCTAGAGCCTGTTATATAGAGTGAAGTAGTCAGAAATAGAAAAACAAACATTTTATATTAACACGTATATATGGAATCTAGAAAAATGGTACTGATGTACCATTAGGCAGGGCAGGAATGGAGACCCAGATGTACAGAATGGACTTGTGGGACACAGTGGGGGATGAGATGATGGGATGAACTGAGAAAGTAGAATTAACGTATATACACTACCTGAAAAAATAGACAGCTAGTGAGAAGTTGTTACATAATACAGGGAGCATGGCCTCGTGCTCTCTGAAGACCTAGAGGGATGGGATGTGTGGTGGAGGTGAGAGGGAGGCTCAAGAGAAAGGGGGTATATATATACTTATGGCTGATTTGCATTGTTGTATGGCAGAAACCAACACAACTTTGTGAAGCAACTATCCTGCAATTAAAAACAAAAAATAAAAAATAAAAGAGAAGTAAGTTCAAGTGTTCTGGAAAAATCAATCACATTCTTGTATACTAACACAAGATTTCACAAATAAGATCTTAAGCAATATTATTTATAATAACTCCAAAGAAAATAAAGTATTTAAGTATATATTTAACAAAATATGCATAGTGTCTGAATGCTGAAAATTATGCAGTGCTTATGAAAGGAATCAAAGAACCCTTAAACAAATGAGGCAATATATAGCATTCATAGGTGGGAAGACTCAACACAGTGGAGATATCAGTTCTCCACAAAATAATGTGTAAGTTATGTAATTCCTATTAAAAATTCCATCAAGGACTTTTGAACACATGGATTAGCTTATTCTAAAATTTGTATGGAAAGGTTTAGTACCTAAAAGAGTGCTTCATCACACCATTTTCTTGCTTTCAAATTTCCCATACCCATGTAATCAGGTTCCCATGATAAATCCCCTCCATTTGAAATACCTTGCGTGCTCTGTTTCTTCTTTCCTTCCTGGATTTTGACTGATACAGCAGAGTAACAGCATATGCATATGATAGAATGTGGAGCCAGGATCATGGAGTCCAGCCCTCACCTTACAATCAAAGAAAAGGACAACCAAGGAGACCAAGCATGTAGCACAAAATAGGACAAGGCATTAGCAGCCTAGCTAAAAATAGAGCTCAAGTTTTCTGACCCTCAGCCAGGCTGTTTTCACTCCACCTATCATCAAGTCTAAATTTCCGTAGCTATTCTCAGGAACACAATATGATCAAGGCCTGGATTTAGGACCAAAAGAACTCAGGGAATCCCAGCAAACCCTTCAGCACAGCAAAGTGGCCAGGGTTTTTCTGCATTCCTCTTCAGTAATGTGGGCTTCAACCTGGAAGGAATCCATGGTTCTCCAGTTAGACACTCACGCCTCAGCATTTCCCATGCAATTTTTGGTAAGGAACCAAAGTTAAGAGATTAGACATGAAAATGTGAGCTGAAAAGTCATAAATTCTAAACTCTGAATATTGACTTTTTGTATGGTCTCCTGGAAGCTATTTATTCTGTTTTTCCAATAAGAGATACAAACATACCTTGGAAGATTTTAAGGACAGTGACTTGATTCTAATAAATATGAGTTGGTTGGTCATTTGTGAAAGTTCACAAGGTCAGTTGGAGTCAGAAGCAGGACCAGGACTCAGGTCACCTGATACTCAGACAGATAGTAATGAAAATTGAGTAGAAATATTAGGGCCCATAGTGAAGGTTTGATGGCTGGAAGCAGAGCTGAAATGGTAGACTGTCTTCCGGTGGAGTGTGGGGTGCTGACACGTGTACTGTGAGCTGAGAAATTGTGCCCAGCTACCCAGACTTGCTTCTGCTTGTGTCTGCTGAGGTAGAACATCCCCAATAAGGACAAATGGGCCTGTCTTGAGCAGGTGACTGACAGCCAGAGGGCCCTATTTATTACTCCTGTCTGGCTGCCCATCCAGCTGGGTGACTGAGAATCCTCAGTCTTCTCCTCCGAGCCTTTGCTGTCTCCATCAGTCCTGGGCTACCTTCCCCAGATCCTCACTTGTCTTTATTAGGAATCATCTTCTACTTGAAGACTCTAGAGAAAGGACAAGAATCCTTTCCCCAGGATTCCCCAAACCAGCCAGTCTCACTCCTGTATCTCTATTTCTATCTAGGTGAAACCTGCCCCATTCTTTGTGAATTATTACATGGCAACAATCATGAAGTTATATACTTTTGCCCTTATAGTCTCGATCAGTATGTGCTTTATATGAGGAAATAAACATAGCACCAAGAGTTGAGTCCCATTGTTTATTTGCTCATTAGATTTAGCATGTGCTATGGGAAGGCTGGGCTTCCCTGGTAGCTCAGCTGATACCAAATCTACCTGCAATGCAGGAGACCCTGGCTCGATTCCTAGGGCAGAAAGATCCCCTGGAGAAAGGATAGGCTACCCACTCCAGTATTCATGGACTTCCCTAGTGGCTCAGATGGTAAAGAATCTGCTTGACATTCAGGAGACCTGGGTTCCATCCGTAGGTTGGGAAGATCCCCTGAAGGAGGGCATGGGAGCCCACTTCATTATTCTTGCCTAGAGAATCCCCATGGAAACAGAGGTGCCTGGCAGGCTACAGCTAAAAGAGTTGGACATGACTGAGCAATGCACAGCATAGCAAACGAGAAAGCTATGGTGCCTTTAGGGAACTCACTATAGCCAGAGGCCCCACAGCCTGTCATGACAGCAAGTATCATAAGACATCACTGCTATAGTTTGCAATGTGAGATGTGGAGAAGGTTAACAGCAGCAGCATTGATAACATAAGGCTACACCTGCACGCCCTACATGTGCAGGATCCCTGCAGTGTAGTTGGCAGTGGCTTTTATTCCTTGTAGAACTCTACAGGTAGGTGCTTCTTGGCTCTTTTCTCAGAAGAAGATGTGAAAGCCAAAAGAAGGTTATTTCCCTGGCCAGACTCAAGGGCAGATTAGAGAGTCCTGTTGGGAGCCCAGGTAGATGCCTCTAGAGCCTGCCCCTCTGTCACACAACAAAAGCCTGGAGTGAGAACAGAAAGAAATGAACTCTACCTCAAATATCCAACAGCTCTGAAAGCTGAGGAAACCCTTACCTCCTGCCATGTTTCATCACAATGGTTGCAAGAGCAATTAAGTTATGGACTCAGTTCAGTCACTCAGTCATGTCCAACTCTTGGGGAAACCCATAAACCACATCACAACAGGCCTCCCTGTCTGTCGACAACTCCCAGAGTCCACCAAAACTGATGTGCATTGTGTCGGTGATCTCATCCAACCATCTCATCCTCTGTCATCCCCTTCTCCTCCTGCACTCAATTTTTTCCAACATCAGGGTCTTTTCAAATAACTCAGCTCTTCACATCAGTTGGCCAAAGTATTGGAGTTTCAGCTTCAATATCAGTCCTTCCAGTGAACAATCAGGATTGATCTCCTTTAGGATGAACTGGTTGGATCTCCTTGCAGTCCAAGGGACTCTCAAGAGACTTCTTCAACACCACAGTTCAAAAGCATCAATGCTTTTGATCACATCTTCAATGCTCAGCCTTCTTCACAGTCCAACTCTCACATCCATACATGACTAATGGAAAAACCAGAGCCTTGACTAGATGAACCTTTGTTCACAAAGTAATGTCTCTGCTTTTTAATATGCTGTCTAGGTTGGTCATAAATTTCCTTCCAAGGAGTAAGCATCTTTTAATTTCATGGCTGCAAACAACATCTGCAGTGACTTTGCAGCCCATAAAATAAAGTCAGCTACTCTTTCCCCACCTACTTGCCATGAAGTGATGGGACTGGATGCCATGATCTTCTTTTTCTGAATGTTGAGCTTTAAGTCAACTTTTTCACTCTCCTTTTTCACTTTTATCAAGAGGCTCTTTAGTTCTTCTTCACTTTTTGCCATAAGGGTGGTGTCATCTGCATATCTGAGGTTATTGATATTTCTCCCTGAAATCTTGATTCTAGCTTGTGCTTCTTCCAGCCCAGCATTTCTCATGATGTACTCTGCATGGAAGTTAAATAAGCAGGGTGACAATATACAGCCTTGACATACTCTTTTTCCTCTTTGGAACTAGTCTGTTGTTCCTTGTCTGGTTCTAACTGTTGCTTCCTGACCTGCATACAGATTTCTGAAGAGGCAGGTCAGGTGGTCTGGTATTCCCATCTCTTTCAGAATTTTCCACAGTTGATTTTGATCCACACAGTCAAAGGCTTTGGCATAGTCAATAAAGCAGAAATAGATGTTTCTCTGGAACTCTCTTGCTTTTTTGATGATCCAGTGGATGTTGGCAATTTGATCTCTGGTTCCTCTGCTTTTTGTAAAACCAGCTTGAACATCTGGAATTTCACATTTCACGTATTTTTGAAGCCTGGCATGGAGAATTTTGAGCATTACTTTACTAGCGTGTGAGATGAGTGCAATTGTGTGGTAGTTTGAGCATTCTTTGGCATTGCCTTTCTTTGGGATTGGAATGAAAACTGACCTTTACCAGTCCTGTGGCCATTGCTGAGTTTTCCACATTTGCTGGCATATTGAGTGCAGCGCTTTCACAGCATCATCTTTCAGGATCTGAGCACTGGAATTCCATCACCTCCACTAGATTTTTTTGTAGTGATGCTTGCTAAGGCCCACTTGACTTCACATTCCAGGATATCTGGCTTTAGGTAAGTGTGAGTGATCATACATCATGATTATCTGGGTCGTGAAGATCTTTTTTATACAGTTCTTCTGTGTATTCTTGGCACTTCTTAATATCTTCTGGTTCTGTTAGGTCCATTTCTGTTCTTTATCGAGCCCATCTTTGCATGAAATGTTCCCTTGGTATCTCTAATTTTCTTGAAGAGATCTCTAGTCTTTCCCATTCTATTATTTCCTCTATTTCTTTGCATTGATTGCTGAGGAAGGCTTTCTTATCTCTCCTTGCTATTGTTTGGAACTCTGCATTCAAATGGGTATATCTTTCCTTTTCTCCTCTGCTTTTCACTTCTCTTCTTTTCACAGCTATTTGTAAGGCCTCCTCAGACAGCCACTTTGCTTTTTTGCATTTCTTTTTCTTGGGGAAGGCCTTGATTCATGTCTCCTGTACTATGGAATGCTGATTGATTAAACCACTACCCTCTCCCCATGATTGTTACTGGTGCCATTGTTCAGCCCTTCCTGAAGTTAGAAAGCACTCATCATCAAACACAGGTTTGATATCCTCCGTGATGTGATTTTCTCAGTGGATCAGCATCAAGTTCATTTACTGGTATGTCTCCTGGCAATTTATCCTGTGCTGCTTGCTGTGGCCTTTTATTCACTCCCAGCCAAAACAATTCAGCTTACATCACCAGTGGATCTTTTCTTCCTTGGATCCCATATATTCCTGGTTGTTGCTTTTCAAGAAAACATGAAATCATCATCATCAACAATGACAAACATGTCAAAGTGGACCTCTTGGCTGTTTCCACTCTTTTCTATGCATACAATGAACTTCTGTTTCATTGCTGTATCATAATACTATCTTTGGGAGGACAGCTTAAATAGTAACTAGTCTTTATGTTACTTGTATATGCTGGTGACTATATAATATCCAGCTAAAGACTATCAGGGGGGTACTCTTTCTGCCCCCTTCTGATGCCTATGTCAGAAGCTTTCTCCATCTCCTTTATACTTTAATAAAACTTTGTTACACAAAAGCTCTGAGCCATCAAGCTTCGTCTCTGGCCCAGGATTGAATTCTTCTCCTCCAGGGGCCAAGAATCCTGGCATCATAATTCAACAACAACCTTTTATCTTGGGGGCTTGTCCAGGATCCTTCAGGACAAGATGGCCCTGATAACCTATGTGAGCTTACTTCTGCTGACTCCAAATATCCTGAGTCTGCCATTTGATCCTCAATGCCTTCCTGTCCTGGGCTCACTCTTACGCTGCATTCCACAATCGGTCTAACTGCTGGGTCTGTGGAACACTCCCCTCTTCATCAGTGGAAGGCTTCCCATGGTGGACATCTCCACTTCAAGGAAAAGACTTTCGCCAAGTGTGTAAATACCTTCGACAACAATTACATGTGATGCCTCTTCTTCATCTGATGACACCTACCAACCCTAAAATGGACTGGTACAACACTTTAACTATAGACATAATGTGACTTTTAATTTTGATTTTAACTTGTTTTAATGACTATGTTGCCCTGCATCTGTAACTGTGTAACTGGATTTGTTTCTAGCCGCATAAAAGCTTTCAAGTTACAAATGGTTGCTCAAACTCCTGCTACTGCTGCAGCTGCCTCCAACTACTATTTGGGGCCCCTGGATCAGATATCCTCAATATGAGGATTAGGAGAATATGTTGCATCCCCAATTTAGGGACAATGCCCCTTCTCAGCTCCGAAGCAATTATGGAATGAAAACGATGCCCCTTTTCCCTAGGCAACATAATTCTCCTAAAAGAAAAGTGGGGAATGAGAGGGTAACAGGCAGGAAGCCCAGGGGTCTCCAAATGGAGGAAATAGCCTGCAAGTGTCAGACATTTTATCTCTCTTAATTGGCAGGAAGAAACAAACTAGTGATTTTTTTTTCCTTCTCTATACAAATTTAAAAGGAGGTTTCTCTTAAAATTCTGTGTTGTCATGATGATATCTAGTTTCACCTGAAGTTAACCAATGCCTTTTTCTTATGGAAATGTTTATCTTAAGCTATGGTGGCTCAGATGGTAAAGTGTCTGTCTGCAATGCAGGAGACCAGGGTCCGATCCCTGGGTTGGGAAGATCCCCTGGAGAAGGAAATGGCAGCCCACTCCAGTGTTCTCACCTGGAAAATCCCATGGGCTGCAGAGCCTGGTAGGTTACCGTCCATGGGGTCGCAGAGTCGGACACGACTGAGCGACTTCACTTTCACACTCTCACTTTATATGTATATATCCAATGATACACATAATATATTTGAAGCGACATTAGCTATGGATAAAGAGACTTTGCTATCAGTTTGTCTATTTTGTTTATCTTCTCAAAGAACCAACTTTATTTTACTGATCTTTGCTATAGTCTCCTTCATTTATTTTTATTTCTGCTCTGATTTTTATGATTTCTGTCCTTCTACTAACGTTGAGAGGTTTTTGTTCCTCTTTCCCAGTTACATCAGGTGTAAAGTTGGCTTGTTTATTTGATGTTTCTCTGTTTCATGAGGTATGAATAATTGGAGCTATTAATAAAAAATACAAGGCAGAGGAGAACAAGATGGCAGAGAAGTAGGTGGACATGGAGTACATCTTGCTCCACAGATACATTAGGAATACACCTTCAGACACAGAAGTGCATGCAGAACACCAGCTGAGAGCAAACAGCAGTACCTGACCACCAGAAAAGAATATATAGAACCACACAAAACTCAGTAGAATGAAGGAAATAGGGGGAAAAACAGAAGTGTTACTAAGACTGGACTTGCCCTCAGCAAGTGAGGGAACTGACGCAGGGGTCCAATCCCCACATCAGGGCAAGTGTCCAGATCACAGGAAAAACATTTAAGGCTGAGAGTGAAACAGCTGATCTGTGGCAGTCTAACTAGAATGAGAATCAGACAGTCCTTGCCACAGCCATACATACCCCAGACAGGGACACAGGTCCCCTAGAAGGTAGAGCAGCCGGGAGTTGGACCATAGGGTTTGTGGAGCAATGCCAGGGTGAGGGATTCTCCTAACTGTGGAGAGACGGACAGAGGAGATGTGAGGGAGGAGATTGTGGTGGAAAATGCCTGTGGAGGAAAGCCAGGCAGCCATGGAAACAAGGTGATACAGCTGAGTCATGCATAGAGGGTGGAGCTATCACCATAGCCTCTCTCTCCCCACCCGCCAGCATTGGCAGTTGAACAATAGAGAGGCTGGCCCATCAAATGCCTGATGCACCGAACTACAGTGTAGGACCCCACCCAGGATGCCCCTTTAAATGCCTGACATGCTGATCTACAGAGTAGGAGCACAGTCAGGATGCCCCCTTAAGGGACTGATGTGCTGAACTACAGAGTAGGACCCCACCCAGGGTGCCCCCTTAAGTGACTGATGCACGGATCTACAGAGTAGGACCCCACCCAGGGTGCCCCTTTAAGTGCCTGGTGTGCTGATCTACAGAGTAGGGCCACAGTCAGGACGCCCCCCTTAAGTGACTGATGTGCTGATCTACAGCGTAGGACCCCAGCGAGGGGGGCCCCTCTGTGCGCCTGATGCACATGGAACATCAGAGAAGGACCCCAGGTAAGGGAGCCCTCTAAGTGCCTGAATGGACGGAGCAATGAAGAAAGACTTAGCCAAAGAGGCCTTCTGATTGCCAGCTATCAGAGGCTTGAAAAAAGACTCTGATAGGGCCATAACTCCCATGGCTGAAGCAGTCCATGTGCCTGCACACTTGGAGCCTCCAGGGACCCCGCAATCCAAACAGGTGTGCCACCTTCATGCTCAACCCTCACTAGGGCAAAGCTGCCACAGACAGAAAAAAAAAAAATGTTGCATCTATGCACGTGAGGTCACTTTGCTCGTGTCCAGCTCTGCAACGCTGTGCTCTGTTGCCTACCAGGCTTCTCTGAGAAGGAAGTTCTCCATTCACGAACACTGAATACTGGAGTGTATTGACCGATACTGGTTGCCATACCCTTCTAGAGCACTGTATTTCCTGGTGCCCTAGCCACCAAATCCCCTGAGTACCCGGTGCTGACAGAACCCCTGCAGCCCAAGCAGCTGCACCACCTCTGCACATGACCCTCATGGGGGCAGACCCAAGTCATCCAGGGCAGCCTCATGAGCAAACCCCAGTGGATGACCCACATGCAGAGGTGAAAATAAAACCACAGTTGAAACCCAAGAGTGGTATGGCTAAGGAAGAAGAGCCAAACCTTCCCGCCAGCTGTACAAGCTGCAGATTAAATCCACTTAATAAACTAAGCAGACTTTGTGTCTACAAAATATATAAAAGGATATTGAGAGCTCCTATTGATAGCTGTGGACATTGGATGCAAGAACACACAGGAGTAGGACTAGATGAAAATCTGAGATGCCCCCACAGCAGGTCCAGAGACCAGTATTGGAGGGCATCATATAGAGGTAAGGTGGACTGTGACTCCCACCAAGGGAAAGGGCCCTGACAGCTGTGATTCATGAAAAACATTTATTCTTTCTATGTTTTGACTTGTTCTATAGTTTCTTTTGGATTATTTTCTTTCTTATTGTTTTCTTTTATACCTTTTTTTTGCCCCACTCTCCTTGTTGTTCAGTTCAGTTCAGTTCAGTCGCTAAGTCATGTCCGACTCTTTGTGACCCCATGAATTACAGCACACCAGGCCTCCCTGTCCATCACCAACTCCCAGAGTTCACTCAAACTCATGTCCATCGAGACAGTGATGCCATCCAGCCATCTCATCCTTTGTTGTCCCCTTCTCCTCCTGCCCCCAATCCCTCCCAGTATCAGAGTCTTTTCCAATGAGTCAACTCTTCACATGAGGTGGCCAAAATACTGGAGTTTCAGCTTTAGCATCATTCTTTCCAAAGAATACCCAGGACTGATCTCCTTTAGGATGGACTGATTGCATCTCCTTGCAGTCCAAGGGACTCTCAAGAGTCTTCTCCAACACTACAGTCCAAAAGCATCAATTCTTCGGTGCTCAGCTTTCTTCACAGTCCAACTCTCACATTCATACATGACCACTGGAAAAACCATAGCCTTGACTAGATGGACCTTTGTTGGCAAAGTAATGTCTCTGCTTTTGAATATGCTAACTAGGTTGGTCATAACCCTCCTTCCAAGAAGTAAGCATCTTTTAATTTCATGGATGCAATCACCATCTGATGTAGTTGTCCATTTTATCAACACTATAAACTCTAATTAAGCTTTTGAGATTGACTTTTTCAATCACACTTTTGATCATTGTTATAAACCTCTGCCTTCACATGCGCTTTTGCAGGTCTGTGGAGTGTTCCTATTTTTTGTCCTCATTCTTCTTCCTTTTTTTAAAATATTCTATTCTCTTTTTAATTTTTAATTTTACTTTTTAAACCTATTATTATTTTTTATACATGTATTCCTTTGTTTACCTTCGCCACTGTTATTTTGCCCTTGCAGTTAATCTTTAATGTATATAATTCTTCTTTATCTACATCTATTTAACTTTGTATATCTATTCTTTCTTTCTTTTCTTTCATTCCTTTCCTCTCAACATATTTGTTAGTTTTGTTTTCATTGTGTTATTTTCCACTTGGCACTTTGCTTTAGTTTTGTTTTCCAGTTTGTGCTTTAGTTAGTTTTGTTCTTAATTTGTAGATATCATTTTTGGTTTCCTTTATTTGATGAGTCGATTTATTGTACTTTGTTTTTGCTGGACTATTTGATTTTGCTTATAAATATAAATATATATGTGTATATTCCATTATTTTAATTATCATTTACCTGTTTGTAAGGGAGTATGTCAAGGCTGTATGTTGTCACCCTGCTTATTTAACTTATATGCAGAGTACATAATGAGAAACACTGGGATGGAAGAAGCACAAGCTGGAATCAAGATTGCCAGGAGAAATATCAGTAACTTCAGATATGCAGATGAACCACCCATATGGCAGAAAGTGAAGAGGAACTTAAAAGCCTCTTGACGAAAGTGAAAGGGGAGAGTGAAAAAGTTGGCTTAAAGCTCAACATTCAGAAAACTAAGATCATGGCATCTAGTCCCATCACTTCATGGGAAATAGATGGGGAAACAGTAGAAACAGTGTCAGACTTTATATTTTGGGGCTCCAAAATCACTGCAGATGGTGATTGCAGCCATGAAATTAAAAGATGTTTACTCCATGGAAGGAGAGTTATGACCAACCTAGTTAGCATATTCAAAAGCAGAGACATTACTTTGTCGACTAAGGTTCCTCTAGTCAAGGCTATGGTTTTTCCAGTGGTCATGTATGGATGTGAGAGTTGGACTGTGAAGAAAGCTGAGTGCCGAAGAATTGATGCTTTTGAACTGTGGTGTTGGAGAAGACTCTTGAGAGTCCCTTGGACTGCAAGGAGATTCAACCAATCCATCCTAAAGGAGATCAGTCCTAGGTGTTCTTTGGAAGGAATGATGCTAAAGCTGAAACTCCAGTACTTTGGCCACCACATGCAAAGAGTTAACTCATTGGAAAGACTCTGATGCTTGGAGGGATTGGGGGCAGGAGGAAAAGGGGACGACAGAGGATGAGATGGCTGGATGGCATCACTGACTCGATGGATGTGAGTCTGAGTGAACTCTGGGAGTTGGTGATGGACAGGGAGGCCTGGCATGCTGCGATTCAGGGGGTCCCAAAGAGTCAGACATGACTTAGCGACTGAACTGTACTGAACTGCCATTTGCCTCGGGCTCATCTTTGATTTCCCATTTTTGGGTATGTGTTTTAATATCACTTAATACCATAACAAACCACTTGTGGAATCTATGTTCCTGACCAGAGATCAAATCTTGGGCCTTTGAAGTGGGAGCACTGACTCTAAGACTCTAGACTGCCAGAGAACCAACCCTAGTGAGTATGAAATATTGAGAACTCACACAAAAGAAACCACCTAAATTCAAGACCTGGCATCACCCATCCACGCTAGCACCATGTGCAGGACACCTCATTCAAAAAACAAAGAAGACAAAAATACAGCCGAGTCATCAACAAACAGGACTACCACCTCACTCAGCCTTGCCCATCAGAATAAAAGCAAACAAACAACAACAACAACAAAAATAAAACAGCATAGATCTCACCCTATGCAAAGCTTACACAAACCACTGGACAAAGCTTAGGAGGGAAGAAACCAAAAGGAAGAAAGAATTCAGCCTTGAAGACTGGGAAATGGAGACCTCAAACATAGTAAGCTTTAAGAAAAATAATGAAAAGGCAGAGAAATACTGCACAAAAAAAGGAACAAACAAAAAACACAGAAGTCCAAAAAATGAAGAGGACATAGGCAAGCTACCTGGAAAAGGATTCAGAATAATAATAGTAAAGATGATCAAAACCCTGAAAATAAAATGGGGAAAATGCAAGAATCAATTTTAAAAGACCTAGAACAATTAAAGAATAAACATACAGAGACACACAACACAATTACTGAAATTAAAAATACTCAAGAAGAAATCAATAGCAAAATAACTGAGGCTGAAGAATCAGTGAGCTGGAAGATAAAATGGTGGAAACAAATTCTGAGGAGCAGAATAAAGTAAAAACATTGAAAAGAACTTAGGATAGTCTCAGAGATGTCTGGGACAATATCATATGCACCAACATTTGAATTATTGGGTCTCAGAAGAAGAGAAAAAGAAAAGGCATTAGAAAATTTTTGAAGACATTTTAGTCGAAAATTTCCCCAATGTGGAAAATGAAATAATCAATCAAGTTCAAGAGGTGCAAAGAGTTCCACATAGGATAAATCCAGGGAGAAACATGCCAAGACACATGTTAATCAAACTAGCAAAGATTAAACACACAAAAAAAGAATATAAAAAACAGCAGGGAAAAGCAACAAGTAACATTCAAAGGAAACCTAATGTGTTTAACAGTTGATCTCTCAGTGGAAACTCTGCAGGCCAGAAGGGAATGGCAAGATATATTTAAAGTACTGAAAGGGAAAAATCTACACCCAAGATTACTCTACCCGGCAAGGATCTCATTCACAGTTTCTGGAGAAATCAAAAGCTTTTCAAACAAGCAAATGTTAAGAGAATTCAGTATCACCAAACCACTTTTACAGCAAATGTTCAGTTCAGTTCAGTTCAGTCATTCAGTTGTGTCCAACTCTCTGTGACCCCATGAATCGCAACATGCCAGGCCTCCCTGTCTATCACCAACTCCTGGAGTTCACTCACACTCACAGCCATCGAGTCAGTGATGCCATCCAGCCATCTCACCCTCTGTCGTCCCCTTCTCTTCCTGCCCCCAAACCCTCCCAGCATCAGGGTCTTTTCCAATGAGTCAACTCTTCGCATGAGGTGGCCAAAGTATTGGACTTTCAGCTTTAGCTCCAGTCCTTCCAAAGAACATCCAGGACTGAACTCCTTTAGAATGGACTGGTTGGATTTCCTTGCAGTCCAAGTGACTCTCAAGAGTCTTCTCCAACACCACAGTTCAAAAGCATCCATTCTTTGGCGCTTAGCCTTCTTCACAGTCCAACTCTCACATCCAAACATGATCACTGGAAAAACCATAGCCTTGACTAGACAGACCTTTGCTGACAAAGTAATGTCTCTGCTTTTTAATATGCTGTCTAGGTTGGTCATAACTTTCCTTCCAAGGAGTAAGCTTCTTTTAATTTCATGGCTGCAATCACCATCTGCAGTAATTGGAGCCCCAAAACATAAAGTCTGACACTGTTTCCACTGTTTCCCCATCTATTTCCCATGAAGTGATGGGACTGGATGCCATGATCTTCGTTTTCTGAATGTTGGCTTTAAGCCAACTTTTTCACTCTCCTCTTTCACTTTGATCAATAGGCTTTTTAGTTCCTCTTCACTTTCTGCCATAAGGTTGGTGTCATCTGCATATCTGAAGTTATTGATATTTCTCCCAGCAATCTTGATTCTAGCTTGTGCTTCTTCCAGCCCAGTGTTTATGTTAAAGGGATTTATATAGTCAAGAAATACAAGAGAGGAAAATTATCTACAAAATTAAACCCCAATCAACAAAACATCAGAAGGAACATATATATCAATAATTAAATGTAAACAGATAAAATGCTGCATCCAAAAGACACAGACTGGCTGAATGGATACAAAAGCAAGATGCATATACATGCTATCTACAAGAAACCCACTTCAGACCTAGAGACACATATAGACTGAAATTGAGAGGATTGAAAAATATATTCCATGCAAATGGACAGCAAAACAAAGCTGTAGTAGCAATCCTCATATCAGACAAAATATACCTTAAATGTATAATATTACAAGAGATAAGGAAGAGGACACTACATAATGATCAAGGTATCAATCCAAGAGGAAGACATAACAATTGTAAATATCTATGCACCCAACAGGGCTTCCCTGGTTGCTCAGAGGTTAAAGTGTCAGCCTGGAATGCAGGAGATCTGGGTTCGATCCCCAGGTCAGGAAGATTCCCTGGAGAAGGAAATGGCAACCCACTCCAGTACTCTTGCCTGGAGAATCCCATGGAGGGAGGAGCCTGGTAGACTACAGTCCATGGGGTGGCAAAGAGTCAGACATGACTGAGCGACTTCACTTTCACTTTCAGTTTCACTATGCACCCAACATAGGAGCACCTCAATACATAAGACAAACACTAACAGACATAGAAGGAGAAATTGACATTAACACAACAATAGTAGGAAACTTTAACACTTCACTCATACCAATGATCATCAAAACAGAAAATTAATGAGGAAACACAAGTATTAAATGATACATTAGATGAGATGGATCTCATTGATATCTTCAGGACATTCCATCCAAATGCAGAAGAATCCACCTCTTTCTCAAGTACACATGAAACATTCTCCAAGATAGACCACATCTTGGGTCACAAATCAAACCTCAGTAAATTTAAGAAAATTGAAATCATATCAAGCATCTTTTCTGACTCCAATGCTATGAGACTCGCTATCAATTGTGAGAAGAAAAAAAAAAAACTGCAAAAATCAGAAACACGTGGAGATTAAACAATACGAATAACGAACAGGTTACTGAAGAAATCAAGAGGGAAATTTTTTAAAATTCCTAGAAACAAATGACAACGAAAACACAACACCTCAAAACTATGGCATACAGCAAAAGTAGTTCTAAGAGGGAAGTTTATAGCAGTACAATTCTACCTTAAGAAACAAGAAAAAAACTTCAAATAGACTACCTAATTTTATACCTAAAACAACTGGAAAAAGGAAAACAAAGAAACCCCAAATCATCAGAAGGAAAGAAATCATAAGGATCAGAGAAGAAATAAATGAAAAAGAAATGAAATAAAACATAGTAAAGATTAATAAAACTGTAGGCTAGTTATTTGAGATGATAAACAAAATTGACAAACCTTTAGCCAGACTCATCAAGAAGAAAAGTGAGAAGAATCAAATCAATAAAATCATAAATGGAAAAGGAAAGTTTACAACAGACAACACAGAAATACAAAGGATAACCTGGAAGAAATGGACAGATTCTTAGAAAAGTTCAATCTTCAAAGAATGAACCAGGAAGAAATGGAAATTATGAACAACCCAATTACAAGCCCTGAAATTGAAGCTGTGATCAAAAATCTCCCAAAATCAAAAGCCCAGGACCAGATGGCTTCACAGGAGAATTCCGTCAAACATTTAGAGGAGAGCTAATGCCTATCTTTCTAAAACTCTTTCAAAAAACTGCACAGGAAGGAACACTTCCAAACTCAATCTACGAGGCCACCATCACTCTGATACCAAAGCCAGATAAAGACAACACAAAAAAGGGGACACTACAGGCCAACTTCACTAATGAAAATAGATGTAAAAATCCTCAACAAAATTTTAGCAAACAGAATCCAACAACACAATAAAAAGCACATATATCTTGATCAAGTTGGGTTTATTCCAGGGATGCAAGGATTCTTCAATATATGGAAGTCAATTAATGTGATACATCATATTAACAAATCGAAGGATTAAAAACTATATGAGCATCTCAATAGATGCATAAAAAACCTTTGACAAAATTCAGCATCCATTTATGAGCAAGACTCTTCAAAAAATCAGCATAGGAGGAACCTTCCTCAACATAGTAAAGGCCATATTTGATAAGCCCACAGCAAACAATATTCTCAGTGGTGAAAAACTGAAAGCATTCACCCTAAGATCAGGAACAAGACAAAGGTGTCCACTTTCACCACTATTATTAAACATAGTTCTGGAAGTCCTAGCTATAGCAATCAGAGAAAAAAAGAAATAAAAGGAGTCCATATGAGAAAAGAAGTAAAGCTCTCACTGTTTGCAGATGACATGATACTGTACATAGAAAACCCTAAAGATAGTATCAGGAAATCACTAGAGCTAATCAGTGAATTTAGCAAAGTCCCAGGATACAAAATCAATACACAGAAATCACTTGCATTTCTACATAGTAACAATGAAAAATCAAAAAGAGCAATTAAGAAATCAATCCCATTCATCATTGCAACAAAAAGGATTAAATATCTAGGAGTAAACTTACCTAAGGAGACAGAAGACCTGTATATGGAAAATTATAAAACACTGATGAAAAAAATCAAAGCTGACTTAAATAGATGGAGAGATATTCCATGTTCCTGGTTAGGAAGAATCAATATTGTGAATATGACTATACTACCAAATGCAATCTACAGATCCCTATCAAATTGCCAATGGCATTTTTCACAGAACTATGACCAAAAAAGTCACAATTCATCTGGAAACACAAAAGACTCCAAATAGTCAAAGTAGTCCTGAGAAAGAAGAATGGAGCTGGAGGAATCGACCTTCCTGTCTTCAGATTATACTGCAAAGCTACAGTCATCAAGACAGTATGGTACTGGCATAGAAACAGAAATATAGACCAATGGAACAAAGTAGAAAGCCCAGAAATAACTCCATGCACCAATGGGTACCTTATTTTTGATAAAAGAGGCAATAATATATAATGGGGCAAAGACAACCTCTTTAATAAATAGTGCCAGGAAACTGGACAGCTACATATAAAAGAATGAAATTAGAACACTTCCTAATACCATACACAAAGGTAAACTCAAAATGGATTAAAGACCTAAATGTAATATCAGAAACTATAAAATTCTTAGAGAGAAACATAGGCAGAACCCTCGATGACATAAATCCAAACAAGATCCTCTATGACCCACCTCCTAGAATAATGGAAATAAAAACAAAAGTAAACAAGTGAGACCTAATTAAACTTGAAAGCTTTTCAATAGCAAATGAAACTATCAGCAAGGTGAAAAGACAACCCTCAGAATGGGAGAATATAATAGAAAATGAAACAACTGGCAAAGGATTAATTTCCAAAATATACAAGCAGCTCATACAACTCAATATCAGAAAAACAAACAACCCAATCAAAAAGTCGGGAAAAGACCTAAACAGACATTTCTCCAAAGAAGACATACAGATAGCTAACAAACACATGAAAAGATGCTCAACATCGCTCATTACTAGAGAAATGCAAATCAAAACCACAAGGAGATACCACCTCACACCAGTCAGAATGGCCATCATCAAAAAGCCTTCAAACAATAAATGCTGGCGGGGGTGTGTTGAAAAGGGAATGCTCTTGCATTGTTTGTGGGAATGTAAACTGACACAGCCACTAGGGAAGACAGTATGGAGATTCCTTTAAAAACTAGGAATAAAACCACCATATGACCCAGCAATCCCACCCCTAGGCATATACCCTGAGGAAACCAAAATTGAAAAAGACACATGTATCCCATTGTTCATTGCACCATTATTTACAATAGCTAGAACATGGAAGTAATTTAGATGTTCATTGACAGATGAATGAATAAAGAATTGTGGTACATATACACAGTAAAACTAAAAGCTAGTTCTTTGAGAAGATAAATAATACTGACAAATCTTTAGCCAGACTCATCAAGAAAAAAAGAGAGAAGAATCAAATCAACAAAATTAGAAGTGAAAAAGGAGAGGTATTACTCATCCATAAAAAGGAATGCATTTGAGTCAGTTCTAATGAGGTGGATAAACACAGAGTAAAGTCAGAAAGAGAAAGATAAATATCGCATAGTAATGCATATATATGGAATCTAGAAAAAATGGTTCAGTTCAGTCGCTCAGTCGTGTCCAACTCTTTGTGACCCCATGAACTGCCACACACCAGGCTTCCCTGTCCATAAAAAATGGTACTGAAGAATTTATTTGCAAGGCAGCAATGGAGAAACACACATAAGAAATAGACTTATGGACATGGGGAGAAGGGAGCAGAGGGTAAGATGTATGAAGAGAGTAACATGGAAACTCACATTACCATATGTAAAACAGAATTTTCTGTATGTTGCAGGAAACTCAGACAGGGGTTCTGTATCAACCTGGAGGGGTGGGATGGGAAGGGAGATGGGAGGGAGTTTCAAACGGGAGAGGATATATGTATACCTATGGCTGATTCATGTTGGTGTTTGACAGAAAACAACAAAATTCTGTAGAGCAATTATCCTTCAATTAAAAAATGAATAAATGTTAAAAAAAATTTTTTTAATTACAGAGCAACTGACACAGCCAGAACTGTCCCTAGCAAAATGGAATGTGAGGTTACTGCAGCTATGACCAAGTTTGCATATGCAAGCAATGCCATCCACACCAGAACTATTATCTCTTGGACACTGTACAGTGCATTACGTCTAATTGCATAAATGCTAAAAGGTGGAGGGGGAAATGTACATCTAGGGTTAATAAAGGATGATACACAACCTGTCAAAGACTCTCTTTTCTTTTGGTGAGGGCTTCATGCTATCTACAGGGGTCTGCATTCTCTCCAAGCTCTTGTCTATCTCTCCTTTGGTCTGTAATGATCACTTTCCATCTCTGGGAGCCTTGTGTCTCCTGACTTAATGCATTGCAGGATGCTGAGTCCAAGTTATGAAAAAGGCATAGCCATTAGTGCATTGCATCCACCCTGTTTAGATGATCTCACCCTCAACTATTAATATTAGAGCCAAGTCAAGTCCAGGAAGCACCATTAAGAGTCCCTCAGCTCCATTCACTTCCAACCAAGAGGTAGAGTGATGCCCAGATCAGAGAGCTTCATCTTCTGAGACAGGAGTGAGATGTGGCAACAGGACGCAGAGGTTGCTACCTCTGTCTTTGACCACCTCATCCAACCAGAAGTTCTTTTTCCTTCCATGTGACCATTGTACAGCCTCAGTCCCAGAGGAGTGACTGTCCATGTGTAACAGTTTCTTTGCCGCAGACAAGCTCAAGGTTAGCTGCAAATGTTTAAGCTTCAAATCTTTGTTAAGGGTTTCCTCTCCACCTGCTCTTCCTTCTATCTCTGTGTTGCCCCTCCTCCTCCTCATCTGACTCTCTAGAAGGCAGCAGAACCTAGTGGTCCATGGAGTCCCCTTCCCAGGTCGCCTCATGCCTTGGCCTTTCACCTATGAGGTGGGCATTGTTAGCTATACTCACATCCCGGATTTTCTGAGGCTTGCAGAATTGACATAAGTCACTGAGAATAGAGCTAAGGAAATGGCCAGTACAATGGAAGACTAACACTGTATTTAGTACATGTATTTGCTTAGTCAACACATGCAAATGCTTTAACTCAGTTCAAATGTCATTTTCCCAAGGAGACCCCCTGCTTCCCTGGACCAGACGAGCCCCTGAGATAAATTCCAAGGTATGTACTCTGAAGTATTTATCATTGTTTGCAATGGAGTTTGCACTGTCTTAATTACTTAATCAATGCTTGTCTGCCCCCATGGGGCTGCAGGCCCCTGAGGTCAGTGTTCAAGGCAGTTTTTGTTCATCATCACATCTCCTGTGTCTTCTAGTACACAGTCTGGCATAGTGTGTATTTACATTAAAGATTTGTTGCTTAAGTGGATGAATGATTAATAGATACCACATCTATCTGTATTGTATTAAAATAAGTTTGTGGTTTCACTGACTCAGATAGGGGAAGGTGTGAGCCCTGAGATAAGTAAAGACTCCAGTGCAATGGAAGAGAAGCCAACAGAGACCCCTGCACACGTCAATGCAGCCCACCCACCAGATTCTGTGGCTGCCGGTTCTTAATGAGCTGAAGACAGAGGCTGCAACACATAAGGGGAAAGCCTGTGGATGCTAGGGAAGCCCCTCGTTTCTGTTTTTTTGTTTGTTTGTTTGTTTTTTGTTTGTTTTTGTTTTTGTTTAATTCTTAATTTTTTTTTATTTTTTAAATTTCAACATCTTTAATTCTTACATGCGTTCCCAAACACGAACCCCCCTCCCACCTCCCCCCCCCCCACAACATCTCTCTGGGTCATCCCCATGCACCAGCCCCAAGCATGCTGCATCCTGCATCAGACATAGACTAAGCCCCTTGTTTCTGAATGCCCTCTTCCTCTTAGCCCACAGGTAAGCTTAACCATAAAGTGGAGAATGACAGCAGGATCACCAGCAAGGTCACCTGCAAGGTCACAGTCCTCACCCTGTTACAGTCAACCTATGCCATTTGCTTCCCTGATAGCCTAGCAGCTAAAGAATCCACCTGCAGAGTAGGAGAAACAGGAGATGTGGGTTTGATCCCTGGGTGGGGAAGATTCCCTAGAGGAGGAAGTGGAAACCTACTCCAGTATTCTTGCCTGGAGAATTCCATGGACAGAAGAGCCTGGTGGGCTACAGTCTATGGGGTCACAAAGAATTGGACATGAATGAGTGACTAAGCACTCACCCACATCATTTGAAATTTCATATTTTGTCTTTATGCTTTCTTTTAAAAATATAAATGCAATTCCTGCTTATAAAAAATACAGATAATACACAATTGCATACAAATCTTTTTTTCTCCACAAATACTCCAATTGGCTTCATGAACTTCTGGACCTTTCTAGCACATGCAAGTGTATAAAGCTGTATCTACATGTATGTTGGGGTCACCATCCTCCTATGATGCAACCTCCTGTTTGCTTCCTGCAGTGTCACATCGCTATCTCTTCATCCAGGCATAGAAATATAGCTTATTCTTTGCAGTGTGGCTTCTTCATTCTTGCTCATCCCCAGGGAACTCCCTGATTCCCCAATCCTAACTCTCTGCCTTTGTTCACACTGTTCTCCTGTCCAGAACAAACATATCACCCACCATCCACCACAGCTCTTACCCTGCGTAGTTCCTGAACCTCAGTGCAGACTCAGTGAGCAGACCCTTCCCAGGGACGAGTGGACAGTCCATGGTGGAGGCCTCCCTGTGTTCCTGCATCACTGCCTCTATCCTGCCCAGCAGGGCCATGCACCACCTCTCCATATCCCCAGGATCTGGGCCTCACAAGAGAAAAGAAAACTCCAGAGGAAGGAGGCGAAGCCAGCATGGGCATTTGAAAATCCTCAACACAAGGGAAGGAGCACACAGATTATGACCCAAATGCTGGTAAACAGGGAAACCTGTGACACTGATCTGTTTAACATCTCTGTGCTCCTCCTTCCAGGCATCTACTCTTCACCCACCACAGAGGAGTCCCCTGTGCTGAGTGCCTGTCCAGCAGTCCTGCACCCGGCATCACTGATTGGGCCCCCTGGGAGCTGGAGAGACCAGGAGGGCTTCTGAGATGAGGTGTCCAGCAGCGGTCAGAAAAGGTCAGTAGGATCTTCCAAGCAGAGGATTTGGCAGTCACCTCCTAGCAAGAGGGGGCAACAAAGTTCCAGCTGTGAAAGATGGTTAGCACAGGAAATCTAATGTATAACAATGTGGCTGTAGTTCACAAAGCTGTATATACTTGAAATTTGCTGCCAGGGTAGATTTTAAGTGTTCTCACCACACACCCAGAAAAAGAAGAAAATGGTAACTATGTGAGGTGACAGATATGTGAATTAGCTTGAGTGGTGATCCTTTTAGAGTGTATAGCTATGTCAAAGGGCTTCCCTGGTAGCTCACCTGGTGAAGAATCCTCCTGCAATGCAGGAGACTCTGGTTTGATTCCTGGGTCAGGAAGATCCCCTGGAGAAAGGATAGGCCACCCACTCCAGTATTCATAGGCTTCCCTGGTGGCTCAGATGGTAAAGAATCTACAATGTGGGAGACCTGGATTCAGTCCCTGGATTGGGAAGATCCCCTAGAGAAGAGCGTGGCAACCCACTCCAGTATTCTTGCCTGGAGAGTCCCCATGAACAGAGAAGACTGATGAGCTACAGTCCATAGGGTCACAAAGAGTTGGACACAACTGAATAACTAAACACACAGCATAGCACCTATATAAAAACATTAAGTCATCCACTTTCAGTTCAGTTCAGGTGCTCAGTCATCTCCAACTCTGTGACCCCATGAATTGCAGCAAGCCAAGTTTCCCTGTCCATCACCAACTCCAGGAGTCCACCCAAACCCATGTCCACTGAGTCAGTGATGCCATCCAACCATCTCATCCTCTGTCGTCCCCTTCTCCTCCTGCCCTCAATCTTTCCCAGCATCAGGGTCTTTTCAAATGAGTCAGCTCTTCCCATCAGATGGCCAAAGTATTGGAGCTTCAGCTTTAGCATCAGTCCTTCCAATGAACACTCAGGACTGATCTCCTTAAGGATGGACTGGTTGGACCTCCTTGTAGTCCAAGGGACTCTCAAGAGTCTTCTCCAACACCACAGTTCAAATGCATCAATTCTTTGGCTCTCAGCCCTCTTTATAGTCCAACTCTCACATCCAAACATGACCACTGGAAAAACCATAGCCTTGACTAGACAGACCTTTGTTGACAAAGTAATGTCTCTGATTTTCAATATGCTGTCTAGGTTGGTCATAACTTTCCTTCCAAGGAGTAAGTGTCTTTTAATTTCATGGCTGCAATCACCATCTGCAGTGATTTTGGAGCCCCCAAAAATAAAGTCTGACACTGTTTCCACTGTTTCCCCAGCTATTTCCCATGAAGTGATGGGACCAGATGCCATGATCTTGGTTTTCTGAATGCTGAGCCTTAAGCCAACTTTTTCACTCTCCTCTTTCAATTTCCTCAAGAGACTCTTTGGTTCTTCTTCACTTTCTGCCATAAGGGTGGTGTCATCTGCATATCTGAGGTTATTGATATGTCTCCCAGCAATCTTGATTCCAGCTTGCGCTTCTTCCAGTCCAGTGTTTCTCATGATATACTCCTCACATAAGTTAAATAAGCTGGGTGACAATATACAGCCTTGACATACTCCTTTTCCTATTTGGAACCAGTCTGTTGTTCCATGTCCAGTTCTAACTGTTACTTCCTGACCTACATACAGGTTTCACAAGAGGCAGGTCAGGTGGTCTGGGATTCCCATCTCTTTCAGAATTTTCCACAGTTTATTGCGATCCACATGGTCAAAGGCTTTGGCATAGTCAGTAAATCATAAATAAGCATACACAATTTTTGTTTTCTTATTATACCTCAATAAAGATGGAAAAAATAGAGAAGAAAAGAAAATGTTTTAAAACCCTAAAGAAAGTCAACTCTATCTGTAAATTCACATCTAGCTAATTAAACTGTGCAGACCTGACTGGTACATCCATGTAGCATTAAGTCTCACAAACACCATTTCATTTCTGTCAGAGGACTGTCACTGTCTTATGGAAACCTGCAAGCAAATAATTACCATAATTTTAAAAAAAAAATTTTTTTAAGCCAGCACAGCACAGTGTCTTCTGCTCAGGGCACTTCAAGGGCAGGTGATGGCAGGAAGTGGGCCCTCGAGGCCATGGGCAAGGAGTTTGGCTGCTTTGGGAAAGAACAAAATCACAGAAGTGATCAGATTTGCCTTCTTGAGAGGTGGTAGTGGAGAAGGGCAGGTGCAAAACCAAGACACCAAGACACTTAGAGGTGCTCATTTGACCTTCCTGAAGGGCAGAGGGGAATAGCACTTCAAGGAGTGTGGGGGCTGGTGAGCCTAGGCAGAGTTGCCTCAGGGCTTTAGTGGGGCCACTCACTGCCCAGGTGAGCCCCAAAAGTAACCTGCTGCGTGGCCAATCCAAGGAAGCACTTTTCAGACATCCAACCAGCTTCCAGGAGAGCTGATTCCTCTGGATCCCTCCCATGACATAGACAGGTACTCACCCTCCACTTCCGTCCCCCAGGAAGCAGAGAACATTGTCCAGCAAGGCCCCTGTGTGAACGAGAGTGGGGAAGACAGAAGTTCTTTCCTATTTGGTGCCCTTTGTGATAGGAAAAGTATGATTGTGCTTCTTGTTATTTTATTTCTCCAGGCTGCTCCTGGGGTGGGTGGGTGGCCCTGCTTTTGAGGAAGGTGGTCTGCCCCTGGCTATGCCCATGTTGGAGACTGAGTCAGGAGAAGAAAGAACAGGAGCCCTGCCTGCTCTTCCTCAGGGCACGGAGGGCTCAGTGTGACACGTGGAAATACAAATAAAATGCTGTAATTTACTGGGAAACTGTGTCCCATAAACCCTACTGGTTTCCCCTAACTGCAGGCCCTTTAATTATTGATGCGGGTTCCACAAACGTCCATCTTAAACAGCCAGTCCATTCTTCCCAAGAAGTCGACACTTAGAGGCGTCCAGACAGATGGGATTTTCTCTTCTAAACAAGCGCCACAAACCCACTAAACCACCAAGCAACGTAGGTGTGTGCGTGGGTGGAGAGCTTAGGATCAGGTACTGGTGTTTGGTGAGCCACTGCCCTGCATAAGTGTTCACCTGGACATTCCCACATAAGGCCTGCTTTCCTAAGGTCATCACACAGTTCAGCAGCATCTCTGACCACATTTCAGTGTGGACCTGGGGTCCCTGGAGGCCTCAAGTGGGTCCTGACCCCCCTCTCTCCACTCTACACCATCCTACTCCCCACTCAGGGCAAGGGACATGGCTATCCCAGGGGCTCAGTGCAGAGCACTTGATAAGCAACTCTTGGGGCTGGGGGCTGAGTTCCAGTCTGACTTGTCCAGGCCCAAGTATCACACATCAATTGACTTAAGTTGAACACCTCTATGAGGCTACGAGAGAAGTTTCCAAATCCTCCACCTCTCTGCCTTTGTCTGGCCCATCAGTCAAACAGGTAATATATTTCAAACTGCAAATCTAGATTTCCACACCCAGGTCCACTTTCCTTAATGCTGTGACTGTAACACAAATGACAGATGGGTAAAGAGCTCTGGTAGAGACACTATAACCCTACTGGTGATAAAGCCCTGGCCCCAAGTGTTTCCAGTTTGCAGTTTTTCATTTCTCCCCATGTTCTCCCACACCTGTCATCCATCATCTTGTTTGTCTTTGACCATGTATAGCGTGTATACGGAGAAGGCAATGGCACCCTACTCCAGTACTCTTGCCTGGAAAATCCCATGGACGGAAGAGCCTGGAAGGCTGTAGTCCATGGGGTCGATGAGGGTCGGACACGACTGAGCGACTTCACTTTCAGTTTTTACTTTCATGCATTGGAAAAGGAAATGGCAACCCACTCCAGCGTTCTTGCCTGGAGAATCCCAGGGGCAGCGGAGCCTGGTGGACTACTGTCTAAGGGGTCACACAGAGTCGGACACGACTGAAGTGACTTAGCAGCAGCATGTGTAAGGGGCCCCTTTCTTCTGGACCGCTATGGCCTCAGGGCCTCTGTTGTCTGTGCCAGGCTAACAGGCTGTCCTCCTAGGCCATGGAATCTTTCCATCTCTCTGGGATCAGATGGGCTGGGCTTACCGACTGCTGCTCCCTGTGCCCAGCTTTGGCCAGGTGGCTCAGAATTTCTCCCCCTGGGTTCCTGCTGGAGAACCTGGAAGCTGAACGTTAGGCTCAGGACCCTAGAAACCAGAAGTCCTTTTGGAGAACAACTGGTTTCTCTTATCATGTTAATGATTGTATTTCTCTCTCTAATCAGTGGAGACAAGGAATCAAGTGGGGACTTACCCCAGGGAGGGCATGTAGTGCAGAAATGACCCTCCACTAACCCACCCCACTTTCCCCACCAGCCTCATTTTATTTTTTAAATATTGAATTGTACCCATTATGAAAACCACATCAAATCCATGCTTTTTCTTTGCAGAGGTGCAACCCATTCCAGTACTCTTGCCTGGAAAATCCCATGGACGGAGGAGCCTGGTGGGCTGCAGTCCATGGGATCACAAAGAGTTGGACACGACTGAGCAACTTCACCTTCACCTATAAATGATTATCAATAATGAAAATTTAGTATTATAGCAACAGAGAAAGAACTGGAGCACACACAACTGCTAGTCTAGACTCTTTCCTCTAACAAAGGCCTGAGGATGGCCCCAGAGAGGCTGGTGTCATTCTCAGTGATCAGTGCATTCACTCCCTCCTGACTCATCCTCTCCTGAGTGCCTGCCAAGTGGTAAATCCCACCTCAGGGACTCAAATGCATGCAGGCCAATGCCCCTGCACTCAAGAACTCAGACAACATGAACAATGAGAAAACTGAGTGAGTAGAAATTAGTAGGCCATTTGGGAAGCACAGGGGAAAATTCCTGAGGGATGAAGGGCCCAGGGGGTGGGAGAGGCTGCCAGGACCAGTGCACAAGGCTATAGGTGTAGAACCAAGGGGTCACAAGAACTCTGTCTTAGAGATGCTGGTAGAGAGTCTTGACTTTGGCACCTCTGTAGGGAGTGTCTATGGGTCAGTAGGTAGTACAGCGGGCATCACAGACACTGGGACCCAGCTCCTTCTGAATGCCCTGCCTCTGACATGCCCTGATGGACTCAAGGAGCCAGCTGACTCTCACACATAGCTCATGAAGGCAGGTAAGAAAGCGCAAATATACACTCACACTTGGGTATGTTTAAAATGCAATTCTATTCTCCAAAAATTAGCGAAACTCCAGATATGCCAATGTGCTAGAGTGGTGAGCAAAAACCATTCACATAATTGCACTAAAGGACTGTCTGGCATTGGGTATCATCTGTAACAACCTCGAGATCCCAGGTAAGACACACTGAAAAGTGGTCCCAACTGAATGGACCAAGTAGAGAGAGACAGCAATGGTGCTAGGGGAGCCTCAGAGGGACAGGTGCTGTCCAACTCCAGAGGTGACAGCAGTGTCCCAAACAGGAGATTGGTGTCTAGGGAGGAGGGCCATGCCAAGGGTCAAGCACGTTATGTTACAGGGAAGAAGAAAATCTGACTCCATGTTCGATCTGTTTCTTTTTCTTTAACCTTTGCTTCTCATTGCTTTTGTTCACTAAGAGGATATCGTCTATACGTAATGGCCTGCCTCAGGGAACCCTGCCCTTCTGCCCTGCCCAACTATGAAACCAAAGGGCCTTTGTTCAGGAAAACATTCTGACCCTGTCCGCCTATGAACAGCTAAAGGAAGGAAGAAATTAACACATCCCCTCTCTGAGGCGAGCCATTCTAGGAGATATTTGCAAGGATTACGGCCCTTTTACTTTACTTCCTCACTTGCTACCCCTCTCTGTTCTGTGAAAGAACCTGTCATCCAGACCCCAACAATATGGTTATTCTGAGACACTAGTCTGCCATCTCCTCAATCTGCCAGCTTTCCAAATAAAATCAATATTCCTTGCCTCAACACCTCATCTCCAATTTGTTGGCCTGTCATGTGGCAAGCAGAGCAAGAATATGTAACTCAGTACAGTTACACAGGTTCAGAATCCTGGTTCTGTCATTTCCTTCATATGTTTTCTTTGAAAGTATTTCCACACAGTGGGACTTGTGATGGTGAAGAAGACCTGCACTTGGGGAGTTTGTTTGGAGATGGAAAAAGGCGAGAATTTGCCAAGGAAGGTAATAAATACTAGAATGAACTCTGAGTGTGAGTGGTGCAGTCAGAGGGGGAAGATGCCCACCTCCACTCCAGAGAAGTGGCTTCAAAGAGAAGCCATCTCCCAGCTTAAATCTGAAGACTGGCCATGTTAAGGGGCTGGAGTGAGGGAAGCTAGGGATGCTGGAGGCTCCCTGCACTGTGATGATGAGTGGCCGGTGAGGCTGGAATGGGAAACCTGGGTGGAAGGCAGAAGTGGGTGCTATGGGGAGTGGGAACCTTCTTCTGAAGGGATGAAGCCCTCCGGGCATCGAGAAGGCAGCTGTTCATTCGTTTGCCAAATGGGCAGTTAACAAAGATCCCACAGGCTTTTGGGTAGAGATCCAATGGAGAAGACTCTAGCCAGATTCAGTACTGGGGGAACCTGGACAAGAGTGGGTTGTCGACAAGGTCACAGTTTGGGAGTGCGGAGAGATGGTGACTTGAAGAGGCAGAAGTGGTAAGGGTGCTTAGGTGATAGACTGGAAGTGGGCAGAAGTAGCAGGGATCCTGGCTCCAGGCTGAGACCAGTGGGTGGACTAGGTGCCATGGGCTGACAAAAAGGAGGCAGGGGGCAAGCAGCACTCCCAGCGAAACGCCTGTGAGTGGCCCCAGGGGGACTTCCACCACTGAGCTCCCTGAGATGTGCCCCCGGGGATATGTATGTGGAAAGATGCAGGCACAATGGGGCTCTCATGGACAGTTAGGAAATGGAGGTTTGCAGAGACACTGCTCCTTGGAGTCGTCACCACCACCCCCAGGCAGTCAGCACCTCTGAGACGCTATGTTCTTCTAAAGCCTTACGTGAAAGCAGAGCCCAGCCTTACCTTGTACCCATCTCTGAGTCAGCAGCAGGAAACAGTCCAACACTGCTGAGAGCCCACCAAAACTTCCTGACAGAGTGCAGGGAAAGAAAGAGATAACACATAATAACCAAGATTCATAAAGTACTCTACAATTTACTACAGAGCAGATGTTATCAAACTGCACTTGGCAGAGTGAACTTAGTCCCAGTTACAAATGGAAACAATGAAATTCAGAAAGAAAAAAAAAAAAAGAGGATGATCATGTCAGTCATTGAGAATAATTCTACCAGGTGGTTCCTCAAAATATTAAAAATAGTATTACCATATGCTCTAGCAACTCCACTTCCGTGTATACAACTAAAAGAATTGCAATCAGAGTCTTAAAGAGATACTTGTACACTAATGTTCCTGGCAGATTTATTCACAACAGTCAAGGGCTTGGAAGCAACCCACATGTCCATGAATAGATGAATGGACAAACAAAATGTAGTATATACATATGATGGAATGTTATTCAGCTTTTTAAAAAGAGGAAATTGGGAGGGGGGTTCATGTTTGGGATCGCATGTACACCCGTGGTGGATTCATGTCAATGTATGGCAAAACCAATACAATTTTGTAAAGTAAAATAAAGTAAAAATTAAAATTAAAATAACGAAAAAAATAAAAATAAAAAGAGGAAATTCTGACATGATCCTTGAGGATATTGAGTTGAGAGAAATGACAAGCACTGCATGATTTCCACTTATAGATGAGGTACCTAGAGCAGTCAAATTCACAGAGACAGAAAGTATAAGGGTGGTGCCAGGGGCTGAGGGAGAAAAACAAGGAATTAGTGCTCAGTGGATACAGAGTATCAGTTTTGCAAGATGAAAGGAGTCTGGAGATTATTGGTGGTGATGGTTTGCACAGCCAGTGGCAATGAGCTTCACATTACTGAACACTTACTATGATTAATATGCTAATCTTTACATTATGTATATTTTACCACAATTTTTAAAAGGCTAGTTTAAAAAAGAAAAAGAGTTGTTTTAGTTGCTAAGTCATGTCCAATTCTTTTGTGGCCCCCCAGGACTGTAGCTCGCCAATCTCCTCTGTCCTTGGGATTTCCCAAGCAAGAATGCTGGAGTGGGTTGCCGTTTCCTTCTCCAGAGGGTCTTCCCAACCCAGGTAGTGGACACATGTCTTCTGCACTGGCAGCAGATTCTTTACCACTGAGCCACCAGGGAAGGCCACCCCCCATCCCCAGGAAAAGACAGCAAATAATAATTACAGTAACAATGTTTTGCAGCCCCAGGTCCTCTCCCCCCACTCCCATGTGTGGCCTGGGGGTGATGGCTTCTCACTGTTGGGGTTCACTGGATGTCTTATCAAATCTTATTAATCCTTTTCACCCAACCCCATAAATAGAGCTTTCATTAAGTTATTTTCAGTTAAAAATAATAGCAATGCTGCCAGTAGAGTCATTTTCAACCACAAACCCGTGGGAATGGGTGCCCCATCTGGAGAGATGTCCTCAGCCCGGCAACTGAGCACTTAAGAGTATCCAAACCACACTTAGCCAGAGCCCTGTCCCTTCTGCTATTTTCAGACATTTCAAGGAGTCCCCCAACTCCAGAAGCATATCCTTGCACAGAGCTGTTTGTGACACTTTGATTGATAATCCTCCAGGCTCAGCAGAGGCGCTAAATCCTGATGATGATGTGGCAGACTGTTGTACATCAGCCCTTCAGTAAATGGGACTCTCCATAATGTAATGGGATAAAAACACGGCTTGGGACTTGGAAAAGTAGGGACTGTGCAGCCTTAGGGCAGAACTGAGATGGGGTCCCAGTGGAGAGAGCAGAGTTGGGCTCTGAGAGAAGGTGGCCACTGTGGTTAAGAGGCCTGTCCCAGGTGAGCTTCCCAGTCCTGCTAAGCTAGTCCTGAGTGTTAGCCCTTGAACCCATGGCCTAAGCTACCAGCATGGAAGGGCTGAGGTGGAAAGGCACCTTCTTCTCTGTTTCAGTAGTAACTCATACCACTCTCATCCCACCATGCCAAACTCCTAGCTTTACAGCTTTACAAGCACAAAGCAAGTCTTTAACCAAGAGCAGTGAGGAATCCTGGTGGGCAACATGGAGAGAGGCAGAGGTATGACAAAGTGTGCAATGAGGGGCCCTGGTAAGCAATATGGAAAGAGGCGGAAGTATGACCAGGGTGTGCCATGAGAAATCCTGGTGAGCAGCATGGAGAGAGGTGCAGGTGTGACCAGATGTGTAATAAGGGCTTCTAATGGGCAGCATGCAAAAGGCTGTATTACCTGCTTCCACCCCCTCCCTTCTAGGAGAACAACTCATAGGAACTTCATGGGCCTCCACTTCCCCATTTGCAAAATGAAAGTAGTAATACTGACCTATGAGACACACAAAGAACATGAGGTGAGGTGAGGTGAAGTCGCTCAGTCGTGACTGACTCTTTGCGAGCCCATGGACTTCTCCGTCCGTGGGATTCTCCAGGCAAGAATACTGGAGTGGATTGCCATTTCCTTCTCCAGGGGATCTTCCTGACCCAGGGGTCGAACCCAGGTCTCCCGCATTGGAGGCAGATGCTTTAACCTCTGAGCCACCTGGGAAGTGACACAAAGAACATGGAGAAGTTAATTAATACACGTGCCTACCCCTACCCAGAAAAGGGAAGTGTCAGGAGGCAGGGCATGAGCAAGGGTCCTGAGGGAGCTGAGGGCAAAGCTCCCCCACAGGCCCAGCTCCCATCTGCCCCTATCCCTTCCTTACCTCCTGCTGCAGGCACCTTACTATCTTCAAGTTTATTGCAGCCTAGATCTTTCTAAAACTGTCTCTGCCCTAGGACCTTTGCTCTCGCTATTCCCACCTGCTGAAATATCCTCTACCAAGCATCACAACGGCTGCCTCCCTAACTTCCCCCTGGGTGCTGCTAAATTCTACCTTATGAGAGGGGCCTTGGATGGTTTATATATACATGTTTGTATCCCATTTACTCTGCCCCAGTTCTTTCTCACTCATAGTGCTCATTGCTATACTGTCCTGTTCTATGCTTAGTCGCTGTCATGTCTGATTCTTTGCGACTCCATGGACTATAGCCAGCCAGACTCCTCTGTCCGTGGGGATTCTCCAGGCACGAATACTGGAGTGGGTTGCCGTGCCCTCCTCCAGGGACTCATTGCTATAATGTGTGTATAATATATAAATATGAATGTGGGTGTATGTGATATCAGTCTTGTCTACTGCTGTATGCCCCAGTAGCTAGAAGGGTTTCTGGCCTCTACAGGTGGGTATAAATAAAGAGAGAAAGAACCAATGAGCACCAGTCCAACAGGCTCCCTCCCCTTCCTCCCTGCTCAGACTCCCCCCCTGCCCCAATCCTGGCTTCTTCCTCTCTCTAGAGCCCCAGGCTGGTGTGTTCACTGCCCATCACACACTATGTGTTCATTGCCTCTGGTGAGGGCCAACTCTCAATCCAGGCAGTTAGGTTCACTGCTCTGAGTGCACCTCAGGGAGATGTAAGTGTGTGCACAGTTCCTCTCTACCCCCAGCCTCTCCCCAGGCTCCTACTCTTCACATTTGTTCCCCCAGTTCTATTTCCCCAGGATGTCATCCCACCTGTGTGTTTCACAGGGATCCTGCACCAGCACTAAGGTAAAATAAATGATTATTAACATAATAGTAAATAATTAAAGCTTGATTCTGCTGATCACTCAACAGAAATTTCTTTCCTGGTGGAGCCTGAGGTCAATCCTGTCCTTCCCCCTCTTCTGCTCTGACAAAAACTGCAGTACGGTCCCACTCTAGAGGGTAATTATCAGGCTCCCCCAAGAAAGATGGATTCTCACTCTCCTCCGCATAACATATGCAGTGTAATTAAAAAGCAAAAAAGTTTAGCAAGGAAGGAAAATGGGAAGAGAGAGTGGTAAGAGCTGTGAAATTCACATCAAGCCTGCTTTAATCACAATGTGCACTTTAATCGCCCCAGGTGGCACGAGAAATGTGGTATTTAATGTGTTTCTTTGACAGCCTGCTCACAGCCCTGGAGGCCTAGAGCACTTGACTAGACATGGAGACATATGGGTCCTCTGTTTGCCAGGCCTCTGCCCCATGGAGAACTCCAAGGATAGCAGGTCTCAGCCTCAGTTTCCCCACTCTTTGACTGGTGCAGGCTGTAGGAGGGAGCCAGAAGCCGCACTGTAGCCAATCCTTGAGTAAATACCCTCAGACAAACTCGTTGGTGGCTTATTTTTTCTCTTCAGGTTGACCAGCTATTGAAGGTGAGGACTCAGTGGCTGGCTCAGAGGCAGAGAGCCCTGGAACATTGCAGGCCAGCAATTCATCTAACTCTTCTACTGTCTGGTGAAGCATGCTACCTTGAGGAAGGTGGGCCCCAAAACACCTCACTCTCAGCAGGAGCCCTGAAGATGGGCTGCAAGCAGGTGTCTCTCCCCCAGCCCCTAAGACTCTTCTCCCTCCCTCTCCACCCCCTCTCCTCCTCCGCACATCTTCCTGCTCCTCTGCTCAGCCTGGACCTCCCACCCCTCCAGACACATCCACCAGTGCCTTCTTTTTTAAAGTGTTGTGGGTTTTTTTTAAGTATTGTTGATTTATAATGCTTCAGGTATACAGAAAACTGATTCAGTTCTATATCATATATTCTTTTTCAGATTATTTTCCATTATAGGTTATTACAAGATATTGAACACAGTTTCCCCATGCTATAAGTAGGGCCTTGTGTATCTATTTTATATATAGTAGCATATGGTATGGGCTTCCCAGGTGGCATTAGTGATAAAGAATCCACCTGACAATGCAGAAAACACAAGAGATGCAGGTTCAACCCCTGGTTCTGGAAGACCCTCCAGAGGAGAGCAAGGTAACCCACCCCAGTATTGTTGCCTAGAGAATCCCAGGGAGAGAGGAGCCTGGTGGGCTATAGACCATGGGGTCACAAAGAGTCAGACATGACTGAAGTAGCTTAGCACAGATGCATGCACAGTATATGTTATATAAACATATAGTACATGTTTATACATAGTAGTATATAGGTTAATTCCAAATTTCCAATTTATACTTCCTCCCCTTTGCCCCTTGGTAACCATAAATTTGTTTTCTATGTCTGTGAGTTTGTTTACATTATGTAAATAAGTTAATTTGTATCTTTTTTTAGATTCCATGTATATATGATATCATATATATTCATCTTTATCTGATTTACTTCACTCAGTATGATGATTTCTAGGTCCATCCATTTTGCCGCAATTGGCATTATTTCATTCTTTTTAAAGGCTTAGTGCTATTCCCTTGTATATATGAACCACATCTTCTGTATCCGTATCTCTGTTGGTGGACATTTAGGTTGCTTTCATGTCTTGGTTATTGCAAACAGTGCTGCAGGGAACACTGGGGTGCGTGTATCCTTTCAGACCATGTTTTGTTCCCTGATGTATGCCCAGGGGTGGAATTGCTGAGTCATGTGGTAGCTTTTTAAAGGAACCTCTAAACTGTTCTCCGTTGTGGCTGTACGAATTTACATTTCCACCAACACCGTACAGCTGTTCCCTTTTCTCCATAACACTGGCTCCTTCTAGATGTCTCCTCTCATGCACAGTATAGCCTAAATAGAACTCAAATATTTTCATCCTCCTTATTATTCCTAACTGTATGATCTACTCACCAGTTTAAGCCAAAATCCTAGGTATTCCTCTTGACTCCTCTTTCTCTCACCAGTAGACTCCAATCCATCAGCCAGTCCTAGCAACTCAGCCCCCAATATAGAGCCCACTGAGTCCTCTTTTCCCATCTCTCCCAAGAGCTTCCTTGAGGTCAGCACTGTCTCCTCCTGAAATCCCCAACAGCCTCCTGATGGTGCAGCCTGCTGCCCTCTCAAAAATGCAAGTCACACACACTCCCTGAAGAAGCCACCCAGGGCCTCCTGACACGATGGAACACTCTCACACTCGTGGTCCAGGCTACTGGCCCCTTTGAACTGGCCTGCCTGCCCTGCCCACCTCCTGACTCTGCCCACAACCTCAGTAATTCATTTACAGAGAGGCCCTGATTTCACTGAGACTGAAGTATACACAATTCGGTAGCCCCTCTTTGAGAGAAGCATTATGAAAGTCTTTCCCACAACTTCATTATTGATTGCATTTCTAACAGGAGATAACTTTTTTTTTTTTTCAAAATAAGTATCAGTTAGAAATGATTCTTACAAGTCCACTCACCTGATCATAGGAAGAGTCGTCCACAGCCTATCTCCTGGCTACCTACCACTGTCTCTTCTTCATGACCCACACTTCTGGGGCTGGAGGCATAAGACATCCCTCTTGGACCTGTACCCTGGAATCATGTGCCAGGTGTTAGGCACAAAACATGGTGGGAATATTCCTAGAAGCTTCACTACAGCCAGAGGGCTAACAGTAATAGCCACGTGGACATAATGGCAATCCCCATGCTGTGATTCCGCTCAACCCAAACTGAGTATATGCCCAGCTTGGCTTCCCCTCTTCTGGATCCCAAAACAATAACAACCGCAGATGTGAAAAGAATTGAAAGACAGAAAATTGGAGCAGAGAGAGAGCCTTCAGTGATTGTAGTGGAAAATTTAGTGAAAATCAGCCATGTGACATATTGGGAGGGCCCCCCACCATCAGTACCTTGAAAGAGACCTCAAAAAGTGGAGGGTCTGCACACTGCCACCTTCCAGCATCCACTCAGTGCATGTGGGAAAGTGTCCAAAACATAGCACAGGCCTGCCTCATGGCGGGCCTGCAGGAGATGTGGTGTCCATCTGGACAGACAGGTATGAATGTATGTGTGTGCATACTCAGAAGCACGCAGTAGAGACCTGTGCCCAACCAGGACCAGGAAGGGTGTGTCATCTGCCCAGCTGCACTCACTCACATCTATGTGCCCACATGCCCCAGTGTTCACCTCCTCACCAAAGCCCCAAAGGATTCTGTGAAGAGAGGGTTCTTTTCTCTAGATCCTATTTGGTAGTAGAATAAGTCATTCCAACAACTCAAAAACACATCGAAGGTGCCCATACCTAGCAATGGCCTCACCAATTTGACTATATGTGCATGAAGGACTTTTTGAGAGCCCTGGACATTGGGAACCCAGCCCCCATCCTAATTGGCATCCCTCCACCATGGTACCATGCTGAGCCATCCACCTGGGCCATGTTCTTCCTCACATACCTGTGCTTTCTCAGGTGAAGCTGGAAGGATCAGGCCCATGTCCCCAACCAAGGCCCAATGATCCAGGCTTCTCACTGCTGTACAAGCAAGGGGCTTGAACAAGCAAAGGGTGCATCTCTGTGGGGGACAAGCAGGTGACTCTGCACAGCCACTAGATACAAGTGTGGGGGTGAACCCAGAGAAAGAAGACAGAGCTTGTGTCTGCAACAAGCAGCACAATGGGGACCCTCGAGGGAAACCAAGGTCTCTCACACTTCCAATGGGCCACAGGGAAAACCTGTTTGGACATAGACTTTGGGTCCAACCATTGAGGCAAAGACTCTGATGCTGGGAAAGATTGAAGGCAGGAGGAGAAGGAGCTGGCAGAGGATGAGATGGTTGGATGGCATCACCACCCTGATGGACATGAGTTTGAGCAAGCTCCAGGGGTTGGTGATAGACAGGGGAGCCTGGCGTGCTGCAGTCCATGAGATGGCAAAGAGTCAGACACGACTGAGTGACTGCACTGAACTGATTGTGGGAGGAACTCAGAGAAAGTTCCCTGTGTCCCCAGAAGCCAGCTGCACCAGGCTTAGAGCTGCCCTCAGTGTAGACTTGCTAATGTGAGCATCAGCCTCCCAGATGTGGCGTATAGGCTGCTGCCAGCTTTGGTGTCATGAGTGCAGCAAGCATTTCCTAATCTTGTATGTGCCCATGCTGTGGCATTAAGGACAATAGAAACTGGAGCAAAATGTCTATATTTAAGATGAAAGATGGGATACAAGTGCCTAAAAACTCTGCAGAGAAGACTCAAGGCTGAACTAGGAGCAAATGACTAACCGAACAAGTGCTGGCCTCCTAGGCAGGCAGCCTGGGTGAAGTCCTGAGGCAGGTGTACCTTCATGACAGGGTATAAGTGACCTGAACTTCTTAAGTCTCCATTTACTTGCTGATGGAACAGAAATTGTTAAACCTCTGTCCCAGATTATGAACAGGATGAGGTGCCATATCAGGCAGGACAGGCTGTGTAAACCACGGAGACAAGCCACTTGGTCATTCACAGGTGATGTCATTGCCTTCCTCCATGGTCCCAGGCAGACAGGGGCCAACTGATGGTCCCTTCCAGACCACCATCAGGAGGGACACAGCTGCAGAGATGGGGAAAAGGGTGGCCACAAGCAGTGAGCACCAGCCCATTCCTACTCTCCAGGGCCACAGCAAACCCACAGCCCTGCTCTGATTCCCTCTGCATTCCATTCACCTCTGCAGGGTGGGAATGCAGCTCCACAGGGGTCTGGAAAAAAGGAGAGAAACCAGCCTTTGTGACTAGCCCTGATCACATCGCAGGGCCTGACTAGGCACTCAGAGGAACACTAGATCCCTCTCCCTCTGTTAAGTGCAACAATGAGACTTAGTACCCTCTTATGCTTGTGGAATCTTGTTTTTTCTTAAAAACACTCTCTCCTGTCACCATTTCAAACTGTTCATGGAATTCTTGAGGCAAAACCTCAAGGTGATCAAACCAGTCAATCCTAAAGGAAATCAGTCCTGAATATTCATTGAAAGGACTGATGCTGAAGCTGAAGCCTCAATACTTTGGCCACCTGATGCAAAGAACCGACTCAGTGGAAAAGACCCTGATGCTGGGAAACACTGAAGGCAGGAGGAGAAGGGGGCAACAGAGGATGAGATGGTTGGATAGCATCACCTACTCAATGGACATGAGTTTGAGCAAACTCCAGGAGATAGTGAAGGACAGGGAAGCCTGGTGTGCACAGTACATGGTGTTGCAAAAAGTCAGACACGACTTAGCAACTGAACAACAACTCCTGTTCCCAATCAGATCCAGTAGAACCCTCTGAAGAAAAGAGAGACCATGGTAGGGAGTATTTCAGAAAAACTCTGGAAGAGACCGGTGGTCCAGCCTTAGATCAATAGTGTATGTGTGCAGGCTCAGTCGTGTCCAAGTCTTTGTGACCCTCTGGGCTGTAGCCTCCCAGGCTCCTCTGTCCATGGGGTTACCCAGGCAAGAATACTGGAGTGGGTTGCCCTTTCCTTCTCCAGGGGATCTTCCAGACCCAGGGATCAAACTGGGGTATCCTGCAACTCCTGCCTTGACAGGCAGATTCTTTTACCATTGAGCCATGTGGATGGATAGAGAGGATGGTAAAGGGGTTCCTTACTGGGTGGTTTGAGCAACATGAGTGAGCAGACACTGTGGTATGATAGTGACAGCTAAGTGAATCTAACTTTAAATTCTGCAATACATATGATGAGACTAAACAGAATGTCTTAATGTTGTAATACACCAATACTCCTCCCAAATAGGGACAGTAATGTAAGGAAATTTGATTAAAAGCCCAAATAAGACTGAGTTAGCATGTAATATTGGAGAAGGCAATGGCACCCGACTCCAGTACTCCTGCCTGGAAAATCCCATGGACGGAGGAGCCTGATAGGCTACAGTCCATGGGGTCGCTAAGAGTCGGGCACGACTGAGCGACTTCACTTTCACTTTTCACTTTCATGCATTGGAGAAGGAAATGGCACCCCACTCCAGTGTTCTTGCCTGGAGAATCCCAGGGACAGAGGAGCCTGGTGGGCTGCCGTCTCTGGGGTCGCACAGAGTCGGACATGACTGAAGCGACTTAGCAGCAGCAGCAGCATGTAATAGAAATCCAGTCTCTGCCCCTTTTCTATTATCTTTTATATTTCTTCTGTTATGTCAGTTGTGCAATATGCACAAGGTAGCTGCTGCTGCTCCAGACATCTCAGCCACATTTCATGCAGGATGAAAAAGGAAATGATGCCTACCAGATGAGTGAGTCCCTCTTAATCAGGAAAACACATTTTTTTTTTCTGAGTGCCCCAGCAGAAAGATTTCACTTATATCTAATTAGTAAAAACCAGGTCCCTTGCCATCCATGCTATGGGGGAAGGGAGGGTTTAAAAAGAAAAAATAAAATAAAGATTAAATAGGCAGCTAGCAACGAGAAGCTTTGAAACTCTGTTAAGTTTGTTAAATAATGCTAAATTTCATCTATGAATACAGGATAAGTAAAACGTAGAATATTCAGGTGAAAGAAGTCCTGACAGATATTAAAATATAGCATGAAGCTAAAATAATTAAAACAATTTGGCGTTGATGGAGGAAAACAGTCAAATCATTAGAACATAATAGAAATTATAAAAATAATTCAAATATATATATAGCTAATTAGTGCGTGAGAATTGTACATTTCAAATAAAGGTGGGATCTATCATTTAGGAAATCAATCATTAGGTTAGATTTCACCATGGTGCCAATCATTGAATAAATTATAGGGGAGCTAAAGAATTAAATATAAAAGTAAAGCCTCAGAACTAGTTTCAGATATATAGATAGCTGTTTGTATAATATTGGAGTAGGGGGTATGTTTTTAAACATGATGTCAAATATGAAACCATAAAGGAAAAGAATAATAGACTCAACTATATCAAAAGTAAACATTCCTAAGTAGTAAAAACACAAAATCATAAACAAAGTCAAAAGATAAACATAATTTAGGGAAATACTATGTTCCTCAAACTGTTAATATCTTTCAATGTATAAATTTTTAAAAAACAATTTTAAAAAGCAGAAGTAAATGCTTAGTTTATAAAAGAGCACATTTAAATGTGCAAAGGAAAACGAAAGAAAAGCTTAAACTCTGTAATTGTCAAGGGAATACAAATTAAAGCAACAGCGCTTTGTAATTTTTCGCCTCTAATTCATACCTCATTGTTAAATCAGTGATTTGGGAGGTTTTTTTCATATTATTTATTGTCTATATGGTCTAACTTCCTGCAATATGAAAATGAATTATTTTCAACAGTTGAAGAGGTGTACAGGCTTCATCCTTGGGGGAGTGGGGATTCTGTCAGAATTTGGCTTCCTTTTCATCCAGCAGCTTTTGCTGTACACCTGCAATGTGCAGGGTGCACTGAGCAACCAAGTGTGATATAAAGATGCTCATTACTGAGACTGGGAGGCCATGGTCCCAGAGACTCTCACCTCTGCTCCAGTGGTCAGCATGACCCATCAGAATCAGGTGCCTTCCCATCTCACAGGTCATCTTGCCCATTGACAGCAAAGCCCTTCCACTTGCTCCCTTCCTTATTATCTGGTACCTTTGTTCATTCAAGATGAGTCACTTGGACCTCCCTTCATCCAGGAAGTTTTCCTGGCCATTCCCATGCCACAGACACCAGTGGAGACCCCAGGCCTGTGTCTTTACAGCTCACAGTGAGCAGGGATGGAAGTGGGGGTACCTTTTCCATTCTGTACTTTCAGCATCTAACATAAAGTAGGTGCTCACTTGCCAAAGGAGAAGATGGAAGAATAAACACAGGGCAGAGGGAAGGAGAAATGTAGATGCCTGGAATCCAAAAGAAGTTCAGCCCAGACAGGCCCTGGGAGCTCAGAGGAGTGAGAGTCCCAGTGTATGAGAAGGCAGGGGTGAGACCCCAGTTGGATTTATAAACTGAGTGAACTCAGAGAGCAGAGGGTGGAGTATGCTTGGGTGTGGTATGGGGCCGAGGGTGGGCAGGAGCCCTGATGCAGGAAGCAGAGAGGAGGCCAGACACCCCAAGGACTGGTCCTGAGCTGTCTCTGCTCAGGCTGAAAAGAGGCACCGACATGGTAACAACTCAGCAGGCGCATCGCATCCAAAGCTGCCCAGGTTAGGCAGATCCCTCCCATCCCCTGCCCGACACTTGGTTTTCTCCCTGGGCCTATAAGAAGCATCCCCTCCTGCCACTGTGGAGAATGAAGCTTCCTGAGCTCTGCAGGAACTAGCTCTATGTGGAGAGGGGAGAGAGGTGCCTGGGCAGCAGCCTGCAGAGGTATGATCCTGATTAACCTATTTAGGAGAGATTACGAGCTTTTACATGAATAGCCAGGCATTTCCTGAAGCTCTCAGACACTACAGGGAGCCAACCCATTGGTGTGCATGGCAAACACAGAGCCTCGCTGTGCAGGCCCCCAGCACTGAGCTAGAAGATGGGGTACAGGAAGGAGGGCTTGTGACCCACACTAAGGACCTTAGCGCTGAGTCCTCAGGCCAGGCAGCTCCATCAGTCCTCAACTGGGCAGGTGCAGGTTTTTCCAATATCAACTGGAAGGCATGTCTAGAATGGATTGGGGACCTAGAAGCTGGTGGTGCGAAATGGCAAAGATCCTAACCGAGCAGTACTAGCTGGTATGGGAAATGCACAGATAGATTTTAGTTCCGACAAGAAAGTGTTTAGACAGATGGGGTGCAGGGAGCCAGGGCATACCCAACTCAAATGTCTAGGCAGTGCCAGAGCCTAGAAATGGACCTGCAAACCCAGGAGGAGGCCCCGGTCTGGGGGAGGCAGACTGCCAGACCCTACTCTTCCAGGGTCATAACAGTGCCAACTCCTGGGCACATGCTGTGCACTTGCAAAATGCCCTCCTGTATCCAAGGAAGCAGTGCCCTGGGGAATGCCCCTCACATGCTCTGACCTGGGCTGGAAAATGTTTCTTTGGTCAAGAGCATGACTAGGATGACACTTCTTATGAGGAGAAGAAAGGGAAGTTTCGAGAGCATTTTCCAGGAAGCCAGTTGTGCTGGGAGAAGCTCACCCAGTCCACACACAGTGAAGAGAAGACTGGACTGGCCCTGTGTCTACTGCTTTCTGTCCTTCCACCCTCAGGCCTGGTCTGGGCATCAGCCCAATCTCATCTCTAATTTCTCCTTCTCCAGTGGCTCACGCTTCTGGGTTAGAACCATAACCCCAGCTCTATCTGAGCACCCAACGGGGCCAAGCATGGATGTCAAAGGAGGTGAGGACAACCCAGATACTCCAGGCTGCATGCTTAGAGCAGAACCTCTGCTCATGAGTCTGGAAAAAGGTGCCATTGTAAGCTCTGCCCCAGGAGAAGAACCTAGTCTGCAGAAAGAAAAGGCAAGGGTCACCCACAATGTGAGAGGCATGGCACTCTCCAGCTGGAACACCCACCTCATTCAGAAACCTTCTGCACTAGATGCAGTCAATAGGGATGGTCCCTCATCTCCAGGCTCTCGTTGACCATAAATTTTCTGAGATGGCAGAAAATTATATATTTTGGTCTCTCCACCGAATGCTTGGAATGGAACCCAAACCCTTGTAATTTCCTAAATGTTGAGAATACTGGGAACACCTCTTGTTCTAACATTTGTCTGTGACACCAGCCCTTACTCAGGGCTCCTGAAACTCATGTAATTCCCCAGTAACAACAGCACTGGGAGCATCTCTTGCTCTAATTTGGTGACTCTGGGTGGGTTACTGGGCAGGGGCTTCTCAGAAAAACCAAGCCATGATTAGAAGCATGGGATTTTCTGCCACCTGCCTCATCCTCCAGAGAAAAGGGAATGTCAGGAAATGGAAATGATAATGGGTATTGGAGGAAGCCTCCATAAAATTTCATAATAAGGGGTTCAAATTTTTCTGGACTGGTAAACACATGGAGGCCAGGAAGCCCCTGCACCCGCACACAACCCTGGCACTGTGCATCTCTTCCTTATGGCCTTTATCATCATGCAAGAGTGCTAAGCTCCTTAGGTTGTATCCAACGCTTTGTGACCCTATGGACTATAGCCCACCATATTCTGTCCATGGGACTCTCCAGGCAAGAATCTTGGAGTGGGTTGCATGCACTCCTCCAGAGGATCTTGCCAACCCAGGGATCAAACCAACCTTCTTGTATGTCTCATGCACTGGTTCAGTTCAGTTCAGTCACTCAGTCATGTCCAACTCTGTGACCCCATGGACTGCAGCACCCTAGGCCTCCCTGTCCATCACCAACTAACAGTGTTTACTCAAACTTATGTCCACTGAGCTGGTGATGCCATCCAACTATCTCAGCCTCTGTCATCCCCTTCTCCTGCCACCTTCAATCTTTCCCAGCATCAGGGTCTTTGCCATTGAGTCAGTTCTTCACATCAGGTGGCCAAAGTATTGGAGTTTCAGCTTGAACATCAGTCCTTCCAATGAACACGCAGGACTGATCTCCTTTAGGATGGACTGGTTGGATCTCCTTGCAGTCCAAGGGACTCTCAAGAGACTTCTCCAACACCACAGTTGAAAAGTATCAATTCTTCGGCACTCAGCTTGCTTTATATTCCAACTCTCACATCCATACATGACTACTGGAAAAAACATAGCCTTGACTAGACTGACCTTTGTTGGCAAAGTAATGTCTCTTCTTTTTAATATGCTCTCTAGGTTGGTTATAGCTTTCCTTCCAAGGAGTATCTTTTAATTTCATGGCTGTAATCACCATCTGCAGTGATTTTGCAGCCCAAAAAATAAAGTCAGCCACTGTTTCCATTGTTTCCCCATCTATTTGCCATGAAGTGATGGAAGCAGATGCCATGACTTTAGTTTTCTGAATGTTGAGCTTTAAGCCAACTTTTCACTCTCCTCTTTCACTTTCATCAAAAGGCTGTTTAGTTCTTCTTCACTTTCTGCCATAAAGGTGGTGTCATCTGCATATCTGAAGTTATTGATATTCCTCCTGGCAATCTTGATTCCAGCTTGTGCTTCATCCAGCCCAGCATTTCTCATGATGTACTCTGCATAGAAGTTAAATAAGCAGGGTGACAATATACAGCATTGATGTACTCCTTTCCTGATTTGGAACCAGTCTGTTGTTCCATGTCCAGTTCTAACTGTTGCTTCCTGACCTGCATATTTCTCAGGAAGCAGGTCAAGTGGTCTGGTATTTCTACCTCTCTCAGAATTTTCCACAGTTTGTTGTGATCCTCACAGTCAAAGGCTTTGGCATAGTCAATAAAGCAGAAGCAGATGTTTCTCTGGAACTCTCTTGCTTTTTCGATGATCCAACAGATGTTGGCAATTTGATCTCTGGTTCCTCTGCCTTTTCTAAATCCAACTTGAACATCTGGAAGTTCACGGTTCACATATTGTTGAAGCCTGGCTTGGAGAATTTTGAGCATTACTTTACTAGCATGTGAGATGAGTGCAATTGTGTGGTAATTTGAGCATTCTTTGGCATTGCCTTTCTTTGGGACTGGAATGAAAACTGACCTTTTCCAGTCCTGTGGCCACTGTCGAGTTTTCCAAATTTGATGGTATATTGAGTGCAGCACTTTCATAGCATCATCTTTCAGGATTTGAAATAGCTCAACTGCAATTCCATCACCTCTGCTAGCTTTGTCTACAGTGATGCTTCCTAAGGCCCACTTGACTGTGCATTCCAGGATATCTGGCTCTAGGTGAGTGATCACACCATCATGATTATCTGGGTCATGAAGATCTTTTTGTATAGTTCTTCTGTGTATTCTTGCCACCTCTTCTTAATATCTTCTTCTTCTGTTAGGTCCATACCATTTATGTCCTTTACTGAGCCTATCTTTGCATGAAATATTCCCTTGGCATCCCTAACTTTCTTGAAGAGATCTCTAGTCTTTCCTATTTTAATGTTTTCCTCTATTTCTTTTCACTGATCACTGAGGAAGACTTTCTTATCTCTGCTTGCTATTCTTTGGAACTTTGCATTCAAATGGGTATATATTTCCTTTTCTCCTTTGCCTTTCACTTCTCTTCTTTTCATAGCTATTTGTAAGGCGTCCTTAGACAAACTTTTTTCCTTTCTTTCTCTTGGGGATGATCTTGATCCCTGTCTCCTGTACAATGTCATCCATTGTTCTCCAGGCACTCTATCAGATCTAATCCCTTGAGTTTATGCATTGTTAGGTGGGTTCTTTACCACTAGCACCACCTGGGATGCCCAATAAACTGGTCAGTGTAAGAAAGTGTTGGGCTCAACTCTGGGAGCCATTCTGGCAAACGAGTCAGACCTAAGGAGGAAGGTCATAGGGATCCCAGCTCTACAGCCAGTTGGCTAGAAGCACAGGTGATAACCTGCACTTTTGAGTGGTGTCCAAAGTGAGGGAGGGGCCCATCTTAAAGGACTGACTTTATCCTGTGAGATCTGACACTTTCTCCAGGTAGATAGTGTCACAAATGAGTTAAACTGCAGGACATCCCATTTGCTGGTATCCTGGAGAATTGTTTGGTGCCAAAAGTGAAGTATCCTGTTTGAGGTTAAAAGGAAACTCACAGGAGAAATGCAGTGGGGAAGAACTGGGGTTTCCCTACACTGGGGAGGAAAAAAGGCTGAGTTTTCCACGTGTGGACTCTCCATCAGGGTACAGAGAGAATGGGATATCCAGGCCCCTCACAGGGAGGCAGCACAGGGGAGCCCCACTCCTTCCAGTGCACAGTGACCAGAGCTCTTGGGAGCAACGTCCCTGGGACAAGGTGGATCCCACCACTTTCATTCAAAAGGAGCTCCAGATGCTGTGCCCCAGACTCCACTCCAGAGTGTCCTGAGTGTAGGAGCCACACTCTTCAGGCCTGTCCTCTCAGTCCCTTTGGCAGGAGCATGGCAGGATCCAGAACAAAGCACTCTATAGAAGCATCTCCGCAGGGCCCTTATCCCAGCGTGGCCCCTCCCCATAGCTGCTCTTCCCAAGGCTTCTTCATTTCTCCCCACCCAGATGCTCCTTTCTCCCCACCCACCTTAGGGCTCTGATTCACAGGCCCAACACATTCCCTACATTTCTGTTGCAGTTTAAGACTAGGCAGCACCTCAATTCCCTCCACACTTTTCTTAAGAACTTTCAGTGGTTCTGCCTGAGCAGGCTCTTGGGAGGTGTCCAGACCCTTCTTTCTGTGTGGAGTGGAGATGGGAGCCTGGTGGCAGTGTCCTTCCTTGACAGGACACATACAGATGGTACAGGACCAGCAGGGCTTTCCCACACTGCAGAACCACCAGAGGCATGGCTGGGGGCAACAGAGATGACCGTAGCCCAAGGACCCAAGTTTCCTTTCAGAGCCCTCACTAGCTCTGATTATAACCCCCACCCACCAGGTCTCCCCCAGTCCCTGCTCAACCAAAACATCCAAAGGAGTCCCTCCCACCTCCAGGGTGACCTCAAGCCCACTTACAGCTCCAACAGTTACAGGGAACAGGCTGAGACCCAAGGACAGCTCACAGAGGTATTAGAGCAGAAGCCTGGAGGCACAGGCTCCAGGATGCACACAGCACTCAGACTTTTCCCACTACAAAGTGGTGTTGCCTGTTGCAGATGAAGCTGGACTAGCCAACAGCCATACTTCAGAAGAAACCTTGATCAATACTACCTCATAGATTTTAGGTAGGGTGACCATACTCTTCATTGTTCAAACTGGGCCACTGTCAGAGGAAACAAAGGTACTGTTAATAATTTTGCTGGAACAACAGGTATAATAGAGGCAGGGAAATGAGGACAGTACTATTTGCCCAGGAGTTAGGAAGGGGAAGGATTATCTACCCGATCTGAAAGACTTTGAGTTTCATCATCCGAGATACAGAAATGCCCCATTCCTGATGCCGGTGACCTTTGGGTTTGTGTTTTAGCATAAGGGTCATCCAGAGGCTTTGGAAGCCTGACAGGGAAAGAACAGCCAGTTCATTCAGGAGACAGCTATTTCCATTCATTATAGAAACTATGCACATTAGAAAATATTACCACCATTTAAAGATTAGAAAATGGGTCTGAGAGCAGTTTATTAACTCCCCTTAGGTCACAGCTGGCAAGTCCAGGGTTTCCCCTTACCTCTGTGTGGCTGCATTCTATTTATGTACTTAAAATCTGATGACAAAACTTGTTTTACTGTTTCATAACTGTAACAAGCTCAACATTTGCCTTCTGAGTTCATCCATTTTCTCCGTAAGTCAGCAGTTTCCTCTTAATCTCTTACCTCTGTCTGGGTACCCCTGCTCTATCCCATCACTGCAGGATTGAAGCGGGAAAATGGATTGAACAGAATTTGCTATGGCTTGATTGTAATGTGGAGTAAAGACTAGGGGCAGTGGTAATGGAAAGTTGGCCAGGTCCAGGAGTGTGGATGACCAGACTTCAGTTGTGGGACAGAGATAGTTGTGTAGGTCAGAGCCAACTACCTGGTAGGGACACCATGTCCTTACCCAGGTGGGTGGGGCCCAGGTCCAGCAACAGTCCGGGTCTCAATGACTTGGGGTGAAGTAAGCAGAGGGTCAGCCAGGAGAGGCCATTATAGGAGCAGAGGAGGCTCAGGACAGAGGACAAGCAGAGCCATGTCCTTGCCCAGTACGTAGATTTCCACTCTTACTGCAGAGATTTAGAAAATCAGAAAATCTAAAAGTAGAGGAAGAACACCACCCACAATCCCAATGACAAGTCACTAGGACTATTGACCTTTTAGAAATGTTCACTCTCTTATCTTTCAAAATTTTAAGATTTTATTTTTACCTTATAATAATGTTCCTTAATTCTTCACATTCTATTTTATTCTGCCATTTTCTGAATACATTACACAAGCATTTCCCCATCTTATCAGATAGCAAGTAGTAACTGTATGTTATGAAGTATTCCATCCCATGGGTGCACCCTCACTTCCTTGGCTATTCGTCTATTAATGGGCCTCTGGTCTGTTCTCAAATTTCAATATTACAAACAGCACCCCAAGATGTATTCTTAAAACTTTGTTCTCACTTCAGATTCAGTTCAGTTCAGTTCAGTTGCTCAGTCAAATCTGACTCTGTAGGACCCCATGGACCGCAACACGCCAGGCCTCCCTGTCCATCACCAACTCCCGGAGCTTACTCAAACTCATGCCCATTGAGTCAGTGATGCCATCCAACCATCTTATCTTTTGACGTCCCCTTCTCCTCCCCCCTTCAGTCTTTCCCAGCATCAGGGTCTTTTCAAATGAGTCAGCTCTTCGCATCAGGTGGTGGAAGTATTGAAGTTTCAGCTTCAACATCAGTCCTTCCCAATGAATACTCAGGACTGATTTCCTTTAGGATGGACTGGTTGGATCTCCTTGCAGTCCAAGGGACTCTCAAGAGTCTTCTCCAACACCACAGTTCAAAAGCATCAATTCTCCAGTGCTCAGCATTCTTTATAGTCCAACTCTCACAGCCATACGTGACTACTGGAAAAACCATGGCCTTGACTAGATGGAACTTTGTTGGCAAAGTGATGTCTCTGTTTTTTAACATGCTGTCTATGTTGGTTATAACTTTTCTTCCAAGTGTATAAGCATCTTTTAATTTCATGGCTTCAGTCACCATCTGCAGTGATTTGGAACACAAAAAATAAAGTCTGCCACTATTTCTCCATCTATTTGCCATGAAGTGATGGGACCAGATGCCATGATCTTTGTTTTCTGAATGTTGAACTTTAAGCCAACTGTTTCACTCTCCTCTTTCACTTTCATCAAAGAGGCTCTTTAGTTCTTTTTCACTTTCTGCCATAAGGGTGGTGTCATCTGCATATTTGAGGTTATTGATATTTCTCCTGGCAATCTTGATTCTAGCTTGTGTTTCTTCCAGCCCAGCATTTCTCATGATGTACTCTGCATAGAAGTTAAATAAGCAGGGTGACAATATACCGCCTTGATGTACTCCTTTCCTGATTTGGAACCAGTCTGTTGTTCCATGTCCAGTTCTAACTGTTGCCTCCTGACTTAATTATAGATTTCTCAAGAGGCAGGTCAGGTGGTCTGGTATTTCCACCTCTTTAAGAATTTTCCACAGTTTGTTGTGATCCTCACAGTCAAAGGCATTTGCATAATCAATAAAGCAGAAATAGACATTTTTCTGGAACTCTCTTTCTTTTTCGATGATCCAACAGATGTTGGCAATTTGATTTCTGGTTCCTCTGCCTTTTCTAAAACCAGCTTGCACATCATGGCTCATGTATTGTTGAAGCCTGGCTTGGAGATTTTCGAGCATTACTTTACCAGTGTGTGAGATGAGTGCAATTGTGCGGTAGTTTGGGCATTCTTTGGCATTGCTTTTCTTTGATTGGAATGAAAACTGACTTTTTCCAGTCCTGTGGCCACTGTCAAGTTTTCCAAATTTGCTGGCATATTGAGTGCAGCACTTTCACAACATCATCATTTAGGATTTGAAATAGCTCAACTGCAATTCCATCACCTCTGCTAGCTTTGTTTACAGTGATGCTTCCTAAGGCCCACTTGACTTTGCATTCCGGGATGTCTGGCTCTAGGTGAGCGATCACACCATCATGATTATCTGGGTCATGAAGATCTTTTTTGTACAGTTCTTCTGTATATTCCTGCCACCTCTTCTTAATGTATTCTGCTTCTGTTAGGCCCATACCATATCTGTCCTTTATTGAGCCCATCTTTACATTAAATGTTCCCTTTGTATCTCTAACTTTCTTGAAGAGATCTCTAGTCTTTCCATTCTATTGTTCTCTATTTCTTTGCACCGATCACTGAGGAAGGCTTTCTCATCTCTCTTTGCTCTTCTTTGGAATGCTGCATTCAAATAGGCATATTTTTCCTTTTTGCTTCTCTTCTTTTCAGAGCTATTTGTAAGGCCTCCTAAGACAGCCATTTTGCTTTTTTCATTTTTTTTCTTGGGGATGATCTTGATCTCTGTCCCCTATACAATGTCATGAACATTTATCCATAGTTCATCAGGCACTCTGTATATCAGATCTAGTCCGTTAAATCTATTTTTCACTTCCATTGTTTAATTGTTGGGGATTTGATTTAGGTCATATTTGAATGGTCTAGTGGTTTTCCCTAAACTTTTCAGCTTAAGTCTGAATTTAGCAATAAGGTGCTCATGATCTGAGCCACAGTCAGCTCCAGTCTTGTTTTTGCTGACTGTATAGAACTTCTCCATCTTTGGCTGCAAAGAATATAATCAATCTGATTTTGGTATTGACCATCTGGTGATTTCCATATGTAGAGTCTTCTCCTGTGTTGTTGAAAGAGGGTGTTTGCTATGACCAGTGTGTTCTCTTGGAAAAACTCTATTAGCCTTTTCCCTGCTTCAATCTGTACTCCATTTCAGATTAATTTCTCAGAACTGGTAATGAATGGGAAGAAGCTTAATACACATTGGTTACATATTGCCAGACTGCTTTCCCTAATTCCTAGATTGCTAATTGACAGATATTTCAGCAATATGTAAAAGGGACATCTCTCCTGATTCTTTCCTTAAGGGCTTTAATTCACTGATCAGAAATATTCTACAAACATTTTCTAAGCAATTTTACTGTATGCCAGACTCTTCATGTGAAACATATCCTCCCTAGAAGCAACAGTTCTGGTCCTTGACCTGCCTTCACCTGAGCCCAGATGGGACTCACTCTGGACATGCTTTGGAGATCTGACAGGATGGGGACCCAGCCTCCTGTATCCCTCAACAATCACCCATAATTCCAGACCACAGGCATGGCTAAGGGACCACAACCGCTTTATGCTGGGACACAGGGGAGCCAATTTGTTCCACAGGTAGAATGGTCAGGCCAGCAGCCTTGTAGGCTTCCTGTTAAGTAACTAATGTGGATTATCCTGACTTATATAAGGGACAAAGATGAGTGTGAGTAAAGGAAATGTATCAGACAGGACCATATGAAATTGACAATAATCTGCCATTTTTTTAATCTCCAAAAGCGGTAGTTTCATGTGTTTCAACCCACCTGCTAATATAGGAGCCTCAGGAGACACAGGTTCAAATCCTCAGTCAGGATGATTCTATGGAGAAAGGAATGGCTACCCACTCTAGTATTCTCACCTGGAGAATCCCATGGACAGAGGAGCCTGGTGGGAGACAATCCATAGCGTCGCAAAGAGTCAGACATGAGTGAAATGACTTAGCAGCAGCAAGATAATACAATTCATAAAAACATTCATTGTACAAAGTTTTCGGGAAATTGAAGGTTTTGGAGTTAGAATCCTTAAGTTTTATTTCTGGCTTCCTAGTTAATTTGTTGAGCAACCTTGGCAAGTTGCTCACCCTCTCTGAGTCCATAAAATAAAAATAACTATGTCCTTGTTTCAGGGTTGCTGTAGGACTCAGCCATGACTGGCTTTAGGGCCTGCATACAGGCCAGTGCTCAGAAGGGTCTTCTGTGGGTCCCACTGTCTCAAGTATGAAATTATTAATAATTTCTGAACAAGGAACCTTGCTGTCATTTTGCACTGGGGCTTGAAAGTTATGTACCAGGTCCTAGATCAGACCACCAAGACTGAAATAGCAGCTGCATCATAATATGTCCTCAACAAGTGTCCTGTTCAATTCCTTTTCCTTGGTGTGTCTAAAATGCAATTTGCATCCATCCCTCTAGGAATGTCCTTTACACAAATTCTGCAATAGAGACATGAAAGAAAAGTTATGTTTTTCAGCTTATGTATTTCTTACCTAATATTATAGGTGGCAAATATCCAGCTCAAATAGCCCCAGTGGCCTGCTGTGTAAGGACACTGTGCTCAGCCCCACAGCCCCTTCCAGCAAGGTGGTCACAACGGTGAGGGGTGGCCCCAAAGTGGACAGACAGCTAGGGTACAAGTGAGGTGTGCTCAGCAGGTCCACAGGAAGATCTCGAGCAGGAGCACCTTATCCTCCAGGAGCCGATTTCAGGGCAAGCTTCCAGGGCTAGTATTATAGGATGGTGAGAAGTATCAAAGGCCAGGTGAGTGGAAACGTGTGCCAAGGGAGGATGCAGGAGGCAGAAAGCAAAGCACAGGTAAAGGTCTCGTATACGTTGACGTGTCCTCGTTGGCAGGCAATGAAGCCTGGAGCTGGCTTTCATGAATTCTGTTGTGATAAAACCTTCACCTTCCTGACCTTCTCACTGTATACTGTCTCCCTGGGCAGACTCATCATCCTGCCTCCCTCTCTTTGGCTTCAAGTACCTGTTGGCAGGCAAACCCCAGATCCTCATCACATATTCTCCAACGGCTAGCTGGACATTTCTACCTGAATGCCCCACTGAGCTAAATGTGTAGTAATAGCCATGTTGCTCCTCTGCTCATGGACTCCCTTGCATTTGTGGCTTCCAAGTACCTTGTCAAGCCCTGGGCTCAGTCACCTGTGAAATTCGCATGCCTCAGACAGCCTGGGCACATGCTGCTCTCCTGTCTTAGCATGCTCTCCCCATTCTCTTCCAGATGCATCTCAGGAACTCCTCCTTAACTTCTGGAGCTCAGTAATTTTCCCCCTGCCCCAGACCCAGTCCTTCCCACTCTTCCCTGGTGCAACCTCTGCTCTAACCCTGACCACACTGTAGCCTTGATGACCTTTCTCAGGCTTCCTTTATGATGCTTGCTGCAAACTATGAATCCTTATCTAATGTGGAATCTGACATCTGCCTAATAAAAAAGGAATCAAATGAATATAAGACCTAAAGATATTGCAGGCTTTCCTTCTGTCAGATGGGTGTCTGTTCCTTCAACTGTACCTTTATTTCTCCTAGATTTCTCTTTAGGTAGAGAATAATTATCATGTTGGCTTGTTCAGGATGGTTCCCTTTTCCCACAAATTCTTGACTATAGGTTTCTGGACTTGCTATTAAGGCTAAACAAAGCATTAATAAAGTATGTCATATCATTAATACTTATATAGGACACAATGGCTTCCAGGTTCCTTTCTATATTTCATATCATCTAAACCTTCCATAACTGTGCATAATCTGTCACACAGTCATGTCCAAGTCTTTGCAACCCCATGGACTATAGCCTATCAGAAACCTCTGTCCATAACTAACCTTCCATAAATAACTTCCACAATCCAATACAGATGTATGGTTCCTTTTTCCAATTTCTCCTCCTCCACTTCCTCCTTCTCCTCTTCTTCTTCCTCCCTGTCCTTTGTTTTTAGTCCAGCACTACTCTTTCCTACCACACCCTAGTACTTTGAATAGTAAACCGTAAAGTCCAGAGATCCAGTTATGGCTTCTAAATGACCGCATTAAACCAAGTTCAGTGTTCAGATTCTCACAGGAAATTTCAGTTTGAAAAGAAAAGACCTCTAAGTTTAGTCAGCCAATTATCTGACTCTTGGGGCAGAAAGAGATGGAAACCTGGCCTTTTTTAGCAGAAGTAGACACTTAACTTCAGAGACTGGAAGATTTCCCTAGAATAATATCTTGATACCTAATAATATGCATATACAGTTGATATAGGATACTTCCAGAATTGCCAAAAAGGACCTCAAAAAAATGCACTTCTTCATAAAAGCAATAGGAACATACCAAAACAAATTTTTCAGAACTTTAAGAATTAATCAAAGACTTAGAACAATCCAAGAAGTGTTTATTCAAGAACAATGATTGAGTCTCAGTAAGAATAGTAAGTTATGTGGTGTTTCAATTTGTCCTATTTCCATTCCTCGTCTCTACCTCTAGAGTAATCTTGAAAACCAGCAGTCTAGCAATAAGAGTAGCTGTGAAAGCCAACATTGCAGTAGCAAATGAAGGAGGCCAGAGTTTGAGGAACCTTAGAAAGTCCCGTCTGTAGAGAATTTTCATTATGACTTTTCCAGCTGCTTCCTGGAGAAGCCCCCTTCTCAAGGCCTATTATTATTTGACCTGACTCAGAGCTCACTCTGTGTGAATAGCCTTATCCCCAAAGTATTTACTGAAAAAAATTAGTAGCAATTATTTCACATTATCACTGAGACAGTTATCTGACACCAGTTGGAAAAAATAAGAATCTGGACCAAAAACTTAAATTGAATAATATGGTAAAAAAAAAAAAATATTTCAGGGGGTTCTGAAAAGCTTAAACATATTCCTGAGGGTTTAGAAAAAAATGCATGTATACAGGAGGTTGAGCATACTCAGGAAAGACTTGAACATGGCTTAATCTCTTACCTCTGACTTAACCTGAGGACTTGCACAAGCAGCAAGTAAAGGCTAAGGTGAAGTTGAAAATCACCAAAGTGAGAGCATAGCCTGGCACCCACTCAAAGCCCAAAATAATGAAGCAAAATTGACAGGATGAAGGCAGACATAGATAACTCAAAAATAATACTTGAAAACATCAAAACCCACTTTTAATACTGGATAGTGTCACTAAGCAAAAGATCAATAAAGAAAGAGAAAACTTTGTTGTATAACCTGAAGTCAGGCAGGTTGATTCCTCTAGTTTCATTCTTCTTTCTCAAGATTGCTTTCGCTATTTGAGGACTTTTGTATTTCCATACAAATAATTGTGAAATTATTTGTTCTAGTTCTGTGAAAAATACCATCAGTAGCTTGATAAGGATTGTGTTGAATCTATAGATTGCTTTGGGTAGTATACTCATTTTCCTTATACTGATTCTTCCAATCCATGAACATGGTCTATTTCTCCACCTATTTGTCTCATCTTTGATTTTTTTTTTTTTTTAACAGCGTTTTACAGTTTTCTATATATAGGTCTTTTGTTCCTTTAGGTAGATTTATTCCTAAGTATTTTATTCTTTTCATTGCAATGGTGAATGGAATTGTTTCCTTAATTTCTCTTTCTGTTTTCTCATTGTTAGTGTATAAGAATGCAAGGGATTTCTATGTGTTAACTTTATATCCTGCAAATTTACTATATTCATTGATTAGTAATTTTCTGGTGGAGTCTTTAGGGTTTTCTATGTAGAGAATCATGTCATCTGCAAACAGTGAGAGTTTTACTTCTTCTTTTTCAATCTGGATTCCTTTTATTTATTTTTGTTCTCTGATTGCTGTGGCTAAAACTTCCAAAACTATGTTGAATAGTAGTGGTGAGAGTGGGCATCTTTATCTTATTTCTACAAAGCAACAGACATCAAGACAGTATGGTACTGTCACAAAGACAGAAACATAGATCTATGGAACAAAATAGAAAGCCCAGTGTTAAATCCATGCATTATGGACATCTTATCTTTGACAAAGGAGGCAAGAATATACAATGGAGAAAAGACAATCTCTTTAACAAGGAGTGCGGGGAAAACTGGTCAACCACTTGTAAAAGAATGAAACTAGAACACTTTCTAACACCATACACAAAAATAAACTCAAAATGGACTAAAGATCTAAATGTAAGACCAAAAACTATGAAACTGCTAGAGGGAAACTTAGGCAAAACACTCTCTGACGTAAATCATAGCAGGATCCTCTATGACCCACCTCCAAGAATAATGGAAATGAAAGCAAAAATAAACAAATGGGACCTAATTAAACTCAAAAGCTTTTGCACAATGAAGGAAACATAAGCAAGGTGAAAAGGCAGCCTTCACCATGGGAGAAAATAATAGCAAATGAAGCAACTGACAAAGAATTAATCTCAGAAATATACAAGCAACTCCTGCAGCTCAATTCCAGAATATATGTGACCCAATCGAAAAATGTGCCAAAGAACTAAACAGACATTTCTCCAAAGAAGACATAGATGGCTAACAAACACATGAAAATATGCTAAACATCACTCATTATCAGAGAAATGCAAATCAAAACCATAATGAGGTACCATCTCACACCAGTCAGAATGGCTGCTATCAAAAAGTCTACAAATAATAAATTCTGGAGAGGGTGTGGAGAAAAGGGGACCCTCTTACACTGTTTGTGGGAAGGCCAACAAGTATAGCCACTATGGAGAACAGTGCGGAGATTCCTTAAGAAACTGGAAATAGAACTGCCATATGACCCAGCAATCCCACTGCTGGGCATACACACTGAGGAAACCAGAATTGAAAGAGACACGTGCACCCCAATATTCACTGCATCACTGTTTACAATAGCCAGGACATGGAAGCAACCTAGATGTCCATTGGCAGACAAATGGATAAGGAAGCTGTGGTACATGTACACAATGGAATATTACTCACCCATTAAAAAGAATACATTAGAATCAGTTCTAAGGAGGTGGGTGAAACTGGAGCCTATTATACAGAGTGAAGTAAGTCAGAAAGAAAAACACCAATATAGTATATTAAGGCATATATATGAAATTCAGAAAGATGGTAACAATGACCCTATATGCAAGACAGGAAAAGAGACACAGATGTAAAGAACAGACTTTTGGACTCTGTGGGAGAAGGCAAGCGTAGAATGATTTGAGAGAATAGCATTGAAACATGTATATTATCATATGTGAACTAGATCACCAGTCCAGGTTCGATGCATGATACAGGGTGCTCAGGGCTGGTGCACTGGGATGACCCTGATGGATGGGATGAGGAGGGAGGTGGGAGGGGGTTCACGATGGGGAACACATGTACACCCATGGTTGATTCATGTGAATGTATGGCAAAAGCCACCACAATATTATAAAGTAATTAGCTCAAAAAGAAAAACACCAATACAGTATACTAACACATATATATGGAATTTAGAAAGATGGTGATGATAACCCTGTACATAAGACAGCAAAAGAGACACAGATGTATAGAACAGACTTTTGGACTCTGTGGGAGAGTGAGAGGGTGGGATGATTTGGGAGAATGGCATTGAAACGTGTATACTATCATGTAAGAAACAAATTGCCAATCTAGGTTCAATACAGGATGCAGGATGCTTGGGGCTGGTGCACGGGGATGATCCAGAGAGATGATATGGGCAGAGAGGTGAGAGGGGGGTTCAGGATTGGGAACTCATGTACACCCGTGGTGGATTCATGTCAATGTATGACAAAACCAATACAGTATTGTAAAGTAAAATTTTTTTAAAAAATAAATAATAATAAAAAGTAATTAGCTTCTAATTAAAATTTTTTAGAAGAAAAAACTTGACCAACACTATTAACTAACTGGACCTAAAACATTTATAAAACATCTTAATGAACATCATTGGAACACACATTTTTTTCAGTTACACATGGAATATTTATTCCCCAGGATAGACCATATGGGAGGCAATAGAACAAACGAGAACAAATTTAGAAGGACTGAAGTGGTACCAAATATGTTCTTCAACTACAACAGAATTAAATTAAAAGTTAATAATAAAGCATTGATAAAGCATTCATAATATATGAAAACTAATAACACTGTTAATAATCAATATGTCAAAAAGAAATCTGACTGGTTCCAAATCGGGAAAAGAGTACATCAAGGCTATATATTGTCACCCTGCTTATTTAACTTATATGCAGAGTACATCAGGAGAAATGCTGGGCTGGAAGAAGCACAAGCTGGAATCAAGATTGCTGGGAGAAATATCAATAACCTCAGATATGCAGATGACATCATCCTTATGGCAGAAAGTGAAAAGGAACTAAAGAGCCTCTTGATGAAAGTGAAAGAGGAGAGTGGAAAAAGTTGACTTAAAGCTCAACATTCAGAAAATGAAGATCATGGCATCTGGTACTATCACTTCATGGAAAACAGATGGGCAAAGAGTGGAAACAGTGTCAGACTTTATTTTGGGGGGCTCTATAATCACTGCAGATGGTGATTGTAGCCATGAAATTAATAGACACTTAGTCCTTGGAAGGAAAGTTATGACCAACCTAGATCGCATATTCAAAAGCAGAGACAACTTTGCCAACAAAGGTCCATCTAGTCAAGGCTATGGTTTTTCCAGTGGTCATGTATGGATGTGAGAGTTGGACTGTGAAAAAAGCTGAGTGCTGAAGAATTGATGCTTTTGAACTGTGATGGAGAAGACTCTTGAGAGTCCCTTGGACTGCAAGGAGATCCAACCAGTCCATCCTAAAGGAGACCAGTCCTGGGTGTTCATTGGAAGGACTGATGCCAAAGCTGAAACTCCAATATTTCGGCCACCTCACTCGAAGAGTTGACTCATTGGAAAAGACCCTGATTATGGGAGGGATCGGGGGCAGGAGGAGAAGGGGACAACAGAGAGTGAGATGGCTGGATGACATCACTGACTAGATGGATTATGAGTTTGAGTAAACTCCGAGAGTTGGTGATGGACAGGGAGGCCTGGCATGCTGCGATTCACAGGGTCACAAAGAGTCGGACATGACTGAGGAACTGAACTGAACTGTATAACTTAAGCATCTGCCTTAAGAAGCTAGATAAAGGAAAACAATCTAAAATTCAAGGAAACAGGAAAAAAGAGCATAAAAATCAGAATTTAAATAAATGAAGTAGAGAATAGAAGAACAATGAAGAAAATCAATGAAACACAAAGGTGTTTCTTTAAAAAGTTCAACCTTATTAACAAATCTTTAGCTAGACTGATCAAGTAAAGCAAGAGGGAAAGTTCAAGTAACTAAAATCAAGGCTTTACAGAAAAAATTATAATTTAACATTATAAACAATTGCATATCAAGAAATTTTATAGCCTAACTGAGATAGGCAACTTCCAAGAAAGACCCAACTCCAGAAATTATTTCAAAGAGAAGTAGGTAGTTCCACTATAGAAGCAAAGAAATCAAATTAACGCATTTAAAAATTCACACAAATAAAATCTCAGGCACAAATGACTTCCCTGCCAAATGTAGCATATGTTTAAAAACCAGAAAAAAAATTTACAAGAAAACTACAGATCAATATCTGTGAAAATATACTCAACAAAAATATTAGCAAATCAATTACAGAAACAGATATAAAAGATTATACACCATGACCAAGTGGGATTTATCCCAGGGATGAAAGGTTTGGTCTCAGTTCAGTTCAGTTGCTCAGTCTTGTCTGACTCTTTGCGACCCCAAGGACTGCAGCACACCAGGCCTCCCTGTCCATCACCAACTCCCGGAGTTTACTCAAATTCATGTCTATTGAGTCAGTGATGCCATCCAATCATCTCATCCTTTGTCATCCCCTTCTCTTCCTGCCTTCAATCCTTCCCAGCATCAGGGTCTTTTCAAATGAGTCATTCGTCACATCAGGTGACCAAATTATTGGAGTTTCAGCTTTAGCATCAGTCCTTCCAATGAGTATTCAGGACTGATTTCCTTTAGGATGAACTGGTTGGATCTCCTCGCAGTCCAAGGGACTCTCAAGAGTCTTCTGCAACATCACAGTTCAAAAACATCAATTTCTTTGGCACTCAGCTTTCTTTATGGTCCAACTCTCACATCCATACATGACTACTAAAAAAGGCATGGCTTTGACTAGAGGGACCTTTGTCAGCAAAGTAATGTCTCTGCTTTTTAATATGCTATCTAGGTTGGTCATAACTTTTCTTCCAAGGAACAAGTGTCTTTTAATTGCATGGTTGCAGTCACCATCTGCAGTGATTTTGCAACACAAAAAGTAAAGTCTGCCATTGTTTCTTTTTTTCCCCCATCTATTTGCCATGAAGTAATGGGACTGGATGCTACGACCTTAGTTTTCTGAATGTTGTGTTTTAAGTCAACTTTTTCACTCTCCTCTTTCACTTTCATCAAGAAGCTCTTCAGTTCCTCTTCTCTTTCTTCAATAAGTGTGGTGTCATCCGCATATTTGAGGTTATTGACATTTCTCCCAGCAATCTTGATTCCAGCTTGTGCTTCATCCACCCCAGCATTTCACATGATGTACCCTACATATAAGTTAAATAAGCAGGGTGACAATATACAGCCTTGACATACTCCTTTCCCAATTTGGAATCAGTCTGCTGTTCCATGACCAGTTCTAACTGTTGCTTCCTGACCTGCATACAGATTTCTCAGGAGGCAGGTTGTCAGGTTGGAGGCAGGTTTTTCTAATTGGTATTCCCATCTCTTTCAGAATTTTCCACAGTTTGTTATTATTCACACTAGTTGAAGGATTTGGCATGGTCAATAAAGCTGAAGTACAGGTTTATCTGGAACTCTCTTGCTTTTTCTATGATCCATCAGAAATTTCAATTTGATCTCTGGTTCCTCTTCATTTTCTAAATCCAGATTCAACATCTCCAAGTTCTCAGTTCATGTACTATTGAAGCTTCACTTGGAGAATTTTGAGCATTACTTTACTAGCATGTAAGATGAGTGGAATTGTGTGGTAGTTTGAGCACTCTTTCCCATTGCCTTTCTTTGTGATTGGAATGAAAGCTGACCTTTTCCAGGCCTGTGGCCACTGCTGAGTTTTCCAAATTTGCTGGCATATTAAATGCATCACTCTCACAGTTTCCTCTTTTAGGACTTGAAATAGCTCATCTGGAATTCCATCACCTCCACTAGCTTTGTTAGTAGTGATGCTTCCTAAGACCCACTTGACTTTGCATTCCAGGATGTCTGGCTCTAGGTGAGTGATCACACCATTGGGTTTTCTGGATCATTATGATGTTTTTTGTATAGTTCTTCTGTGTATTCTTCCCACCGTTTGTTAATATCTTCTGCTTCTGTTAGGTCCATACCATTTCTGTCCTTTATTGTGCCCATCTTTACATGAATTGTTCCTTGTTGTATCAAATTTTCTTGAAGAGATCTCTAGTATTTCCCATTCTATTGTTTTCCTCTATTTCTTTTGCATTGATCAGAGGAAGGCTTTCTAATCTCTCCTTGGTAATCTTTGGAACTCTGCATTCAGCTGGATATATCTTTCCTCTTCTCCTTTGCCTTTCATTTGTTTCCTCAGCTATTTGTAAGGCCTCCTCAGAAAACCATTTTTCCATTTTTGTATTTCTTTTTCTTGGGGATGGTCTTGATTACTGCCTCCCATACAATCTCATGAGTTGGTCTAACACGTAATAAATGATAAATGCAATGCACCATAATAATAGAATAAAAGAGAAAACCAAATGATCAAAATCCAACAGCCTTTGTGATAAAACCCTCCACAAACAAGGAATAAAAGGGAACTTCCTCAACCTGATAAAAGTCATTTTGAAGAAACTATAGCTAACATCACACTTAATGGTGAAACAGTGAATGCTTCTCCTCTAAAGTCAGCAATAAGACAAAGATGACTTCTGTCGATTATACTCAGAATTGTACTGGAAGTCATAGTCATGGCAATTCGGCATGAAGAGAAAATTAAAGTATTCAGATTGGGAAAAAACAAGCAAAATTATTTTTATTTGGATATGAAATGATGTTTTATGTAGAAAACCTATGGAAATCATACATATTAAAAAACTATGAGAACTAATAAATGAGTTAGTAATATGGCTGGTTACAGGATAAAAACATAACTACCAATTGCACTTCTATACACTACAATGAAGCATCTGAAAATGAAGTTGAAAAAACTAAAACTAGAGCTACCACATGACCCTGCAACCCTACTCCTAGACTTATATCCAGAGAAAAACATTTTTCAAAAGGACACAGACACCCTGATGTTCACTGCAGAACTCTTTACAGTAGCTAGAAGAGGACGTGGGTGTACTCTGACTCTTAGCAACCCCATGAACTTTAGACTGTCGGGCTCCTCTGTCCATGGGATTTCCCAGGCAAGAATACTCAAGTGGGTTTCCATTTCCTTCTCCAGGGGATCTTCCCAACCCAGGGATCCAACTTGTGTCTTCCATGTCTCCTACACTGGCAGGTAGATTCTTTATCACTGACAGACAGAACATGGTAGCAATCTAAATGCCCATTAACCAATGAATAGATAAAGATATGATGCATATTACTCAGCCATTTAAAAGAATGAAATAATGCCATTTGCTGCAACAAAGATGGACCTAGATATTGTCATACTGAGTGAAGTTAGACAAAGAAGGAGAAATACTGTATGATATCCCTTATATGTGAAACCTAAAAAGAAATTATACAAATGAACTTACTTACAAAACAGAGACATACACTTAGAAGATGAATTTATAATTGCTGGGGAAAAGGAGAGGGGGAAGGCATACTTGGGGAGTTCATGATGCACATGTACATATTGTGGCATTTAAAATGGATAACCAACAAAGACCTATTGTATAGCACATGGAACTCTGCTCAATATTATTATGGCACTCTGAATGAGAGGTGAGTTTGAGGGAGAATGGATATATGTACATGTATGACTGAGTCCCTTTGCTGTTCTCCTGAAACTATCATAACATTGTTAATTGGCTATACCCCAATAAAAAAATTAAAAGTTTATTTAAATGAGAAAAAAGAGAAAATAATTGCATTCACAACAGCATTAAAAAGAATAAAATATTTAAGAAACTTAAAGTAGTGCTTTCTTTTTTTTCTTTTTTTTTTAGCGTTTCTTTTTTTTATTATTTTTATTTTTACTTTATTTTACTTTACAATACTGTATTGGTTTTGCCATACATTGACATGAATCCACCACGGGTGTACATGTGTTCCCAAACATGAACCCCCCTCCCACCTCCCTCACTTCTCTGTGATAGTGTTACTTCCCTGTGACACTGCCCTGGTAGCTCAGATGGTAAAGAATCTTCCCACAATGTGGGAGACCTGGGTTTGATCCCTGGATTGGGAAGACCCCTGGAGGAGAGTATGGCAACCCACTCCAGTATTCTTGCCTGGAGAATCTCCGTGGACAGAGGAGCCTGGTGGACTGCAGTCCCTGGGGTCACAGTCAGACATGACTGAGTGACTAAGCACAGCAACAGAAGTGCAGGACCTGTACATTAAAACTACATACACAATATTGGTGAAAGGAATTAAAGAAAATCTAAATAAATGGAAAGGCATTTAATGTTCACGGATTAAAAGACTTAATACTGTTGATGTGGCAACAGTCTTCCAACCAATCTACAAATTCAATGTACTCCTCACCAAACTCCCATGCTGATTTTTTGCAAAAATTTACATATTGATCCTAAACTTACATGGATTGGAAGGAACTCAGAATAACCAAGATAACTTTGATGAATAACACGTTTCCTAATTTCAAACAGACTACAGATCTACGATATTCAGTACAGTATAATACTGGAATAAGAATGAACATACAGGTTAATGGAATCAAATTCAGTTCAGTTCAGTTCAGTTCAGTTCAGTCGCTCAGGGTGCCCAACTCTTTGCGATCCCATGAACTGAAGCACTCCAGGCCTCCCTGTCCAACACCAACTCCTGGAGTTCACCCAAACTCATGTCCATCAAGTCGTTGATGCCATCCAGCCATCTCATCCTCTGTCGTCCCCTTCTCCTCCTGCCTCCAATCCCTCCCAGCATCAGAGTCTTTTCCAATGAGTCAACTCTTCGAGTGAGGTGGCCAAAATATTGGAGTTTCAGTTTTAGCATCAGTCCTTTCAAAGAACACCCAGGACTGATCTCCTTTAGAATAGATTGATTGGATCTCCTTGCAGTCCAAAGGACTCTCAAGAGTCTTCTCCAACACCACAGTTCAAAAGCATCAATTCTTCAGCACTCAGCTTTCTTCACAATCCAACTCTCACATCCATACATGACCACTGGAAAAACCATAGCCTTGACTAGATGGACGTTTGTTGGCAAAGTTATGTCTCTGCTTTTGAATATACTATCTAGGATGGTCATAACTTTCCTTCCAAGGAGTAAGCATCTTTTAATTTCATGGCTGCAGTCACCATCTGCAGTGATTTTGGAGCCCCAAAAAATAAAGTCTGACACTGTCTCCACTGTTTCCCCATCTGTTGCCCATGAAGTGATGGGACCAGATGCCATGATCTTAGTTTTCTGAATGTTGAGCTTTAAGTGAACTTTTTCACTCTCCTCTTTCATTTTCATCAAGAGGCTTTTTAGTTCCTCTTCACTTTCTGCCATAAGCGTGGTGTCATCTGCATATCTGAGGTTACTGATATTTCTCCCAGCAATCTTGATTCCAGCTTGTGCTTCTTCTAGCCCAGAGTGCAGAAACAAACTCTCATATTTATAGTCAATTGATTTTGCCAAAGAATCATGGAATGGCAAAAGAATATTTTCTTCAATAAACAGTATTGGCACAACTGGATACCTTCACACCATACACAAAAATTGACTCAAAACTGTATCTTGCTGCATATTTGCCTTTACCAATGAGACATAAATCCACAAATTTACAGTTAATTAATCTATGACAAAGGGGACAAGAATATACAATAGAGTAAATACAGCTCTTCAACAAGTGCTGGGAAAGTTAGGCAGCTTCATACAAAACAATGAGGCTAGAATATTTCCTCATATCATATACAAAAATAAACTCAAAATGGATTAAAGGCCTAAATGTAAGACTTTAAATCATAAAACTCCTAGAAGTAAACATAGGCAGAACATTCCTTGAATAATTATAGCAATATTTTGGGGGTATCTCCTAAAACAAAGGGGAAAAAAAGCAAAAATAAACAAATGGGACTTAATTAATTTAAAAGCTTTTGCACAGCAAAGGAAATCATTGACAAAATGGAAAACAACTTACTGAATGGGAGAAAATATTTGCAAATAGTATTACCCACACAACTCAACATCAAAAAACAAGCAACCCAATTTTAAAATTAGATGTAACAACCCAATTTTGAAAATGGGCCAAATACTTGAATAGACATTTTTCCAAATAAGACATATAGACTGCCAGCAGACACATGAGAAGGTGTTCAACATCATTAATCATCAGAGAAATGCAAATCAAAACCACAACGCAATATCACCTCACACCTGTCAAAATGGCCATCAAAAATGGGCAAATGTTGGTGATGAAGTGAAGAAAAGGGAACACTTGTACACTGTTAGTGGGAATGTAAATTGGTGCAACCACCATAGAAAACAGCATGGATGTTTCTCAAAAGACTAAAAAGAGAATTACCATATGATCCAATGATTCCACTCCTGGGTAGATAAAAAACACTAATTTGAAAAGACACATGCAGCCCAATATTTATAGTAGCATTATCTACAATGGCCAAGGTATGGAAGCAACCTGAGTGCCTATCAATAGAGTAATGCATGAAGAAGATGTTGTACATATACAATGGAACATTACTCAACCATACAAAATGAAATTTTGTCATTTGCAACAACATCGATGGACTTGGAGGGTATTGTATTTAGCGAAATGTCAGAGACAAAAAGACAAATATTGTATAATATCACTTATATGTGGAATCTAAAAGAAAAAGAAACTAGTTAATATAACAAAACGGAACAGACTCACAGATATACAGAACAAACTAGTGATTACCAGTGGGGAAACAGGAGAGGGGAGCAAGCAGAGGTGAGGATTAAAAAGTACAACTACTATGTATAAAATAAATAGGGTACAAGAGCATATTGTACAGCTATATATCACAGGAAATAAAGCTAATATTTGGTAAAATTATAATAATAAGCTTTTAAAATTGTAAATTTATATGTTGTACACCTGAAACTTATATAGTACTGTAAATCAACTATACCTCACTAAAAATATACTGAGTCATAGACCTAAAGGTAAGAACTAAAATTATACAACTCTTTAGAAGAAAATACAGGAGTAAATATTCTTCACCTTAGACTTGGCAATGGTTGCTTAGATGCAACACCAACACAGCATCAGCACAAGCAAATAAAAAAGCATAAATACATTGGACTTCACCAAAATTTTTAAATTTTGAGCTTTAAAGAACAAGAAAGAAAAGGGCCACCCATAAAATGATAGAAAATATTTGTGAATCATATATCTGATAAGGAACTTATTAGCAGAACATGTAGGACTTCCCTGGTGGTCCAGTGATTAAGAATCTGTCTGCCAACGTAGGGAGCATGGGTTTGATCCCTGGTAGATTCCACGTGCTATAAAGCAACTAAACCTATGCTCCACAACTACTGAGCCCAAGCTCCAGAGTCTGTGTGTCGCAACTGCTGAGCCTATGTGCCTAGAGCCTGTGCTCTGCCGCAAGAGAAGCCACCGCAACAAGAAGCCCATCTACTGCAATGAAGACTAGCCCCTGCTCACCACACCTAGAGAAAGCTTGCACACAGCAAGGAAGATCTAGAACAACCAAAAATGTAATTTTAAAAAAGAATAAAGAATTCTTACAACTCAACAATGGAAAGATAAATAATCCAATTAAAACAAGTAAAATATTTAAGTAAATATTTACCAAAAGAAGATACACAAATGACTAAATTCATATAAAAATTCTCAAACATTATTATTTATTTTGAATATGAAAATCAAAACCATAGTGAGATATCACTTCATGCTCATTAGAGGCTAAAATATAAAAGACTGGCAATAGCAAGTGTTGGTGAGAATGCAAAGAAATTGAAACCTTCACATAGTACTAGTAGGAATGAAAACTGCTGAAGCCACTTTGGAAAACAATTTGGCAATTCCTGAAATTGTCAAACACAGAGTTACCATATAACTCAGCAATTTTATTCCTAGACATATATTCAAGAGAAATTAAAACATATGTCCATATAAAAACTTGTATCAAATGTTCATAAAAGCATTATTCATAGCAGCAAAAAGTAGAAGCACCCTAAATTTCCACCTGATGAATGGATAAAGAAAATGTGGTATAAATACATTGGAATATTGTGCAGTAATAAGTGAAAAATTGATATCTGCTATAACATGAAGGAATCATGAAAACATGCTAAGTGGGAGAAGCCAGGCACAAAGTGTCACATATTGCATGATTCCATGTGATTGAGTACATATATACTGAGTGGCTGCCACATTCCAAACACTGTTCTTGGACCTGGGGATTAATGATCAAATACAATAGACTTGATAGCTATCCTCCTGAGGCCTTCAATCTAGTGCAAAACAAACAAGAAACAAGATTGTGCACATAATTAATTACATAGAATTACAATTGTGATGGGTAATAATAGGCATCAGTGGACACAGGACTAGAAAAGGTCAGTTTCCATCCCAATTACAAAGAAAGGAAGCAATAAAAAACATTCAAACCACCAGACAATTGCCCTCATCCCCCATGCTAATAAGATTATGCTGAAAATCCTTCAAGCTAGGCTTCAACAGTACGTGTACCAAGAATTTCCAGATGTACAAGTTGGATTCAGAAAAGGTAAAGGAACAAGAGACCAAATTGTCAACATTTATTGAATCATAGAGAAAGCAAGGGAATTCAAAAAAACGCATCTACTTCACTGACTACACTAAAGCCTTTGACTATGTGGATAACGACAAACTGTGGAAAATTCTTAGAGAGATGGGAATACCAGACCACCTAATCTGTCTCCTGAGAAACCTGTATGCAGGTCAAAAAGAAACAGTTAGAACATTACACAGAACAAGTAACTGGTTCAAAATTAGGAAAGGAATAAGACAAGGCTGTATATTGTCTCACCACCCCATTTTTTTAACTTATACACAGAGTACCTCATATGAAATGCTGGGCTAGATGAATCACAAGTCAGAATGAAGATTGCTGGGAGAAGAGTAATGGAAATAAAAACAAAAATAAACAAATGGAACCTAATTAAACTTAAAGACTTCCCCAGTGGCTCAGACGGTAAAGCGTCTGCCTACAATGCAGGAGACCTGGGTTCAGTCCCTGGGTCGGGAAGATCTCCTGGAGAAGGAAATGGCAACCCACTGCAGTATTCCTGCCTGAAAAATACCATGGATGGAGGAGCCTGGTAGGCTATGGTTGCAAAGAGTTGGACACAACTGAGTGACTTCACTTTCCTCCTTGAAGAAAGAAGGAGTAGCTTGGCTCCTGATTTAAACTTAAAAGCTTTTGCACAACGAAGGAAACTATAAACAATGTGAAAAGGCAGCCTTCAGAATGGGAGGAAAAAATACCAAATGAAAAATGAAACACCTGACAAAGAGTTAATCTCCAAAATATGCAAGCAACTCCTGCAGCTCGATACCAGAAAAACAAACAACCCAATCAAAAAGTGAGCCAAAGAACTAAACAGACATTTCTCCAAAGAAGACATACAGATGGCTAATAAACACATGAAAAGATGCTCAACATCATTCATTATCAGAGAAACACAAATCAAAACCACAATGAGGTTCCATCTCATGCTGGTCAGAATGGCTGCCATCAAAAGTCTACAAACAATAAATGATGAAGAAGGTGTGAAGAAAAGGGAACCCTCTTACACTGTTGGTGAGAATGCCAACAAGTACAGCCACTGTGGAGAATGGTGTGGAGATTCCTTAAAAAATTGAAAATAGAACTGCCATATGACCCAGCAATCCCACTGCTGGGCATACACATGGAAGAAAACAAAATTGAAAGAGATACACGTACCCCAATATTCATTGCAGCACTGTTTACAATATCTAGGACATGGAAGCGGAGAAGACGATGGCACCCCACTCCAATACTCTTGCCTGGAGAATCCTAGGGACGGCAGAGCCTGGCGGGCTGCTGTCTATGGGGTCGAGCAGAGTCGGAGATGACTGAAGCGACTTAGCAGTATCAGTAGCAGCAGGACATAGAAGCAACCTAGATGTCCGTTGGCAGATGAATGGATAAGGAAGTTGTGGTACATATACACAATGCAATACTACCCAGCTATAAAAAAAAGAATGCATTTGAGTCAGTTCTATTGAGGTGGATGAAACTGGAGCCTATTATACAGACTGAAGTAAGTCAGAAAGAGGAACACCAATACAGTATATTAATGCATATATATGGAATTTAGAAAGATGGTAATGATGATCCTATATGCAAGGCAGGAAAAGAGACACAGATGTAAAAAACAGACTTTTGAGCTATGTAGGAAAAGGCAAAGGTGGGATGATTTGAGAGAATAGCATTGAAACATGTATATTACCATGTGTAAAATAGATGACCAGTGCAAGTTCAATGCATGAAGCAGGGCACTCAAAGCTGGTGCTCTGGGACAACCTAGAGGGGTGGGGTGGAAAGGGAGGTGGAAAGGAGTTCAGGATGGGGGGACACACATGCCCTCAGATGATTCATGTCAAAGTATGGCAAAAACCATCACAATATTGTAAAGTAATTATCCTCCAATTAAAATCAATAAATTAATTTTTTTCAAAAAAAGAACATAGACACAATCCATCACTCTCATTTTGTTTGGAGGATAAAAAGATGACAGAGTCTGAGACCCCTGCCTGTTATCACATGAAATGGATGGAACTAGTGTTAATGCAAATAATCAATAAACAATCTGTAATAAAAAAATTTAAAAAACAAAGATTGCTGAGAGAAATATCCACCACCTCCGATATGTAGATGATACCACTCTAATGTCAGAAAATGAAGAGGAACTAAAATGTCTCTTGATGAGGGTAAAAGAGGAGAGTGAAAAAGCTGGCTTAAAGCTCAATAGTCAATAAACAAAGATCATGGTATCTGGTCCCATCACTTCATGGCAAATAAATGGGGAACAAATGAAAACAGTGGCAGATTTATTTTCTTGGGCTCCAAAATCACTGTGGACAGTGCGCGCAGCCATGAAACTAAAAAACACTTGCTCCTTGGAAGAAAAGCTATGACCAACCTAGACAGCATATTAAAAAGCAGAGACATCACTTTGCCAACAAAGATCCATATAGTCAAAGCTACGGTTTTTTCAGTAGTCATGTTCAGATGTGAGAGTTGGACCATAAAGAAGGCTGAGTGCTAAAGAATTGATGCCTTTGAATTGTGGTGCTGGAGAAGACACTTGAGAGCCCCTTGGACAGCAAGGATATCAAACCAGTTAAACCTAAAGGAAATCAACCCTGGATATTCATTGGAAGGACGGATGCTGAAGCTGAAACTCCAATACTTTGGCTACCTGAAGGGAAGAGCCAGCTCTTTGGAAAAGATCCTGATCCTGGGAAAGATTGAAGGCAAAATGAAAAGAGAGTGACAGAGAATGAGATAAGCATCATTGAGTCAATGGCATGAATTTGAGCAAAGTCCAGGAGACAGTGAAAGACAGGGGAGCCTGGTATGCTGCAGTCCATGGAGTCACAAAGAGTCAGACACATCTGAGTGACTGAACAACAACAAGTAATAGCCAGAAGTGTAGAGGACAGTTCATAGTCTGGGAGTTCAGGGAAGGCTTCACTGAAGCAGTGATCCAATTGTGTTTCCTCTTCTTTTTTCACATCTCATTATATATAAGAATTTCTTTAGAAATAAGAACTCTTTATACACATAGTTTCCATATCTTCATAATATGCCTCTTATGTTGTGTCTCACCATCCTCTGGACAATGGAAAGTTAATTTCTTTCCATTTTTTTTTCCATTCTACATATTGCTTCAAGAAGTGTCTATGTGATATCTTTGTCCAGATTCCTAATTAGAGTTTAAAGATAAATTTCAGCGAAAGTAATTGCTGAGCCAAAAGATAAGAGCTTTTTAAAGTTCTCCACATATATCATCAAAATGTTTTTCAGGAAAATTGTAGCTTTCACATACTTCATTCTCACTGCACTGCATAGTGTAAATTGGAAAGTCCTCCTTTCTCTCTCTGAATTCAACACATGGATCTGCTGAGCCTCCTGACAGTCATTCCATCCTGTAGCAGAGGTCCAAAACGAATCTCCTCTTAAGTGTCATTAATGGGTCCAATTCTACCCCAGAGAGTGAGAAAAAATACATCTAATTACCATTCCTCCTCCCAACTCCCCACTGCAGAATAATTGGCACTCAATGCCAAATCTCAATATACCCGTCTTTCTTCAGTAAGATCCTTCTTGCCCCTTTTTTCACCTCTTTTTTTATGCTGTTGCTGTTGTTCGTTTATTATTCCTATTATGAATCATGCAGTGATTGTTACTGGTTTAAATACATAAAATTTGCTCAAGTTCTGGTAGAAGAAAGCTGAATCTAGACAAAAGAAGCAGATAGGTAATTTGGTTTCAGAACTGACAAAACTTCATTTTCCTAGCCTCAGAGACTGATCTCAGACAGGCTGGCCTCAACTCTCAGATCTTCTCAATAGTGCAGATACCTTGGGCTCATCCCTCTTAACCTCTCTGAGTTTCTGAAAATGTGGATAGTCCTTGTTGCAGCAGGGCAAGTGAAAATGAAATCAGAAAGCGTATCCAAGGGCATTGCCTAACACGCTCATTCTCTTCTCCCATACTTCTTTCTAGGCTCCTCCACCCATGGCATGGAGCACCCATGCACCCCCATAGACAAGGCCTCTGGGGCTTGTACACAGATTCACACTGGCTGTCAGAGTCAATTGTGAGCCTCCTCTGAGTCCACTTGGCACAGTACCTTTGGAACTTTGTGAGTATGCCTAATGAATGCAGGCCATAGCCCTTGAGAGGGGAACAGTTTCTGGCCTAACTGGGCACACATGAAATCCCGAACAACAAGTTCAAAAAGAGCCTTCAAGAGATTTAGGGGTAAGGTTAGGGTTAAGGCTGGGGTTGGGATTAGGGTTAGGAAAACACTCAAGAAACCTGTGGGTGAGGATGGAAGTGACCCAGCCTAAATGATGGGTTGGGTTTCTCTAGCAAGAGAAATGAAATTGTTCTCTTTTCATTTTTCTGAAAGATTTTCTCCTTGGGACTTATCATGTTGAAAAGCATAATACTTCCCACTAAGTGATCTTTGTTATTATCTGTCTCTCCCCAGTAGAAGAGAAGGCACAGATTTTTGTCTGTTTTTCTCTCTACTATATACCCACAATATGTGGAACATGGGTGGAGTTTTGAATTTCAGTTAGTATTTGTTGAGTGATTGAATGAATGAATGAGGCAGCTGAGTGAATGAATAAGGAGCAGGAATGAAGGCATGCATATGTGCATTTTCAGAAAGAAGAAGAGGTGCTTCTACACCATAGCGCCTCAGGGAGCTGGCAGACCAGGGGCTTGCATGGAGCTACAATACCTCAGCTGTCCCAAGCCCCAGTACAGGCATACACACATGTAAATCACCACTTCCATCTCAGTCGCTCTTTAGTGGATAGCGCCCTCCTCCAGCCACAGGGTCTAGCCACCTGCCCTTTCACAGAAAGGCAGTCAATCAGAGCCACTGAGAAGAGGCTGTGCTCATGAACACCTGCATTCTTGTTTATGAGTAATGGAGAATTCTTTGGGGGAAAAGGAGGCATGGTCAAAGCTGTTGACACCTTACCAGGTACCAGTGAACTCATATGGAGGCATGGGGTGTGTGCTGTGCCTGATTTAACTCCTTAGTGCCAGGTTCATTGTTCTGCCTTTACCACAGTAAGAATGGAAATGCATGGAGCAATAGAAAAATTTAGGTTGCTGTGCTTCCTCTCCTTGGTGCGGGAGTACTATTGTCCTGAATTTATGAAAAAGCATTAGAAAAGTCCCTTCACTGGAGCATTTCTCCTGGTTCATTTTGTGCCTTTGCTGCACCTGCCTGAAGAAACCTGTGGCAAACAGGAGGAACTCTATCTTGGAACCCTTGCTAAAAGCTCCTATGGAGAAAAGATGCCTCACCTTCCAGGACTGATTGTGTTTGAAAAGTGACTGCTTTAGACATGGGAGGCCCCCAGGACCAGCAGCGGGTCCAGGTGTTGTTTCGTTACTAAGTTGTGTCCAAGGATCCTATGGCAGACCATAGTCAAGTCCAGTGAGCAGAGGAGAGGGGGCTGCTTCACAGAGGAAAGGAGCGAATTGGACTGAGGTTGTCTTCATCAGCTGCAGGTGGTGGGCAGCTCATTGCTGCTGGTGTGGGAGGAAATCTTCCTTCCTGCTGGGGTTGGTAAACTGCAGCTGATGCATGTGTGAGATTTTCCCCTTCAGGGCTTCCCAACTTCACTTTCAATGATGGTTCCTTTATCCATTTTCACAGACTCTCTTTTTCTCCACCTACCTGAGTAGTTCAGCCGCCTCCCCTCCCTTGGGTGCGCTGCATACTTGGGCACCTCACCCTCTGCTCTCCAGGCTGTGTTAAGCATCTCCATGATGAGACCCCCGATGGCCGCACATTCAGAGAAGCTCTGCCTTGAGAATACTGGGGGTCTGCCTCACCCCAAATCCTCCTGAGGCAGCATCCCCTTCCTCTGTTGATTTACAGAGGTCTGCTGCCCTCATTCCAGTAGGGTGGTTTTATCTGGCACAATGTGGAAGGAAGGACCCTATCCCAGGTCAAGGACACCAACCTGTAAGCTCACTCCCTTCATACTGGGTTGGCCCAGGCTTGAGAGGCTGATTGGCAACATAAGAGTGAGGAATTGGGTTGTGGAAGTAGGAGGGAGTTGGGGGGTAGCAAGAGAGAGAACCAGGCTCTCACATCTTTCCAGAGGGATTTGACCATAAGTTTTGAGGTTCTGGAGAAAGGGGTACATATACTCTGCAACAAGACAGTTCCAGTGGCCCCCAACACAACAGCTAGGCTGTCTGGGGAGGCTCAGAGGGACTGGCAAGCTGTTTAGGGTTAATTCATGCGGAGACCTGAGAAGAATGCATTTTCCCCTCCTCCATCCAAGGACCCCAGGCTCTGGACCAGATTGATCTCGAGCATCCTGCCTGACCCCTTCAGCTGGAGTGTGCCTCCTATTGGGACAGGTCTACTCTCAGAGAGAAGGTCTTGTCTCATCGTGGAAGCAGTTTTCAGCCTCCTAAATTACCAGGAGCCTCCCTGGTGACAAGGGTTTGTCTCTTTTCTGGTCCATCTCCCTATCAGAATGGATCTTCCTTCAAGTCAGCAGTCCTGAGCATCAACCACAAGGAAGCCTGGCCCTCAACCAGTGAGGACCAGAGTATTTCCTGGATGCATGACTGTGACCAAGAAGTTCTGAAGGGGAGGCTCAGGTCATGAGTTCTCACTCTTCAAATGAAGAAACAGGCAAGAAGAGTGAGGCCTGCCTATCCATCCTTGAAGTCATGTGGCACATATTCACTATTGTATTATTAAAGATGACCTTATGCTGTGACTTAGCAATCCAATTTCTGGGTATGTCCCATAAAAAGAAAAAATTAGAAAAGTGGCAACTTTCAAAGCTCAAAATCGTTCATTACAGAGTTATTTTTGATGACAAAGCAATGAATACAGTCTAAATATCCAAAACTAGAAAAGCAGTCAGATAAATGACAAAGCAACCATGAATGCAGTCAGTACAATCCCTTTTGCAGCAGAAGGCTATTGACATGTAGAGGTTCACAGTCTAGTACCAAGTGTAAAGGGAGGCTACAAACACCATCATTGCAGTTACATAAGTGGCTACAGGAGTGACTGAGGAAACACATACAACATCAAACAGAAACGATAAGCATATGGTGGTGTTTTGTGTTTTTCAAGGATGTTTGCTTTTAGTTTGAGTGTATTGACTATGTAATTAGAAAAATGATCTACTTTTTAGAAAACCCAACCACAAGGGAGAGATAGCCAAGCTTTTTCCATAAGATCTCACACTTGGTTAGTGGAAGAATAAGGACTGAAATTTAGGACAAGACCTTTCTGTCCTATGCTTATTGTATTGGTCCTTGTGGGCCCAGTAAGGGCCTCAAAGCTTCCTTCTACCTCAGGCTGAAATATTTCTGTCCCTTGTCCCTCTTGCTAAACCCCTTCTTAGCTGATAGACAAGGGATTAATAACACTTTGGCATGTATGGTTACATGTCTCAAGTAGATATTTACATGTCTCTAGTAGATGTTTACATTTTAATATGGCTAATTCATCAATCCCACTTGGAAATAAGTTTAGGTTTTGCCAACCAGAACCTCACTGCTGTAAGTAGTCATTTATGCATCTGTAGTTTTGTTACCGAATTCATGTAGTTCGCATGCCAAACAAATCAAAATGTTGGATCCTAAAACAGAGAAAGGTTTATTGAAGGCCCATGCAAGGAAATGGGTGGTTCATGCCCCCTCAAAACCCCTAAGTCTTAAAAAGTTTTTAACAAAGTACTGTTAAAGTCAAGGCAAGGGAGGTGACTGGTTGGTTGTTGCAAATGTCTTGGTGAAGGAATCTTTTGTTCTTGCAGATGTCCGCATAAGTCAGAACATGATGTAAATGTCCAAGACAAATGTTATTCTCTATTCTACAACTTTTTGTCTCAAAATAAATGAATCTTAAAGGCAGGGCTCTGAGAGTAAGCTATCCTGTATACTTCAGGCTAGAGGGAACATTGTTTTACAAAAGGTGCAGAGTCAGTATAACTAAGTACAGGCAACAGAGCAGAAGAGTAAAAGCTAAATTAATAGATCCAATATGGAGTCAGGTTTGTTCTTTCTCATTACAGTTTGATCATACAGGTTCTGCACATTTCTGGTTGACATCATACCTGGGACCTACTTTTTCCCTGAATGGACACTGTTTCCCACTTTATTTCTTAACTGGTTTTGTTAATATATAATAAACTTTGGTTAGTGGATATTGATTGTGTAAGTGGCCAATTTATGTGCCCCATATCTCTTGTCACCCAATCATCTATGGTTTCCAAGTCCAGTTGCAATTCAGAATATCCTGGGAAGCTTGCCTGCACCCAACCCTTGGAAAATCTGATTCAGCAAGTCTGAGGCAAAGCCTTAAGTATTTAGCAAGTGTGCTACATGATTCTGATGGATGCAAACACTTCCTAGGCAGGCATCAGGAGCCACCTAAGTGTATTTTAATATTACTACTGTGTCTTCTCTTTGTAAGTAATCTTTCCCCAGCTTGATCCAGATATGCACTAAAATATATCTCTGTGTGGATCTCTTTCAATTGATTTTATTTGGCTCTTGGTGATCTTTTGATCTCAGCCTTGATGTCTTTGCTCAGCTCAGGGAAAATTTTTTTATTAGTTCTCAGTTAATACAGTCCAAATATCCTGAGGGTACCAAATGGGACTCTATTCTGTCTCTTTATGTTCATCATGAACTTCCTCTCCTTTAGTTTTAGGAGAATTTTAGTAATTTGTCTTCTAATTCACTGGTTTGGTTTCATTCCCCATATCTAATTCACTGTCTAAAATTTATTTTCAATTAAATTCATTGTATTTTCATCTGAAAATAGTTGCATTTTCATAGTGCAGCAGTCTCTCAACTTAAGATTTCTGGCAAGATCTCTGACATTTTGTTTGTTTGGAGGAGAGGATAATGCCTTGGCATCTTAGGAAAACATTTTCTTTAACCCTTCAAATTGAAACATATTTTGAATAATGGGGTTTTTCCTATCATCAATTTTTTTTTACATTTATTCACTCTTAAAGGGTCTTGGAGGCTCTATGTTTATCAAATATTGGGTATAGATTTGGTCCTCTCAAAAAGCTCTAGGTCTTTTTCATATCATTTGTGGTCAGATGAAAAGAATGAAATCTCAATACATGTTATGTTTCAGTGACAATCTTGGGGAAAATTCTAATTTTCTAGTTGTATGACTTTTTTCTTACATATTATTGTTATTTCTTACATGTTATTGTCTCTTTCAAAGGAAAATTCTAATTTTCTAGTTGTATGACTTTTTTCTTACATATTATTGTTATTTCTTACATGTTATTGTCTCTTTCAAAGGGTAGACCTATGTGAAAAAATGCCTGTTAACACATTACAAGGGGACAATTTCAAGATGGCAGAAGAATAAGATGGGGAGTTCAAATTTCCCCTGATAAATACACCAAAACTCATCTGCATGAGGAACAACTTTTACAGAACACTTTCTGCATGCTAGGACTCCAGACTTCCATAAAGGCAAACCAATCTCCTCAGAATGAGTGTGTAAGTTTTCTGGGTGTTCTTGGCTTCTGAGTGTTGCTTTCACCATTAGTATTGGGGTTTTGTTTTCTGTGCTATTATGGCCTATGAAGTCTTGATGCTACAGTAATAGGTCGGGCCTGAACCCCCAAGGTGGGAGACCTGAGCCTGGGACTTTGGACCATCAGAGAACTCCCAAACTGATGAAACATTAATCATTTTTATGACAGTTCTCCCAAAGGCCTCAGTCTCAACACTAAGATCAAGCTTCCCCAAAGGCAAGAAATCTCCATGCCAGATTCCTCATACCATACTTTTAGAGAAAGAGAAACACAACCCTGTCCATTAGCAGAAAGACTGCCCAAAGCCATACCAAGCCCATAGACTCCCCAAAACACACTACTGTACACAGCAGTGCCCTTCAGAGAGACATGATCCAGCTCCATCCACCAGAACACAGGCACAAGTCCCCCGACCAGGAAACCTTCACAAGGTACTGGTCCAAAGCCACACACAGGAAGCAGACTCCAGAATTAAGAGGAACTACGACCTTCCAGCCTGAAGACAGGAGACCCCAGACACAGCAAATTAAACTAAATTAAAAGAGAAAGAAATGCACAGCAGATGAAGGAACATGGTAAAAAACAAAACCCCACAAGACCAAACAAATGAAGAGGAAATAGCAGTTTATTTGAAACAGAATTCAAGGTGATGATAGTAAAGACGATCTAAAACATGGAAACAAAATGGAATCACAAATAAATAGACTGAAGGCAGAGGATGAGAAGATATAAGAAGTATTTAACAAGGACATACAAGAATTAAGAATAGATAATCAGCAATGAACAAGACAATAAATGAGATTAAAAATTCACTAGGGGGAACAAATAACAGAATAACTGAGGCAGAAGAACAGATAAGTGAGCTAGAATACAGAATGGTGGAAATAACTGAAGCAGAGTAGACTAAAGAAAAAAGAATAAAAAGTAATGAGGACAGTCTCAAAGACCTCTGGGACAACATTAAGCACACCAACATTCAAATAATAGAGGTCCCTGAAAAAGAAAAAAAAAAAAAAAAGAAAGCATATGAGAAAATATTTGAAGAGATTATAGTTGAAAACTTCCCTTACACTGGAAAGGAAATAGCCACCCAAACCCAGGAAGGCCAGAGAGTCTGATATAGGATAAACCCAAGGAGAAATATGCCAGTGAAAGTTGTTCAGTCATGTCCAACTTTTTGCGACCCCATGAATGGGAATTCTCCAGGCCAGAACACTGGAGTGGGTAACCTTTCCCTTCTCCAGGGGATCTTCCCAGCCCAGGGATCAAACCCAGGTTTCCCACATTGCAGTCAGATTCTTTACCAGCTGAGACACAGGAGAAACCCTGGAATACTGGAGTGGGTAGCCTATCCCTTCTCCAGCAAAAATTAAAGTCAAAGAACAAACATTAAAAGCAGCAAGGGAAAAGCAACAAATAGCATAGAAAGGGGTCTCCATAAGGCCAACAGCTGATCTTTCAACAGAAACTCTTCAAACCAGAAGAGATAGGCAGGATATACTTAACGTGATGGAAGGAAAAAACCTACAACCAAAATTACTCTATCCAGCAAGGATCTCATTCAGATTTGAAGGAGAAATCAAAAGCTTTACAGACAGGCAAAAGTTAAGAGAATTCAGCATCATCAAGCCAGCTTTATAACAAATGGTAAAGGAACTTCTCTAGACAGGAAACACAAGAGAGAGAAAAGGCCTACAAAAGCAAACTCAAAACAATAAATGGAAACGGGATCATAGACATCAGCAATTACCTTAAATGCAACTGGGCTAAATGCTCCAAGCAATATCTACAGTGCATTTCATCCAAAAACAGTAGACTTCACTTTATTCTCAGGTGCACATGGAACATTCTCCAGGATAGATCACATCTTGGGTCACAAATCAAGTCTTGGTAAATTTTATAAATCTGAAATCATTTCAAGCATCTTTTCTGATCACAAAATTATAAGATTAGATATCAACTATAGGAAAAAAGTTTAAAATCACAAATACATGGAGGGTAAACAATATGTTTCTGAATAACCATGTGGTTACTTAAGAAATCAAAGAGGAAATTAAAAAAAAAAAACTTAGAAGCAAATGACAATGAAAACATGACAACTCAAAATCCATATGTGAAAGTCGCTCTTTACAACCCCATGGGCTATGCAGTCCATGGGATTATCCAGACCAGAATACTGGAGAGGGTAGCCTTTCCCTTCTCCAATGGATCTTCCAACCCAGGGATTGAGCCCAGGTCTCCCACATTGCAGGTGGATTCTTTACCAGCTAAGCCATCAGGGAAGCCCATGTGGGGTGCAGTAAAAGCAGTGCTAAAGAGAAGTTGACAGCAACACAGTTCTACCTCAAGAAACAATTAAACCATCAAATAAACAACCCAAGCTTACATCTAAAACAACTAGAAAAATAAAAAAGAAAAAACCCTCAAAGTTAGTAGAAGGAAAGAAATCATAAAGATTGGAGCAGAAATAAATGAAGGAGAAATTAAGGAAATGATGGAAAGATCAATAAAACTAAAACTGGCTCTTTGAAAAGATAAAACTGATAAACAATTAGCCAGAGGTATCAAGGGGAAAAGGGAGAAGACTCAGCAATAAAATAAGAAATTAAAAAGGCGATGTTACAAGGAATAACACAGAAATACAAAGGATCATAAGAGACTACTACTGTTACTGAATTTGCCACTCCATGTGCCTGATGCACAGTGAGGCCCATCAATACTAAAACATTAAAGTTTGGAACAAAGAAAGGTTTATTACAAATCCACACAAAGAGATGGATGGCTCATGCCCTAAGAACCCTAAAGTTACTGAAAATTTTCAGCAAGTCCCTTTAAAACCAAAAGGTGAGAGATGGGCATGGTTAGTTGTTGCAGAGTTCTCAGCACCAGATCCTTTTTTCCTGAGGTCAGATCATGGTCAGGTAATGACAATCCTGTAAATCTCTACCGGATGAATGTTATTCTCTGTCTTGACAAGAAAGGGAAAAGTTACAAAGCAAAACTTTCACCCTCCAAGGTCCCAATTGAGGCTAAGAGATGGCAGATCTCAGTTCACAGTTCTTTTGAGGTCAGATTCCCACACCTACCCAGCTGTCACCCCTGAAGTAGTCAAGGCACCCCACCCAACTGTCCCTTAGTCTCCTCAGGCTGCCCAAATGAGGAGACCAAGTTTCACAGACTGCAACCCACACAGACAGCCACTGCTATTGGGTCACAGAGACAGGGATAGGGGAGAGGTTCACCTTTGCCTCAAGGCCTGGACCACAACTAGTGGAGGCCTTAGTGAGGGCTCTGGAGCCTTGTAGGACATAGTCCCCAGTCTATTCCCTGGGCCTTCCAGCTCAACCACTGGTCCAAGGCTGGGTAAGCTGGAGGGGCTCCAGAAGGCCTGAATCTATCTGTTAGCTCACCCTCCACCTGATGACCACCACACTACCGACCCTTGACTGAATCACTTCCCCAGTGGTTCCTCACTGACAGTTACCAGTAGGCAGGGCCTGCTGCAGTGCTGGACCAATTGCTGGGCAGGACAGCTAAGGATTGCTTATTGATAGTTGGTTGCTTGTGGGAGGGGCCCACTGAGGCACCAAGCAATGGCTGAGAAACACCTATTGTCTAGTAAGAGTGCAGAGTAATGAGGCACAGCAATGGCTACCTGCTAAGGGCTCTGCTGATCTTGCTGTTAGACTATGAACAATTATACACCAACAAAATGGATGGCCTGGAAGGAATGGATAAATTCTTAGAAAAGTATAACCTTCCAACTGAACCAGGAAGAAATAGAAAATATAAGCAGATCAATAACAAGCATGAAATTCGAAATTGTAATAAAAAAAAAAATCTTCCAACAAAAGCCCATGACCAGATAAATGGCTTCACAGGTGAATTCTACCAAAAGTTTAGAGAAGAGATAAAACACCACTCCTGCTCAAACTCTTCCAGAAAATTGCAGATGGAGAAAACTCCCAAACTCATTCTACAAGACCACCATCATTCTGATACCAAAACCCAACAAAGATGCCACAAAGAAAGAAAACTACAGGCTAATATCACTCAACATAGATGCAAAAATCCTCAACAAAATTCTAGCCAATAGAAATCAACAACACAGTAAAATGATCATACATCATGATCAAGTGGGCTTTATACCAGATGCAAGGATTCTTCAACATACACAAATCAATCATTACCATCCTTCTAAATTTCATATATATGCATTAGAGTAAAAAAAATAATAATAACAAATAAATAAATAAATGTGATATGTGATATTAACAAATTGAAAGATTAAAGCCATATGATTATCACAATAGATGCAGAGAAAGCTTTTGACAAAATTCAACATATATTTATGATAAAATCTCTCCAGAAAGTAGGCATAGAAGGAACACACTAATGACAAACCCACAGCAAACATTATTCTCAAAGTGAAAAACTGAAAGCATTTCCTCTAAGATAAGGAACAAGACAAGCGTGCCATTTCTCACCACTATTACTCAACAGTTTTAGAAGTCCTAGCCAAAGCAATTAGGGAAGAAAAAAGAAAAAAAAGGAATCCAGAGTGGAAAAGAAGTAAAACTCTCACTGTTTGCAGATGACATGATGTTATACATCGAAAACTCTAAATATGTCACCAGAAAATTACTAGAGCTAGTCAGTGAATATAGTAAATTTGCAGGATATAAATTAATACATAGAAATCCCTTGCATTCTTATACACTAACAATGAAAAATCAGAATGAGAAATAAAGGAAGCAATCCCATTCACTACTGCAACAAAAAGAATAAAATACCCAACAATAAATGTACCTAAAGAGACAAAAGATTTATATGCAGAAAAGTATAAGACATTGATGAAAGAAATCAAAGATGACAGAAAAACAGATGGAGAGATGTTCTTGGATTAGAAGAATTAATATTGTGAAAATGTCTATACTACTCAATGTAATCTACAGATTCAATGCAATCTTTATCAAACTACCAATGATATTCTTCACAGAACTAGAACAAAAAATTGCAAATTTTGTATAGAAACACAAAAGACCACAAATCACCAATGCAATCTTGAGAAAGAAGATCAAACTGGAAGAACCAACCTTTATGACTTCAGATTATTTTACAAAGCTATAGTCATCAAGACAGTATGGTACTAGCACAAAAACAGAAATATAGACCAATGGAACAAGATAGAAAGACCAGAGATACATCCATACATCTATGTGAAGAAAGCTGAGAACTGAAGAATTGATGCTTTTGAACTGTGGTGTTGGAGAAGACTCTTGAGAGTCCCTTGGACTGCAAGGAGATCCAACCAGTCCATTCTAAAGGATATCAGCCCAGGGTGTTCTTTGGAAGGAATGATGCTAAAGCTGAAACTCCAGTAATTTTTTATTTCTCCTTCAAATTTGAATGAGATCCTTGCTGGATAGAGTAATTTTGGTTGTAGGTTTTTTCCTTTCATCACTTTTAGTGTATCCTGCCTATCTCTTCTGGTTTGAAGAGTTTCTGTTGAAAGATCAGCTGTTGGCCTTATGGAGACCCCTTTCTATGCTATTTGTTGCTTTTCCCTTGCTGCTTTTAATGTTTGTTCTTTGACTTTAATTTTTGCTGGAGAAGGGATAGGCTACCCACTCCAGTATTCCAGGGTTTCTCCTGTGTCTCAGCTGATAACTCCACCTCATGCGAAGAGTTGACTCATTGGCAAAGTCTCTGATGCTGGGAGAGATTGGGGTCAGGAGGAGAAAGGGACGACAGAGGATGAGATGGCTGGATGGCATCACCAACTCGATGGAAGTGAGTCTGAGTGAACTCTGGGTGTTGGTGATGGACAGGGAAGCCTGGTGTGCTGCAATTCATGGGGTCACAAAGAGTCAGACACGACTGAGCTACTGAAATGAACTGATGGGAACAATATATTTCACAAAGGAGGCAAGAATATACTATGAAGAAAATACAGCTTCTTCAATAAGCAGTACTGGGAAAACGGGACAGCTATATGTAAAAGAATGAAATCAGAACACATTCTAACACCATACACAAAGATAAACTTAAAATAGATTAAATACCTTAATGTAAGACCAAAAACTATAAAACTCTTAGAGGAAAACATAGGCAGAATACATTTTGACATAAATAACAGCAACATCTTCTATGATCCACTTCCTAGAGTAATGGAAATAATTTTTTTAATGAGACCTAATTAAACTTAAAAGCTTTTGAACACCAAAGGAAACTATAAACAAGGTGAAAAGACAACCCATAATAGCAAATGAAACAACTGACAAAAGATTAATCTGCAAAATATACAAGCAGCTCATGCAGTTCAATACCAAAAAAATTAACAACCTAATCAAAAAATGAGCAGAAGACCCAAACAGGTATTTCTTCAAAGAAGACATACAGATGGCTAATAAACACATGAAAAGTTACTCAATATGACTCATTATTAGAGATATAAAAATCAAAACTACAGTGAGGTATCACCTTACACTGGTCACAATGACCATCATCAAAAAGTCTACAAACAATAAATGCTGGAGAGGGTGTGAAGAAAAGGGAACCCTTTTGCATTGTTGGTGGGAATGTAAACTGACACAGCTACTATGGAAAACAGTATGGAGATTCCTTAAAAACTAGAAATAAAAATACCATATGAGCCAACAATTCCCTACTGCACACATACCCTGAGGAAACCATAACTGAAAAAGACATTATGTCCCACAATGTTCATCTAAGCACTATTTACATAGGATATGGAAGCAACCTAGATGTCCATCAACAGATGAATGGATAAAGAAACTGTAGTACATATATACAATGGAATATTGCTCAGCCACAAAAAGGAACACGTTTGAGTCAGTTCTAATGAGGTGGATGAACCTAGGGGCTATTATATAGAGTGAAGTAAGTCAGAAAAAGAAAAACAAATGTTGTATATTAACCCATATATGTGGAGTCTGGAAAGATGGTACTTACTGATGAACCTATTTTCAGGGCAGTAGTGGAAATGCAGACATAGAGAAAAGACCTGTAGACATAGTGAGGGAAGAAGGTGGGACAAACTGAGAGAGCAGTATGGAAACATACACACTACCATATGTAAAATAGATAGCCAATGGGAATTTGCTATATGATGCAGGGAACTGAAACACGGTGCTCTGTGAAAATTTAGATGGGTAGGTCGAGTGGGAAGTGAGAGGGAGGTTCAAGAGGGAGGTGATACATGTATACCTATGGCTGATTCATGTTGATGTATGGCAGAAATGAATACAATACTATAAAGCAATTATATGCAATTAAAATAAATAAATTTAAAAAAAAAACATATAAGATGGTTCCGGACTCCTGGTGGATAATTAGTCATTGAGGTGGGTTATCATGTCGTCATTATGGATGCTGATATTACTTGCTTCCTGTTTCAGTTAGGTATCTGATTATCTTGGGAGTTGCTCTGTGTACAGATAAAGTTCAGACCAGAAAAGGGGCCTGAATTCTGTCCTGGGATGTTTTGCATCATCCTGTACTTCATAGATATGCATTTGGGAGAAGGGAGGGGCAGAGTGTTGGACTAGCCAGTAGCAACACCACTAGTCATTACTACTTCAAATGAATTTCTGCTTCTCTACTACAGTCATTTTACTTAAATTAGCGGCTACCATTAATGACAAAAAGCATATTCTTATAAACAGATGGTCCCTTTAACTACTCGCTCACACAACACTTGTGTTCTGTTTGGGGTCTGACCAGTCCATTCTGAAGAAGATCAGCCCTGGGATTTCTTTGGAAGGAATGATGCTAAAGCTGAAACTCCAGTACTTTGGCCACCTCATGCAAAGAGTTGACTCATTGAAAAAGACTCTGATGCTGGGAGGGATTGGAGGCAGGAGGAGAAGGGGACGACAGAGGATGAGATGGCTGGATGGCATCACTGACTCAATGGATGTGAGTCTGAGTGAACTCCGGGAGTTGGTGATGGACAGGGAGGCCTGGCGTGCTACGATTCATGGGGTCGCAAAGAGTCAGGCACGACTGAGTGACTGAAATGAACTGAACTGAATCCATCTAACAGAGTTTTGTCAAGAAAACACACTGGTCATAACAAACATGCTTTACTGACAACATAAGAGATGACTCTACACATGGACATAACCAGACAGTCAATACCCAAGTTGGATTGAATAGATTATTTGTAGCTGAAGATGGAGAAGATCTATACAGTCAGCAAAAACAAGACCTGGAGCTGACTGCAGCTCAGATCATCAGTGTCTTATTATAAAACTCAGGCTTAAATTGAAAAAAGAAGGGAAAATCACTAGGTTATTCAGGTATGGCCTAAATCAAATTCCTTATGATTATACAGTGGAAGTGATAAATAGATTCAAGGAATTAGATCTGGTAGGCAGAGTGCCTGAAGAACTATGGACAAAGGTTCATAGCATTGTACACAAGGCAGTGATGAACACTATCCCAAACAGAAAGAAATGCAAGATGGCAAAGTGGTTGTCTGAGGAAGATTTACAAGTAGCTGAGTGCCGGGGTCCAGCCCTGGTAAATCCAGGGAATTCGAAGGGTGGACGTCGTTGGCGTGAGAAAAACTTATTTATTGATTGATATAAGATTAGATTAAAAAACTATAGTGTAGTAGGAAGATTAAGTGGAGAAAGAGGGCTGAATAGCTTGGGTTACGCAGAAGACCAATAAAATTCCAGACAAGGAATTTGCACCATCTACGTTGGGCCACCGGCGCCCGCTTGAATATCTAAGGGTGCCTCTCCTTAGGCTCCCTTTTGCGCGGGTCTTAACAGCCAGGGCAAGTAAGTAGACTTGGCGGGCCTCCACGCCCCAGGTGGAGATTCAGCCTGAAATTAAAGTAAAGAGTGGAGGGAGGGAAAGGGAGAGAAGAAGAGAGAGAGAGACACGGGGGGAGCCAGATTCCCAAGAAACCAGGCCGAGAAACTAGTCCGAGAAACTGGTCCAATCCTTTATTGTTCAGAAGGCCTTTTATACTTTTGATAAAACATGGAGATCAAAAACACAAAATTATGTAGCCTTCACAGCCCAGACTCTTTCTGTACATCATTTTGTATACAAAAGGTCTCAGGTGATTTACATTATCTTCTGGCCAAGAAGCTTGTTAACACTTTTTGGCTCTCTTCCTTAATGACTGTTAATTTCGTTTCCCCTGAGGTGTTTTTCTTTAATATGCATCTCCTTAAAGCGTTAAAGTTACATCTCTATAGAACAAAGGCGCAGTGGGTTATAACAAAGAAGGTACTTAACTCAAAGATCTAATGTTGCTAATACCAGGTCTACTACTTGTTTTTCTATATACCAACTATATCTAAAAATAAAGGATATGAAAATTTGGCAGCAAGTATTGACTCAACAAATGAAACTTTTAATCAGTCCTATTCTAATGACGTTGACTCCTCGGAAGCCCCTACATTCCTAGGATGTTTTAAGCTTCCTGTGCCTCCTGCGGTCAGGAGGCCTCAAACAATCACACGCGCAGCTGTACGAGTCCTGCAGGCAGGCTAAAAAGCCATCAGAGGGGTTTTGGGATTGAAACACCCTTTCAAATGCAGAAGACTAAAGCTCTGAATTGACCTTTCCCAGAGAATGTCAGAAGAGTGGAAAAGCAGAGGACCAAAACCAGCAGATTTTTGTTGGGATACATGCTTAGGAATTTCCAGAGGGGCCCCTGAAGTCTGAGCATGCCTTGCATATGTCAGCTTCCTTCCTCATGACCTTTTCACAGGCGGGATTCCTCACACTGACTCCCGGCAGCTGAGGAAAGAAGAAAAATGAAAGGCAAGGAAGAAAGGGAAGGATATGCAGAGTTTCAGGGAATAGCAAACAGAGATAAGAAAGACTCCTTAAATGAACAATGCAAAGAAATAGAAGAAAACAATAGAAAGGGAAAGACTAGAGATCTCTTCAAGAAAATTGAAGATATCAAGGGAACATTTAATGCAAGGATGGGCACAATAAAGGACAGAAATGGTGAGGACTAACAGAAGCAGAAGAGATTAAAAAGAGGTGGCAAGAATGCAAAGAAAAATTATACAAAAAGTGTTAATGACACAAATAACTATGATGGTGTTGTCACTCACCTACATCCAGAAATCCTGAAGTGTAAAGTCAAGTGGGCCTTAAGAAGAATTACTATAAACAAAGCTAGTCAAGGTGATGGAATTACAGTTGAGCTATTTCAAATCCTAAAAGATGATGCTGTTAAAGTGTTACGCTCAATATGTCAGCAACATTGGAATGCTCAGGAGTGGCCACAGGACCAGAAAAGGCCAGGTTTCATTCTTATCCCAAGGAAGGGGAATGCCAAAAAATATTTGAACTACCATACAATTGGGCTAATTTAACATGCTAGCAAGGTAATGCTCAAAATTCTTCAAGCTAGGCCTCAGCAGTAGGAGAACTGAGAACTTCTAGATGGACAAGCTTGATTTAGAAAAGGCAGAGGAACCAGATATCAAATTACCAATATTCTTTAGATCATAGAGAAAGGAAGGGAATTCCAGAAAAACATCTGCTTCAATGATGCACAAAAGTCTTTGACTGTGTGCTATGGACGGAGGTTCATGACATTGTGCAGGAGGCAGGGATCAAGATCATGCCCAACAAAAAAGAAATGCAAAAGGCAAAATGGTTGTCTGAGGAGTCCTTACAAACAGCTGGGAAAAGAAGAGAAGTGAAAGGCAAAGAAGAAAAGGAAAGATATACCCATTTGAATGCAGAATTCCAAACAATAATAAGGAGAGATAGGAAAGCCTTCCAAAGTGATCAATGCAAAGAAATACAGGAAAACAACAGAATGGGAAAGACTAGAGATCTCTTCAAGAAAATTAGAGATACAAGGGGAACATTTCATACAAAGATGGACACAATAAAGGATAGAAATGGTATGGATCTAACAGAAGCAGAAGATATTAAGAAGAGGTGGCAAGAATACACAGAACTATACAAAAAAGATCTTCATGATCCAGATAATCACGATGGTGTGTTCACTCACCTAGAGCCAGACATCCTGGAGTCTGGTGGGCCTTAGAAAGCATCACTACAAACAAAGCTGGAGGAGGTGGTGGAATTGCAGTTGAGCTATTTCAAATCCTGAAAGATGATGCTGTGAAAGTGCTGCACTCACTACGCCAGCAAATTTGGAAATCCCAGCAGTGGCCACAGGACTGGAAAAGATCAGTTTTCATTCCAATTCCAAAGAAAGGCAATGCCAAAGAATGCTCAGACTACCACACAATTTCACTTATCTCACATGCTAGCAAAATATTGCTCAAAATTCTCCAAGCCAGGCTTCAACAGTATGTGAACTGTCAACTTCCAGACATTCAAGCTGGATTTAGGAAAAGCAGAGGAATCAGAGATCAAATTGCCAACATCCATTGAATTATTGAAAAAGCAAAAGAGTTCCAGAAAAACACCTGCTTCTGCTTTATTGACTATGCCAAGGCCTTTGATTGTGTGGATCACAACAAACTGTGGAAAATTCTCAAGATACGGGAATACCAGACTACCTGTCTTGCCTCTTGAGATATCTGTATGCAGGTCAGGAAGCAACAGTTAGAACTGGACATGGAACAACTGACTATTTCCAAATAGGAAAAGGAGTACATCAAGGCTGTATATTGTCACCCTATTTATTTAACTTATATTCAGTGTACATCATGAGAAATGTTGGGCTGAATGAAGCACAAGCTGGAATTAAGACTGCCAGGAGAAATATCAATAACCTCAGATATTCAGATGACACCACCATTATGGCAGAAAGTGAAGAGGAACTAAAAAGCCTCTTGATGAAAGTGAAAGAAGAGAGTGAAAAAGTTGGCTTAAAGCTCAGCATTCAGAAAACTAAGATCATGACATCCGGTCCCATCACATCATGGCAAATAGATGGGAAAGCAGTGGAAACAGTGATAGACTATTTGGGGAGATCCAAAATCACTGCAGATGGTGACTGCAGCCATGAAATTAAAAGACGCTTATTCCTTGGAAGAAAAGTTATGACCAACCTAGATAGCATATTAAAAAGTAGAGACATTACTTTGCCAACAAAGGTCTGTCTAGTTAAAGTTATGCTTTTTCCAGGAGTCATGTATGGATGTGAGTTCTACTCTAAAGAAAGCTGAGTGCCAAATAATTGATGCTTTTGAACTATGGTGTTGGAGAAGACTCTTGAGAGTCCCTTGGACTGCAAGGAGATCCAACCAGTCCGTCCTAAGAAAATCAGTCCTGAATATCCATTGGAAGGACTGATGTTGAAGCTGAAACTCCAATACTTTGGCCACCTGATGTGAAGAACTGACTCATTAGAAGGGACCCTGATTCTGGGAAAGATTGAAGGCAGGAGGAGAAGGTGATGACAGGGGATGAAATTGTTGGATGGCATCACTGACTCAATGAATATGAGTTTGAGTCACCTCTGGGAGATGGTGATGGACAGGGAGGCCTGGTGTGCTGCAGTCCATGGGGTCACAAAGAGCTGGACACAGCTAAGTGACTGAACTGAACTGATCTGTGTCATCACAGCAACCTTGGAAAATTCTTAAAGAGATGAGAATACCAGATCACCTTTCCTCTTTCTTGAGAAACATATTCTCTGTTCAAGAAACAACAGTTAGACCTTGTATGAAGCAACTGACTGCTTCAAAATTGGGAAAGGAGTACAACAAGTTTAGATACTGTAACCCTGATTATTTAACTTATATACAGAATTGTTGTTGTTCAGTTGCCAAGTTGTGTTCAACTCTTCGTGACCCCATGTATTGCAACACGCCAGACTTCACTGTTACTCATTATATCCTAGAGTTTGACCAAGTTCATGTCCATTGAATCAAAGTTGCCATCCAATCATTTCATCCTCTGTTGCCCTCTTCTCTTTCTGCCTTCAATCTTTTACAGCATCAGGGTCTTTCCCAATGAGTGTTCTTCGCATTAGGTGGCCAAAGTATTGGAGTTTCAGGTTCAGCATCAGTCCTTCCAAAGAGTATTCAGGGTTGATTTCCTTTAAGATTGATTGGTTTGATCTCCATGCTGTCTGAGGGACTCTCAAGAGTCGTCTTCAGCAACACAGTTTGAAAACATCAGTTCTTTGGCACTCTGCCTTCTAACTGTCCAGCTCTCACATCCATACATGACTACTGGAAAGACCATAATGTTGACTATATGGACCTTTGTTGGCAAAGTAACGTTTTTTTATTTTTAACACACTGTCTAGATTTGACCAGCTTTCCTGCCATAAAGCAATTGTCTTCCTATTTGATGACTGCAGTCACGATCCACAGTGATTTTAGAGCCCAAGAAGAGGAAGTCTGTCACTGCTTCCACCTTTCCCCCTTCTGTTTGCCATGAAGTGATGGGACCGGATGCCTTGATCTTAGTTTTGATATCATCTGCAAGTCTAAGGTTGTTATTTCTCCCTGATTCCTGATTCCAGCTTATAACTCATCCAGCCTGGCATGATGTGCTCTGCATATAAGTTAAATAAACAGGATGACTATAAACAAACTTGTCGTACTCCTTTCTCAATCCTGAACCAGTCAGTTATTCTGTACAGTGTTCTAACTGCTGCTTCTTGACCCACATTCAGGAGGCAGGTAAGATGGTCTGGTATTGCCATCACTTTAAGATCTGGTATTCCCATCACGAAAGTTTGTTATGATCCACAGTCAAACGGACATGATTGGGTGACTAACACACACATAGTCAAAGACTTTAGCATGGTCAGTGAAACAGAGGCAATATTTTTCTACAATCCCCTTGGTTTCTCTATGATCCAGCAAATGTTTGCACTTTGATCTTTGGTTCCTCTGACTATTCTAAGCTCAGCTTTAACATCTGGAAATTTTAGGTTCACTTAATGCTGAAGCCTAGCTTTGAGGATTTTAAATATATATAACCTTACTTGCATGGGAGATGAATGCAGTTGTCCAGTGGTTTGAACCGTATCTCTTGACTTCCTATTTTGCATTTCAGTTCCCTATGATAAATAGAACATCTTTTTTGGTGCTAGTTCTAGAAGGTTTTATAGGTCTTCATAGACCTTCTTGGAAACTGGAATGATGACTGACCTTTTCTAGTCCTGTGGCCACTGCTGGGTTTTCCAAATTTGCTGACATATTGAGTGCAGCACTTTAATAGCCTCATCTTTTAGGACTTTTAAATAGCTCTGCTGGAATTCCATCACCTCCACTAGCTCTGTTGGCAGAAGTGCTTCCTAAGGCCCACTTGACCTCACATTCCAGAACGTCTGGCCCTGAGTGAGAGACTACACCATTGTGGTTGTCTGTGTCATTAAGATCTATTTTTTTATATAGTTCTTCTCTGTATTCTTTCCATCTCTTCCTGATCTCTTCTGCTTCTATTAAATCTTTACTGTTTCTGTCCTTCATTTTGCCCATCTTTGGATGAAATGTTCCTTTGATATTTTCAATTTTCTTGAGGAGGATTATAGTTTTACCCTTTCTGTAGTTTTCCTCTGTTTCTTTGCATTGTTTATTGAAGAACGCCTTCTTGTCTCCCCTTGCTATTCTCTGGAACTCTGTGATTAGTTGGGTTTACCTTTTGCTTTCTCCCTTGCTTTTCACATCTCCTCTTTCCTCAGCTATTTGTAAAGCCTCCTCAGACAATCACTTTGCCTTCTTGCTTTCCTTTTCTTCTTGGGATGGTTCCTGTACAATATTATGCACCTCTGTCCATAGTTTTTCAGGCACTCTGTTTACTAGATCTAACCCCATGAATCCATTGGTCACCTCCACTGTATATTCATAGGGGATTTGATTAAAGTCATATCTGACTGGCCTATTGGTTTTCCCCACTTTCTTTATTTTAACCCTGAATTTTGCTTTGAGGAGCTGATGATCTGGGCCACAGTGAGTTGCAGGTCTTGTTTTCACTGACTGTATACAGCTTTAATCTCCATGTGTAAAGTCATCTCTTGTGTTGTTGAAAAAGGGTGTTTTCTATGACCCGTTTGTCCTTTTGGAAGAATTCTGTTAGCCTTCACCTTGCTTCATTTTGCACTCCAAGGCCAAACTTGCCTGTTACTCCACGTATCTCTTGACTTCCTACTTTTGCATTCCAATCCCCTATGATGAATAGGACATCTTTTTTGGTGTTAGTTCTATGATTTTTTTATATGTCTTCATAGAGCTAATGAACTCCAGCTTCTTTAGCATCAGTGGATGGAGTGTAGACTTGGATTACTGTAATACTGAATAGTTTTCCTTGGAATGATCTCAGAACCGAGATCATTCTGTTGTTTTTGAGGTTGCATTTCACAGTCTTTTGTTGACTATGATGGCTACTCCATTTCTTGTATGGGATTCTCGCCCACAGTAGTAGATATAATGGTCATGTGAATTAAATTCACCCATTTCCATCCATTTTAGTTCACTGATTCCTAAGATGATGATGTTTATTCTTACCATCTCCTGCCTAACCACATCCAATTTACCCTGATTCATGGACCTAACATTTCAGGTTCTTATGCAATACACTTCTTTAGAGCATTGGATTTTGCTTTCATCACCAGACACATCCACCAATGAGTGTAGTTTCCACTTTGGCCAGCTGCTTCATTCTTTCTCGAGCTATTAGTAGATGTCCTCCTCCCTTCCCCAGTAGCACACTGGCCACCTTCTGACCTGGAGGGCTCCTCTTCTGGGGTAATATATTTTTGCCTTTTTATACAGTTCATGGGGATCTCACAGCTAGTTTACTGGAGTGGTTTACCATTCCTTCCTCCAGTGGATCACATTTTTTCAGAACTCTCTACTATGACCCATCCATCTTGGGTGGCCCTATACAGCATGGCTCTTGGCTTCATTGAGTTATGCAAGCCCCTTTGCCACTAGGCAGTAATCCATGAAGGGGATCATCATGCAAAATGCTGGGATGGGTGAATCACATGCTAGAATCAAGATTGCTGGGAGAATTATCAACAACCTCTGATATGTAGATGATACTTTTCTAATGGCAGAAAGTGAAGAGGAACTAAAGGGCGTCTTGACGAGGGTGAAAGAGGAGAGTGGAAATGCTGGCTTAAAACTCAACATTCAAGAAACTAAGGTCAAGGCATCTGTTCCCATTACTTCATGGCAAGCAGAAGGGGAAAGAGTGGAAGCAGTGACAGACTTTACTTTCTTGGGCTCCAAAATCACTGCGGATGGTGACTGCAGCCTTGATATTAAAAGACACTAGCTCCTTGGACTTCCCTGGTGGCTCAGACAGTAAAGCGTCTGCCTACAATGCGGGAGACCTGGGTTCAATCCCTGGGTCGGGAAGATCTCCTGGAGAAGGAAATGGCAACCCACTCCAGTACTCTTGCCTGGAAAATTCCATGGACATAGAAGCCTGGTAGTCTACAGTAAGAGTCGGACACGACTGAGCAACTTCACTTTCACTTTCCTCAGCTCCTTGGAAGGAAAACTATGACAAGCCTAGACACCACATTAAAAAGCAAAGACATCACTTTGCTGACAAAAGTATGTATTCAAAGCTATGGCTTTTCTAATAGTCATATATAAGTGTGAGAGTTGGACCACAATGAAGGCTGAGCACCAAAGAGCTGATGTTTTCAAATTGCGGTGTTGGAGAAGACTTTTGAGAGTCACTTGAACTGCTAGAAGATCTAGCCAGTTAATCTTAAAGGAACTCGACCTCGAATATTTATTGGAAGTGTTGATGCTGAAGCTGAAGCTCCAATACTTTGACCATCTGATATGAAGAGCTGACTCTTCAGAAAAGACTTTGATGCTGGGGAAAATTAGGGCAAAAAGAGAAGGGGGTGGCAGAGGATGAGATGGTTAGATAGCATCAGCAACTCAATGGACATGAATCAGAGCAAACCAGGAGATAGTGAAAGACGGGAAAGCCTGGTGTGCTGAAGTCCATGGGGGTCACAAAGAGTCAGACACAACTTAGTGACTGAACAACAAAAAAGCCATCTCTCCTCTGGCCCAGTCCTATAGCTGCTGCTGCTTCCCAATCTGTGCTGAAAGAGGCTTGAGCCCAGCTTCCTCCTTTCAGTTGTCTCTCATGCTGTATGTGTATTGCATTTTCATATGATCGAAAGTGACCTTAACATCTTTCCTCCTTGTGTGGAATTTAATTTCCTAACTGCAGTTTTTTACAGTGCAAAATGAAGATGTTGTATCTCTGATCTTGCAAGAAAAAACCAATTCCTCACCTGTGTGGAGAGTATGGAATTTATTGATATGTTAATGTAGGAGGATGCAGTCCTGAAAGGATGTCAGATACTTCTAAATATACACTGTGTGCGGCCCAGTTCTGCCTGCTGCAGGCTTTGATGTCAAATAAAATGGGATAAGGGTGGGAGAGTGAAGCCATATCACAGATCTTCTTCCTTCTAACAGAAGGGCAAAGGTCAGCAAAATCCTCGTCAGCCGCTTCCAAGCAAGGCAAAGGATACCTCTTTTGATAGCTTGAAAAAGGCAAGTCACATTAAAATTTAGAGTTAAAATGTTCAGCAAGATACATTGCCTCACAACCAAAGGCCCCACTGGACAAAGAAATTAAAGAAAATTTCAATAGTTCTCCTCATAACCCCTACATATGATTATGGGGTAAGTAGGTGAACATGGAAAACAAAAAGATCAACCGTAGCAAAGAGAAGGTGGCCAACCTGGTTCTTTTTGGTTCTCAGAGGGAGAGGGAAGCACCCCAGGGTTCCCTGTCACTGAGAACTCCTAACTGAATAGCTTAAAATATTCTGCTATGGAAATGGGATGAATAGTGCATAAAACACAATTCAGCCCTGGAACCAAGACCCTTTAAAATGAGACTCAAAAAATAAAATAAAATAAAATGAGACTCAGCTCTGATAATTAATATCAGCAAAGGAAAAAGAGCTGTCAAGGAAAATTTGCCCAATGATATTAGAGCAAATGGAATTAAGGGCAAGGCAGAGAGAAATGACACAGTAACTACATGTTTCAGGGGAAATTAAGGAAAGAGAAGATATCACATAGCATGCAAAAGACTAATGAAGAAAATATATTGAGCAAATATAAAACCTGAAAACAAAAAACGTTCCCATGAGTTCTTCACACCAGAGAATGACAATACAGAAATGTGAATGAGTAAAATATGAGACTAAAATGCAGAGAATAGGCCTAAAAGAAAAGTTTTAAAAATTTAATATCAAAGAACATCATTAACAGAACTAATAAATTATCAGAAGTAGAAAGGGAAAAGATAATCCATTGCTGACATAGAGAAAGACAGATTTGAGATGACAGCTATGAAAGCCCAAGAAAAGACCTAGAGATTAAAACAATCATGAAAAGAACAATAGAAATGAAGGACAGGCCAGGGAGACTAACTGGCATCCCTGAAGTGGAAACCTCCCAAAAGGGGAAGAAAATTTTCATGAACAAAAGAACAAGGATTGAAACCAATCTAGAAGGTAAAAGCTGCACTCCAGGGAACATTAATACATAATGAGTGCCATTGAAATAGTTTCTGCTTAAGTTAATAAACACTAAGGACAAAGGCTTGCTTCAGGCATTTAGACACAGAGTGTGACAAAGAGAGCTGGCCAAAAACGGAACAGACCATACAGACAAATCTTAGGCTGCCCCCTTAGCAGCATTCAGAATTTTAAAGACAAAGACATGGAGAGAAAATTCTGAGAGCAATAACACATTAACCAAGAATGTTATACCCAGCCAAACTGGCTTCCAAGAATCATAGTCACAGATAAAAATACCAAAAATGGGCTCTTTTCATGAGACATTACAAGAAAAGTCAGCCCACTAACATGAACAGAGGAAGGGCAGGTAGACCTGGGCACCATTTAAAATCAGGGGACCAATGGTTAAAACTGTACATTTTATATTATGTATATTTTACCACATAATTTTAAAATATCAAGGAAAAGGAAAAAAATGAAAACAATGGCGTACATGATATGAAAAGTTAGGCTAAAAAGTTCTGAGGGAAAGGAAACATTGTTTATCCACCCAAGTTTTCCTTTGATTACAAAGGCGACAGATAATTTTGGACTAGTAGGAATTTCAGAATCCAACATCTATGAGACCTTGGGACTCCTCAATGATAAAATCCAGCCCAGCAAGCAAGTAAACCAAATAGAAACTCAGCCAGGAGAAGGAAAGCTATTAGAAGCCGGACCCCAAAGTATCAAATCCACTCAAATGTAAGTAGAAAAGGGCTAAACAACAATGGGAATGATTGTTATAGGATAGATTACAACTCCTATTAACCTTGCAGATATCACCAACAAAAATCATGAGAAAATCATGTGAAAGTAGACAAATGTTTATTTCTTCATCTTTTATAGTAGAACATAATTAAAATTTTCTGGAATTGAAACAGAGAGTCAAAAACATAAAAGAGACCTTTCAATGCGTTTCACATTCTTGTTCTTGATCTTAGAGGGCTCTTTTACAAAATAATATCTTTTTTGCCAAGGCAACATTTATTCGAAGATCTGCAGTTCATTTAAATATCACTCTATTTTCTTCTCTTAAAGTAAAATTTAATAAAATACTTTTATATTGAACATAGTGGGTGTCACTAATCCCATTTTTATTGACAGGTCTTTTTTTAATTTATCTGTACTTGCCCCTTTTATAGTTGATATGGGTACAGAGATGTCTAAGGTGAGGGCCACCAGAGGCTGATATGTCTGCTGCAGAGCAGCTGGATCTGAGGTCATTTTAAAACTTTCTCTTCCCGTATTTTTCTACTACTCTTTATAATGAAGAGCCTTCATTTCTACGACATCAAAACGACTTGAGAAAATGAATAAATTAGAAAGAATCAAATGTTTGAAAATTAAGATTGTTTTCAGATTTTACTTGGAAAAACTTTAAAACCATCCTGTGGTTATTTCTCCTGTGTCTGGAGTAGCTGGGTGAGAAATGGCTAGGTGGCTCAGCTCCATGTGTAGGGTCCAAGATTACCTACTAGACAGTTTTGGATGGCCTGGTTGGGGTGACCATAGACACGCTGCTCCATGAGTCCCTTGTCCTTCAGGTGCCCCATCCCAGGCATATTGTCAGGGCAGAGGCAGGAGTAACAGGATAGGAAAGCCAATTACACAAGTACTTTTACATGCTTCTACTTGCAACAAACCTGGTAACAGCCAAAGAAGTCAACCAGTTAAATTCAGAGTCAGATGGTAGAGAAAGAGACTCTGTTTAACACTGGGGAAAACTGCAAAGGTCATATGGTACAATTCATATATATAGGGAGGAGTGAGGAGTTGGTTTCTTTATAATATGGATCAGGTAAAGCTCAACATTCAGAAAATGAAGATCATGGCATCTGGTCCCATCACTTAATGGGAAATAGATGGGGAAACAGTGGAAACAGTGTCAGACATTATTTTGGGAGGCTCCAAAATCACTGCCAATGGTGATTGCAGCCATGAAATTAAAAGATGCTTATCCTTGGAAGAAAAGTTACGACCAACCTAGATAGCATATTCAAAAACAGAGACATTACTTTGCCGACTAGGGTTCATCTAGTCAAGGCTATGGTTTTTCCTGTGGTCATGTATGGATGTGAGAGTTGGACTGTGAAGAAGGCTGAGCACCAAAGAATTGATGCTTTTGAACTGTGGTATTGGAGAAGACTCTTGAGAGTCCCTTGGACTGCAAGGAGATCCAATCAGTCCATTCTAAAGGAGATCAGCCCTGGGATTTCTTTGGAAGGAATGATGCTAAAGCTGAAACTCCAGTACTTTGGCCACCTCATGAGAAGAGTTGACTCATTGGAAAAGACTCTGATGCTGGGAGGGATTGGGGGCTGGAGGAGAAGGGGATGACAGAGGATGAGATGGCTGGATGGCATCACTGACTCGATGGATGTGAATCTGAGTGAACTCTGGGAGTTGGTGATGGACAGGGAGGCCTGGCATACTGCAATTCATGGGGTCGCAAAGAGTCAGACACAACTGAGTGACTGAACTGAACTGAACTGAAAGCTGTTTCTGCCTATTTTTGCACTGAAATTAATAAGCCAGTCAGTTTTATCCCAACATCTCTCTCCCAGTAAGATTGAAAGGGAATCCTAATGGCTTCCTAATCCATTTACTTAAGAATGGGGAAAAAAAAAAAAAAACAGACATTTTTATTTCAGAATGTTCAGCTAGAATCCACCAGGTTTTGTTTTGTTTCTGGGTTTTTTTTTTTTTTCAGTTCAGGAAGACAGATTAGAGATCCATTGCCAGAAGCTTGGGCAAAGAAGAGCGAGCAAAAAATTCCAGGAAGAAGATCTTAGCTTCAAATAACAAAATCCAGGGCAAACCCTGTTATGGGTAAGGAGATAATGTCCTTGGATGGCTGGTTGTGAAAGCAGCATGCATCTGAGAACTTGGGGGAGGCAAGGACAGGTTTCCAGCAGAGACGGCAATTTTCAGAGAACAACACAGAACTTTCTGTTCCTGAACAACTTGATGGCCCTCTTGGATCTGGGCATGAGCAAACTGATGAGGGGAGATACAAGAGTGAGTTTTACTAACCTGTGAGATGTTAGACAGTGGTTAACTTCTTCAGGATGCACATACTGGGGACAGATTCTCTGAAGAGGCCTGGCATTTCTTAGAGTTACACTTAAACGAGGTCCTGCAAAATAGAGAGGATTTCACACATGGAAGAATACTTCAGCATATTCCTACCATGTACATACACTCATAGATTTAAATTGAGTTTTATTCCTGATTTTGCTGTTTATCTGTCATAGGATCTTGGACTAGTCACCTAACTTTTCTAAACTTCAGTTTCATCATCTGTAAAATGAGCATAATACAATAACCAAGGCTCAGGTTTATTCAAAAATTCAAAGGAGATGCTGTTTCTAAACTGGCATATGGTTAGCCCTCAACTGATGGCAGATACCATGATTACTAATAAGTAGATGTCAGGGGTGAGATGAAGGACATGGCAAAGATGGGTAGGGCAATGCATGCTGATACATTCTCATTTGAGTTTCGTTATTTAGAACTGTACTTAATTTTTTCAGTGCCTTTATGGGCTGGCTCTCAGGGAAGTAAAGGGAATCTATCCCTGCCTTCTTCAACCTCTCCTATATTCTGAAGCATTTAAAGGACAATTAAACTGTGACAACTCACTGATGAATAACTGTGTTCTCTGCTAATCTTGTCACATTAGGCCCTGACTGGAGACACAATTAATACAACATGGTTGAACAGCTTACACATTAATTATGTGCCCCAGTAAAGGTGACAGGGCTGGGAGGCCTGCAGCATCTTAATTCCCCACTCTCGGGGACTTTTCCAGTAAAAGTGAGATCCCAGTGTTGGCACAAATCAACTTTGTCACACCAGAGCTCAGAGCTACACCAAGGGGGACTTCCTCCTTTGTACCCCATACCTTCTGTCTGCAGACCCAGGACTGTAGCAGCTGGGTAGAAGTGATTTACAGTGAGCCCTCCAAGGTGATGTGTTAGCACTCAAGGTCAGTGAATTGAAGAGTGTGGCTTAATAATGTGCAGCACTTGGAGCTTCACTCTCAACATCAAAAAGAATTTATCTTATGCAAAAATAAGGGGCTCTGTGATTGGTGCTTCACCGAAGCTCACTCAGTCAAACCTCAGAGCAGCCTGAGGGCTTCAAACAGTACACCAATCAGGAATCTGTCCCCTTTCCCTAGCCTCTGGGCTCCTCACTGTCAGCCAGCCAGCATGCAACTTCAGACCCTTTTCTATGCAAACACATACCTATTTGTATGAGCATTTATCATTTTCAATGTCATTTAAATTTTTTTAAATAATAGAACTATGTACATATAGTTTTCATTTTCTCAATATTTCTTTTCTTGTCAGTCCACATCATTCTAATTAATGACTGCATCATGCTCTAGAATAGATGTTGGTTAACTAAAAGAAAAACACACAACATGGGAGTTGTGAGTGCAGTTTTATTCAGATTCTTACTGAGGACAGTGACCTAAGAGAGTGCCTCTAAGATATCTCTGAGAAACTGCTTCAGAGAGGTCCTAGGGGGGCTAGTTTACACATGATTTTTGTTGTGGAATACATACAGTCGGTAAGCATCTTGGTAAAAGATTACTGATGGTCACAGAGAACAGACATCTCAAATTAATGTTTACAGTAATTTTCTGTCTATTGGAAGATGCAAGAAATTAAGTTCATTAAAATTCTTCCTGAAATCCGTCCAACTATCCAAGGACTTGTTTGTGCACAGAGCATGTGTGTGCACAGAGCCAGTCTGGACAACACACTATACTCTTTCTCAGGGTTTCTTTTCCACAAACCTTCTACAACTTACTTTTTTAACTTCAGGTTTTGTCCTATGCTTTCCCTTTTTCTTTCTCTCTTAACCTCTCTTTAGGACAAAATTATTTCCCCTTAACAGATTGTATTTCTATTCCTTATTCTCTTTAAAATTTTCCTTGCCTACAAAGACACTTTTCTTATGAATTTTAGTAGTTTTATTTACATAATCCAAATTCTCAACCCTTAAAAACACCAGACTCTAGTGAAAGCCACAGAGAAAGAAATCATAAACCATCATGCCAGCATTTCCTGACTGGCAGACTTACATACATACTCCATAAGCTCTTTGTTGTTATTCAGTCACTAAGTTGTGTCCGACCTCCTGGGATCCCATGGTCTGAAGCTTGTCAGACTCCTCTGTCCTCCACTATCTCCTGGAATTTGCTCAAATTCGTGTCCATTGGTTTGGTGATGCCATCCAATCATCTCATCCTCTGCCACCCCTTCTCGTTTTGCCTTCAATCTTTCCAGGCAGCAGAGTCTTTCCAATGAGTCAGATCTTTGCATCAAGTGGACAAAGTATTGCAGCTTCAGTATCAGCCCTTCCAATAAATATTCAGGGATGATTTCCCTTACGATTGACTGGTTTGATCTCCTTGCAGTCCAAGGGACTCTCAAGAGTCTTCACCAGTACCACAACTCAAAGCATCAATTCTTAGGTCATTGTTCATTTATTTTATTTATTTATTTTTAATTAGAGGATGATTACTTCACAATGTTGTGTTGGTTTCTGCCATACATCAGCATGAATCAGCCATAGGTATACATATGTCCTCTCCTTCTTGAACCTCCCTTCCACCCAACCCACTCTTCTAAGTTGTCACAGAGCACCAGGTTTAAGCTTCCTGCATCATCTATAAAATTCCTACTGGTTATCTATTTTACATGTGAGAATGTGTATGTTTCTATTCTACTCTCTCAATTCATCCCACTCTCTCCTTCCCCCCACTGTGTCCACAAATCTGTTCTTTATATCTCCATCTCCATGGCAGCCCTGCAAATAGCTTCATCAGTACCATCTTTCTAGATTCCATATATATGTATTAATATACAATACTTGTTTTTCTCTTTCTGACTCACTTCACTTTGTATAATATATTTTATGTTCATCCACCTCATTAGCACTGACATGAATGCATTCCTTTTTATGGTTGAATAATATTCCATTGTACATATGTACCACAGTCTCTTTATCCATTTATCTGTCAATGGGCATCTAGGTTGCTTCCATGTCTTAGCTATTGTAAATAGTGCTGCAATGAACATTGGGGTACATATATCTTTTTTCAATTATGGTTCCCTCAGGGTGGCACCCTGAGTCCCTCAGTACTTTTGCCTGGAAAATCCATGGATGGAGGAGCCTGGTGGGTGACAATTCATGGAGTTGCTAAGAGTCAGACATGACTGAGAGACTTCACTTTCACTTTTTACTTTCATGCATTGGAGAAGGAAATGGCAACCCACTCCAGTGTTCTTGCCTGGAGAATCCCAGGGATGGGGAAGCCTGGTGGGCTGCCATCTATGGGGTTGCACAGAGTTGGACACAACTGAAGTGACATAGCAGCAGCAGCAGCAGGGTATATGCACAGTAGTGGGAGTGTTGCATTATGTGGTAGTTTTAGTCCTAATTTTTAAATAAATCTCCATACTGTTCTCTATAGTAGCTGTATCAATTTAAATTCCCACCAACAAGGGAAGTGGGTTCCCTTTTCTCCGTACATTCTCCAACTTCTATTGTCTGCAGACTTTTTGAAGATGTCTGCTTTTGAATATGCTATGTAGGTTTGTCATAGCTTTTCTTTCAAGGAACAAACATTTTTTAATTTCATGCCTGCAGTCACCCTCCACAGTGATTTTTGGAGCCCAGGAAAATAAAATATCTCACTGCTTCCACCTTTTCCCTTTCTATTCACCATGAGGTTATGAGACAAGATGCCATGAGCTTAGCTTTTGAATGCTGAATGTCAAGCCAGTTTTTTCACTCTCCTCTTTCACCCTCATCAAGAGGCTCTTTAGATCTTCTTCACTTTCTGTCATTAGAGTGATATCATCTGTGTATCTGAGATTTTTTATATTTCTCCCAGCAATCTTGATTCCAGCTTGTGGTTCATCCAGCCTGGTATTTTGCATGATGCACTCTGCATCTAAGTTAAATAATCATGGTAACGATATACAGCCTTGCCATACTCCTTTCCCAATTCTGAACTGGTCAGTTATTCCATGTCAAGTTCTAACAGATGCTTCTTGACTTACACATAGGTTTCTCAGGAGACAAGTAAGGTGATCTGGCACTCCCATTTCTTTAAGAATTTTCTACAATTTGTTGTGATCCACACAGTCAAAGGCTTTAGCATAGTCAATGAAGCAGAAGTAAATGTTTCTGTAACTCCCTTGATTTCTCCATGATTCAACAAATGTTTGATCTCTGGTTCCTCTGCCTCTTCAAAACCCAGTTTGTACCTCTGGAAGTTCTTGATTCACTAAAAATGTTTGTGTTTACTAGACACATGTCTTGTACCACTTTGAGGAAAGAAATTGTGTTATGATAAAATGTATAACCATAACCTCAACAAGACACATTTTATCACAACATGATTTCTTCCCTCAAAGTGGTGCAAGACATGTGTCCAAAAAACAAACATCTTTAATTTTTCTCTAATAGGAAGATAAAAATAGGTAAGCTAAGATTTTTTTAAGCAATTAATATTTCTTACTTGGAAATAATATGGATATTCAATCAATTTTCCATCATTTAATTTAGGAAATCTCCAAAGTTTTATATTATAGTACCAAAGAGATTTGGAGAAATGATTTTTAAGTAGATATGCCATAGAACATAATTTTTATAGTTCACCTAAAAACTCTTACCCCATTTGCATTTTTCTTCACTACAAAAATATCAAATTATATCGTTATTTTTCTTGCTGATAAATTTTGTAACAGACAACATTATCTTATTTGACTTTCAGCTCTATTTCTGCTTTATTGACTATGCCAAAACCTTTGACTGTGTGGATCACATTAAACTGTGGAAAATTCTGAAAGAGATGGGAATACCAGACCACCTGACCTGCCTCTTGAAAAACCTGTATACAGGTCAGGAAGCAACAGTTAGAACTGGACATAGAATGACAGACTGGTTCCAAGTAGGAAAAGGAGTTCGTCAAGGCTGTACATTGTCATCCTGCTTATTTAACTAATATGTAGAGTATATTATGAGAAATGCTAGGCTGGAAGAAACACGAGCTAGAATCAAGATTGCTGGGAGAAATATCAATAACCTCAGATATGCAGATGACACCACCCTTATGAAAGAAAGTGAAGAGGAACTGAAAAGCCTCTTGATGAAAGTGAAAGAGGAGAGTGAAAAAGTTCGCTTAAAGCTCACCATTCAGAAAACTAGGATCATGGCATCTGGTCCCATCACTTCATGGGAAATAGATAGGGAACCAGTGGAAACAGTGTCAGACTTTATTTGGGGGGGCTCCAAAATCACTGCAGATGGTGATTGCAGCCATGAAATAAAAAGACATTTACTCCTTGGAAGGAAAGTTATGACCAACCTAGATAGTATATTCAAAAGCAGAGACATTACTTTGCCAACAAAGGTCCATCTAATCAAGGCTATGGTTTATCCAGTGGTCATGTATGGATGTGAGAGTTGGACTGTGAATGTGAAGAAGGCTGAGAGCCAAAGAATTGATGTTTTTGAACTACGGTGTTGGAGAAGACTCTTGAGAGTCCCTTGGGCTGCAAGGAGATCCAACCAGTCCTTTCTGAAGGAGATCAGCCCTGGGTGTTCTTTGGAAGGGATGATGCTAAAGCTGAAACTCCAGTACTTTGGCCACCTCATGTGAAGAGTTGACTCATTGGAAAAGACTCTGATGCTGGGAGGGATTGGGGGCAGGAGGAGAAGGGGACAACAGAGGATGACATGGCTGGATGGCATCACCGACTCGATGGACATGAGTCTAAGTGAACTCTGGGAGTTGGTGATGGACAGGGAGGCCTGGCGTGCTGCTATTCATGGGGTCGCAAAGAGTTGGACACGACTGAGCGACTGAACTTAACTGAACTGAAACCTAGGTACAATGAAAATTCTACATTTTATGTCATTAACTCTAAAGACAGTTCGGTTTATTTAATTAAACCAAAATACTTAAACATCTTTATTCACTAAAGATTTAATCTATGTAATATAATCTTAAAAGCTTTTGAGCTAGTTTCTATTATACTCTTGAATTTATATAAGTGCTTAATTTTCTTTAAGACAGTTAGAGATATTTTACAAGTTCATTTTGATAATACCATCCAAAGGTAGAAACATATCATATCTATAATGCAGACACAAACAGACAGACATGATCAGAGATCTCAAACCTTCATTCTGAGGCTTAGTCATTCAAGTATTACAATACAAAACTCACTAGTCTACAATAGAAGCTGGAATAAGTTTACTCACTTGAGTTTTTTTAAAATCCTATTTTAACTTTCTTTCTTCCTGAGTCTTAGAAAATTGAAGATGGTCTAGATAAGAGTTTTCTAAGAGGACCTACCAGGACATTTATACCTCAAAGGCACAGGGCAATCACTGTAAGCTCTCCTGGAAGGACTTTAGTTTCCTTAGGGTCAGAAATTTGAAGAGGTGTTTTATCAAGACAGTGTTCTCTAACTGTTTATATAAAAATCAGTTTTAGAATGTCAGAAGAGCCCCATCTTGGCCATTTTTAGGGTGAGGTTTTCTTTAGATCCCAATTAAGTACTTGCAAGTATGAGCTTCATATGTATATAAACACAGCTGGTGTCTCTTTATTCTGACCTGAAGGCTTTGTTTTCCATTTCAGGGTTGGTTGATTGGTCAGGATAAAATTTCTATTGAAAATTGTGTTATGCACCTGTGTGCTTTTGTGAGCTTAATTCCCCTGGGTGTTATCCTAGAGTCAGTTCAGCTCTTTTACATGTCTCACTTTCTCCCTCCTGCAGTGTAAAACCACCATGGACACTCAAAGCACTGGCTGGCCAACCCTTATATGTGTGTATTCCAGAACAAGTGAGTTTTTAAATCAAGAGTGGACTTCCCTATGGGATCACTGGGAGGTATGAAAATTCTACTCTACAACTCTTGCAAATTTCCCAGTTCCCTGAGAAAGCCATACCTGGCCTGGAGGAGCTGTGTCTCTTATCTTTGGAGCTGAAAGCTCTCATGTAGAATCTTTATTCTGACGAACTGCTTGTGAAGGTAGTGAGTTCAAGGAGAGATGCTAAGCTAGCCCCACACCTAGTCACCCAGCCCAGACACTCTTGGTGTCTTTCAACTTAGCAAAGTCATCCCAGTGTCTTTCAACTGAGGAAGCCAAGTACCTCTTCTTGACCTAAGTTCAAGGAAACATATTCCTCATAGCAAAGAGCTCATAGCAAACACAAACCATTAAATAGAACTTATGAGTGTCAACCAAGAGGAGACCTGAGACAAGGGAAGACTCACGTAGTCATTTGGACTCATTGACAAGATGATATAGAACAATTAGCCCAGAGTAATACCAAGGCTCCAGATCCTCTGGCAAAGGAAAGAAATATGCTCTTAGTTCAGTTGCTCAGTTGTGTCTGACTCTTTGCGACCCCATGAACTACAGCATGCCAGGCCTCCCTGCCCATCACCAACTCCCAGAGTTTACTCAAAATCATGCCATTAAGTTGATGATGCCATCTCCATCTCATCCTCTGTTGTTCCCTTCTCCTCCTGCCTTCAATCTTTCCCAGCATCAGTCTTTTCAAATGAGTCAGTTCTTCGCATCAGGTGGCCAAAGTATTGGAGTTTCAGCTTCAACATCAGTCCTTCCAATGAATATTCAGGACTGATTTCCTTTAGGACGGACTAGTTGGATCTCCTTGCAGTCCAAGGGACTCTCAAGAGTCTTCTCCAACACCACAGTTCAAAAGCATCAATTCTTTGGTGCTTAACTTTGTTTATAGTCCAACTCTCACATCTATACTTGACTACTAGAAAAACCATAGCTGTCTACAATGTGGGAGACCCAGGTTCAAGCCCTGGGTTGGGAAGATCCCCTGGAGAAGGAAATGGCAACCCACTTCAGCACTATTGCCTAGAAAATCCCATGGACAGAGGAGTCTGATAGACCCCAGTCTATGGGGTCGCAAATAGTCGGACACGACTGAGCGACTTCACTTCACTTTGACTAGATGGACATTTGTTGGCAAAGTAATGACTCTGCTTTTTAATATGCTGTCTGTGTCGGTCATAACTTTTCTTCCAAGGAGCAAGTGTCATTTAAATTCATGGCTGCTGTCACCATCTGCAGTGATTTTGGAGACGAAAAAAAATAAAGTCTGTCACTGTTTCTATTGTTTCCCCATCTATTTGCCATGAAGTGATGGAACCAGATGTCATGATCTTAGTTTTCTGAATGTTGAGTTTTAAGACAACTTTTTCACTCTCCTCTTTCACTTTCATCAAGTTTTAGTTCCTCTTCACTTTCTGCCATAAGGGTGGTGTCCTCTGCATATCCGAGGTTATCGATATTTCTCCCAGAAATCTTGGTTCCAGCTTGTGCTTCCTCCAGCCCAGTGTTTCTCATGATGTACTCTCAATTCAATTCAGTCACTCAGTTGTGCCCTACTCTTTGCGACCCAATGAATTGCAGCACGCCAGGCTTCCCTGTCCATCACCAACTCCCGGAGTTCACTCAAACTCACATCTATCGAGTCGGTGATGCCATCCAGCTTCCAGCCATCTCATGCTCTGTCATCCCCTTCTCCTCCTGCCCCTAATCCCTCCCAGCATCCGAGTCTTTTCCAATGAGTCAACTTTGCCTGAGGTGGCCAAAATATTGAAGTTTCAGCTTTGGCATCGGTCCTTCCAAAGAACACCAAGGACTGATCTCCTTTAGAATGGACTGGTTGGATCTCCTTGCAGTCCAAGGGACTCTCAAGAGTCTTCTCCAACACCACAGTTCAAAAGCATCAGTTCTTTGGCTCTCAGCTTTCTTCACAGTCCAACTCTCACATCCATAGATGACTGCTGGAAAAACAATAGCCTTGACTAGATGGACCTTTGTTGGCAAAGTAGTGTCTCTGCTTTTGAATACGCTATCTAGGTTGGTCATAACTTACCTTCCAAGGAGTAAGTGCCTTTTAATTTCATGGCTGCAATCACCATCTGCAGTGACTTTGGAGCCTAAAAATATAAAATCTGACACTGTTTCCACTGTTTCCCCATCTATTTGCCATGAAGTGATGGGACCAGATGCCATGATCTTAGTTTTCTGAATGGTGAGCTTTAAGCCAACTGTTTCACTCTCCTCTTTCACTTTCATCAAGAGGCTTTTTAGTTCCTCTTCACTTTCTGCCATAAGGGTGGTGTCATCTGCATATCTGAGGTTATTGATATTTCTCCCAGCAATCTTGATTCCAGCTTGTGTTTCTTCCAGCCCAGTGTTTCTCATGACGTACTCTGCATATAAGTTTAATAAGCAGGGTGACAGTATACAGCCTTGACGTACTCCTTTTCCTATTTGGAACCAGGCGCTGTCATTCCATGTTCAGTTCTAACTGTTGTTTCCTGACCTGTATGCAGATTTCTCAAGAGGCAGGTCAGGTGGTCTGGTATTCCCATCTCTTTCAGAATTTTCCACAGTTTATTGTGATCCACACATTCAAAGGCTTTGGCGTAGTCAATAAAGCAGAAATAGATGTTTTTCTGGAACTCTCTTGCTTTTCCTTGATCCAGCAGATGTTGGTAATTTGATCTCTGGTTCCTCTGCCTTTTCTGAAACCAGCTTGAACATCTGCAAGTTCATGGCACACGTATTGCTGAAGCCTGGTTTGGAGAATTTTGAGCATTACTTTATAGCATGTGAGATGAATGCAATTGTGCATTAGTTTGAGCATTCTTTGTCATTGCCTTTCTTTGGGATTGGAACAAAAACTGTCATTTTCCAGTCCTGTGGCCACTGCTGAGTTTTCCAAATTTGCTGGCATTTTCAGTGCAGCACTTTCATAGTATCAACTTTCCTATTTCCTTCATCTCTTTGTCTGACGCACAAGTACACTGTTGGTCAGCGGCTACACGGGTTATAGTTCATGGGGGTTGCAAAGAGTTGGATAGAACTGAGTGACTGAGCACTCACACAGTGGGTTAATCTTTGTGGAGTTGGATAGAGAGCAAAATGTTCTTTGCTCTTCTTTTGTTTGCATGCTGTTATATTGCTTCACATTTTCTGTTCATAAAAAAGTTCTAGAATAAGCATACTTATGTCTATATCTTTATGTGCAGGTAAAGGCTTTTTTTAAGACTTAAGTCCTAGATGTGAAATTTCCTCATCAAAGTGTATATGCATTTTACATTTGAACACACTGGCAGCTTCACCAACCTGCTCTTTCACCTATTTGATACAAAAAGGCTTGGTTCTACGCATTCTTGCCATCAACAGATATTATTAGTCTTTTCAGTTTTTACAAACCTGAGAAACAAAACAAAATATAGTACTATGGCTTAAATATATATATATATATATATATATATATATACCCCTTCAAGTTGAACATCTTTTCATATGTTGTTCTTAGTATGTGAATTTCCTGTTAATAATCTTTGTCCACTTTTCTTTTCACTTATTTGGATTTTCATATTGATTTTTAGAAGCTCTTCATATATTTATAAATAGTAATCCCTATAACTTGAAAAATATTGCTTTCCAGAAGTTTGTAATTTGTCATTTAATTTACTAATGACTTTTCTGTCTTCTAGAAGTTATTCTTAGCTATTGTTAAATTCTCTCTATATGTTTTAGAAAAGGCATCCAGGTTATATGTGCTTCCCCAATTTAATACATTTTCTTAAATTTTTTCTTAAAGATTATATCTTTTTTAAAAAAAAGGCTCTTCAATGCAGCTACTTTATTTTATGGCATGAGCTATGTGTGTCATTTTGTTTTACCAAATGCATAGTCAATTATTCCAGAAGTCTTAAAATGATTCCGTGTTTCCCCCATTGATTTGAGATACTACTTTAATCACAGATACAAGTAAGAGTACTACAAGTCTTGAATCTATTATAAAAACTTACCATTCTGTTCAGTTAATCTGTTGAGCCTTGCGCATGTAACATAAGGTTTCAACAGTGAACATTATGGTCTTCTCACTGTTGCAGTGGTAAAGAATCCACCTGCCAATGCAGGAGACTCAGGAGATAAGGTGTGATCCCTGGGTCGGGAAGATCCCCTAGAGTAGGAAATGGCACCCACTCCAGTATTCTTGCCTGGAAAATTCCATGGACAAAAGTGCCTGGTGGGATTCAGTCCACAGAGTCACAAAGAGTCAGACGTGACTGAGCAGCTGAGCATGTACTTGTGAACATTATAGTATTTATTAATCATCTATGTCAAATATTCCCTGGTTATTCTTACATATTTTCTCTTCCATTTAAATGTCCATGAAAACTCTGGCAGAAATTTTGTTTCGTTCTATAATTTAGTGGGAAGAAAGATAACATCATTAAATATTGAGTTTTCCATCTAGACACATCAGTTCAGCTCAGTTCAGTCACTCAGTCATGTCTGACTCGTTGCAACACCATGGACTGCAGCACTCCAGGCCTCCCTGTCCATCACCAGCTCCCAGAGTTTACTCAAACTCACGTCCATTGAGTGAGTGATGCCATCCAACCATCTCATCCTCTATTGTCCCCTCTCCTCCCACCTTCAATCTTTCCCAGCAACAGAGTCTTTTCAAATGAGTCAGTTCTTCACATCAGGTGGCCAAAATACTGGAGTTTCAGCTTCAACATCAGTCTTTCCAATGAATATTCAGTACTGATTTCCTTTAGGATGGACTGATTGGATATCCTTCCAGTCCAAGGAACTCTCAAGAACCTTCTCCAACACCACAGTTCAAAAGCATCAATTCTTCAGTGTTCACTTTCTTTATAATTCAGCTCTCACATATAGACACATAATGTCTGTTTATTACATCTCCCTTAATGACATAACTTTTTGTTTCATAATTTTGCAGTTTTCTTTCTATACATCTTGTATATGTCTTTTAAAGTTTATGCCTAATGTTCTGTGTTTTGCATTGCTGAATTCAGGGGTTATTTTTTTATTTCAAATTTCATTTCTAATCTTAATTTTCTAATTTCAGTTTCATTTCTAATCAGTTACTGTTAACATGTATAAGAAAGCACTTCATTCTTATACATTTATTTATACTTTGCTGATTTATCAAAATTTTTAAATTTCTTTCTTTGGATATCCAGTATATAGATATATGCAAATGTAGTCTCCTCTTTCCAATACTATAATTCATTAAAAAATTTTATTTGTTCTTTAGCCACTTTCAGTGTAATGATAATAGTGGCATTCTTTTCCCACTCCTGTCCTTAATAATAATGCAATAACATTAAATGTAATACTTATTCTATGTTTCTGATAAATGTTCTTTACTGAAATTTTTGATCCTGTTCAAGCCTATTGAATTATGTTTTTAAAATCAGAAATGGTAACTCAACTGGAACCAATATTTAGGCAAATATAGAGATGGTCAAATGATTTGTTTTTCTAATAGTAGTTAATATGGTAAACTATCCTAGAAATTACCTCTGGTATAGAACCATTCATTCTTTATTAGGATGCTAATACTTGGTTTTAACTTACCATTTATTATGTACCAGGGACAATTATAAATACCATACATGTATCATCTTATTTGTTTCCCAGTTATGATATATTATATTTTTAATGCAGTGCTGGGTCTAGTTTGTTAACACATTATTGAGGACTTCTGCCTCTATCCTTTTAAGTGGTTGGATATTTTGTTGAGGTTGATTTTTTTGTTTTGGGAGGAGGGTTTGGTTTGTTTTTTGTTTTTATCACTTCTTATCTGGGGAGATTTCCAGCCTCATAGAATGGTGACTCTTTTTAATCATTTTCTATGCTCTGTGTGCTGGGATTTTTAATTAAATACAGTTTGTTGTTTTAGTTACAAGCCAGAATTAAGATAAGCAGGAGCAACATTAAAAACATCAGATATGTGGATGATACCACTCTAATGGCAGAAAGTAAAGAGGAACTAAAGAGCCTCTTGATGAGGATAAAGGAGGAGAATGAAAGAGCCAGCTTAAGACTAAATACTAAAAAATAATAATAATAAGATCATGGCACCCAGCGCCATTACTTCATGGTAAATGGAAGGGGAAAAGGTGGTGACAGATTTCCTCTTCTTGGGCTCCAAAATTACTGTGGACAGTGACTGCAGCCATGAAATCAGAAATAGTCTTTTAAAATTAAATTTTTTCTTGGCAGGAAAGCAATGACAAACCTAGACAGTTTATTGAAAAGCAGAGACATCACTCTGCCAACAAAGGTCCATATAGTCAAGGCTATGGTTTTTCCAGTAGTCATGTATGAATATGAGAGTTGGACTATAAGGAAACCTAAGCACCAAAGAATTGATGCTTTTGAACTGTGGTGTTGGAGAAGACTCTTGAGAGTCCCTTGGACAGCAAGGAGATCCAATCAGTCAATCTTAAGGAAGATCAACCCTGAATATTCACTGGAAAGACTGATGCTGAAGCTGAAGCTCCAAGATTCTGGTCATCTGATGTGAACAGACAACTCACTGGAAAAGTCCCTAATGCTAGGAAAGAAGGAGAAGAGTGCATCAGAGGATGAGATGGCTGGATGGCATTAATGATGCAATGAACATTAACTTGGGAAAACTCTGGGAGATGGTGAGGAACAGCAAGGCCTGGCGTGCTACAGTCCATGGGGTCACAAAGAGTCGGACATGAATAGGTGACTGAATAACAACAACAATGTCTTTTTAATGAAGATTTGGTTTTTAAATTCCCTAAAAACCTGTCCACATATGTTGACTTTTTATAGGTAAATGTTTACCACTTTAAAAATTTTATCCACTGGTTTTCTATTGTTTCTAAATTCAGCTGTGGACACTACATGCTCTTTGTAAATCATTTATATTCTCTATATTTAAAGTATGCAATATGAAGATTTGATATACATATAGATTGTCAAATGATCATCACAGTCAGGCCAGTTAACAGATCCATGACCTCACAGAGCTAACATTTAGAGGAAGAGGAGATGAGAACACAAGTTTTCCTCTCAAGTACACAATGCAGTGTTAACTATAGCCACACCCTAGCCCTGGGCTAACTCTGATTCTATGAGTTTAACTCTTTTGTATACCACATATAAGAAAGATCTTACAGTGTTAGTCTTTCTGTGTTTGGCTCATTCTACTTCATGTAATTCATGCAAACATAATGCCCTCATATTTCATCCATGTTGTTGCAAATAGCAAGGCTTTATTTTTAAGGGTGAACAATATCTTATCATATATAATATATTATGTATAATGCAATATTATATTTATTATACAATTATATAATATATATGCCACCACGTCATTATATATTTATGTATCAATAGACACTTAGGTGTTTTTTTCTGTATCTTGACTATTGTGACTAATTCTGCATTGAATTGGGAGTCCAGACATCTCTTCAATATCCTGTTTTCATTTCCTTTGGATATATACTCAGAAGTAGGGTTGTTGGATCATGTGGTAGCTCTATTTTTAAACTTTTGAGGAATCACCATACTGTTTCCCACAGTGGCTGTGCCAATTTACATTCCCACCAACTGTTGACAAAGGTTCTCTTTTTTTTAATTTGATATGTGATTGACACACAACATTATATTAGTTTTAGGTGTACAACATAGTGATGCAGTATATGTGTACATTGCAAAACTGTCACCACAAGAAAACTGTCACTAGTGACTAACTGTCACTAGCTAACGACCATAAGCACGTACAGTTAGACATTTTATTCCTGTGATGAGAATTTTTAAGATACACTCTTTTAATAACTTTCATGTATACAGTACAACATTATGGACTATAATCACCATGCTGTACGTTTTGCCCCCATGACCTAACTATTTTATAACTGAAGGTTTGTACTTTTGACGCCCCTTCACCCATCAATCTATTCTCTGTATCACTGAGTTTGGCTCTGTTTTAGATTCAACATGTACTTGAGATCATACAGCATTTGTATTTTTCTGTCTACTTATTTCAATAATTATAATGTCCTCAAGGTCCATTCGTTGTTGTCACAAATGGTAGGATTTACTTATTTTAATGGCTGAATAATACCCCATTTTCTTTACGCTTATCTTTATATATCCCATTTCTCTATATTTATCTTTATATATCCCTTTTAAATTATAAAATAATTTTCTTTATCCATTCATCCATCAGTGGACATTTAAGATGCTTCCTTGGCTGTTGTAAATAATATGGCAATTGGTTATTGTAAACAATACTACAATCAACTAGGGGTGCAGATATCTTCTAAAGTTAGTGTTTTCATTTCCTTCAGATAATCACATGAAGCATCAGTAACACTTCTGCTTATTCTATGAAATACACTGTCATGTATTATAACTGTGTATACATAATTTGTATTTCTATCTTCTTTTGCTGTGTCTTAAAAGCATTATGCTTTTATTGCATAAATTGCTGACTCATTTCTTCCTACAGAATCACAGCTTTTACCCTGGAATGACCTGAGTAGAGGTTGGCATGTAGTCTCTTGATAGCTTCTGTAGTTGCTCTCTTAGCAATTGTGGCAGCTGCAGCCTGGCTGACTGTCCCTACACCGGCTCTACCCTAGAGACAGCAAGGAGAGATACTTAGGCTTAGGAATTTGAATTCTTTTTGTCTGATATTAACCCTGTTACACTACCTTTTCTTTTGTTAGTATTTCCCCACTATAATTTCTCTAATTTATTATTTGCAACCTTTGTTTTGTTGTTCCACTTTAGGTATGTTTCTCACAAACTTCAATTTCTATTCACAAGAAATGCTCAAATGCAACAGTTTTGACAGTTCTTATCTTTTGAAATAGAATTTACCTTATTCCCATTAATAATAGTAGTCCATATGTTTAGATTTATTCTTGTCATTTTATGCTTTTTTTAACAAATTTTTCTTATTTATTTTTTTTCTTTCTCCCCTTTGTTGGGTAGATTTCATTTTCTTTATCATTTTTTTCTTTTTCTTCAGAATTTATTTGCCATTTTCCTGTGGTCACACTTAAATTTTTAACAGTATTCTAAAGAAAATCAACTTCCTTTAATTTCTATATGTGAAACTATTTGACAAACATTTTTTTATACTCAAGTTTTAATAGTTTCTTTAATTACCATTTTTTTCTTAATTGTTATATCTTTTCCTAGGATACTGAAACTATTGTTTTCTTTAGTCTCCTCACAATCCTTATGATATCAAAAGTGTGGGTTTTCACATCAAGCAATTCTACATTTCTCAGCAGACACCAATTAGGTATCTCTCAAATTAACTCCATCCTGATACTGCCATGCTAAGTCGTGTCAGTCAGGTCTGACTCTACACGACCCTATGGGGTATAGCCTGCGAGGCTCCCCAGTCCTTGGGATTCTCCAGGCAGGAATACTCGAGTGGGTTGCCATGCCCTTTTCCAGGAGATCTTCCCAACCCAGGGATCAAACCCACATCTCTTAAGTCTCCTGCATCAGCAGGCAGGTTGCTTATCACTATTGCCACCCAGGAAGCCCAATTCTTATGCTTTCCTCAACCATTCACTGTAATGCTTTTCTTTCCTACTTCTTGTGTCTATTATGTTTGAAATTAGAAGAGTTCTTCCACTGAAACTGTATAATTGTAAGGGATTAGATTCAGGGCATACCTGAATGGTCTAGTGGTTTTCACTACTTTCTTCAGTTTAAGGGTGAATTTGGTAATAAGGAGTTCATGATCTGAACAGTGGAAGTGAGAAATAGATTCAAGGGATTAGACCTGATAGACAGAGTGCCTGAAGAACTATGGAGGGTTCGTGACACTGTACATGAAAAAGTGATGCAAAAAGGCAAATAGCTGTCTGAGGAGGCCTTACAAATAGCTGTGAAAAGAAGAGAAGTGAAAGACAAAGAAGAAAAGGAAAGATACATCCATTTGAATGCAGAGGTCCAAAGAATAGCAAGGAGAGATAAGAAAGCCTTCCTCAATGATCAGTGCAAAGAAATAGAGGAAAACGAAAGAATAGGAAAGACCAAAGATCTCTTCAAGAAAATTAGATATACCAAGGGAAATTTTCATGCAAAGATAGGTGCAATAAAGGACAGAAATGGTATGGACCTAACAGAAGCAGAAGATATTATGAAGAGGTAGTAAGAATACATAGAAGAACTATATAAAAAAGATCTTCGTGACCAAAATAACCACAATGGTGTGATCACTCACCTAGAGCCAGACATCCTGGAATGCAAAGTCAAGTGGGCCTTAGGAAGCATCACTACCAATAAAGCTAGTGGAGGTGATGGAATTCCAGTTGAGCTCTTTCAAATCCTAAAAGATGATGCTGTGAAAGTGCTGCACTCAACATGCAAATTTGGAAAACTCAGCAGTGTCCACAGGACTGGAAAGGGTCAGTTTTCATTCCAATCCCAAAGAAAGGCAATGCCAAAGAATGCTCAAGCTACTGCACAATTGCACTCATCTCACATGCTAACAAAGTTATGTTGAAAATTCTCCAAGCCAGGCTTCAACAGTACATGAACCATGAACTTCCAAATGCTCAATCTGGTTTTGGAAAAGGTGGAGGAACTAGAAATCAAATTGCCCGCATACACTGGATCATCATAAAAGCAAGAGAGTTCCAGAAAAACCTCTACTTCTGCTTTATTGACTATGCCAGAGCCTTTGACTGTGTGGATCACAACAAACTGTGGAAAATTCTTTAGGAGATGGGAATACCAGACCACCTGACCTGCCTCTTGAGAAATCTGTATGCAGGTCAAGAAGCAATGGTTAGAATTGGAAATGGAACAACAGACTGGTTCAAAATTGGGAAAAGAGTATGTAAAGGTGATATATTGCCACCCTATTTATTTAACGTATATGCAGATTACATCATGAGGAACACTGGGCTGGATGAAACACAACCTTGAGTCAAGATTACTGGGAGAAATATCAATAACCTTGGATATGCAGATGACACCACCTTTATGGCAGAAAGCAAAAAAGAACTAAACAGCCTCCTGATGGAAGTGAAAGAGGAGAGTGAAAAAGTTGGCTTAAAGCTCAACATTCAGAAAACGAAGATCATGGCATCTGGTCCCATCACTTCAAATAGATGGAGAAACAGTGGAAACACTGACAGACTTTATTTGGGGGGCTCCAAAATCACTGCAGATGGTGACTGCAGCCATGAAATTAAGACACTTACTCCTTGGAAGAAAAGTTATGACCAACTTAGATAGCATATTAAAAAGCAGAGGCATTACTTTGTCAACAAAGGTCTGTCTAGTCAAGGCTATTGTTTTTCCAGTAGTCATATATGGATGTGAGAGTTGGACTATAAAGAAAGCTGAGTGCCAAAGAAGTGAAGCTTTTGAACTGTGGTGTTGGAGAAGACTCTTGAGAGTCCCTTGGACTGCAAGGAGGTCCAACCAGTCCATCCTAAAGGAAATCAGTCCTGAATATTCATTGGAAGAACTGATGTTGAAGCTGGAACTCCAATACTTTGGCCACGTGATGTGAAGAACTGGCTCATTGGAAAAGATCCTGATAATGGGAAAGATTGAAGGCAGCAGGAGAAGGGGATGACAGAGGATGAGATGGTTGGATGGCATCACTGACTCAATGGACATTAGTTTGAGTAGACTCCGGGAGTTAGTGATGGACAGGGAGGCCTAGAGTGCTGCAGTCCATCAGGTGGCAAAGAGTCAGACATGACTGTGCGACTGAATTGAATAGTTCTTTTATCTTTTCTCTCTACCTCTGTGTGCTCCGTCACTCTGTCATGTCCAGTTTTTGTAGCCTCATGAGTTGTAGCCCACCAGACTCCTCTGCCCATGGAATTTTCCAGGCAAGAATACTGGAGTGGGTGCCATTCCTACTCCAGGGGATCTTCCTGACCCAGGGATCGAACCTGTGTCTCTTGGGTCTCCTGCATTGGCACATGGATTCTTTACCACTAGTGCCACCTGGGAAACCTCTTTCTCTCTTTATGTCATAAGTATGCACTTCAGACTGTAGTCTTCATTAAGGTAATTCCAACTATCTTCTGTGGTGATGGTTTAATCTCTAAGTCTTGTTTGACTCTTGGCGACCTCATGAATTGTAGCCCACCAGGCTCCTTCTTAATAGGATTTCCCAGGCAAGAAAACTGGTGTAGTTTGCCATTTCCTTTTCCAGGGGATTTTCCCAACCCAGGAATCAAAATTGCCTCTCCTGCATTGCAGTCTCCTATATTGCAGGTAGATTCTTTACCACTAGGCACCAGGGATTCCCAATAATGATAATCACAGCAAAACTTTTTCTTCCTAAGGATTTTTTTTAATGTGGGCCATCTTTGTTAAAGTCTTTTATTGAATTTGTTATAATATTGCTTCTGTTTGGGCTCTTTGGCTGCAAGGCACATGGCATCTTAGCTGCCCAACCAGGGATCAAACTGGTACTCCTTGCATTGGAAGAAGTTTTAACTACTGGACCACCAGGGAACTATCTTGTATGTCTTAGTAATTCCTCAAAATGTCTGCATCATTGATGATATTCTGTATTCTAACAATGATAAGGACTTAATCTTCATAAAATATATCCATTCCATAATTTCTTGAGATTGGGACTATATACCCTTAGCCACCTTCAGCTAAACTATCTGCTTCACAAAGAAGCCAATGAAGAATGAAGAAGCTGTATGCTTTGCTCAGGATCTCAGCACCTATTGATGAGAGTAGCACTTGAACCTGTTCATCTGTGATTTCAAAGCATGTGTATTTCCCATTGCACTACATTCAGGCTATGTGACTGGCACTGGACAGCATTCCCAACTGCATAAAAATATGAGTGGCCTCTCTGTGGTGGTTAGCCTTGGGAGGCATAGTTGGTGTTTAGTAGTTAATAGTTGTAGAGCTCACTTTTTAAAAACTTCTCTTGGAACAGTGAAATAGGCACACAGAAGATGGGCAAATTGAACGGGTCATTTATGGGACTGGAGGCAATCTGGTGACTGAGGGTCAGGGAGGAATCCCAAATGACAAGAGGGAGGTGGTTATGCACATATATGTACATAATATCTTCAGTAAGCTGCTTATGGGACAAACCCATTTTAAACCATTAGTACCACTAAGCCCTTGCAAATCTCTTTCTCAAGGTCTGAACTACTCAGCCTATCTGGATGGACCAGATGTCAGCCTAGCTTGCCCACGGAAACACTGCTATAGGTGTCTCTTCCTGGTTGCAGTTCTTTCCTGTCATTCCTCCCCTGACTCTGGCAAACCTTCTCCCTCAGTGTGTTCTCTCTATGTATAAACTCACAGCTCAGACATTTTAATTGACAGCCTGATTTGCAATAGGCTTTGGCCCAATATATCCCAGGAAGTGTTGCCCTATAGTTCAGATGGTAAAGAATCTGCCTGCAATGGGGGAGACCCAGGTTCAGTCCCTGGGTCAGAAAGATCTCCTGAAGAAAGAAATGGTAACCCACTCCAGAATTCTTTCCTGGACAATTCCATGGACAGAGGAGCCTGGTGGGCTACAGTCCATGGGGTCACAAAGAATCGGACACAACTAAGTGACTAACATACATACATCCCAGGAAGTGTTTGTCTGTGAGCTAAAGGCATGCTTTGCTACTCATAAATAACACAGTGCTGAAAAGAACAGGAGCAGGTAATGCTGTTAATTCCCAAAATGCTACTCAGGTCAGTTTTTGACATCACAGAAATCTAGACCAGTTCCTTTCCCAGACTCCTCAGTGCAGTCACTATGCAGGAAGAAATGGGATGTCCTACCTACCTACATACCCATATCCACCAAATCTTTGCCCTCCTGTTTGTACATGATTTTCTGTTAGTTTGAGATGTGTGATCTTAAGAAATCTGTATGCAGATCAGGAAGCAACAGTTAGAACTGGACATGGAACAACAGACTGGTTCCAAATAGGAAAAGAAGTCCGTCAAGGCTGTATATTGTCACCCTGCTTATTTAACTTCTATGCAGAGTACATCATGAGTAACGCTGGGCTGGATAGAGCACAAGCTGGCGTCAAGATTGCCAGGAGAGATATCAATAACCTGAGATATGCAGATGATGCCACCGTTATGGCAGAAAGCAAAAAAGAACTAAAGAGCCTCTTGATGGAAGTGAAAGAGGAGAGTGAAAAAGTTGGCTTAAAACTCAACATTCAGAAAACTAAGATCATGATATCTGGTCTCATCACTTCATGGCAAATAGATGAGGAAACTGAGAGATTTTATTTGAGGGGCTCCAAAATCACTGCAGATGGTGACTGCAGCCATGAAATTAAAAGACGCTTTCTCCTTGGAAGAAAAGTTATGACCAACTTGTTGCTGCTGCTAAGTCACTTCAGTTGTGTCCGACTCCACGTGACCCCATAGACAGCAGCCCACCAGGCTCCACCATCCCTGGGATTCTCCAGGCAAGAACACTGGAGTGGGTTGCCATTTTCTTCTCCAACCTAGACAGCATATTAAAAAGCAGAGACATTACTTTGCCAACAAAGGTCTGTCTAGTCAAGGCTATGGTTTTTCCAGTAGTCATGTATGGATGTGAGAGTTGGACTATAAAGAAAGCTTAGTGCCGAAGAATTGATGGTTTTGAACTGTGGTGTTGGAGAAGACTCTTGAGAGTCCCTTGGACTGCAAGGAGATCCAACCAGTCCACCCTAAAGGAGATCAGTCCTGGGTGTTCATTGGAGGGACTGATCCTTGAGGACATGAGGCTGAAACTCCAATATTTTGACCACATCATGCCAAGACCTGACTCATTGGAAAAGACCCTGATGCTGGGAAAATTGAAGGCAGGAGAAGGGGATGACAGAGGATAAGATAGTTGGATGGCATCACCGACTCAATGGACATGAGTTTGAGTAAACTCTGGGAGTTGGTGATGAACAGGGAGGCCTGCCATGCTGTGGTTCATGGGGTCACAAAGAGTTGGACACAACTGAGCAACTGAACTGAACTGAACTGAGATGTGCGAACAAGATTCATTCCTGCACCACAGAGTTTCGAGAAAATCTCAGCTGACACACATCTAGGGGAAAAATGACCGCTTTTAGAATAATCTCTTCTATAAGCACCTCTGACCCATTACCATAAGCCCTTTAAAACCAAACCCATTAGAGGTAACACAAGGCAGATCAAGGAAGCTTTCCTTATGGTTGATTGTGTCAGGAAATTTTCAATTTCCTAGTGGGTTATTAAGCTTTTTTGCTTAAGCTGATAGCTAATCTCACCTACCTTGTTAATAAGGCTGCTTTCCTAACTTCAAATCCTCTGACTTCTGGGGCCAGCCTCAGATATTTCATCTCAGAATCCCTCGATCCCCCCACCAAGCCATGCATAATTTCCCCAGGCTTTTACTAGTCAGCTCAATGTCATATTCGTCCATGAAGTCTGCTGGGACCAACACAGCACACACTCACTTGCCTGAATTCCTGCGATATTCACATAATAAAAACACCTACCATATGTTCACTTGCTATAAAACTCTGCCATTAATAGCTGGGCTCCTTGAAAGAAAGGACCCTGTCAGCCAGCACTAGGCATGGCCCCTGGTGAAGAGTAAGCTTCAGAGAATGTTATCTGGGGCTCTCAGTACCCTAATGCTGAGCACACATGAAGAGCTGCACCATGGAGAAGGTGGGGCTGGTATCAAGGTTAGCTGCCAAAGTCGAGTCAAAGTTGAAATCAAATCTGGGAGCTACAGTGCTCAGAGACAAGTGAGTCCAGGAGACAAAGGGCACAGCAGTCTGGGAAAATTCCTAAGTGTTCCCTCATCTCACCACCCCCTAAGTTCTCTGACATTCTTAGAGAACCCACAGAAAGTGCCTTGAAACCGCTTGCTGGCTTGTTCTGCCACTGCCAAAGCTCCCGTGCCTATTTGATCCACCTCTATGTATTTAGTCACTACATGAGCAAATACTGTTGACATGACCCCTTATCACAGTTCATACTGGCTGAACAGATGCAGACAACTGGCCTGTTCTCTTGGTTCCTGCAACTCCATCCCTAAAGCTGGTCAGATTCTCAAGGAAACATTACCACAGCACACTGCACTTCCTACTACCAAGCGCTATTCACATTGTTCATTTCCCTTCAGTTTGTCAGCAATGCGAGACATTGAATGTGTCTTTTTCATCTTTGCACCTCAAAAGTCTGGCAGTGACACTGTTAAGCCTGATGGTTAGGAAAGTGTCTAGCACATTTTTTTTTCCTGAGGTTACTACTAATAGATTATTTTTAAAACCTTTTTTATTTTATATTGGAATATAGCCAATTAACAGTGTTATGATAGTTTCAGGTGGACAAGAAAGGGATGCAGTTCAGTTCAGTCACTCAGTTGTGTCCAACTCATTGTGACCCCATGGACTGTAGCATGCCAGGCTTCCCTGTCTATCACTAATTCCTGCAGTTTACTCAAACTCATTTCCACTGAGTCAGTGATGCCATCCAACCATTTCATCTCTGTCATCTCCTTCTCTTCCTGCCTTTAATCTTTCCTAGCATCAGGATCTTTTCTAATGAGCCAGTTCTTTGCACCAGGTGGCCCAAGTATTGGAGTTTCAGCTTCAACATCAGTCTTTCCAATGAACACCCAGGACTGATTTCCTTTAGGATGGATTGGTTGGATCTCCTTGCAGTCCAAGGGACTCTCAAAAGTCTTCTCCAACACCACAGATCAAAAGCATCAATTCTTCAGCACTCAGCCTTCTAGATAGTCCAACTCTCACATCCATACATGACCACTGGAAAAACCATAGCCTTGACTAAACTTGGCAAAATAATGCCTCCGCTTTTTAATATGCTATCTAGGTTGGTCATAACTTTTCTTCCAAGGAACAAGTTTCTTAATTTCATGGCTGCAGTCACCATCTGCAGTGATTTTGAACCCCTCAAAAATAAAGTCTGTCATTGTTTCCACTGCTTCCCCATCTATTTGCCTTGAAGTGATGGGATCAGATGCCATGATCTTAGTTTCCTGAATGTTGAGGTTTTTGTTTTTTTTTTTTTTTTTTGAATGTTAACTCTTTTTTTATTTTTTTTTATTTTTTATTCTTTTTTTAATTTTAAAATCTTTAATTCTTACATGTGTTCCCAAACATGACCCCCCCTCCCACCTCCCTCCCCACAACATCTCTCTGGGTCATCCCCATGCACCAGCCCCAAGCATGCTGCACCCTACGTCAGACATGGACTGGCGATTCAGTTCTTACATGATAGTATACATGTTAGAATTCCCATTCTCCCAAATCATCCCACCCTCTCCCTCTCCCTCTGAGTCCAAAAGTCCGTTATACACATCTGTGTCTTTTTTCCTGTCTTGCATACAGGGTCGTCATTGCCATCTTCCTAAATTCCATATATATGTGTTAGTATACTGTATTGGTGTTTTTCTTTCTGGCTTACTTCACTCTGTATAATTGGCTCCAGTTTCATCCATCTCATCAGAACTGATTCAAATGAATTCTTTTTAACGGCTGAGTAATACTCCATTGTGTATATGTACCACAGCTTTCTTATCCATTCATCTGCTGATGGACATCTAGGTTGTTTCCATGTCCTGGCTATTATAAACAGTGCTGCGATGAACATTGGGGTACATGTGTCTCTTTCAATTCTGGTTTCCTCGGTGTGTATGCCCAGCAGTGGGATTGCTGGGTCATAAGGTAGTTCTATTTGCAATTTTTTAAGGAATCTCCACACTGTTCTCCATAGTGGCTGTACTAGTTTGCATTCCCACCAACAGTGTAGGAAGGTTCCCTTTTCTCCACACCCTCTCCAGCATTTATTGCTTGAAGATTTTTGGATCGCAGCCATTCTGACTGGTGTGAAGTGGTACCTCATTGTGGTTTTGATTTGCATTGCTCTAATAATGAGTGATGTTGAGCATCTTTTCATGTGTTTGTTAGCCATCCGTATGTCTTCTTTGGAGAAATGTCTATTTAGTTCTTTGGCCCATTTTTTGATTGGGTCATTTATTTTTCTGGAATTGAGCTGCATAAGTTGCTTGTATATTTTTCAGATTAGTTGTTTGTCAGTTGCTTCATTTGCTATTATTTTCTCCCATTCAGAAGGCTGTCTTTTCACCTTGCTTATATTTTCCTTTGTTGTGCAGAAGATTTTAATTTTAATTAGATCCCATTTGTTTATTTTTGCTTTTATTTCCAGTATTCTGGGAGGTGGATCATAGAGGATCCTGCTGTGATTTATTTCTGAGAGTGTTTTGCCTATATTCTCCTCTAGGAGTTTTATAGTTTCTGATCTTACATTTAGATCTTTAATCCATTTTGAGTTTATTTTTGTGTATGGTGTTAGAAAGTGATCTAGTTTCATTCTTTTACAAGTGGTTGACCAGTTTTCCCAGCACCACTTGTTAAAGAGATTGTCTTTACTCCATTGTATATTCTTGCCTCCTTTGTCAAAGATAAGGTGTCCATATGTGTGTGGATTTATCTCTGGGCTTTCTATTTTGTTCCATTGATCTGTATGTCTGTCTTTGTGCCAGTACCATACTGTCTTGATGACTGTGGCTTTGTAGTAGAGCCTGAAGTCAGGCAAGTTGATTCCTCCAGTTCCATTCTTCTTTCTCAAGATTGCTTTGGCTATTCGAGGTTTTTCGTATTTCCATACAAATCTTGAAATTATTTGTTCTAGTTCTGTGAAAAATGTGGCTGATAGCTTGATAGGGATTGCATTGAATTTGTAAATTGCTTTGGGTAGTATACTCATTTTCACTATATTGATTCTTCCGATCCATGAACATGGTATATTTCTCCAACTATTAGTGTCCTCTTTGATTTCTTTCATCAGTGTTTTATAGTTTTCTATATATAGGTCTTTAGTTTCTTTAGGTAGATATATTCCTAAGTATTTTATTCTTTTCGTTGCAATGGTGAATGGAATTGTTTCCTTAATTTCTTTTTCTACTTTCTCATTATTCGTGTATAGGAATGCAAGGGATTTCTGTGTGTTGATTTTATATCCTGCAACTTTACTATATTCATTGATTAGCTCTAGTAATTTTCTGGTGGAGTCTTTAGGGTTTTCCATGTAGAGGATCATGTCATCTGCAAACAGTGAGAGTTTTACTTCTTCTTTTCCAATGTGGATTCCTTTTATTTCTTTTTCTGCTCTGATTGCTGTGGCCAAAACTTCCAGAACTATGTTGAATAGTAGTGGTGAAAGTGGACACCCTTGTCTTGTTCCTGACTTTAGGGGAAATGCTTCAATTTTTCACCATTGAGGATAATGTTTGCTGTGGGTTTGTCATAGATAGCTTTTATTATGTTGAGGTATGTTCCTTCTATTCCTGCTTTCTGGAGAGTTTTTATCATAAATGGATGTTGAATTTTGTCAAAGGCCTTCTCTGCATCTATTGAGATAATCATATGGTTTTTATTTTTCAATTTGTTAATGTGGTGAATTACATTGATTGATTTGCGGATATTGAAGAATCCTTGCATCCCTGGGATAAAGCCCACTTGGTCATGGTGTATGATCTTTTTAATGTGTTGCTGGATTCTGATTGCTAGAATTTTGTTGAGGATTTTTGCATCTATGTTCATCAGTGATATTGGCCTGTAGTTTTCTTTTTTTGTGACATCTTTGTCAGGTTTTGGTATTAGGGTGATGGTGGCCTCATAGAATGAGTTTGGAAGTTTACCTTCCTCTGCAATTTTCTGGAAGAGTTTGAGGAGGATAGGTGTTAGCTCTTCTCGAAATTTTTGGTAGAATTCAGCTGTGAAGCCATCTGGACCTGGGCTTTTGTTTGCTGGAAGATTTCTGATTACCGTTTCAATTTCCGTGCTTGTGATGGGTCTGTTAAGATTTTCTATTTCTTCCTGGTTCAGTTTTGGAAAATTGTACTTTTCTAAGAATTTGTCCATTTCTTCCACGTTGTCCATTTTATTGGCATACAACTGCTGATAGTAGTCTCTTATGATCCTTTGTATTTCTGTGTTGTCTGTTGTGATCTCTCCATTTTCATTTCTAATTTTATTGATTTGATTTTTCTCTCTTTGCTTCTTGATGAGTCTGGCTAATGGTTTGTCAATTTTATTTATCCTTTCAGGGAACCAGCTTTTGGCTTTGTTGATTTTTGCTATGGTCTCTTTTGTTTCTTTTGCATTTATTTCTGCCCTAATTTTTAAGATTTCTTTCCTTCTACTAACTCTGGGGTTCTCCAACTCTTCCTTTTCTAGTTGCTTTAGTTGCAGAGTTAGGTTATTTATTTGACTTTTTTCTTGTTTCTTGAGGTATGCCTGTATTGCTATGAACTTTCCTCTTAGCACTGCTTTTATAGTGTCCCACAGGTTTTGGGTTGTTGTGTTTTCATTTTCATTAGTTTCTATGCATATTTTGATTTCTTTTTTGATTTCTTCTGTGATTTGTTGGTTATTCAGAAGTGTGTTGTTCAACCTCCATATGTTGGAATTTTTAATAGTTTTTCTCCTGTAATTGAGATCTAATCTTAATGCATTATGGTCAGAAAAGATGCTTGGAATGATTACGATTTTTTTGAATTTATCAAGTTTAGATTTATGGCCCAGGATGTGATCTATCCTGGAGAAGCTTCCATGAGCACTTGAAAAAAAGGTGAAATTCATTGTTTTGGGGTGAAATGTCCTGTAGATATCAATTAGGTCTAACTGATCTAATGTATCGTTTAAAGTTTGTGTTTCTTTGTTAATTTTCTGTTTAGTTGATCTGTCCATAGGTGTGAGTGGGGTATTAAAGTCTCCCACTATTATTGTGCTATTGTTGATTTCCCCTTTCATACTTGTTAGCATTTGTCTTACATATTGCGGTGCCCCTATATTGGGTGCATATATATTTATAATTGTTATATCTTCCTCTTGGATTGTTCCTTTGATCATTATGTAGTGGCCTTCTTTGTCTCTTTTCACAGCCTTTGTTTTAAAGTCTATTTTATCGGATATGAGTATTGCCACTCCTGCTTTCTTTTGGTCTCTCTTTGCGTGGTATATCTTTTTCCAGCCCTTCACTTTCAGTCTGTATGTGTCCCTTTTTTTGAGGTGGGTCTCTTGTAAGCAGCATATAGAGGGGTCTTGTTTTTGTATCCATTCGGTCAGTCTTTGTCTTTTGGTTGGGGTGTTCAATCCATTTACGTTTAAGGTAATTATTGATAAGTATGATCCCGTTACCATTTACTTTATTGTTTTGGGTTCGGGTTTATACACCCTTTTCGTGTTTCCTGTCTAGAGAATATCCTTTAGAATTTGTTGGAGAGCTGGTTTGGTGGTGCTGAATTCTCTCAGCTTTTGCTTGTCTGTAAAGCTTTTGATTTCTCCTTCGTATTTGAATGAGATCCTTGCTGGGTACAGTAATCTGGGCTGTAGGTTATTGTCTTTCATCACTTTAAGTATGTCTTGCCATTCCCTCCTGGCCTGAAGAGTTTCTATTGAAAGATCAGCTGTTATCCTTATGGGAATGCCCTTGTGTGTTATTTGTTGTTTTTCCCTTGCTGCTTTTAATATTTGTTCTTTGTGTTTGATCTTTGTTAATTTGATTAATATGTGTCTTGGGGTGTTTCGCCTTGGGTTTATCCTATTTGGAACTCTCTGTGTTTCTTGGACTTGGGTGATTATTTCCTTCCCCATTTTAGGGAAGTTTTCAACTATTATCTCCTCAAGGATTTTCTCATGATCTTTCTTTCTGTCTTCTTCTTCTGGGACTCCTATAATTCGAATGTTGGAGCGTTTCATATTGTCCTGGAGGTCTCTGAGATTGTCCTTATTTCTTTTAATTCGTTTTTCTTGTTTCCTCTCTGATTCATTTATTTCTACCATTCTATTTCACTAATCCTATCTTCTGCCTCCGTTATTCTACTAATTGTTGCCTCCAGAGTGTTTCTGATCTCATTTATTGCGTTATTCATTATATTTTGACTCTTTTTTATTTCTTCTAGGTCCTTGTTAAACCTTTCTTGCATCTTCTCAATCTTTGTCTCTAGCCTATTTATCTGTGATTCTATTTTGATTTCAAGATTTTGGATCATTTTCATATCAATATTCGGAATTCCTTCTCCGGTAGATTCCCTACTTCTTCCTCTTTTGTTTGGTTTGGTGGGCAACTCTCCTGTTCCTTTACCTGCTGTGTATTCCTCTGTCTCTTCATCTTGGTTATATTGCTGCGTTTGGGGTGGCCTTTTTATATTCTGGTAATTTGTGGAGTTCTCTTTATTATGGAGCTTCCTCACTTTGGGTGGGGTTCTATCAGTGGCTTGTCAAGGTTTCCTGGTTAGGGAGGCTTGTGTTGGAGTTTTGGTGGGTGGAGCTGGGTTTCTTCTCTCTGCAGTGCAGTGGAGTAACCCGTAATGGGTTACGAGACATCAAAGGTTTTGGGATAATTTTGAGCTGCCTGTATATTGAAGCTCAGGGGAGTGTTCCTGTGTTGCTGGAGAATTTGCGTGGTATGTCTTGTTTTGGAACTTGTTGGCCCTTGGGTGGAGCTTGGTTTCGGTGTAGGTATGAAGGCATTAGATGGGCTCCTATTGCTTAATGTTCCCTGAATTCAAGAGTTCTCTAATGTTTTCAGGCTTTGGATTTAAGCCTCCTGCTTCTGGTTTTCAGTTTTATTTTTACAGTAGCCTCTAGACTTCTCCATCTATACAGCACCGATGATAAAACATCTAGGTTAAAGATGAAAAGTTTCTCCACATTGAGGGACACTCAGAGAGGTTCACTGTTTTTGAAGACAATGGTCTGCTTTTCTGGTTGCCTGATGTCCTCTGCCAGCCTACAGAAGTTGTTTTGTGAAGTTTGCTCAGCGTTGAAATGTTCTTTTGAGGAATTTGTGAGGGAGAAAGTGGTCTTCCCATCCTATTCCTCCGCCATCTTTCCTTCCTCTCCTGAATGTTGAGTTTTAAGCCAACGTTTTCATTCTCCTCTTTCACTTCCATCAAGAGGCTCTTTAGTTCTTTTTTTCTTTCTGACATAAGGGTGATGTCATGTGCATATCTGAGGTTATTGATATTTCTCCCAGCAATCTTGACTTCAGCTTGTGCTTCATCCAGCCCAGTGTTTCTCATGATGTACTCTGAATATAGATTAAATCAGCAGGGTGACAATATACAGCCTTGACGTACTACTTTTCCTGTTTGGAAGCAGTCTGCTGTTCCATGTCCAGTTTTAATTGTTGCTTCCTGATCTGCATACAGATATTTCAAGAGGCAGGTCAGGTGGTCTGGTATTCTCATCTCTTTCAGAATTTTCCAGTTTATTGTGATCCACACAGTCAAAGGCTCTGGCATAGTCAATAAAGCAGAAATAAATGTTTTTCTGGAACTCTCTTGCTTTTTTGATGGGACTCAGCCATATATATACATTTATCCATTCTCCCCCAAGCCTGTTGGATGGAAAAGAACAATCTAGTACAACAGTTATCCTTGAAATAAATTTTGAATCTCCTGGTTCATTTTCATGTCCAGAACTGTTTTCAATAATGCCTTTACCTGGACCCACCCTCCAATGTTCAGGGCTCACCAACTTGCTCCTTTCAGTCCTTCTTGCCCAAACTGGTGATGAATTCACAGGGAGAACATCTGTCTAAAGACATCTATGGGAACAGCCTCTGGGGTAGAGCTAGCAAGGGAGTGACCAGAGGAGCCAGAGACCAGAGAACATGGGATTCTGGTGTGCAAGCAGGAGAGGACTGCCTGGAAGACAGGTGAGCATCAGCCAGTGTAGGAGGGACAATGGGTTGGGAATAGGAGTCTCACTGACATCCTTTGAAAAACAGTTTTGGTAGAAACTGAAGCCAAGCCCTGCATGCAAAGGAATGAGCTGTGACTGGCCAGTGAAAAGTAGAGCATGGGAATGAGATTTTCAAAAGCTGAGATAAAGGTAAGGAGAGAATTATAGTACCACCCTTAAGAGGAAACAGGATACGTAATGGAATGAGACGGCAACTCTACCCTCAATACTACTGGTGGACATTGACCTGGAATGCGGTCCTACACTGATGTGATTGCTACATGTCATATGGAAGAGATGGGCTTCCCAAAAGATCCATTGGGAGGATCCAGGAATAACTTTATTAGAAGTAAAGGCAGATTGCTTAAGTGAGGGCCAATCAGCTGAATGGTGCCCAAAGATATGTTTAACTGACACAGTAATTTTTAAAATATGAATACCTTTTAGGTAAAAATAAGAACAGTTTGTGGGGGAAGAAGTCTCACTACTATCTATTTTATCAAATTGCCTGCACACTTTATATACATATTTTATTTGCTTGACTGACTTTGAAGGCTGAAATGGTTGGATGGCATCACCACTTCAATGGACAAGAACTTGGGCAAACTCTGAGATGATGAGGGAGAGGGAGGTCTGGTGTGCTACAGTCTACGGGGTCACAAAGAGTCAGATACAACTTAGCAACTGAACAACAACAACAACTTTGAAGGCATCTGAGCTTCTGGCACCTACCTACCTTATAGTGTCTAGGGAAGTGAAATGGAAGTATTGATTAGGTGCCTGAAGGTATCCAATACCGGGGGGCTTAGGCTAGGGGAGGAAGACAAAACATATGGAAGACATGTTCATTCTCAGAGAACTAAGAGGAACTGTTTGGGCCTGAGAAGAAATAGAAGAGTCTTCTCTCTGGTCCTGTTCTGGGGAGCAGAGTTGGCAAAGTGACTGGTCTTTAAGCTGCATGCCTGAAGCCATCCTTAGGGCATGGGAAGCTCTAAAGAAGGGGTCCCCAAGTCTGCCCGAAGAACAGAGATTACTTCCAGTATTACAACATTTGTGTCCATATGTCCATCAGCAGATGAATGGATAAGAAAGCTGTAGTACATATACACAATGGAGCATTACTCAGCCATTAAAAAGAATACATTTGGATCAGTTCTAATGAGATGGATGAAACTGGAGCTGATTATACAGAGGGAAGTAAGCCAGAAAGAAAAACACCAATACAGTATACTAACACATATATATGGAATTTAGAAAGATGGTAATGATAACCCTGTATGCGAGACAGCAAAAGAAACACAGATGTATAGAACAGACTTTTGGACTCTGAGGGAGAGGGAGAGGGTGGGACGATTTGGGAGAATGGCACTGAAACATGTATACTATCATGTAAGAAACGAATCACCAGTCTATGTTTGATACAGGATACAGGATGCTTGGGGCTGGTGCACGGGGATGATCCAGAGAGATGATGTGGGGTGGGAAGTAGGAGGAGGGTTCAGGATTGGGAACTCATGTACACCCATGGTGGATTCATGTTAATGTATGGCAAAACCAATACAGTATTATAAAGTAAAATAAGTAAAAATAAAAATTTTTTAAAAAAAGAAAAAAGGGAGCATCACTGGGGTTTATATGGTGTGGAGATTTTACATGCTTTTCAATTACAGCCTTTCTTTCCAGAAACTCAAACATGAGCAGCTGGCTACCCAAGTACCACTGAAGTGGTTCAGTTGGAGGGCACACTCTACATCCTGACCATGACCTTCTTTGCCCAACACCTCTGAATTTTTTCGTACCCTAAATGGGAACACCTAGTAAACAATGACTGGTTAAAAAAAGTTTTAAGGCCCTCTCAGTTATTGATGGTTAGAAAGTTGATGCCGTCATCAGGAGTGATTAGCACTTCTAAAGCTTCTAGGAGCATTTCCACTCTCAGACTCCACTGAATAGCAGAGCTATGGTCAGCCAGGTCTCTGCCACTAAAACTATCTAGCCTGCCACCCAGCAAACTTGAGCCTAGAGTAGCATAAGTCAGGAGTTTCTGGGGAGTCTCAGGGTTAGAAGTTGTTCGATGTTGTTCAGTCTCTAAGCTGTGTCCAGCTATTTTTGACACCATGGACTGCAGCACACCAGGCTTCCCTGTGCTTCACTTTCTCCCAGAGTTTGCTCAAACTCATGTCCTTTGAGTCAACAATGTCATCCAACTACCTCATCCTCTATCACCCCCTCCTCTTCCTGCCCTCAATCTTTCCCAGCAACAGAGTCTTTTCCAATGAGGCAACTCTTTGCATCAGGTGGCCAAAGTATTGGAACTTCAGCTTCAGCATCAGTCCTTCCAATGAATATTCAGGACTAATTTCCTTTAGGATTGACTGGTTTGATCTCCTTAAAGTTCAAGGGACTCTCAAGAGTCTTCTCCAGCACCATAGTTCGAAAACATCAGTTCTTCAGTGCTAAGCCTTCTTTGGGCTTCCCTGGTGGCTCAGCAGTAAAGAATCTGCCCACAGTGAGGGAGCCACAGTAGACATGCATTCAATCCCTGGGTCAGGAAGATCCCCTGGAGAAGGGCATAGCAACATGTGCCCTGGAGAATCCCATGGACAGAGGAACCTGACAGGCTACAGTCCATAGGGTCACAAAGAGCCAGACATGACTGGTGACTTAGAAGACTTAGAAGGCACAGCAAGCCTTCTTTATTGTCCTATGTGACTTAGCAGCAGCAGCAGCACATCAGTACAGGACTACTGGAAAAACCATAGCTTTGACTAGATGGACTTTTGTCAGCAAGGTGATGGCTCTACTTTTTTATAAACTATCTAAGTTATTTCATGGCTGCAGTCACCATCCACAGTGATTCTGGAGCCAAGAAATAAATAAATAAAATCTGTTACTGTTTCCATTTTTTCTCCATCTATTTGCCATGAAGTGATGGGACCGGATGGCATGATTTTAGGTTTTTTAATGCTGATTTTTTAGCCAGCTTTTTCACTCTCTTCTTTTACCTTCACCAAGACAGTTAAAAGTAGTTGAACTTAAAGTCACAGAAGCAAAGAGCCTGAGGCAGAGGAGGAGAAGAGTCCATCTTCTTGGGCTGCTTGGTTCTGCTGCAGTAATGCTCAGGCAGTGCTTTCAAAGGGACTTTCCATTCATGTCACTTTTGCCCTTTTATAAAGATGCCCAAGTCTTCCACCTATCTCTCTGGTGAGGAACTTACAGGTTTTACAGTGTTGCAGACTAAAGAGTGCTGACGTGGTATGGCCCAACAGATGGAATAAATGAGGGGCTGGGAAGCATCTGATACAACAGGCAAGGTACTGGAAAGGGCATTTCTGGTTCTGGTATGCACCCCAGACTTTTTCTAGAGGCAGAATGTCAACATGTACATGGCATGCATGCACACCAAAACCACCCAAGAAATGAACCCAAACATCAGAGTGTTTACAAATCATAATATACTGGGTAATATATTCCAGGAAATTGACTCAGGTGGGTGGAGGAATGTGCAGCCTGTAGGTAGTGTGTGATTCCCACACTTTACTACTCCACAGGACTAAGCATCTTTAAGTTCCAGGTGTGTGGGTCATAAAATACTGCTGCTGCTGCTGTTAAGTCTCTTCAGTTGTGTCTGACTCTGGGCAAACCCATAGATGGCAGCCTTCCAGGCTCCCCCGTCCCTGGGATTCTCCAGGCAAGAACACTGGAGTGGGTTGCCATTTCCATCTCCAGTGCATGAAAGTGAAGTCGCTCAGTCGTGTCAGACTCTTTGCAACCCCATGGACTGCAGCCCACCAGGCTCCTCCATCCATGGGATTGTCCAGGCAAGAGTGCTGGAGTGGGGTGCCATTGCCATCAATGTGCCGACTGATGTTGAAGGGTCCATCTAGAAGTCAGGGACATGGGAAGGAAACAAATGGCTACTGGACAACTATTTGTGAGGCCCAGAGCCAGGCATTTTGTCTTTATATTTATTATATTTTATTTAATTACTTTCCTCATTTATCAGATGAGGAAACTGAGGCTCAAAATAGTGATGATCATCCTGTCTTCACTAGCTCTGAAGGGTCAGAGGCAGGAACAGCAGAGGGCTTGATGCTCTGTGCATCCACATAGGAGTGCCCTTGCCTTGAGGGTGGCATGAGCAGAGAGGCAGACATGCAACTGTTCACATTCTTCAGAGCAAAAGGGACACTAAGGATTGTGTGGGCTTGGAAAGATTGCAGTTGCAAATCAAGTTCTGAGTTAATGGAAAACTTACTAGAGAAATCTTGACTTTCAATAATGAAATTAAAAGTTCATGCAAGTAGCGCAATTGATTGTGCTCAGAATGAGTCATAATTTACATTTAATTACAAAAGCAGAGCTCAGGTTGGGAGCCAGTGAAGTTACCTGTTTTTCGTCTGCTATATTTTAGGATTTTGCAGCTGCACAGGATTGGTTTTTGAAAAATGTACACCAGCATGGTGCATTTAAACAGCACCCAGTATCTGTTTTTAGCCAACGTTAAACACCTACTGTGTGTGGAAGATAGGATTCCAAAGGAATCTAAGAGAAGCACAAGAAACACTTGACTCCCTCCTTCCAGAACTCTACCACTTCTTTGCAGAAAAATCACAGTTATAACTGTTACATCCTGGGTACCTGGCACTAATAAATGAATAGTTAGGAATGGAGGTCTCAACCCAGGCTGGCATTTTCAGAGAGGATCCATGGAAGGCTTGGGACTTGAGATTAACAGGGTGATTTATTTAAAATCTAAATCAAGTATGATCCTGCCCCTAGTTAAAACCTCTCCAATAATCCCATTCCTCCTAGGTTTGGGCATGACCTTCTCAGCTTTGGGCTCAAAACTCTCTGTGTACTGTGCACTCTATCTGGACCCATATTTCATCTTTGTTCACTGTCAGGCATCATGTCCCAGCAATGCCAAACTACTTCAGTTTCTCGTCCACACAAATCTTTCCTCATTCTGTCCCTCTCTATGCCCCTCCCCTTTGCTCCTGACTCGAGCCTGGCCATCCTTCATCCCTCAGGAAAGGGCATCAGTACATGGCCACTTGCCTGTTGCTCCACTCACTGCTGCATCAGACAGCTCATCCATGCCTCCTTCCACTCCCCGGAAACACCTTTAACAGGAGGTGTGGCTAAGACATGTCTCTTTAACACCCGCTTTGGATCTAGGCTTTCAAAGAGTCCTACAAACCTGCCCATATACTGAGACTTGGTCTCCCAGGGAAGCTCTGCATGGCCGCACGAAGTATAGTATATGGGGGCCACTTCTGAAAGAAGCACACATGCCTCAGCTCAGCACATTGCAGTCAGCAACCAGCCCTGCTCATGCAGAGCCTGCATCCAGTGCCTGTGGGCTCCGGTGCCTGGGACACTGCCTGGACGACTAGAAAGAAGTTGGCCATATAGACACCTTGAGTTGGATGCTGTTCCTACCAGTTACTGGCTGAGTTACCTGGACCACACCTCTTGGTCAGTCTCAGTCTGCCTTTCTATAAAATGGAACCAGGAGAATTAACTACCTTATCTCAAAGACATAAGTAAGCTAAGCCCCAGGTCTCAGACTACACTTAGAAAAATGACAGCTCTTATTCCGTCAGGTCAAAGCACCCCGGGTGAACACTGCTGGCTGGCCAGAGTCTGTAACCACAGCTATGACCAGGACCATCTCCGATTTGTGTGGACAAGAAACTGAAGTAGTTTGGTATCGCTGCCAGGCCTCAGTTTTCAGTTCAGTCACTCGGTCATGTCCGTCTCTTTGTGACCCCATGGACTGCATGGACCGTAACACGCCGGGCTTCCCTGTCCATCACCAGCTCCTGGAGCTTGCTCAAACTTATGTCCATTGCCAGGCCTGGGTAGAAGCAATATAATTCCTCAAGCCCATTTCCCTGGTACCATCTTGAGGCAGAGACAGGAACTGCAGGCCCATTTCCAGAACTTGCTAGCTCTCTGGTGCAGGACTGTGAGGAGGATGCGGGTAGGGCACTTCCGGAGCTGCCACCAGACAGACAGTTTTGGATTTTAACTGAGGTTAAACTTGGTCATAGGCTTCTAAGATTACAAAGACCTATGACCCTAGTGTAGGCTTTGCCACACGAGGGCATGTTTCTAAGTCAGTCCATGGCTGTGGGCTCAGGGAATTCCTGAGAACCCAGTTGCCAGGCAGGGGTTACTGCTAGCATTCCAGGCTCCATCTACACTTTGGCTTAAAATCTAGGAGGGACAAGCAATCTCCACCATGGCTTTCCTCCTGTCTGTCCAAACCAGGCACTCTAAGGGTAAATTGCATCCTTTCTTTGCTAGCGCATTGCTCCAAGGTCTACAGTGCCCATAGAATGGTTTTGCCAGCACACATGTGATCTGAGCCAGCAAGCCATGCCCTCAGGACAGAGAGACTGTCAAGACGGAGATGCAGAGAGATGGCAAGTGGGGAGACAGAACCCAAAGCTGGATCCTTGGCTCGGTGCCTCTCTTGAAATCTAGGCTCCCAGACCCAACCTCTGATGGTATCTCAACCTGTGTGACCAGAAGCTGATGTGTTCAGCTGACCTCGCCAGTGCCCCAGACCTAAGCTCCTCCAGGACACCCAGTTCAGCACATGGCACATCTAGGACAGGTAGCCCGAGCCAGCCCTGGGGTCCCAGGGGCTGAGCCTGAACAACTGACACATGGGGTTGCACCGTGCTCTCCTTAATTCCAGAACTATGAGCTGGTTCAGGGTGACACTGTGTCCAAATAAAGATTTCTGTTTCACCAGATGCTGTTTATGCACAAGCTCTGGGAAGGTTCTCCTAGAATCAAAGGAAAAGCTAGACTGGAAGAAGCCTACTCTTTTCCACCTGGCTTCCAGTCTAAGAAGCCCAAGGCCTGAAAAGTCAGGGTCCTTTGGTACCCCCTACCCCGGGGAAAAGGAGTACAACAAGGCTGTATATTGTCACCCTATTTATTTAACTTATATGCAAAGTACATCATGTGAAATGCCAGACTAGATGAATCATAAGCTGAAAAATCAATATTGCCAGGAGAAACATCAACAACCTCAGAATGTAGATAATATCACTCTAATGGCAAAAGTGAAGAGGAATTAAACAGCCTCTTGATGAAGGTGAAAGAAACGAGTGAAAAAGCTGGCTAAAAACTCAACATTCAACAAACTAAGATCATGGCATCTGGTCCTATCACTTCTTTGCAAATGGAAGGGGAAAAGTGGAAACAGTGACAGATTTTATTTTCTTGGACTTCAAAATCACTGTGGACGGTGACTGCAGCCAAATATTAAAGATGCTTGCTCCTTGGAAGGAAAGCTATGACCAACCTAGACAGCATATTAAAAAGCAAAGATATCACTTTGCTGACAAAGTTTCATATAGTGGAGGCTATGGTTTTTCCAGTAGTCATGTATAGGTATAAGAGTTGGATCTTAAAGAACGCTGAGTGTCCAAGAATTGATGCTTTTGAATTGTGGTGCTGGAGAAGACTTGAAAGTCCCTTGGAAAGCAAGGAAATCAAATCAGTCAATCCTAAAGGAAATAAAATCTGAACATGCCAAAGCCTTTGACTCTGTGGATCACAATAAACTGTGGAAAATTCTGAAAGAGATGGGAATACCAGACCACCTGACGTGCTTATTGAGAAATCTGTATGCAGATTAGGAAGCAACAGTTAGAACTGGATATGGAACAACAGACTGGTTCCAAATAGGAAAAGGAGTACGTCAAGGCTGTATATTGTCACCCTGCTTATTTAACTTATATGCAGAGTACACCATGAGAAACGCTGGGCTGGATGAACCATAAGCTGGAATCAAGATTGCTGGGAGAAATATCAATAACCTCAGATATGCAGATGACACCACCCTTATAGCAGAAAGTGAAGAAGAACTAAAGAGTCTCTTGATGAAAGTGAAAGAGGAGAGTGAAAAAGTTCGCTTAAAGCTCACCATTCAGAAAACTAAGATCATGGAATCTGGTCCCATCACTTCATGGCAAATAAATAGGGAAACAGTGGCTGACTTTATTTTGGGGGCCTCCAAAATCACTGTGGATGGTGATTGCAGCCATGAAATTAAAAGATACTTACTCCTTGGAAGAAAAGTTATGACCAATCTAGACAGCATATTAAAAAGCAGTGACATTACTTTGCCAACAAAGGTCCGTCTAGTCAAGGCTATGGTTTTTCCAGTAGTCATGTATGGATGTGAGAGTTGGACTATAAAGAAAGCTGAGCACCGAAGAATTGATGCTTTTGAACTGTGGTGTTGGAGAAGACTCTTGAGAGTCCGTTGGACTGCAAAGAGATCCAACCAGTCCATTCTAAAGATCAGTCCTGGGTGTTCATTGGAAGGACTGATGGTCAAGCTGAAACTCCAATACTTTGGCCACCTAATGCGAAGAACTGACTCATTTGTAAAGACCCTGATGCTGGGAAAGTTTGAGGGCAGGAGGAGAAGGGGATGAATGAGAATGGGATGGTTGGATGGCATCACTAACTCAATGGACATGAGTTTGGGTGAACTCCAGGAGTTGGTGATGGACAAGGAGGCCTGGCATGCTGCAGTCCATGGGGTCGGAAACAGCTGGACATGACTGAGAGACTGAACTGAACTGAATTCATTGGAAGGACTGATGCTGAAGTTGAAGCTCCAGTTCTTTGACTACCTGATGTGAAGAGCTGACTCGTTGGAAAACACTCTGATCCTGGGGAAGACTGAAGGCAGGAGGAGAAGGGGATGACAGAGGATGAGATGGTTGGATGGCTTCACCAACTCAATGGACATGAGTTTCAGCAAACTCCAGGAGATAGTGAAGAACAGGGAAGCCTGGCATGCTGTAGTCTATGGGGTCACAAAGAGTAGTAGGAGGGCATGACTTGGCAACTGAACAACAACCCCAGGTGGCAGCCAGCAGGAGGTGCGGGCTTCTGTGTGGAGGGCCACGGAGCAGGAAGATGTGAAAACCGTGTTCCCAGGTGGACCCACCATCCTAGCCTGTCTCCCCACCTGAAGGCCTGAACGCACACCTGAATGAACGCACACCAGACTCCAATCCTATACTGTGGGAGCAGAGTGCACTCCCAATGATGGGGGGACCCTTCTCATCCTCCTTGTCTGCTCTCCTTGGGGCTAATTCCAACCCTCCCCCATCCTCTTCTCTCATCTCCCATACAGTGATCATAATTCAGCCATCTCCTAACCACACTTGAGTCTTCCCCCAGCCACATGACACTAGGAATATGTCATAGACACTAACAACATCAATAGTTAGCAGAGCTTGGATCTGGGTCCAGAGGGTCCCAGACCAATCCCACTGTATTCTCACTCCTTTGCAGGTATCCACTTTACCAGCAAGCCAGGTGCCATGTGGGAGAATAAATGAGCAAGGAACGAAGAGGAAAGCACTAACTATCCTTGGGTATCCATCCTTCCCCTGATTCTTTCAGGAACAGAACCATCCAACAGCCACCAGTCACAAACCACAGTCCCACCTGTATTTTCAGCGATGTCTGACCACATGACCCATGTGGCTCCACGGAGTGTAAGCAGGGTGCACGTGTGCAACTTCCAGAGCAGTCCCTTGAAAGGAAGTCACTTGGCCTCTGTTCCTCTTCCCCTTCTCTTTAGGGCAGGAATGGAAAAGGGGCAGAGCTTAGGCCCTGATGATGAAGATGGGCTGCAAGGGAACAGAAGCAACAGGAGAGCAAGGACCTGGGTGACTTTTCAGAGTGGCAGCATCCACCCACCTGATCACCTACCAGTGTGCACTTTAACAGAAGAGAAACACAGCCTCTCTTTCTCACTTAGGCCACCAGTGTTTGGCCTCTGTTAAAGCTTCTGACAAGCTTTGAATCTACTTGGAGAAATAGGATTTACAGATGAGGATTCATTCATTGTGCTGAGTTTCCTCCATTTTCCCCTCCCAAGCAGCTCTCCATCATCTTCCCCTGGGATCTGCTCCCTAGGATCTGGAGGGTGACCTGGACAGCTGCACCAACTGGCTTCCAGTTTGGCTCATGGATGGTGGGGTGGGGGGTGGGAGGGAAAGGAGTGCAACAGAAGATCAGAAGGCAGAGGGCCCTCCCTGCCTGCAGGCCACTTTATTTCCCAAAGTTTACAGCTCTTAGGGGAGGCCCTCTGCAGGTCCAGCTGCCAGTGAGGAGCATGTTCCTTGCTCAACACTAAGGTATCACTGATTAGCCATTACTGTATGTGATACATCTCAGAGTATTTTGCATTTTATAATAAAATAGGTAGAAATTACTGCCTTAGCCACATGCAGCTGTCTTCAGTATTTCACCTGAGAACCTTTATAGATGCTGACCCCTTAGCTGGATTCATACTTTTCTTTTAAATGTTGGAAGCATAATATTATATGCTATGGAGAGACTTGTACATTCCCAAAATTCATATGTTGAAGCTTTAACCCTCAGTGTGATTGTATGTGGAGACAAGGCCCGTAGGAGGTAATTAAGATTAAATGAGGTCATAAAGTGTAAGGGCCTAATAGGGTAAGATTCAATTCAGTTCAGTTCAGTCGCTCAGTCATGTCTGACTCTTTGCAACCGCATGAACTGCAGCATGCCAGGCTTCCCTGTCCATCACCAACTCCCAGAATCTACCCAAACCCACGTCCATTGAGTCAGTGATGCCATCCAACCATCTCATTCTCTGTCATCCCCTTCTCCTCCTGCCTTCAATTTTTCCCAACATCAGGGTCTTTTCAAATAAGTCAGCTCTCTACATCAGGTGGTCAAAATATTGGAGTTTCAGCTTGAACATCAGTCCTTCCAATGAACACCCAGGGCTGATCTCCTTCAGAATGGACTGGTTGGATCTCCTTGCAGTCCAAAGGACTTTCAAGAGTCTTCTACAACAACACAGTTCAAAAGCATCAATTCTTCGGCTCTCAGCTTTCTTCACAGTCCAACTCTTACATCCATACATGACCACTGGAAAAACCATAGCCTTGACTAGATGGACCTTTGTTGGCAAAGTAATGTCTCTGCTTTTAAATATGCTATCTAGGTTGGTCATAACTTTTCTTTCAAGGAGTGTCTTAATTTCATGGCTGTAGTCACCATCTACAGTGACTTGGGAGCTCAGAAAAATAAAGTCAGCCACTGTTTCCACTGTTTCCCCATCTATTTGCCATGAAATGATGGGACCAGATGCCATAATCTTAGTTTTCCGAATGCTGAGCTTTAAGTCAACTTTTTCATTCTCTTCTTTCACTTTCATCAAGAGGCCCTTTAGCTCTTCTTCACTTTCTGCTATAAGGGTGGTGTCATCTGCATATCTGAAGTTATTGATATTTCTCCTAGCAATCTTGATTCCAGCTTGTGCTTCATCCAGCCCAGCGTTTCTCATGATGTACTCTGCATATAAGTTAAATAAGCAGGGTGACAATATACAGCCTTGACGGACTCCTTTTCCTATTTGGAACCAGTCTGTTGTTCCATGTCCAGTTCTAACTGTTGCTTCCTGACCATGTTACATACAAGATACCATAGAAACCATGATGTTGTGTTCCACACCAGCACAATAAAGTGAGTCATATGGATTTTTTGTTTTCTCAGTGTATATAAAAGTTATGTTTACACTATGAAAGTGAAATTAAAAGATGCTTGCTCCTTGGAAGAAAAGTTATGACTAACCTAGACAGCCTGTTAAAAAGCAGAGAGATTACTTTGCCAACAAATATCCATCTAGTCAAGGCTATGGTTTTTCCAGTAGTCATGTATGGATGTAAGAGTTGGACTATAAAGAAAGCTGAGCACTGAAGAATTGATACTTTTGAACTGTGGTGTTGGAGAAGACTCTTGAGAGTCCCTTGGACTGCAAGGAGATCCAACCAGTCCATCCTAAAGGAGATCAGTTCCGAGTGTTCATCAGAAGAACTGATGTTCAAGCTGAAGCTCCAATACTTTGGCCACCTGATGCAAAGAACTGACTCATTGAAAAAGACTCTGATGCTGGGAAAGATTGAAAGTGGGAGAAGGGGATGACAAAGGATGAGATGGTTGGATGGCATCACCAACTCAATGGACATGAATTTGAGTAAACTCTGGGAGTTGGTGATGGACAGGGAGGCCTGGTGTGCTTCAGTCTATGGAGTCACAAAGAGTTGGACATGACTGAGCAACTGAACTTAACTGACTTACAAAAGTGAAAGTGTTTGTCATTCAATCGTGTCCAACTGTTTATAACCCCATGGACTGTAGCTCACTGGGCTCCTCTGTCCATAGGTGAGAATACCAGAGTGGGTTGCCATTCTCTTCTCCAAGGGGTCTTCCCAACCCAGGGATCGAACCCAAGTCTCCTACATTGAAGGCAGATTCTTTACTGTCTGAGCCACCAGGAAAGCCCATTGTTTACACTGTACTGCAATCTATTATGTATGTAATAGCATTATGTGTTAAAACACAATGTACATATCTTAATTTTAAAAGACTGTTCAGGATTGGAGGGAAAATGGCAGAGCAGGACTATGCTGAGTTCACTTCTTCCCACAGGCACACCAAAATTACAACTACTTACAGAGCAACTAATGATAAGAAAGACTGGAGTGTAGCAGAAAATATCTTCTGCAACTGAAGGCGTAAAGAAGAAACCACAGTGAGATGGGTAAGAGGGGCAGAGATGCAGTATAGTCAAGAACTGTACCCCAAGGTGGGTGACTCACAAATGGGACGATAATTAAAATTGCAGAGGTTCTCCCCAAGGAGCAATGGGTCTGAGACCCGCATCAAACTTCCCAGCCTGAGATCCTGCACCTAGAAGATGAGCCTCCAGAACATTTGGCTTTGAAGGCTAGCAAAATTTATTAGGAGACCCAGAGGGTTGGGGGAAATAGAGACTCCACTCTTAAAGGGTGCACACAAAATCTCACACAATCATGGACATAAGCAGTGATTAGAAAGGAGCCTGAGTCCGACCTGCCTGCTGATCTTGGACGGTCTCCTGGGGGCAGGAGGCAACTGCAGCTCAGGAGACACAGACACTGTTGGCCGCTGTCTTGGGAGCTTGTTCTACCACGTGGACACTGGCACTGGCAAGTGCCATGTGGAATCCTCCCTCTAGCTTAGTTGCACCAGGACTTATCCCTGCCCACCAGCCTGTTGACAGCAGTACTAAGATATTCAGGCTGAGCAATGAGCTGGGCAGGGACACAGCCTTACCCACCAGCAGGTCTGCTGCCTTAAAGCTCCCAGAGCACATAAACTCCTTAGGACACAGGCCTGTCCACCAGAGAGCTCAGGACACTGCCCCACACACAAGTGCACAGACATTAGCCCCAGGACCCCCAGGCCCTGCAGCCAGAGATCCTAGGAGCTGACTCCACCCACCATCAGACCACCACCACCTTGGACTCCTTGGATTCCTCAGCCAGCTGCCTGGGGAGCCAGCTCCTCTCACCAACAGGCCAGCACCAGCTTTATAGGATACACTGGGAGCCGCAACCAGCCATGTCAGCAAACAATCCCACTCACCAGCAGGCCAACACTAGATCTTGGAACCCTGGCCCTGTAACCAGGCAACCCACAGACCAGTTCTGTAAACCAGCAGGCCAGCACTAGATCCAGGACCACCTGGGATTCCACAGCCAATTGTGACCTGACCCCACCAACCAGAGCTAGAAGCCTCCACACAAGGCAAGGCCTGGCAACCAACTGGATAAGGAAAGCCATACCTGCCAGACCATCCACAGCAGTCAGTCTGCCACAACAGGAGGACCCACACAGCCCACTGAGGGGGCACTCCTAGAAAATAGCATGTCTCCTACAAAAGGCTACTTCTCTAACATCAGGAAACATAACCAAACTACTAGATACACAGAACTGAAAACAACAAATAGGCAAAATGAAGTGATAGAGTAACGTGTTTCAAATGAAGGAACTAGATAAAACTCCAGAAGAAGAACTAAGTGAAGCGGAGAGGGAGACAACCCACCCAACAAACAGTTCAAGGTAATGATCGTAAAGACCAAAGAACTTGGGAGAAGAGTGGGTGAACTGAGTGAGAAGCTATAAGCTTTTTAAAAAGAGGAAACATAAAGCAAAAGCAGAGATGAAGAATACAGTAACAAAAATTTTTTAATGTGCTTTGTTGCGGTTGTTGTTCAGTCACTAAGTCATGTCTGGCTCTTTGCAACCCCATGGACTGTAACCCCCCCCCCCCCCGCCCCCCAGGCTCCTCTGTCCATGGAATCCTCCAGGCAAGAATATTGGAGTGGGTAGCCAGTCCCTTCTCCATGGGATCTTCCCGACCCAGAGATCAAATCCAGGTCTCCTGTATTACAGGTAGATTTTTTTTTACCATCTGAGCCACTAGGGAACTCCATAGATTAAATGATACAGAGAACCATAATCAACCATAGGTTAAATGATACAAATAAATGGATCAGTGAGTTGGAAGACAGAGTAATGGAAATCACTGGAACTGAACAGGAAAAGAAAAAAAGAGGACAGTTTAAGAGACTGCCAGGACATCATCAAGTTATAGGGGTCCCAGAAGCAGAAGAGAGACAGAAAGGGGAAGTAAACATACTTAAACGTATAATAGCTGAAAACTTTCCTAACTTGGGGAAGGAAACAAACATCCAGGTTCAAGAATCACACAGAGATCCAAACAGGATAAACTCAAAGAGAAAACACCAAGGCATACTGTAATTAGAATTGCAAAAATTAAAGGTAAGGGGAGAATATTAAAAGCAGCAAAGGAAAAGCAACACATTACATATAAGGGAACGCCCATGAGACTATCAGGTGGCTTTTCAGCAGAAATCTATTGGCATCTTCTGGAAACCCTCCACCGCTCAGATTTACAATGGTGGTTTTATGATCCTACTGATAATCAGTTGCTGAGCCCTCATTTGTCTTGCTCTGAGCCTTGTTTAGATTGAGTCTCCTTCCTCTTAACCATGCTGTCTCCATTTCCATTTTGTACACTTTGCTTTTTGAACCAAAGCACGGCAGTAAAATAGGAATTGAGACATTTTGCTTTCTCTCCTTCACCTTCTAATATTATGCCGTATGCCATCAACAGTTGGACTCTGTCCACAAAACTTTTTAAATCCTTTTTTAAAATATTCATAACATATTTTCCATTTATGGAATTCTTCTGATCTTTCACCTTCCTTAGAATCTTATTCCAGATTTGTGCCATGCTTTAGCATTTATTATACTAATTCCTCTTTAACATGGACAAATCAAATCTCAGAATAGCCTCCTTCTACATCTCCTTTCTTGGCTTTTCTTCCTCATCTGGGCCCCTGAGCTAAGAGTGCCCCAGGGCTTAAACCTTGGACCTTATTCTTTCTCTGTCTACATCGTCTCCCTGAAGTGTTTGCATCCACTGTGACTTTTAATATCAGACATATTCTGACAACTCTGCAATTTACTGATCTGCTCATGATCTTGCTCTTCACCATAAAATCTATATCAAACTGCCTACTTGCCGTCTCCATCTGGATTCTAACAAACAGCTCAATTCCTTCCCGCAATAGTGCCTGGGCTCCCTGTCTGCCTCTTTTAGTAAATGATACCCACAATCAACTGGGCTTCCCCGATAGCTCGACTGGTAAAGAATCAGCCTACAATGAGGGAGACCTGGATTCAATCCCTGGTTTGGGAAGATCCCCTGGAGGAAGGCAGGGCAACCCACTCCAGTATTCTTGCCTGGAGAATCCCCAAGGACAGAGGAGCCTGGAGGGTTGTAGTCCATGGGATCGCAAAGAGTCAGACATGACTGAGAGACTAAGCACAGAACAGCACCCATAATCAACCAGTAGCTCAAGACAAAATTCTAGAGTAAATCTTATGACCACTTTCCCTTGTGCTGTACATTGAATTCACTACTAATCCTGTTACCTTCACCTTCAAAAAGGTATCAAAAAAAAATCCAATATTCTTTTCATCTTATATCTTACCTTGACAAATGTGATATAACCCTACATGGCCTCCCTACTTCCACTTCTGCCATATTGTCTGTTCTTTCCAAAGGAAGAATTTTTCCAGATTCTTTTTCAGATCCCAGTTGGACCTTCCTAGTCGACACTCCGTCTCAAGGAACACTTCCAGTCATAGTGGGGTGCTTTGCACTCTGCCTGAAATATTCTTTCCAATATAGTTCATCTTCCCACTTCATTCAGATTTCACCCCAAAAGTCAAGTCTTCAGAGACAGCTAAAATCACAACCTATATATGCCCTTATTTCTTCATAGTGCTTATCATTACCTCATATATAATTATATTACATATCATTTGGTTACCTGCTTATGTCTCTCTCCCACCACTAGAAAGTAAGCTACCTGGGGGCAGGGGCTCTGCCATTTTCAGGTCTTCATGATGCAGAGTCCAGAGAAGTACCTGCATGGAGTAGATCTTTCTTAAACATTTGTTGATTCAGCAGATGACTTCAACATACCTCCTAAATCTCTCCACTGCAGACTTTGCAGAAAGCTGGATATGCAAGGAGACAGGAAAGGAAAAGACTCTGGTCAGGATAGTGGCCCACCTGCTGAGTGGATCATTAGCATCTTTGAGAGCTGAGTGTACTTGGGCCTAGAAAGTGATGGAGATGGAAAAATAAAAACAGAACCCCAAAGTCAAACTCAGTGGGTGTTTGGGCATGATTTCAAGGGATTTCAAGCGGATTTCAAGGGATCTCCAAGGCAATACTGCCCACCTAGGAATGTTGCTTGATTAGAAAAATCCTAGATCTGCAAATCATTGATACAGTCAGGTGTATCCCCTATAAGGAGAATATGGCTCCCTGTTCAATGGTCCCCATATGAAGAAATATTTGGTTTAACCCTTACTTGTGCTTCTTATGGGCTTTCCAGGTGGCTCAGTGGTAAAGATTCTGCCTGTCAATGCAGGAGACACTGTTTCGATCCCTGGGTTGGGAAGATGCCCTGGTGGGGGAAATGGCACCCCACTCCAGTATTCTTGCCTGGATAATCCCATGAACAGAGGAGACTGGCGGGCTACAGTCCATGGGGTTGCAAAGAGTCAGATATGACTGAGCATACATGCACAGTGCTTCTTATGTGGGTCACATGAGAATTGACTAGAAAACCACTACCTCATAAACATGTGCAGAGACTCCTGAGTGGCCTCTTCCTTAGCAAACTCACATATTCAATCTGAAAACTTATTAACAACACTGTGGTGACAGATCAAAGTGTCACATGGCTCTCAGAGCCTGGGAAATGCTTGATGATTGGGCCAGGCCATTTCTATTATAGGAATTTTACCTTTGACAAGTGAAGAGGAGCTAAAAAGCCTCTTGATGAAAGTGAAAGAAGAGAGCAAAAAAGTTGGTTTAAAGTTCAACATTCAGAAAATGAAGATCATGGCATCTGGTCCCATCACTCTATGGGAAATAGATGAGGAAACAGTGGAAACAGTGTCAGACTTTATTTTGGGGGGCTTCAAAATCACTGCAGATGGTGATTGCAGTCATGAAGTTAAAAGACGCTTACTCCTTGGAAGAAAAGTTATGACCAACCTAGATAGTATATTCAAAAGCAGAGACATTACTTTGCCAACTAAGGTCCGTCTAGTCAAGGCTATGGTTTTCCCTGTAGTCGTGTATGGATGTGAGTGTTGGACTGTGAAGAAGGCTGAGTGCCAAAGAATTGATGCTTTTGAACTGTGGTGTTGGAGAAGACTCTTGAGAGTCCCTTGGACTGCAAGGAGATCCAACCAGTCCATTCTGAAGGAGATCAGTCCTGGGATTTCTTTGGAGGGAATGATGCTAAAGCTGAAACTCCAGTACTTTGGCCACCTCATGTGAAGAGTTGACTCACTGGAAAAGACTCTGATGCTGGAAGGGATTGAGGGCAGGAGGAGAAGGGGACGACCAAGGATGAGATGGCTGGATGGACTCACAGACTCGATGGACATGAGTCTGAGTGAATTCCGGGAGATGGTGATGGACAGGGAGACCTGGCGTGCTGCGATTCATGAGGTCGCAAAGAGTCGGACACGACTGAGCAACTGAACTGAACTGAACTGAACTGAATTCTTCAAAGCAGTGTGACTTCTGCTCTATATAGGGCCAGACCCAGGGATGGAAACTCTGGTCTTTAAAAACCACTGCTTGTGGTGTATGAGACTGATGGCAACTATGCAAATGATGGATCGAAAGTAAAACCAAAATCAATCCACCATCTCAGTTTTCCAAACATTCAAGAATCCTACATGATACTATGGAAGAAACACAGAACGTTGGATTTGTGGTAACTTTGGAAGTAACGGCAAGTATGGGAGACCTCTCTAATCAACATCCTCAGGGAAGATCACTCACAACCTCTTGAAGTGTTAACTTCAAGATCGACTTCCAGTGAAGAAAACTTGCAAGCTTTCCATAGATGAGCTATATATTAGTACCTGCCATACTTTCCCACATTGCTGAGAGATAAGAGTTGGGGGGTCAGATGTCTTGGGGGAACTGTCATCAAAAACCCACAAGTTCTGGATGAACCCTACTGTGCAGACCCCTTTTCCATCCCCACTTCTGTGCTGCCCAGCGTGGTCCTCCCTACCCTCTCATACAGATGACTGCAGTGACCTCTATTTTCTGATCCCTCTGCCTCTACTCACTTACTACTAACCCACTGTTCAGCCTAGCACTTTTTGCTTTTTGTTCTTTAACTGAATTTTAATTTTAGTCAAGATTATACATACAGAAGGTTTAAAAAGTACCACAACAGACCTCTTCACTCCCCTTATTTTCCTGGTCTAGTAGGAAATGAAAGTGAAACTCTAAGGTAAAAGGCCCTAAAATCAGGTGAATGTGGTTATAACAGGATTGGTAGTTGACTTTCTGACCTCCAAATCACCAGCTGACTGGCTGCACAGAACAGGGTAGGATATTTCATTAACCCATCAGCAATGCAACCCCTCCCACTCCACAGGACTGATTTTTTTTTTCCTTTAGACACAGTTTATTGTATATATGAATAACTGAATCACTGTGCTATATACCTGAGACTAACATATTATAAATCAACTATACTTCAATTTCCTCCCACCTGGGTGTCTCAGATGGTAAAGTGTCTGCCTGCAATGTGGGAGAGCCAGATTCAATCACTGGGTCAGGAAGATCCTCTGGAGAAAGAAATTGCAACCCATTCTAGTAATCTTGCCTTGAAAATTCCATGGACTGAGGAGCCTGGTAGGCTACAGTCCATTGGGTCACAAAGAGTTGGACACAACTGAGTGACTTCACTTTTACTTTCCTCCCACTTGGACATCACCAGATGGTCAATGCCAAAATCAGATTGATTATACTTTTTGCAGCCAGGGATGGAAAAGCTCTATAAAGTAAGCAAAAAAAAAGACAGGGAGCTGACTGTGGCTCAGATCATAAACTCCTTATTGTCAAATTCAGATTTAAATGGAAGAAAATAGGGAAAACCACTAGATCATTCAGGTATGACCTAAATCAAATCCCTCATGATTATACAGTGGAAGTGAGAAATAAATCAAGGGATTAGATCCAACAGAGTGCCTGAAGAACTATGAACGGAGGTTCATGACATCGTACAGGAGGCAGTGATCAAGATCATTCCCAAGAAAAAGAAATGCATAAAAGCAAAACGGTTATCTTAGGAGGCCTTACAAATAGCTGTGAAAAGAAGAGAAGCAAAAAACAAAGGAGAAAAGGAAAGATATACCCATTTGAATGCAGAGTTCCAAAGAATAACACGGAGAGATAAGAAAGCCTTCCCCAGTGATCAGCACAATGAAATAGAGAAAAACAATAGAATGGGAAAGAATAGAGATCTCTTCAAGAAAATCAGAGATACCAAGGGAACATTTCATGCAAGGATAGGCACAATAAAGAACAGAAAAGATATTGACCTAATAGAAGCAGAAAATCTTAAGAAGAGGAGGCAAGAATATACAGAAGAACTGTACAAAAAAGATCTTCATGACACCATCAGATAATTACCATCAGATCAGATAATCACCATCGTATGATCACTCACCTAGAGCCAGACATCCTGGAATGTGAAGTCAAGTGGGCCTTAGGAAGCATCACTACCAACAAAGCTAGAGGTGGTGACAGAATTCTAGTTGAGCTATTTCAAATCCTGAAAGATGATGCTGCGAAAGTGCTACAATCAATATGCCAGCAAATTTGGAAAACTCAGCAGGGGCCATAGGACTGGGAAAGGTCAGTTTTCATTCCAATCCCAAAGAAAGGCAATGCCAAAGGATGCTCAACCTAAAGCACAATTGCACTCATCTCACATGCTAGCAAAGTAATGCTCAAAACTCTCCAAGCCAGGCTTCAACAGTACATGAACCATGAACTTCCAGATGTTCAAGCTGGATTTAGAAAAGGCAGAGGAACCAAAGATCAAATTGCCAACATCCGTTGGATCATAGAAAAAGCAAGTGAGTTCCAGAAAAAATTCTACTTATGCTTTATTGACCATACCAAAGCCTTTGACTGTGTGGATCACAACAAACTGTGGAAAATTTTGAAGAGATGGGAAATACCAGACCACCTGACCTGCCTGCTGAGAAATCTGTATGCAGGTCAGGGAGCAACAGTTAGAACTGGGCATGGAATGACAGACTGGTTCCAAATAGGAAAAGGAGTATGTCAAAGTTGTATATTGTCACCCTGCTTATTTAACTTATATGCAGGGTACATCATGAGAAATGCTGGGCTGGATGAAGCACAAGCTGGAATCAGATTGCCAGGAGAGATATCAGTAACCTCACATACACAGAGGCAGAAAGTGAAGAAGAACTAAAGAGCCTCTTGATGAAAGTGGAAGAGAGAAAAATTTGGCTTAAAATTCAACATTCAGAAAACTTAAGATCATGGTATCTGGTTCCATCACTTCATGGCAAATAGATGAGGAAGCAGTGGAAACAGTGTCAGACTTTATTTTGGGGGGCTCCAAAATCACTGCAGATAGTGACCGCAGCCGTGAAATTAAAAGATGCTTACTCCTTGGAAGAAAAGTTATGACCAACCTAGATAGCATATTCAAAAGCAGAGACATTATTTTTCAACAAAGGTCCGTCTAGTCAAGGTTATGGTTTTTCCAGTAGTCATGTATGGATGTGAGAGTTGGACTGCGAAGAAAGCTGAGTGCCGAAGAATTGATGCTTTTGAACTGTGGTGTTGGAGAAGACTCTTGAGAGTCCCTGGGACTGCAAGGAGATCCAATCAGTCCATTCTGAAGGAGATCAGCCCTGGGTCTTCTTTGGAAGGAATGATGCTAAAGCTGAAACTCCAGTACTTTGGCCACTTCATGAGAAGAGTTGACTCACTGGAAAAGACTCTGATGCTGGGAGGGATTGGGGGCAGGAGGAAAAGGGGATGACCGAGGATGAGATGGCTGGATGGCATCACCGACTCGATTGACATGAGTCTGAGTGAACTCCGGGAGATGGTGATGGACAGGGAGGCCTGGCGTGCTGCGATTCATGGGGTTGCAAAGAGTCGGACATGACTAAGTGACTGAACTGAACTAAACTGAATATGAAATTACCCTAAGTGCAGTTCATACAAATGCTGGCTTCTTTTTTCATCTGTTTTCAAAGTGATGGATTGAACGTCATCAACACCAAACACAAAAGATCACCAGGAGTGTTTTTCAAAGGGTGATTATGAGCTCATAGATTTTAATCTATGTGATATGATTCAATACTTTGCTTTTTTTTTTTTTTTTTGGTATTCTAATTGTCCCAGTTTTGATTAGGAGAAGCCCTTCAAGTTGCCTCCTGGGTCATTTTGATGTGGCCACACATGAACCACATATGCTCCATGGAGTTTTAGTTTCTTCAAGTGGAATGTGGTATTCAGAAGCCACAATCTGGGCATCAAGTTTGCTCACAGCTACTGAGTTGTTAACTCCTCTAGACCTACTCAGTGGACAAAGCAAGCAAACATTTTTCAGGAAGAGACATCATGAGCCCAAACTGGTATTTCTAATTTTAATTTAGAGCTACAGCGTTTTGAGTCAACTACTTTGATTCCATATTTCTCTTACATCTTGATTCTTATCTACACTGGCATATTTATATATTTGTTTTTCATGTAATACACTTATAATTGTTTTACAGTCTATGTCCCCATATCAATTCAGTTCAGTTCAGTAGCTCAGTTTTGTCCAGCTCTTTGTGACCCCACGAATTGCAGCACACCAGGCCTCCCTGTTCATCACCAACTCCTGGAGTGCACTCAGACTCACATCCATCGAGTCAGTGATGCCATCCAGCCATCTCATCCTCTGTCGTCCCCTTCTCCTCCTGCCCCCAATCCCTCCCAGCATCAACTCTTCACATGAGGTGGCCAAAGTACTGGAGTTTCAGCTTTAGCATCATTCCCTCCAAAGAAATCCCAGGGCTGATCTCCTTCAGAATGGACTGGTTGGATCTCCTTACAGTCCAAGGGACTCTCAACAGTCTTCTCGAACACCACAGTTCAAAAGCATCGATTCTTCAGCGCTCAGCTTTCTTCACAGTCCAACTCTCACATCCATACATGACTAATGGAAAAACCATAGCCTTGACTAGACGGACCTTAGTTGGCAAAGTAATGTCTCTGCTTTTCAATATTCTATCTAGGTTGGTCATAACTTTTCTTCCAAGGAGTAAGCATCTTTTAATTTCATGGCTGCAGTCACCATCTGCAGTGATTTTGGAGCCCCAAAAAATAAAGTCTGACATTGTTGCCACTGTTTTCCCATCGATTTCCCATGAAGTGATGGGACTGGATGCCATGATCTTAGTTTTCTGAATGTTCAGTTTCAAGCCAACTTTTTCACTCTCCACTTTCACTTTCATCAAGAGGCTTTTTAGTCTCTCTTCAGTTCAGTTCAGTCGCTCAGTCGTGTCCAACTCTTTGCGTCCCCATGAATCGCAGCACGCCAGGCCCCCCTGTCCATCACTAACTCCCGGAGTTCACTCAGACTCACGTCCGAGTCAGTGATGCCATCCAGCCATCTCATCCTCATCAGAGTCTTTTAGAATGAGGTGGCCGAAGTACTGGAGTTTCAGCTTTAGCATCATTCCTTCCAAAGAAATCCCAGTTCCTCTTCACTTTCTGCCATAAGGGTGGTGTCATCTGCATATCTGAGGTTATTTATATTTCTCCCAGCAATCTTGACTCCAGCTTGTGCTTCTTCCAGACCAGCGTTTCTCATGATGTACTCTGCATGTAAGTTAAATAAGCAGGGTGACAATATACAGCTTTGACATACTCCTTTTCCTATTTGGAACCAGTCTGTTGTTCCATGTCCAGTTCTAACTGTTGCTTCTTGACCTGCATACAGGTTTCTCAAGAGGCAGGTCAGGTGGTCTGGTATTCCCATCTCTTTCAGAATTTTCCACATTTTGTTGTGATCCGCACAAAGACTTTGGCATAGTCAATAAAGCAGAAATAGATGTTTTTCTGGAACTTTCTTGCTTTTTCCATGATCCAGCGGATGATGGCACTTTGATCTCTGGTTCCTCTGCCTTTTCTAAAACCAGCTTGAACATTTGGAAGTTCAAGGTTCACATATTGCTGAAGCCTGGCTTGGAGAATTTTGAGCATCACTTTACTAGCGTGTGAGATGCGTGCAATTGTGCAGTAGTGTGAGCATTCTTTGGCATTGCCTTTCTTTGGGATTGGAATGAAAACTGACTTTTTCCAGTCCTGTGGCCACTGCTGAGTTTTTCAAATTTGCTGGCATATTGAGTGCCACACTTTCACAGCATCATCTTCCAGGATTTGAAACAGCTCAACTGGAATTCCATCACCTCCACTAGCTTTGTTCATAGTGATGCTTTCTAAGGCCCACTTGACTTCGCATTCCAAGATGTCTGGCTCTAGATGAGTGATCACACCATTGTGATTATCCAGGTCGTGAAGATCTTTTTTGTACAGTTCTTCTGTGTATTCTTGCCACCTCTTCTTAATATCTTCTGCTTCTGTTAGGTCTATACCATTTCTGTCCTTTATCGAGCCCATCTTTGCATGAAATGTTCCCTTGGGATCTCTAATTTTCTTGAAGAGATCTCTAGTCTTTCCCATTCTGTTCTTTTCCTCTATTTCTTTGCATTGATCGCTGAGGAAGGCTTTCTTATCTCTTCTTGCTATTCTTTGGAACTCTGCATTCAGATGCTTATATCTTTCCTTTTCTCCTTGGCTTTTTGCTTCTCTTCTTTTCACAGCTATTTGTAAGGCCTCCCCAGACAGCCATTTTGCTTGCTTGCATTTATTTTCCATGGGGATGGTCTTGATCCCTGTCTCCTGTACAATGTCATGAACCTCATTCCATAGTTCATCAGTCACTCTATCTATCAGATCAAGGCCCTTAAATCTATTTCTCACTTCCACTGCATAATCATAAGGGATTTGATTTAGGTCATATCTAAATGGTCTAGCAGTTTTCCCTACTTTCTTCAATTTAAGTCTGAATTTGGCAATAAGGAGTTCATGATCTGAGCCACAGTCAGCTCCTTGTCTTGTTTTTGTTGACTGTATAGAGCTTCTCTATCTTTGGCTGCAAAGAATATAATCAATCTGATTTTGATGTTGACCATCTGGTGATGAATCAAGGCAAATTGGAAGTGGTTAAACAGGAGAGGACAAGAGTGAACGTCAACATTCTAGGAATCAGCTAACTAAAAGGGACTGGAATGGGTGAATTTAACTCAGATGACCATTATATCTACTACTGCAGGCAGGAATCCCTCAGAAGAAATGGAGTAGCCATCATGGTCAACAAAAGAGTCCGAAATGCAGTACTTGGATGCAATCTCAAAAACGGCAGAATGATCTCTGTTCATTTCTAAGGCAGACCATTCAATATCACGGTAATCCAAGTCTATGCCCCAACCAGTAACGCTGAAGAAGCTGAAGTTGAACGGTTCTATGAAGACCTACAAGACCTTTTAGAACTAACACCCAAAAAAGATGTCCTTTTCGTTATAGGGGACTGGAATGCAAAAGTAGGAAGTCAAGAAACACCTGGAGTAACAGGCAAATTTGGCCTTGGAATACGGAAAGAAGCAGGGCAAAGACTAACAGAGTTTTGCCAAGAAAATGCACTGGTCATAGCAAACACCCTCTTCCAACAACACAAGAGAAGACTCTACACATGGACATCACCAGATGGTCAACACCGAAATCAGATTGTCCCCCTATATCTGTATGTTAAAGCCATTGCTATCCTTAAAGAGGGGGAAGAGACATCGCAGAGAAGAGACCAGCCATGTGAAGTAGAGTGAGCCGGGAAGCCAGCTAGGAAGATTTCCTCACTAGAAACCAATCCTAATGGCATCCTGATATTGGGTTTCCAGCTTCAAGAATTGTAAGAAAATAAATTTCTGTTGTTTTAGCCACCCATCCCATGATATTCCATTACGACAGCCTGAGAAGACTAATATAATTAATTTCAAAATAATCATACATTATTAAGAGTCTACTGAATTGCTGTTTAATATTTCTTTGTTGTTCGATTATCCTTAAAATACAGGCCATTAAGGATGTGGAGTCAACATTCTGTGACTTATAACAAATTGAAGAAATTAGTTATTTTCTGTGCTTATGTCACAAACTTGAAGAGACAGATTCAGCAGGTTTTTCAGTTTCTGCTGGGATGTGCTCCCACGTGGACTGGTTGTTGTCGAAACCTGCTGTGCAGTTGTAACTCTGGGCTCTCTCTTAACCTTTATTCTGGGGAATCCCTGTCTCCTGGACTACCATAATCTTTCTGGGTAAGGTTCTTTCTTCATTTTGGTAGTATACAACTTTCAGTAGCTTCCTAAGAGAGGATGCAAGGATATAATATTGTCATTTATCTTTTCTATCCTCGTATTTGATTGAGGTTTAGCTAGGTGTAGACTTTCAGGTTAGAAACAATTTTCCTTAGAATTTTGAAATCATGTTCCATTGACTTCTGGTTTCTAGTATGATGTGGAGATGCCTGATGCATTATCTATCTTGATTCTCTGCATGAAAACTGAATTTCTTTCCTCTTTATAAGCTCTTATATCTTTGTCCCCAGAGTTTTGCTTTATTATGAGTTTCTGCTCTTAGTTTTCATGCATGTCTTTTCAATTTGGACCCTCATGCCACTCAACTCTAGAAAATTTTATCGCATTATTTCATTATTTCCTCCCCATTATTTTTTCTGTGCTTTCTGATAATTCTGTTCTTAACTTGTACTTCCCAGATTCATCCTCTAATTTGCTTATCTTTTTTCCAATAATGTCCAGGTTTCTTCTTTTCTCTGTACATTCCTTTTAAAAAATAGTCTCCTGTTCCTTCATGGATGCAATTCTTATGTCTCTAGTAATATTAATGTATTTTTTTCTATATATAAAGTCTGTTTCCTTCAAAGTGAGCTTGCTTTATTTTGTTTTTTCTGTCTTTCACTTTATCTTGACTCTGCCTTTCACATTGTCTTTAAATATCTTGAGACCCTTGATAAATAGTGAAGTAGAGGAAATGGATGGGTACTCTCTGTGTCAGAGTCTTGTTGACTGTCTTCCCTACAAAGCATCTTACTTAAACACACCCTATAGGAATCCTTATCATCAGTATCTTTAGGTTTTTATTTCTCTTTGGCTGGTCAGATTCTTCAGAGAATGCTGTTCTGCCTGGAGAGTGAAAGCCAGTTGTAGGAACCCAGGTACAAAGACATATAAACATTCTCTCGGTTCCCTGTTGTCCAGATTAGACCTCTACCCAGCCCAGAGACCCTCTCCAAAGACTAAACATCAGTGTTCTTAAAGGATTGGGGAATCAGTTACCCCATCACAGGGACTTAAGGAGGAGATCTGGGGCTCCATCTACTTCTCAAATGGATTTGCAATCATTTTTCCTGGTTTTATAAATTTCCAGAAGTGCCTTATGCTGCAAATTCTTTGGTCTCTTGGGGATTCTAGTATGTAAGCCAGGTTGCTTTTTGGTTTTTACTCATGCCAGTGAAAAATTCCATTTTCTCAGCTGAGCTACATCACTTACCACTCACCATCTGCTTTCCAGTTCCCCAAATTTTGTTACTTCTGTCCTTATGAGTTTATGCCTTTTAAAAATGTTTCTTATTGAAGTATAATATAAAAACAGAAAATTGCATATATCCTAAGAGTAGATCTCAATGTTCAAAAACAGAACACAATCACATAACCATACCCACATCACAAGACAGAACATGACCAGAATCCCAGAGATCTCTTGGAGGCTCCCTTTCAGTCTTAGTCTCCCTCCTCTCAATGATATCCAGTTTCCTGACTTTCAACAGCATAGATGAGTGTTTCCTATTCTTTAACTTTGTATAAATGGAATTACACAGTATGTATTCTTCTCTGTCTGGTTTCTTTCACTCAGCATTTTGTTTGTGACATTAATCCATAATGTAAAATGTCTATGGTTCATTCTTACTGCTGTATTTATGGTTTACTTTTCCACCATACCACAATTTATTTATCCACTTTGATGAACACTTAGTTTCCAATTTGGGAGCTATTCTTGATGTAGATATTCTTACACTTTTTTTTTTTTAACATGTGTGTGCGTTTCTGTTAAGTCTACGCCTAGGAGTGGAACTGTTATGTCACAGAACATGCATATATTCAGCTTTCTCAGACACCATTATATTTTTTGCCAAGTTGTTTCTATTCATTTACCCTGTTATAAGCTGAACATGACTGTTCTGTTTCATTATCAACATCTTTTTTCACTGTAAACTTTATGGTGGGTATTTGTACATTTATAATTTTTAATAAATATTTCTTTATTTATTTGGCTCTGTTGGTCTTGGTTGTGGCATGTGGGATCTAATTCCCTGACCAGGAATTGAAGCTAGGCCCCTTGCATTGAGAGCTCAGAGTCTTAACCATTGGACCACCAGTGAAGTCCCTATTTGTGTATTAAAAAATTCTTTTCCTGCTGTTTTCATGAGTATAGAAAAGGAAGTAGACTTGGGTATTGTCTATGTGTGCTGCCATATTTATTAGGAAGCCACCCAAGGTTTTTGTTTTCCTAAAACACCGATTTGATCATGTCTCTCTTCTTCACTAAAATCTTTCAGTAGTTCTCAGGATAAATTTCAAACTCTTTCCTTAGGCCTCAAGGCCCACTTTGAGCTGTCCCTGGATAGCTCTAGCATATCTTTTCCATCTACATTGTTATAACCTGGTAGAATATCTTCTAGTTTACCAATATGCAGTGCTCTCTTTTAAGCATCTATGCAATCGCACTAACCACTGCTTCTTCTTAAATTGATTTCTCCAGCCTTGTCTACCTAACTTACTCCTCTGCCACCTTCTGGAACCAGTACTGAAGAACCCTTTCCTTGAGTGCCCCCAAGACGCCCTCTTCTGTAGTCCTCTGTCACCTTTTGATTGCTTCCATCAAGTTTTATAATGGAATGATCACTTGTCTCTCTTTCCCCAGTTCCTGGGGAACTCACTGACAGGAAGAATTTTTTCTTGAGCATCCCTTGGACAGCAAGGAGATCAAACCAGTCAATCCTAAAGGACATCAACCCTGAATATTCATTGGAAGGACTGATGCTGAAGCTGAAGCTCCAATACTTTGGCCACATGGTGCAAAGAGCTAACTTGCTGGAAACGACCCTGATGCTGGAAAAGATTGTGGGCAAGAGAAGAAGGGATGAGAGGATGAGATGGTTGGATGGCATCATTGACTCAATGGACATGAGTTTGCACAAATTCCAGGAGTTGGTGATGGACAGGGAAGCCTGGCATGCTGCAGTCCATGGGGCTGAAAAGAGTTGCACATGACTGAGCAACTGAACAACAGCAAAAACTCCATGAAGGCATGATTTATTTCTGTTTTCATGGTTCAACTCCTTTTTCCCAGATAATAGTGCCTGAGAAATAGTAGGTGCTCAATGCATTTGCTAAATGGGTGAATAATTTGCTAAATAGGTGAGGTGCAAAATAATTGCTAAATAAATGAGTTCATTGTAAGAAAATTAGAAACTGGAAAATTTTTTAAAAGGAAAATATAGCATTCACTTATACAAGCCACAATTGCACTCCTTGTGATTCACCCAAGAAAAACAAAAACACGTCCACTAAACCACTTTTACGTGAATGGTCATAGCACACATAATAGGAAAAACTGCAAGCACTCTAAATAAGCATCAGTAGGAAAATGGTAAACAATGTGGTATATCTAATAATGAAACACCACTCAGCATGAAAAAATGAGGAAACTACTGAGTAAAGCAACCAGGGGCACTGGTTTGATTGCCTGCAAGGGACACAAGATCTTACAATGCTGAGATGAACTTTATCTTGCCTGTGGTTATGAATACAAGGTGTGCACATCTGTCAAAATTACTGAACTATACTTTTAAAATGGAAACAAGACCTGGAGCTGACTGTGGCTCAGATCACAAACTCCCTATTGAAAAAATCAGACTTAAAGTAAAGAAAGTAGGGAAAGCTACTAGGCCATTCATAAAAGACCTGAATCAAATCCTTTACAATTATACAGTGGAGGTGATGAATAGATTCAAGTATTAGATCTGGTAGACAGAGCGCCTGAAGAACTATGGAGTCAGATGTGCTACCCTTGTGCCACAAGATGACCTGAAGAACAATGGATGGAGGTTCGTAACATTGTACAGGAGATAATAACCAAAACCATCTCCAAGAAAAAGAAATGCAAGAGGGCAAAGTGGTTGTCTGAGAGGCATTAGCTGAGAAAAGAAGAGAAGCAAAAGGCAAAGGAGAAAGGGAAACATATGCTCATGGAATGCATGGAATGCAGAGTTCCAAAGAATAGCAAGGAGAGATAAGAAAGGCTTCTTAGTGAACAGTGCAAAGACATAGAGGAAAATAATAAGATGGGAAAGACTCTTCAAAGATCTCTTCAAGAAAATTAGAGATACCAAGGAACATTTCATGCAAAGATGGGCTCGATAAAGGACAGAAAAGGTATGGACCTAACAGAAGCAGAAGGTATTAAGAAGAGGTGGCAAGAATACACAAAAAAGATCTTCATGACCCAGATAATCACCATGGTATGCTCACTCACCTGGAGCCAGACATGGTGGAAAGTGAAATCAAGTGGGCCTTAGGAAGCATCACCATAAACAAAGCTAGTGGAGGTGATAGAATTGCAGCTGAGCTATTTCAAATCCTAAAAGATGATGCTGTTAAAGTTCTGAACTCAATATTGAAATATTTGGAAAGTTCAACAGAGGCCACAGGACTGGAAAAGGTCAGTTTTCATTCCAATCCCAAAGAAAGGCAATGCCAAAGAATGTTCAAACTACCATACAATTGCATTCATTTCACATGCTAGCAAGGTAATGCTCAAAATTCTTCAAGCTGGGCTTCAGCAGCACATAAATCGAGAATTTCCAGATGTAAATGCTGGATTAAGAAAACGCAGAGGAACTAGAGATCAAATTTCCAACATTCAGTGGATTATAGAGAAGGCATTCCAGAAAAATGTCTATTTCTGCTTCACTGACTATGATTAATTAATTAAAAGATGCTTGTTCCTTGGCAGAAAAGCTATGACAAACCTAGACAGCATATTAGAAAGCAGAGACATAACTTTTCTAATAAAGGTGCATATGGTCAAAGCTATGGTTTATCCAGCAGTCATGTACAAATGTGAGAGTTGGCCTTAAAGAAGCCCATGAGCCTGTCAATGTATGACAAAACCGCTACAATATTGTAAAGTAATTAGCCTCCAATTAAAATAAATAAATTTAAAAAAAAATAAAGAAGGCTAACCACTGAAAAACTGATGCTTTCAAACTGGTGCTGCAGAAGACTCTTGGGAATCCCTTGGACAGCAAGGAAATCAAACCAGTCAACCCTAAGGAAAATCAGCCCTCAATATTTATTGGAAGAACTGATGCTAAAACTGAAGCTCCAATACTTTGGCTACCTGATGAGAAGAGCTAACTCACTGGAAAAGACTCTGATGCTGGGAAAGATCGAAGGCAGGAGGAGAAGGGGACAACAAAAAATGAGATGGTTGGATGGCATCACTGACTCAGTGGACATAAGTTTTAGCAAACTCCAGGAGATAGTGAAGGACAGGGAAGCTTGGTATGCTGCAGTTCATGGTGTCGCAAAGAGTCAAAGACACAACTTAGTGACTGAATGACACTTTTTAGTAATATAAAAGTTACTTCAAAAATTAATTTAAATTATTTTGAAAGGAAAATTTGAGAATGAGAGTACTGCTCACCTCCACTGTCACCTCTAGCCTTACCTAAGACTACAGCCTTGACTCACCCTTGTTGTCCTGAGAAGCCACTCCATACCTCACTCAGGCCTGTGCTACTGTCTTCCCCACAACAGTAGGAGTTGTATTTTCACTGTCAGACTCACCATCAGGTTCCTGCCTTATCAGACTCCCAAGGTCCAATCTATCAATGGATTAAAGTCCTCAGTAGGGCACACCTAAGCCTCACAGCTGACTCCTCCAGCCTTTCCAGGGCCAACAATGACCATCCTTTTTAGCTCTGCCCTGTAAGCTGCCCTGTGACCCTGGCAGATGATCTAAAGCCTGACTCCTCGGAGTGTAATCCCCAGACCAGCAGCATCTGCAGTGGTCAGAGATGGCAAGTCCAGCCTTGGCTCAGAACTTCCAACTCAGAATCCGCCTTGTGACATGACCCTGGGTCACTTGGATGGACATTAAGTTTTGAGAGACACTGAGCTAAACTTTCTGAGCTTCAGATTTCTCTGTTAATAGTAACAACCACACCTGCCTTTCCAGTTTCCAGGGGGACTGAGTGAATCACACTACAAGGCCACCTGCTCAATGGCTGTCACTTAGTAAGGTTATTTATGAACGTCCCTCTCCTGGCTCCTGGCCCTGCTCCCCAGTCATTCCTGACGAACCTCAGGCATGGTCAGTAAAAAGGTTTGCCTGCAAATCTGAATAGCCATCCTGGACAGCTGGATGACTGACTTCACAGAGTTGGAAATGTCACTGGAACCTCCAGAGCATGCAACATGGCCAGGAGAGAAGGCTGAGCTTGCCATCTGTCAGCATCTCAAGACCCACTCCTTGCCCCTTCCCCCGATCCTTGTGCTAATAATGGCAAATATAATGAATTCTGTGATGACTTAGAGGGGCAGGATGCAGGGGTGGGAGGGCAGTTTAAGAGAGAGGGTACATATATTTATGGTTAAGACTGATGCATTGTAGTACAGCAGAAACCAACACAACACTGTAAAACAATTAAAATAATAATGACAAATACATTCCCACATTCATTTGAATATGGCATTTCCAGCTGGGTCATCATTCCCAGTGTGTCACCTTGCTCTGACGATAAAATTTAGATCTTTTTCTCTGAAACTTACCATTAATTCATCTGTCTGCCAATGCTAAAAGAGATGGGACCCAGAGAGGCCTTCTATACGGAAAACATTTGCACTTCCTCCTCTCCCTGTCTTTCCAATTTTTCTTTCCCTCTCCTGTCACCCTTTTTATCTTCCTCTGGGGAGATGATTTTCCCTCCAGGCAGTTGTCATTAGCTCCCAAGAAGTTGTGAGGATCAGCCGGCTACTGGTCTGTGAAGGCTGATCCACAGTAGGAGCAGGGCTTCCTGCTAGCTCCCATAGGCCTCCCAAGCCTTTGGACCTGGTTGTCACTGAAGCCCAGGGGAAGCTTTGTGTGCTGACAGACAGCAGTAGTAATTCCCCAAATGCCTGCCACTGCACCCCACCCCCACTACACACACAGGCACCACTTCCTTTGTGCCAGCTAATCCACTAAACACTCTGTGCCGTCTCCTTTAATCCTCTAAACCATTCTAGGGCCAGAGAAAAGATCCCACCGGACCCCCCTCCACAGGTGAGACCCCAAGGAACAGACCTGGTCTTTCAGGGAAGGCAGAGTAAGGATGCTGGTCCTGAGAGCTGGGGCTTTGGCAGGGGTGCTTATGCCTCCAATATCTCCCTCCCCTCACAAGGACCTTGGGATCTGCCTGGGATGTCAAATCAATGATGTAGCATGACCCAGGCCCTCCGGACTTCCAAAGAGCCCTCCCCTGGCCTCCCTCAAGGAGAGAGCACTGCCTCTTTTGTAAGAGGGAGTCAGGGTTAACAAAAGACAATGGCAGCTCTCCTCAGGAAGATGGAGCCAGATGGAGCCCCTAAGAGCGAGTTAAGAGTTAACACAAAACAGCAGCTCTCCTCAAGAAGATGGAGTCAGATGGAACCCCTAAATGCAAGTTACTGCTTAAAAATCCAGTGTCAAATGACAGTGTAGCCAGCACTCTGAGCAGTAATTGGCATTAAGAGAGACTTGGAACTACAAACCAGTGATTTTCAGTTGATATAAAAAAAAGGTAATTGACATTAAGTGCTGTTTGGAGCGGCAAACTAGTGATTTGCAAATGACATTCAGTAAGAAATCATTTACGTCTATTTACATTAAATAGGCGTGAGCTCACAGCGCTTGGGCAAAGGAGCAGGGGCTAGAAGGAGCTGGGAGACCGTTAGGATCACAGAGGCTTCACCCTCAGCGCCCCTTCCTGCATAGTTGCTCTGCTCCAGGAAGGGTCTATCGGGGACCAGACAGTGTTCCCACCTTACAACCCCTTCCCTCCTCACCCATCTCTTCTCAGATGAATTCTGTCACTTTCCCCAGGAGAACATGCCTTCCCCACCAGGCGCCAGCCCCCACTCAACCGCTGCTCCCTCGGCTTGGAGGCTCCCGCGTGTCACGCGGCGCCACCCGCCCCAGGAAGCCTCAGGCTTCAGGACCTCGCCCGCGCTCCACCACATCACCCCCTCCAGCTGCCTGGCGACCCTCCAAACGGAGACCCGAGGCCAGCGCACACTGCAGTGTGATGAGCCAGTGCGTCTGCTGTTCTGATTAAGGGAGTTCATAAAAGAAAGGGAACAAACGCGCTGCAGATGATCTGGGAACGGAAGGACTGTCCAGTGACGGTCGGGAAGCAGCAACCTACCCGCCTCCCTCCCACCCCCAGCCCTACCCCGACCCCGACCCAGACCCCAACTCTGACCCCTGAGGGCTGATTGATGTTGGTGCTGACCTTCTGCACAGGCAGAGCAGGAGGCACCACAGCTGTGATCGTTGGCTGTGGCTGAAGCTGCAGGGAGGAAGCGCCCGTGCAGCCCCACCCCCAGCACTGCCTGGGGAAGGCTGCCTTGCTGGCGAGCTATTCCTGATCTGTTCTGTAATAGGAAAGAGTGAGCCTCATAGCTCGCAAAACTCGATTCGCAGGACATCTGCAGTGCCAGAGCGTACATGGCTTTTGCAGTGCCCACAACTACACCCTGGATGCATATTAACAGTCACATTATAGATGAGGTCTTACATGGCTAGATGGAGCACCTTAAGTGAAGCCTGGCTCCCTCTGTACCAGCAAACCAGCACACTTTATACTTCAGAACAGGCCCTGTTAAACTTGAGACCCTGGACCGTCCTGCAAATTAAGTTCTCAGCCCCTTCCTGGGAACCTCTGGAGCCTTTCCCACCAGGCTTCTGCCTGAGCAGGTTTTGGATGGAAGGGGCAAAGAGGTAGACAGCTTTTTCTGGCTGCACCACTAAGAAGAGAGAGGGGACAGCACTGAGCTGGATCTTGTCTCCAGAATCAGTATGTAAATAAAACATGACCACTTTTCAAGAAAAAGAAACATGTCACTAGGGAATGCGCCCCTTCTTCTTGAGAACTTGAGTTTCCCAAACAGTGCTCTTTTGGAATCTGTTGAAATTTATAGGAAAGGAAAATCAAAATCCCCTCCATCCAGGGCAAAAATGGAAAAGAAACCTAGGTAGAGTAAACTGTAACCCGTATCTCCCTTTCTCTCTTCCTAGGGGCACATGTCACCTGGGCCCAGGGCACCCAGTGACTCACCACTGGCTCAGGTCCTGCTTCCAGGCTAGAGACCTAGAAACCAGAAGGAGGCCCTGGCAGTGACCGAGTAAAGGGCCAGAACCATAGGAGGGCCAGGAGGTGCAGAAGTTCCTGCATCAGGTGCATTGTAGAGGTCAGAGTTGGAAATGAAATAAGGGAGAAAGATGATAAATTAAGAAAAAAGGTGAACAAATTAAAAGGAAAACAGTCATCTTCCTCAGGAGAAATATGAGTTAAGGTCAGGAACAGCAGACTATTAAAACCTCTTCTAAAAGTACCAAGTAATTCAGCTGGAATAGTACTAAAGCGAGAGGCACAGTCTTGGAGTGAAAAGAAGCAGAATGATCACTGCTGGCAAACGATATGCTTTTATGCATGGAAGATCAAAGAGAATTGACGGGAAACCACAGACTCAGCAAAAGACGTGAATTAAGTGGCTGGTTAAACGATAAACATACACAATTGCTTATAAACTGAGTGCTCTTTCAAACAACTGTAAAATTGGAAATGGAGTAAAACATAGGAAAAACACAAGCCATGCACAGCAGCAAACCAACCCATAACGTGTCTAGAGATGCCTTAAAAATAACGTGCCGGCCCGTCTGAAGAACGCCACGCATGCAGCGCGCTAAGGCACTTCAGTGGTGTCCAGCTATTCACAGCATTATGGACCATAGCCCACCAGGCTCCTCTGTCCATGGGATTCTCCAGGCAAGAATACTGGAGTGGGTTGCTGTGCCCTCCTCCAGGGAATCTTCCCAGCCCAGATATCAAACCTGAGTCTCTTACATGTCTCCTGCATTGGCAGGTGGGTTCTTTACCACCAGCACCACCTGGGAAGCCACTAAGAATGCCCCAACACTCTGCTAAGGACAGAAATGGTTTCAGTAGGTGTCCAAACCCACCTTGATCCAGGACTGTAAAACTGAATACGATAAACATGTCAATTTTCCTTAAATTAGCAAGTTAAAGCCAAATTAAAACTTACATGGGTTTTTAAAAAATTGATTTTCTTGAGCTAGACAAAGTAATTCACTTGGTAATTAAAATTAAAGAAAATAAAGAATAAAGAAGGACTTGCCTAATTAAAATATTTTATAAAATTAAAGTAATAATATTTTTATTATTTTAGGAGAAAAATTTTATTATTTTTGAGAAGAATAATATAATATGTATTATCAGGTTGGAAAACAATTTTATAAACATATCACTATAACAAAATAAAGAAAACAAAAATATAGGAGAATTTATTAAATAATGGCTTTATCATTTCATATGAGGAGCTAAAGATAGACCATTTAATACACAATGTTGAAAGTGAAGTGAAAGTCACTCAGTAGTGACCTACTCTTTGTAGGACTATATAGTCCATGGAATTCTCCAAGCCAGAATACTGGAGTGGGTAACCTTTCCCTTCTCCAGGAGATCTTCCCAACCCAGGAATTGAACCCAGGTCTTCCTCATTGCAGGAGGATTCTTTACAAACTGAGCTATGTTAGGAGCACCAAAAACCATTTTTTAAAACATAAATTTGGAAGTTTCCTCCAGTTACTTGTTACAATACTAATCACAGATTTACAATGAAAATAAAAATAGAGGGAGGCATGGTGAGAGAAGAGACAAGGGGAATAAAGACACTAGATATACTAAAACTATATGGGCTTTGGTTTAAAATATTGGAGTTGGGAATATCTTCTTTAAAATAACATCTAGGTAACACCTTGCAGTACTCTTGCCTGCAAAACCCCGTGGACAGAGGAGCCTGGTAGGCTGCAGTCCATGGGGTCGCTAAGAGTTGGACACAACTGAGCGACTTCACTTTCATTTTTCACTTTCATGCTTTGGAGAAGGAAATGGCAACCCATTCCAGTGTTCTTGCCTGGAAAATCCCAGTGACGGGGGAGCCTGGTGGGCTTCCATCTATGGGGTTGCACAGAGTCGGACATGACTAAAGGGACTTAGCATAATCACCTTGCACCTCCGCCGCCGGAGGCGTGGTGTCGGCCCCGCGTGGCCGCATCCCGTCGGTGCCCCTCTCCGTCTGTCCGTCCGCCTCAGTCCCCTCGCCGTCTGCTGCTCCCCGGAGCCGTGCCCTGGTGTCCCAGAAGATACTTGATAGAGATTGGACTCAACTCCAGCCTAGTATCCTTTGCATCCCTAGATGGGTCTCTGGAATGCCTCAATTTCAGATCAACAGTATATCTAAAGATTTGGGCAGATTTGATAGGCCTTGAATGCCATTCTGGAGAGTCTTGTCTTTAGTGTGAGAGCCCAGGCCAGGGAGCTGGGACTTTGAAAGGGCATAGGCCATCCAGATGCAGATTATTCTGATGGCCACAGTCTGGGGAGACTCTGTGTGTGTGTGTGTGTGTGTGTGTGTGTGTGTGTGTGTGTGTGTGTGTGTGATATATAAATGGAGAGAGATTGACAGATTTTTCCAGGTTAGAGCTAGGGCAGAGAATGGCAGGTCCTGAAAATACTCAAATCTATGGATACGATAGGCCTCTGTGGATAGTATCATATGCAAAAGAATGAAGTTGGACTTCCTCCTCATAGCATACACAAAATCTAACTCTAATGCATCATTTACTTAAGGATAAGAGCTAAAACTATAAAACTCTTGAAAGAAAACCTAGGAGCAAATCTTCATGACCTTGAGTTAAGCAAAGCATTCTTAGGTGACACCGAAAGCACAAGTAACAAAAGAAGGAAAGTAGATAAGTTGAACTTCATCAAAATTTGAAACTTTTGTGATTTAAAAGATACTACCAAGTAAGTACAAAGATAATTCCTCCACAGAATGAGAGGGACATTTTGCAAATAATTGCTAAGTGACTATAAGTGACCCAATTAAAATATGGGAGTGTTCAAATGACAAATAGCACACAAAAACATGTTCCAAAGCACCAACTATCAGGGAAATGCAAATCAAAACTGAAATTTGATACCATTTTATTCACACCAGGATGGCTATAATGATAGTCTTCTTAAAGAAAAAATAACAACTGTTGAAAAGGATGTGCAGAATTGGAATTCTCATATATCACTGAGGAGAAGGTAAAATGTTTCAGCCACTATGGAAAACAGTGCAGCAGTTCCTAAAAATGCTGAACATAGAAATTCCACTCCTGGCTATATACCCAGATCCAAATTGGTCCACACAAAACTTGTATACCAATGTTCATAACAGCACTACTCATAATTGCCAAAGTGTGGAAACAACCCAAATGCCTAGCAAATGATGAATGGATAAATAAAATGTGATATATCCATACAGTGGAATAGTATTTGTTAATTTAAAAGGAGTGAAATATTGATACATGCTACAACATTCAGTTCAGCTCAGTTCAGTTGTTCAGTCATGTCTGACTCTTCGCAGCCAGGCTTTCCTGTCCATCACCAACTCCCAGAGCTTGTCCATTGAGTCGGTGATGCCATCTAACCATCTCATCTTCAGTCATCCCCTTCTCCTCCCCCTTCAATCGTTTCCAGCATCAGGGTCTTTTCCAGTGAGTCAATTCTTCGCATCAGCTGGCCAAATTATTGGAGCTTCAGCTTCAGCATAAGTCCTTCCAATGAATATTCAAAACTGATTTCCTTCAGGATTGACTGGTTTGATGCTCTTGCAGTCCAAGGGACTCTCAAGAGTCTTCTTCAACATCACAGTTCAAAAGCATCAATTCTGTGGTGCTCAGTTCTCTTTATAGTTCAACTTTCACATCCATACATGACTACTGGAAAAACCATAGCTTTAACTGGATGGACCTTTGTTGGCAAAGTAATGTCTCTGCTTTTTAATATGCTGTCTAGGTTGGTCATAACTTTTCTCAAGAGAAAGCATCTTTTAATTTCATGGCTGCAGTCACCATCTGCAGTGATTTTGAAACCCAAGAAAATAAAGTATGTCTCTGTTTCCATTGTTTCCCCATCTATTTGCTATGAAGTGATGGGACCAGATGCCACAATCTTTGTTTTATGAATGTTGGGTTTTAAGCCAGATCTTTCACTCTCCTCTAGTTCTTCTTCACTTTCTGTCATAAGGGTGATGTCATCTGCATATCTGAGATTATTGATATTTCTCTTGGCAATCTTGATTCCAGCTTGTGCATCATCCAGCCTGGCATTTTCCATGATGTACTCTGCATATGGAGAAGGAAATGGCAACCAACTCCAGTATTCTTGCTTGGAGAATTCCATGGACAGAGGAGCCAGGTGGGCTATAGTCCATGGCGTCACAAAGAGTCAGCCACGACTGAGCAACTGAACACACAAACTCTGCATATAAGTTAAATAAGCAGGGTGACAGTATATAGTCTCGATATACTCCTTTGCCAATCTGGAACCATTCCATTGTTCCATGTCCAGTTCTAAGTGTTGCTTCTTGACCTGCATACAGATTTCTCAAGAGGCAGCTAAGGGTGTCTGGTATTCCCATCTCTGTAAGAATTTTCCAGTTTTTTGCAATACCCACAAAGGCTTTAGTATAGTTAATGAAGCAGAAGTAGATGTTTTTCTGGAATTCTCTTGCTTTCTGTATGATCCAATGGATGTCCACAATTTGATATCTTGTTCCTCTGCTACAACACTGATGAATCTTAAAATGAAAGAAGCCAGGAACAAGCAATCATGTATTATATAATTTTGTTTATATAAAATATCCTAAAGAGATTTATCTATAGAGATAAAACATAGGTTATTGTTGGCCTGGGACTCAGGGCAGAAGGAAATGGAGAATAAATCCTAATGGGTATGAAATTTCTCTTTGAGCTGATAAAAATGTTTTAATATGGTTTTGATGATAGTTAACCAGCTGTATGTATGTACCAAAATATTGAATTGTACTTTTATGTGCACAAATTGTATGGTGTATGAATTATATATCAATAAGCCTGTTATTTTTTAATGAGATATGCATGCAATGGCCAGCTATTCAATTCTTCACCCATGCACAAATAGGATATTTTTTTTCTACTGTGCAATATCTATTTACATTATGTCCATGAACTAATTTGTCTTAATATGTTTGAAATTATTCAGATATAACATATATAAAGGCAACAAGTAAGCTGTAAAAGTAAGAACTCTACAGTCTATATAATTTAAAACAAAATAAACAACAAAAAAACTCGCTGACTTCATTGTATTTCACCAGCACTGAGTAACTTTTTCATTGTTGTCTAAACCAGTCATTTTACTATTAAAAAAATAATAACTTGTTTCTTAAATTTTTTCTGCTATTTTTTAGTAGTGAACTAAAACATTTCTTCCAAGTGTCTATTAATAGGTTATTTAAATGTCTTTTTTCCAATTTGAAATGCCATCACTGTAGATGTTTTCTCATTTCTTTGTATTAATAGCTTCGCTCTTATCATATTTTTAATTTTGCTTGTTTTTAAAATCTTAATAACATCATAAAGGCTATTTTTGTATGTAACTTCAAATAAACTTAAACAGCTACATGATAGCCTTTTAGTGGCTGTAAAGTGATTCACTGATTTCCTTGATGCTGAAAATTTAGACTATTTCTTTGCTTTCCAATACATTTGCTCACATACATGCACACACAATGGCAATACCAATAAAAACCCTTAGTGTGAAATGATGTTAAAATTTAGGTTATTTATGTGGAAAGATGTCTAGAAATAGAAATGCTGTTTGCTAAAATGTGAGCCATCTCTTGGTACTTGACAAAACTTTACGAAGTCTCTATGAAAGACAAATTAATCTACATTCATTCCTCCATTTCTCCAGAACTTTGAGGGCTTTTGTGTTCAGTTCAGTTCAGTTGCTCAGTCGTGTCCAACTCTTTGCAACCCCATGGATAGCAGCACGCCAGGCCTCCCTGTCCACCACCATGAGTGATCCCGGAGTCCACCCAAACCCATGCCAATTGAGTTGGTGATGCCATCCAATCATCTCATCCTCTGTTGTCCCCTTCTCCTCCTGCCCCTAATCTTTCCCAGCATCAGGGTCTTTTCAAATGAGTCAGCTCTTCATATCAGGTGGCCCAAGTATTGGAGTTTCAGCTTCTACATCAGTCCTTCCAATGAACACTCAGGACCGATCTCCTTTAGGATGGACTGGTTGCATCTCCTTGCAGTCCAAGGGACTCTCAAGAGTCTTCTCCAACACCACACTTTAAAAGCATCAATTCTTCAGTACTCAGCTTTCTTTACAGTCCAACTCTCACATCCATACATGACCACTGGAAAAACCATAGCTTTGACTAGATGGACTTTTGTTGGCGAAATGATGTCTCCGCTTTTTAATATGCTGTCTAAGTTGGTCATAACTTTCCTTCTACGAAGTAAGCATCTTTTAATTTCATGGCTGCAGTCACCATCTGCAGTGATTTTGGAGCCCCCCAAAATAAAGTCCACCACTTTCCACTGTTTCCCCAACTATTTGCCATGAAGTGATGGGACCAGATACCATGATCTTCGTTTTCTGAATGTTGAGCTTTAAGCCAACTTTTTCAATCTCCTCTTTCACTTTCAGCAAGAGGCTCGTTAGTTCTTCTTCACTTTCTGCTAGGGTGGTATCATCTGTATATCTGAGGTTATTGATATTTCTCCTGGCAATCTTGATTCCAGCTTGTGCTTCCTCCAACCCAGCGTTTCTCATGGTGTACTCTGCATATAAGTGCTTTTTGTGTTTTACCTGCTAAAAGGAAAAACCCACGCCTACTTTTAATGCTCAAGAAAACTAGCTACTTTTAAAATTTTTCTGCTAAAGAGGCTGCACCACTCTGCTCATCATGACCCCTGGATGGCTTGTGTTTTCACACCATGTCTTTGGTTGGTGTAGGATCTGTACACATACTGTTCACACTGCAGTGCATTGACCCCACATTTAAGAGCATGGTATCTGGAAACCACCAGTCCAAGGACACAGTGCGCTGCCTTGTGGGATGCTGTTTCTGGACACCCACAGCAGGTATTCTAAACAGGAGTATATATTCCCAATGGTACTTTGGGCTGGATGCAGAATATATCCTGGTATTGCCAGTTCCTGATCTGCATGTATTATACAAACTAAAAGTTAGAGACAAGGGATCTTCTTCCAGATTATTCTTAAATCTGTACTTGGCCTTTTCTGCCACATCCCCCACAGTGATCTTCACATGTCAAGGAACAGGAAGAGAAAGAAAAATTCAACCACACATTTCATTGCAGGTCAGGAGGCCTCCTGCGGTCAGGAGGCCTCAAACAATCACACGCACAGCTGTACGAGTCCTGCAGGCAGGCTAAAAAGCCATCAGAGGGGTTTTTGGATTGAAACACCCTTTCAAATGCAGAAGACTAAAGCCCTGAATTGACTTTTTCCAGAGAATGTCAGAAGAGTGGAAAAGCAGAACACAAAAACCAGCAGATTTTTGTTGGGGTACATGCTTAGGAATTTCCAGAGGAGCCCCTGAAGTCTGAGCACGCCTTGCGTATGTCAGCTTCCTTCCTCATGACCTTGTCACGGGCGGGATTCCTCACATTGGCTTCCGGCACTGGGCCAAAGCAATGTCAGTCAAAAGGAAACAGCCTGTTTCCCAGAAAGTGTCCTGGAGGAGAGCTGTTCACCCTATTTTCTGCAAATTAGAGTGATGTTGCCTACAAATGTGCTAGAGCGCATCTTCAAATGAAAGAGCAGCATGGCTGAGCACCATGCATAGCTTAATTGAAAGAGTATTTTGGGAGGAGAGCACCATATGCTTTATATTTGCATCTAGACTATAAATATCCCAGTAACAACTTGAGTCCATAAATACTGTATTCAGAATGCTTGGCTGGAAACATCTTTCACTACTCACAGTCATCTGTTTACCAGTGTGATTTTTCATTGCCCTCCTCATTGTGCAGAATTATCCTCATGATCAGGGTCATGTTGGGAAACACGTGGGTGCCCACAGATCCAGGAATGGCTGGGTGGCCTATCCTCTGCAGCCTGTGCTCTGAACCTGGCTCTCAGGCCATCTCAAGCCTGAAAGGGACAGATGGCACTTCTTTAGCTAAATCTTGGGAAGAAAGACATGTAATCTTTAACAAAACTTTAAAAAGACTGAAGTAAAAGAAGAGCTCTGTGCATTTGCAAAATTAGCCTTTATCCAGTGTGTTCCATGTGACAAGTACAGTAATAAGAACTTTCTATTTCTCATTTTCACTACAAATTTCTGTTGCTGGTATTACCTGTATTCCACCAATAGGAAAGCCAATGCTTGGCAAAGTTAAGAAGCTCACCGTGATCAGCCAGGGTTCTAACCTGAAGTTTACTAACACCAAGCCTTACTATAACTAGAGAAAAACAGACAGCCCCAAAGCACTACCATCTCTATGTGCCAAAAGATTAGAAATGACCACTTTAGCTTTCTGAAAGCTGAACAAGCACATTTACAGAGTGAGTTAACATGCACACTCTTATTTTCTGCTTAGCATTCTCCAAAAAAATATTTAGAAAATGTGTTAGTGTCTCCATTTGCCAGACAAGAGAAGTGATGCTCAGAGAGGGAAAGTGAGGGGACAGGGGCAAATGAGTTGCATGACCTGAATTTTGCTTTCCCAATATCATACTATCCTAATCTAAGACACAGTGGGATAGCTCTCCCCTATAACTGAGCATCTTGGGACCAGGCCCACTGTCCTCCACATTCTTTCCTGCCCTGCCTGACTACTCTCTAACAATCTCAGCAGGGAGTTTATCTGATAGAGAGCCTCTCTCTTCTCATGTCCCAACCCAACCACTCCTCAGAGTCCAAAATGTCCCAGGATCAGTTAAAATGGCAAATCTAGGAAGCTAACATCAGGAAGCTTGAAAGACACTGATTGACATCAGCCAAAATCAAGGGAGAATGGATAGATATCCTTAGGAAATTTTAGGAAGCAAAAATGTTGATATGGTTGATAATATGTGCGTGTTGAGAATGAAAGCCCACCATGGGCCTGGCAATCCTGCAGTCTTACCAAGAGTCCTTGGCTGCCTGGCAGGTCAGTCTGGATGATGAGAGATTTCTGAGGCACCTAAGCATGTCAAAGTAACCATGGAGTGACCTATCATGCAACTACTGTTTGCTGCAACATCTGCTATTTGCTCAGAAAGCCATGGGCTTTTGGCCAGGGTTCTTCAGCTGCAACACAAACTCACTATGTGTGTGGCATGGATCTGTGCCCATTATAGCCTCTGTGTGCTTGGGGACAAAGAACATAGCATAACTATGTTTACACGACAGCTGCTGCTATTACTGTAATAGTCTTTCATCTCTGGTCCAAGTGTCTGGTTTTTCTATTTCATGTAACTAACTTGTTAGCTTGTAAGTAAGATAGAACCTCAGACCTTCGCAAGGAGCAACCCTCCCAACTACGCTCTAACTGTGTCTTTTGAAAGAGCCCAGAGGACATTCTTATCACCAAGGCTATTTGGAGAGGAGAGTATTAGAGTCCCTGGAAGGCTCTGTCTTGGTTCTTCTCTGCAGAACAGGAACAGGTAGGAGGGGGGACCAAGGAGTAGGTCCCTGATTTAAATGGATGTCTGGCTCTAAGTGAGTGATCACACCATCATGGTTATCCAAGTCATTAAGATCTTTTTTGTACACTTCTTCTGTGTATTCTTGCCACCTCTTCTTAATATCTTCTGCTTCTGTTAGGTCCACATGGTTTCTCTGTTTTATTGTGCCCATCTTTTCATGAAATGTTCCCTTGGTATCTGTAATTTTCTTGAAGAGATCTCTAGTCTTTCAAATTCTAGTGTTTTTCTCTATTTCTTTGCATTGTTCACTTAGGAAGGCTTTCTTATCTCTCCTTTCTGTCCTTTGGAGCTCTGCATTCAGATGGATATATATTTCCTTTTCTTCTTTGCCTTTCACTCTTTTCTCAGATATTTGTAAGGCCTCTTCAGACAACCATTTTGCTTTGTTGCATTTCTGTTTCTTGAGGTTGCTTTTGATCACTGCCTCCTGTACAATGTTACAGACCTCTGTCCCTAATTCTTTAGGCACTCTATCAGATTTAATCCCTTGAATCTATTTGTCACTTCCACTGTATAATCATAAGGGATTTCAGTTCAGTTCAGTTCAGTCCAGTCACTCAGTCATGTCCGACTCTTTGCAACTTCATGAATCGCAGCACACCAGGCCTCCCTGTCCGTCACCAACTCCCGGAGTTCACTCAAACTCACGTCCATCGAGTCGGTGATGCCATCAAGCCATTTCATCCTCTGTTGTCCCCTTCTCCTGCTCCCAATCCCTCCTAGCATCAGAGTCTTTTCCAATGAGTCAACTCTTCCCATGAGGAGCCAAATTACTGGAATTTCAGCTTCAGCATCACTCCCTCCAAAGAAGTCCCAGGGCTGATCTCCTTCAGAATGGACTGGTTGGATCTCCTTGCCATCCAAGGGACTCTCAAGAGTCTTCTCCAACACCACAGTTCAAAAGCATCAATTCTTCAGTGCTCAGCTTTCTTCACAGTCCAACTCTCACAACCATACATGACCACAGGAAAAACCATAGCCTTGACTAGACGGACCTTAGTTGGCAAAGTAATGTCTCAGCTTTTGAATATGCTATCTAGGTTGGTCATAACTTTTCTTCCAAGGAGTAAGTGTCTTTTAATTTCATGGCTGCAATCACTGTCTGCAGTGATTTTGGAGCCCCAAAATATAAAGTCTGACACTGTTTCCACTCTTTCCTCATCTATTTCCCATGAAGTGATGGGACCAGATGCCATGATCTTCATTTTCTGAATGTTGAGTTTTAAGCCAACTTTTTCACTTTCCTCTTTCACTTTCATCAAGAGGCTTTTTAGTTCCTCTTCACTTTCTGCCATAAGGGTGGTGTCATCTGCATATCTGAGGTTATTGATATTTCTCCCAGCAATCTTGATTTCAGCTTGTGTTTCTTCCAGTCCAGCGTTTCTCATGAGGTACTCTGCATAGAAGTTAAATAAGCAGGGTGACAATATACAGCCTTGACGTACTCCTTTTCCTATTTGGAACCAGTCTGTTGTTCCATGTCTGGTTCTAACTGTTGCTTCCTGACCTGCATATAGGTTTCTCAAGAGGTAGGTCAGATGCTCTGGTATTCCCATCTCTTTCAGAATTTCACACCTAAATGGCCTAATGGTTTCCCCTACTTTCTTCAATTTAAGTCTGAATTTTGCAATAAGGAGTTCATGAGCTGAGCCACAGCCAGTTCCTGGTATTGTTTTTGCTGACTGTATAGAGTTTCTTCATCTTTAACTACAAAGAATGTTATCAATCTGATTTCAGTGTTGGTCATCTGGTGATATTCATGTGTAGAGTCATTTCTTGTGTTGTTGAAAGAGGGTGTTTACTACAAGCTGTGCATTCTCTTGGCAAAACATTGTTAGCCTTTGCCCTGCTTCATTTTGTACTCCAAGGCCAAACTTGCCTGTTACTTCAGGTATCCCTTGACTTCCTGCCATTGCAGTCCAGTCTTCTATGATGAAAAGGACATCTTCTTTTGGTGTTAGTTCTAGAAGGTCTTCAGTCAGTCAATCAGTTCAGTTGCTCAGTCATGTCCAACTCTTTGCGACCCCATGAATCACAGCACACCAGGCCTCCCTGTCCATCACCAACTCCCAGAGTTCACTCAAACTTACAGCCATTGAGTCGGTGATGCCATCCAGCCATCTCATCCTCTGTCATCCACTTTTCCTCCTGCCCCCAATCCCTCCCAGCATCAGAGTCTTTTCCAACGAATCAACTCTTCGCATGAGGTGGCCAAAGTACTGGAGTTTCAGCTTTAGCATCATTCCTTCCAAAGAAATCCCAGGGCTGATCTCCTTCAGAATGGACTGGTTGGATCTCCTGGCAGTCCAAGGGACTCTCAAGAGTCTTCTCCAACACAACAGTTCAAAAGCATCAATTCTTCAGTGCTCAGCCTTCTTCACAGTCCAACTCTCACATCCATACATGACCACAGGAAAAACCATAGCCTTGACTAGACAGACCTTAGTCGGCAAAGTAATGTCTCAGCTTTTGAATATGCTATCTAGGTTGGTCATAACTTTTCTTCCAAGGAGTAAGTGTCTTTTAATTTCATGGCTACAGTCACCATCTGCAGTGATTTTGGAGCCCAAAAATATAAAGTCTGACACTGTTTCACTCTTTCCCCATCTATTTCCCATAAAGTGATTGGACCAGATGCCATGATCTTCGTTTTCTGAATGTTGAGCTTTCAGCCAACTGTTTCACTCTCCTCTTTCACTTTCATCAAGAGGCTTTTTAGTTCCTCTTCACTTTCTTCCATAAGGGTGGTGTCATCTGCATATCTGAGGTTATTGATATTTCTCCTAGCAATCTTGATTCCAGCTTGTGCGTCTTCCAGTCCAGTGTTTCTCATGATGTACTCTGCATAGAAGTTAAATAAGCAGGGTGACAATATATAGCCTTGACGTACTCCTTTTCCTATTTGGAGGTATACATAAAACCATTCAGCTTCACCTTCTTTGGCATTAGTGATTGTAACATAGACGTGGATTACTGTGATATTGAATGGTTTGCCTTGGAAATGAAATGAGGTCATTCTGTCATTTTTGAGGTTGCACCCAAGTATTATATTTTGGACTCTTTTGTTGATTATGAAGGCTACTCCATTTTTCTATGGGATTCTTGCCCACAGTAGTAGATATAATGGTCATTTGAATGTAATGTACATATAATGTCCATCCCCATGCACTTTAGTTCACTGATTCCTAAAATGTCAATGTTCACTCTTGCCATCTCCTGTTGACCACTTCCAATTTACCTTGATTCATGGACCTAACATTCCAGGTTCCTATGCAATACTGTTCTTTACAGCATCAGACTTTACTTTCATCACCAGACGGATACACAACTGGGCATCATTTCCACTTTGGCTCAGCCTCATCATTCCTTCTGGAGCTATTTCTCTCCTCTTCCTCAGTAGCATATTTGACACCTAATGACCTGGAGGATTCATCTTTCAGTGTCATATCTTTTTGCTTTTTCATACTGCTTATGGGGTTCTCAAGGCAAAAATGATGAAGTGGTTTGCCATTCTCTTCTCCAGTGGACCATGTTTTGTTAAAACTCTCCTCCATGACCCTTCCTTTTTTTTTTTTTTTTTTTAATGTGTGGCCCTACATGGCATGGCTCCTAGTTTCATTGAATTATAGAAGACTATGATCCATGTGATCATTTTGGTTAGTTTTCTGCGGTTGTGGTTTTCATCTGTCTGCCTTCTAATGGATAAGCATAAGAGGCTTTTGCAGGCTCCCCGATGGGAAATACTAGCTGAAGGAAAACTGGGTCTTGCTTTGGTGCACACTTCCATGCTCAGTACATTTTACTCCAATTTTCTGCTGATGGCTGGGGCTATGCTCCTTCCCTGTAATCTGGTCTGATGCAGCCCAGTCCTAGAATCTGCAGTCTTTAGCAAGCTACAAGCCCTATGGTAAGGGTAATTATCCCTACCATAATTCTGATTATTCCAATTTTTAATTTCCCACTAGAATTATGAGTCCTGTAGGACAAAGGATGATTTTTTTGCCTCTGTATTTCCAGGAACTGCAAGAACGTTCTGCACATAGAGACGGAATGAATGAATGGACATGTACCAGCACAGTGACACTATAAAGATGAATAAGAGAAGAGACTGGCACATAGTTCATATTGACCTTGCCTCCTTGTGATAAACACATTGTTTTCTAAATGTCCATTTAGAAGACTCAGTTCTGGGACATTGATGAGCAGTAAACTGATTTTGGCATATAGGTAACAGACTTGGGTCTAGGGGTGGGTGACAGACTCAGGTCTGGAGTTGGGTGACATACTCAGGACTGCAGAGGTGGGTGAGCAGACTCAGGACTAGGGATGGGTTACCAACTCACATCTGAGAGTGGGTGAGAAGTGGGTTCAGGTCTGAGATTTGAGTTAAGAGCTATAACTTTGATTTGGGGCTCAATTGTGACTCCTTTTAAATGAACCTGGAGGGCATTAAAACTTATAAATAAGTTTTATATGAACTTATTGGCTAATGAATCTATTTGGATCCTTGGATCCCTAAGATTTATTAACTTAGAGGCAGACCTTCCTGATGCCCCTAAGGCATCTGTAACTGATGCTTGTTATAATCTCATGCCTTCCTTGCCTCTGACATAACTGTGAGCCCTGCCATGCTTGCATCTTTGTGACTTTGGAAGTCAAGTGTGTCTTTGGAAGCCTGACTATAAACAAAGTTAGTGGAGGTGATGGGATTCTGGTTGAGCTATTTCAAATCCTAAAAGATGATGCTGTTAAAGGGTTGCACACAACATGCCAGAAAATTTGGAAAACTCAGCCGTGGCCACGGGACTGGAAAAGGTCAGTTTTCATTCCAATCCAAAAGAAAGGCAATGCCAAAGAATGCTCAAACTACTCAAATGGGTTCATTTCACATGCTAGCTCAAAATCCTCCAAGCTCAGCTTCAACATTCTGTGAATCAAATGTACCAGCTGGATTTAGGAAAGGCAGAGGAACCAGAGATCAAATTGCCAACATCCATTCGATCATAGAAAAGGCAAGGGAATTCCAGAAAAATACCTGTTTCATTGACTTCACTAAAACCTTTGACTGTGTGGATCACAAATCATGGAATATTCTTAATGATGGGAATACCAGACCACCTGCCTTCTGAGAAATCTGTATGCAGGTCAAGAAGCAACAGTTAGAACCAGACATGAAGCAATGGACTGGCTCAAAATTAGAAAAGGAGTATGTCAAGGTTGCATATTGTCACCCTGTTTATTTAACTTCTGTGCAGAGTACATTATGCAAAATGCCAGGCCAGATGAAGCACAAACTGGAATCAAGATTGCTCAGAGGAATATCAATAACCTCACATATGCAGATGACATCACCCTTATTGCAGAAAGTGAAGAGGAACAAAAGGTGAAAGTGAAAAAGGAGAGTGAAAAACCTGGGTTAAAACTCAACATTCAAGAAACAAAGATCATGGCATCCAGTTCTATCACTTCATGGCAAATAGATGGGGAAACAATGGAAACAGTGACCGACTTTATTTTTCTTGGGCTCCAAAATCACTGCAGTTTGTGAATGCAGCCTTGAAATTTAAAGACACTCATTCCTTGGAAGAAAATCTATGATAAACCTAGAGAGCACATTAGAAACCAGAGACATTACTTTGCTGACAAAGGTCTGCCTAGTCAAAGCTATGGTTTTTTCAGTAGTCATTTGTGGATGTCAGAGTTGGATCATAATGAAGGCTGAGCACTGAAGAACTGATCCTTTCAAATTGTGGTGCTGGAGAAGACTCTTGAGAGTTCACTGGACAGCGAAGAGATCAAATGAGTTAATCCTAAAGAAAAACAACCCTGAATGTTTGTTGGAAGGTTTGATGCTGAAGCTAAAACTGAAGCTGCAGTACTTTGGCCACCTGATGTGAAGAGTTAACTTATTGAAAAGACCCTGATGCTGGGCAAGACTGAGGGCAGGAGGAGAGGGGGACAACAGAGGATGAGATGGCTGGATAGCATCATCAAGTCAATGGTCATGTGTTTGAGAAAACTCCAGGAGACAGTAGAGGACAGGGAAGCCTGGTGTGCTGCTGTCCATAGGTCACAAAGAGTCACGAACTGAACAGCAACAGAAAATTAGAATTATTTGCCATGGGCTTTGCCTTGGCATTTCAGAATTTTGGCAAAAGCTTCAAGTTGAGAGCAATGGTGATAAGTATTTCTATATTCCAGTTATATGTTAGGTACTGCTGATCTGGTCCTCTTGACTCATCACTCATCTCTAACTTGAAAGAGTCCATGTGGGCAGACTTCTTTGAAGATTATAGAAAGAGAGGATTTTGTGGCCTGCTTCTATCTCAAGCCAGGTCAAATGAGAGCCCCTCTTTCAAAGAACTTTTTCAGTGTTTTGGGCTTCCCATTACACAATCATTGTGTTCAGGATGAGGGCTGAGATCAAATCTTGTGCATCCCACACTGTTTTAGAAGAGAGCCCCCAATAGTCCTTGGGAGAGGGTGTCAGTTCTCCCCTGGACTGTGAGAAAGTGCACAGCTGAAATAAATGCAGGAGGCAGGGACTGAGCACTTCTATTAGGGTCAAGTGGGTAAAGAATGCAGGAATTTTCTTGGCCTCATCCTTGGTGAGGTTGGTGAGGCTCTGAGTGGTCTGGGTTCCACCTATGTTAACCACCCCCTGCCAAGAGGGTTGCAGCCTAAGGTGAGAAGATTCCTGGATGGGGTTCTGCTTTAGGGCATGGGAAGTGCAGAGAGCCCTGCCAGTAGTTTTAAAAGGACCTATTTATTCGTGAGCCCCAGGAAGGACCAAAGATGCTTCCTGAGACCAAGGGCTTTGACAAGAAAGAACTCCACAGAGAACCAACCAAGTCAAAAGCCTTTTATTTCTTTTCTTCTGATCCCTCTGAGCTGCCCCCAACCCTAAAGGAGCTATATAGAGGTGAAAGCAAGGAGAAAGTAAAGACAAAGAATTAGACAGATGGCACATTAACTGTGCACTGATAAACCTCACCCCAAGTCAGCCTAGAGGAATGAGGGGTAAGGCTTTAAGTTTGTTGTGTGATCATAATTGCAACTTAAGCTCAAACAAATGGCTTCCTTCCTGAAAGTCATCAGAAATCTATAGAATGTAAAATGCCAGAGAGTGATAAGGAAGGGAGGAGTGATGTGTTTGAGGGCCAGTAGTAGAGAACAAAACTCTTTCTTAGCTGCCATCTAGCAAATGTGGTCAATTGAGTAAACCAGTGTTGCAGAAAATATGTCATGTAATATGAAATGATTGAGATGGCATAATGCCAGATAGTATCAAGTGCTTTGAACCAATCAAAAACAGGATGACAGAGAGTGGAGCATGGTGGGGAAGGGGAGGAGGGAGTGCCAGGCAGAGACTCTCTGCAGACCTGAATGAGGGAGCCTGCCATCAGGAAGACCAAGAAAATAGTTCTCCACGCTAAGCATCTTTTGAATCCACTCTCTCCAGAACCACTCTCATGTAAGTCACCTTCATTGCCAACCTGGACAACAGGCAGGACTTCCCAATTGGCTTCCCTGGTTACCAAGTTACAATCCATCCTCTATCCTGCTGTGATCCTTCAGAAATAGCCTGTGCATGCACACCTCTACTTAAACCCTTCAGAAGCCTCCATTCAACCTTAGAATAAAACCTCTAAATCACTGGTGAGGTGTCAGTGGTCCCCAAGTATTCTCACCTGGACTGACTTCCTCTTGACGTCCTTCTTACTTCTCTGTGCCCTGCTCTGGTCAAATATCTTTCAGCTTCTTGAAAAGCCCAAGCTCTCTTTTACTTTCAAGACTTTGCTCATCCTTCATTTATGTATAGGACAATTTTTCCACCATCTTCACAAAGCAAACTCTTTCCCCATCCTCCAGAACTTGTCTGAAGACATCAATACATCAGAGAAGTCTTCCTGGGCCACTGGACAAAGGTATTTGTTCCTATGGCATCATGCGAAGCTTTCTCACTCTATTGCAATTGTGTCTCTAGGACCTGAGCCCCTGGCACCACTGGTTCCTCAGGCTAGGGGCAGTGTCTACCTGGTCACCTGCTCATCTTCTGGTGGCCAACTACAGCAACACTTAAAGAATATTTGTTGAACAAAGGACAGAGTAAAGAGATGGATGTAAACCATCAGAGACAGGGACATGCCCAGGTGAAGGCTCCAGGTAAGAAGGTTCACAGGCTGAGGAGAGTCTTTACTTGGTGGACAGGAAAAAAAGCCCCCACTTCCTTGTGGTTACCACAGTCAGTGGCAGTCAGGGCCTCTACCACATGGCCTCTTTGAGCTCTGCTTCATCATGACGTGGAGGGTGAATGTCAGTCCCCACCTCTCCTCAGAAAGGTCCAGGACAGAGCCTTAGTGACAGAGACAGGCACCCTTGGAGCTCTGCCTGAGCCAAGATGAGGGGTGAGTAGCAGGAGGGCTGCTGAGGGGCCTGGATTTAAAGTAGAGGTACACAGATTGAGACGTTTCCTGGATTGGGCCTCTTTTGCAATTTTTGAGCTTGACTGAGCAATAATTTTGAGGATTAAGGGACCTAGATATCTTAAGTCATGTAATCAATGTAAAAAAAATTGAAGCCAGACTGTCAAGTATCAAAAGTAAACTCTTAACCTGGTGTAAAGGTGAACAGAACTAGTCCTTGGTCTTATACTGCTGACACTTTGACTCCCAGCTGCAATTCCCAACTTCACCCTCAGTTTTGCCAATGAAAATGCACGAAGTTCTACAAGACCCCAAGAAGTTCAGGAAGGATGAGTGACTTTTGGTTTTTGTTCCAACATGTAGTCTGGAGATCATCAATCTTGTCCTTGAAACAAATGAAAGCTAGGCAAAGTAAAAATTAACAACTTTTTAAAGAATCATCACAGAGCCAAGGTTGCAAGACTGTCACTCCAAAATATGTGGGGACAGGTACATCCAGGAAGAAAGAACTGAGATCATCTTATCCAAATGGGTCAAAAGCTACTGGAATCATAAAGTGGTAGGAACACTAAAAGGGTAATTTTGATGAATTACTAGAGGCTGGGTGTGGACTAGCATGAAAGGGAGAAATCTCTAGGGGCCACAATCTTAAAATTACTCCGTTTAACTTTGGCCTTTATATTTGGAGACCCTACTATATTCTCATAGTGAAGATTCTAGAAAGACTTATCTCCTAACTTTGGCAGGGGGAAGCAAAGAGTAACTATAATGAAATATGCATGGACCCTTCTTCGTGACAAAGATCTACTATCCAGGAGACCACATTAGTTCAGTTCAGTTCAGTCGCTCAGTCGTGTCCAACTCTTTGCGACCCCATGAATCACAGCATGCCAGGCCTCCCTGTCCAACACCAACTCTCAGAGTTCACTCAGATTCACGTCCATCGAGTCAGTGATGCCATCCAGCCATCTCATCCTCTGTCATCCCCTTTTCCGACTGCCTCCAATCCCTACCAGCATCAGAGTCTTTTCCAATGAGTCAACTCTTCGCATGAGGTGGCCAAAGTATTGGAGTTTCAGCTTTAGCATCATTCCTTCCAAAGAAATCCCAGGGCTGATCTGCAGAATGGACTGGGTGGATCTCCTGGCAGTCCAAGGGACTCTCAAGAGTCTTCTCCAACACCACAGTTCAAAAGCATCAATTCTTCAGCGCTCAACCTTCTTCACAGTCCAACTCTCACATCCATACATGACCACTGGAAAAACCATAGCCTTGACTAGACGGACCTTAGTCGGCAAAGTAATGTCTCTGCTTTTGAATATGCTATCTAGGTTGGTCATAACTTTTCTTCCAAGGAGTAAGCGTCTTTTAATTTCATGGCTGCAGTCACCATCTGCAGTGATTTTGGAGCCCCAAAAATAAACTCTGACACTGTTTCCACTGCTTCCCCATCTATTTGCCATGAAGTGATGGGACCAGATGCCATGATCTTCGTTTTCTGAATGCTGAGCTTTAAGCCAACTTTCTCACTCTCCCCTTTCACTTTCATCAAGAGGCTTTTTTGTTCCTCTTCACTTTCTGTCATAAGGGTGGTGTCATCTGCATATCTAAGGTTATTGATATTTCTCCCGGCAATCTTGATTTCAGCTTGTGTTTCTTCCAGTCCAACGTTTCTCATGATTTACACTGCATAGAAGTTAAATAAGCAGGGTGACAATATACAACCGTGACGTACTCCTTTTCCGATTTGGAACCAGTCTGTTTTTCCATGTCCAGTTCTAACTGTTGCTTCTTGACCTGCATACAGATTTCTCACGAGGCAGGTCAGGTGGTCTGGTATTCCCATCTCTTTCAGAATTTTCCACAGTTTATTGTGATCCACACAGTCAAAGGCTTTGGCATAGTCAATAAAGCAGAAATAGATGTTTTTCTGGAACTCTCTTGCTTTTTCCATGATCCAGCGGATGTTGGCTATTTGATCTCTGGTTCCTCTGCCTTTTCTAAAACATCTGGAAGTTCACGGTTCACGTATTGCTGAAGCCTGGCTTCGAGAATTTTGAGCATTACTTCACTAGCATGTGAGATGAGTGCAATTGTGCGGTAGTGTGAGCATTCTTTGGCATTGCCTTTCTATGGAATTGGAATGAAAACTGACCTTTTCCAGTCCTGTGGCCACTGCTGAGTTTTCCAAATTGGCTGGCATATTGAGTGCAGCACTTTCACAGCATCATCTTTCAGGATTTGAAATAGCTCCACTGGAATTCCATCACCTCCACTAGCTTAGTTCCTAGTGATGCTTTCTAAGGCCCACTTGACTTCACATTCCAGGATGTCTGGCTCTAGATGAGTGATCACACCATCGTGATTATCTGGGTGGTGAAGATCTTTTTTGTACAGTTCTTCTGTGTATTCTTGCCACCTCCTCTTAATATCTTCTGCTTTTGTTAGGTCCAGAGCATTTCTGTCCTTTATCAGGCCCATCTTTGCATGAAATGTTCCCTTGGTATCTCTAATTTTCTTGAAGAGATCTCTAGTCTTTCCCATTCTGTTCTTTTCATCTATTTCTTTGCAATGATTGCTGATGAAAGCTTTCTTAGCTCTTCTTGCTATTCTTTGGAATTCTGCATTCAGATGCTTATATCTTTCCTTTTCTCCTTTGCTTTTCGCTTCTCTTCTTTTCACAGCTATTTGTAAGGCCTCCCCAGACAGCCATTTTGCTTTTTTGCATTTCTTGTCCATGAGGATAGTCTTGATCCCTGTCTCCTGTACAATGTCATGAACCTCATTCCATACTTCATCAGGCACTCTATCTATCCGATCTAAGCCCTTAAATCTATTTCTCACTTCCACTGTATAATCATAAGGGATTTGATTTAGGTCATACCTGAATAGTCAGCTGGTTTTCCCTACTTTCTTCAATTTGAGTCTGAATTTGGCAATAAGGAGTTCATGATCTGAGCCACAGTCAGCTCCTGGTCTTGTTTTTGTTGACTGTATAGAGCTTCTCCATCTTTGGCTGCAAAGAATATAATCAATCTGATTTTGGTGTTGACCATCTGGTGATGTCCATGTGTAGAGTCTTCTCCTGTGTTGTTGGAAGAGGGTGTTTGCTATGACCAGTGCATTTTCTTGGCAAAACTCTATTAGTCTTTGCCCTGCTTCATTCTGCATTCCAAGGCCAAATTTGCCTGTTACTTCAGGTGTTTCTTGACTTCCTACTTTTCCATTGCAGTCTTCTATAATGAAAAGGGCATCTTTTTGGGGGGTGGGGGGGTGGGGGGGAGGGTGTTAGTTCTAAAAGGTCTTGTAAGTCTTCATAGAACCATTCAACTTCAGCTTCTTCAGCGTTACTGGTTGGGGCATAGACTTGGATTACCGTGATATTGAATGGTTTGCCTTGGAGACGAAGAGAGATCATTCTGTCGTTTTTGAGATTGCATCCAGGTACTGCATTTCAGACTCTTTTGTTGACCATGATGGCTACTCCATTTCTTCTGAGCGATTCCTGTCCGCAGTAGTAGATATAATGGTCATCTGAGTTAAATTCACCCATTCCAGTTCATTTTAGTTCACTGACTCCTAGAATGTCGACGTTCACTCTTCCCATCTCTTGTTTGACCACTTCCAATTTGCCTTGATTCATGGACCTGACATTCCAGGTTCCTATACAATATTGCTCTTTACAGCATCGAACCTTGCTTCTATCACTAGTCACATCCACAACTGGGTATTGTTTTTGCTTTGGCTCCATCCCTTCATTCTTTCTGGAGTTGTTTCTCCACTGATCTCCGGTAGCATATTGGGCACCTAATGACCTGGGGAGTCCCTCTTTTGGTATCCTATCATTTTGCCTTTTTCTACTGTTCATTGGGTTCTCAAGGCAAGAATAGTGAAGTTGTTTGCCATTCCCTTCTCCAGTGGGCCACATTCTGTCAGACCTCTCTACCATGACCCGCCCGTCTTGGCTTGCCCTGCAGGCATGGCTTGGTTTCATTGACTTAGACAAGGCTGTGGTCCTAGTGTGATTAGATTGACTAGTTTTCTGTGAGTATAGTTTCAGTGTGTCTGCCCTCTGATGCCCTCTTGCAACACCTACCATCTTACTTGGGTTTCTCTTATCTTGGGCGTGGGGTATCTTTCACAGGTGTTCCACCAAAGCGCAGCCCCTGCTCCTTACCTTGAATGAGGGGTATCTCCTCACAGCCGCCTTTCCTGACCTTCAACGTTGGATGGTTCCTCTTGGCCCTTGAAGACCATGTCCTTATCTCACATGGGAAAAGGAAATTCCTACCACTTAACCTTCTCCGACCTCTTGCATCATCTAAGGAAGGGTGAGGAACATAGCTCACAGGACTAAGGGTTTCAAGAATATAAATTGTAAACACTGTATCCAATGAAAAGACAAGGGTGATGGTGGGGAGAAAAGGGTAAAATGTGTACCAAAGTAATATGCTAATTACTTCAGAGACACAGGTTCACACAAGAAAAATAGATGACTTGAATAACTATCATCTATCAACATTTAAATCAACTATTTAAAACCTTCCAAAAAAAGAGAAGCAAGTCCAGGTGTATTCACTGATGAATTCTGAAAATATTTAGGAAGACATAATACTAATTCTGCACACAATCTTCCAGATAGAGAAGCAGAAGAAATACTTGATCATCTATGAGACTCAGTACAGTTCAGTCACTCAGCCATGTCCAACCCTTCACGACCTGTGGACTGTAGCACACCAGGCTTCCCTGTCCATCACTAACTCCCAGAGCATGCTCAAACTCGTGTCTATCGAATCAGTAATGCCATCCAAACATTTCATCCTCTGTAGTCCCTTTCTCCTGCCTTCAATCTTTCCCAGCATCAGGGTCTTTTCCAATGAGTCAGTTCTTCACATCAGGTGGTCAAATATTGGAGCTTCAGCTTCAGCATCAATCCTTCCAATGAATATTCAAAACTGATTTCCTTTAGGATTGATTGGTTTGATATTCTTGCAGTCCAAGGGACTCTCAAGAGTCTTCTCCAACACCATAGTTCAAAAGCATCAATACTTTGGTGCTGAGCTTTCTTTATGGCCCAACTCTCACATCCATACATGACTACTGGAGAAATGATAGCTTTGACTAGATGGATCTTTGTTGGCAAAGTAATGTCTCTACTTTTTAATTTGCTATCTAGGTTTGTTATAGTTTTTCATCCAAGGAGCAAGCGTCTTTTAGTTTTGTGGCTGCAGTCACCATCTGCAGTGATTTGGGATCCCAAGAAAATATAGTCTTTCACTGTTTCTCTTGTTTCCCCATCTATTTCCCATGGGGTAATGGGACCGAATGCCAAGATCTTCATTTTTTGAATGTTAAGTTTTAAACCAGCTTTTTCACTCTGGCTTTTTAAGTTCCTCTTCACTTTCTGGCATAAGGGTGGTGTCATCTGCATATCCGAAGTTATTGATATTTCTCCTGGTAATCTGATTCCAGCTTGTACTTCATCCAGCCCAGCGTTTCTCATGATGTACTCTGCATAGAAGTTAAATAAGCAGGGTGACAATATACAGCCTTGACGTACTCCTTTTTCTATTTGGAACCAGTCTGTTGTTTCATGTCCAGTTCTATCTGTTGCTTCCTGACGTGCATATAGATTTTTCAGGAGACAGGTCAGGTCGTCTGGTATTTTCCATCTCGTTCAGAATTTTCTGCAGTTTTTTGTGATCCACACAAAGCTTTGGCATAGTCTTTAAAGCAGAAGTAGATGTTTTTCTGGAACTCTCTTGCTTTCTCTATGATCCAACAGATATTGGCAATTTGATCTCTGGTTCCTCTGCCTTTTCCGAATTCAGCTTGAACATTGGGAAGTTCTCAGTTCAGGTACTGTTGAAGCTTTGCTTGAACAATTTTGAGCATTACCTTGCTAGCGTGTGAAATGAGTGCAATTGTGCGGTAGTTTGAACATTCTTTGGCATTGTTTTTATTTGAGATTGGAATAAAAACTGACCTTTTCCAGTACTGTGGCCACTGCTGAGTTTTCCTAATTTACTGGCATATTGACTGTAGCACTTTCACAGCATTATCTTTTAGGATTTGAAATAGCTGAACAAGAATTCCATGACTTCCACTAGTTTTATTCGTACAGATGCTTCCTAAGGCATCACATTTCAGGATGTCTAGCTCTAGGTGAGTGATCACACTATTGTGGTTACCTGTTCATTAAGATCTTTTTGTATAGTTCTTCTGTGTATTCTTGCCACCTCTTCTTAATAGCTTCTGCTTCTGTTAGGTCCATATCGTCTGTCCTTTATTGTGCCCATTTTGCCATGAAATGTTCCCTTGGTATCTCTAATTTTCTTGAAGAGACCTCTACTCTTTCCTGACCAGCGTGAGGAACTCCGCCCATGGCAAAGGTCATGAGGAAGGAGGCTTGGCATACGCAAAGGCGTGACCAAGCCTCAGGAAACCCCCTGTTCCCGAGCATCTACCCCAAAACCAAAGTCTGTTTTATGCTCTCCCCCATAACCGTTTCTCTCAGAGGAGTAAACGTGCAGCTCCAAGGCAATAAAAATTTCTGGGCGTGACAAGAGTGTTTCAGCTTACGGACTCCTCTGAAGGTTATCTAGCCCACCTGTATAGGTTGGTCTGGCCACATGTGATTGTTTACAGCCTCCCAATCTGAGAGGCATGAGATGTTTTAGACTTACTAAAGGCAAATTCTTTTGGGGAGTTGGAAATTATTAGTATAGTGGGTTGGTTAGGAATTATATTGGTGAATGGCTTTTCATTTGTTGTGCCAATAATTGCTGCTAATTCCCTACCCTGGGTGTGACAAGGGTGTCTTAGGTCAAACCTCTCTGCTGACAGACTAGCTTGTGTGACAGGATTATCCATACTCCTGCCACTGCACATGATTGTTTACTACCTCTCAACCATAAACAGCACAGAGAGTTTGGAATATTTTGAAAGTCTTAATTAGCATAGGGCTTTTCTCATTGTTGAGTCAGTGATTGCCTCCAGGCCTCCATATCCTTAGGCACCTGGGAATATATTAATCAATGTATTTGGAATATAGAAAAGGAAATATAGTAGTTTTTTAGGGTTAGCAATACTAGACTTTTTGAGTTAATAAATTTTCTCTTTTGTAATAGATCACTGTACTTTGTTATAAATCACTGTGTCCTTGCTATGTAAAAATGTAACTTTATCAATATCTTAAGACTAAATAGATCTTAAGGGGAACATTGGTGAAAGGATTTTCATTTGTTGGGTTGATGTTTGCTGCTAAATCTCCATGTTCCCTGCCCTTATAATGAATATAACTAACATATAGGAGAAATAAGCATTAACCTTTAAGCATATAGGAGAAATAAGTATTAACCTTTAAGATTAATCATGTTAACCTTGGGTTAAATAAATTCCTTTCTTGATTGTAACTCACTACACCCTCACCCTATAAGAATGTAACTTTATTTGGAGGGTGGTGCCTGGTTTAAGAAAAAACACCCTTGGAAGAAATAAGTTTTTTGATTATCAGAAAGAAAGGATCATAAAATGTCAGCAGGTCTCACTCATGGCCAGAAGATGATGTAAAATCCCTAAGACCTTTTTATGTGAAGCACCTGATTTTGGTAAAGGTCAGGACTGCTGACCCCCACGTGACTCTGTATTCATCCCTATGTGTAACAAAAGGTATATAAGCAAACCCAGAAATAAAGAAATCGGATGAGTTTCTGGAAAGACTGATTCCCCCATGTCGTTTCTTTCTTACTCCCCGTTTTTCTGACTGAATTCCCATCTGGAGCATGGATGCTATTCCACGTAAACCAAGTTATTCAGCCTCTTTTTCTCCACTAATATTCCTCCTACACTATCCGTTTCTAATCTCTCTCTATATCTGTAATTAAATATGTATTTTTCCAAGGACGCCGACGCTGTCCCACCTTCGAATTCCCTGGATCCACCAGGGCTGGACCCCAGCACTTTCCCATTCTGTTGTTTCCCTCTATTTCTTTGCATTGATCACTGAGGAAAACTATCTTATCTGTTCTTGCTATTCTTTGGAACTCTGCATTCAGATGAGTGTATTTTTCCTTTTCTCCTTTACCTTTTGCTTCTCTTCTTTTCTCAGCTATTTGTAAGGCCTCCTCAGACAGCCATTTTTCCTTTTTGCATTTCTCTTTCTTGGGGAGGATCTATCTCCTATACAATGTCACATAACTCCATCCATAGCTCTTCAAGCACTCTATCAGATCTAATACCTTGAATCTATTTATCACTTCCATTATATAATCATAAAGGATTTGATTTAGGTCATACCTGAATGGTCCAGTGGTTTTCCCTAATTTCTTCCATTTAAGTCTGAATTGGCAATAAGGAGTTCATGATCTGAGCCACAGTAAGCTCCCAGTCTTGTTTTGGCTGACTATGTAGAGCTTCCCCATCTTTGGCTCAAAGAATATGATCAATATGGTTTTGGTATTGACCATTTGGTGATGTCCGTGTTTAGAGTCACCTCTTGTGTTGTTGGAAGAGGGTATTTGCTATAACAAGTGTGTTCTCTTGGCAAAACTCTGTTAGCCTTTGCCTTGCCTCATTTTGCACTCCAAGGCCAGACTTGCCTGTTACTCCCGGTATCTCTTGACTTCCTACTTTTGCATTCCTGTCCCTTTATGATGAAAAGGATATCTTTCTTTGGTGTTAGTTCTAGAAGGTCCTTTAGGTCATTATAGAACTATTCAACTTGAACTTCTTTGGCATTAGTGGTTGGGGCTTAGACTTGGATTACTGCGATTTTGAATGGTTTGCCTTGGAAACGAACAGAGATCATTCTGTCATTTTTTGAGCCTGCACCCAAGTACCTAATTTTGGATTGTTTTGTTGACTGTGAGAGCTACTCCATTTCTTCTAAGGGATTTTTGCCCACATGAGTAGATACAATGGTCATCTGAATTAAATTTGTCCATTCTCATCCATTTTGTCACCCTGCTTATTTAACTTATATGCAGAGTACATCATGAGAAACGTTGGGCTGGATGAAGCACAAGCTGGAATCAAGATTGCCGAGAGAAATATCAATAACCTCAGATACGCAGATGACACCAATCTTATGGCAGAAAGTGAAGAAGAACTAAAGAGCCTCTTGATGAAAAGAGGAGAGTGAAAAAGTTGGCTTAAAGCTCAACATTCAGAAAACGAAGATCATGGCATCTGGTCCCATCACTTCATGGCAAATAGTTGGGGAAACAGTGGAAAGTGGTGGACTTTATTTTGGGGGGCTCCAAAATCACTGCAGATGGTGACTGCAGCCATGAAATTTAAAAAGGCTTACTCCTTGGTAGAAAAGCCATGACCAACTTAGACAGCATATTAAAAAGCAGAGACATTGCCAAAAAAGCTCTGTCTAGTCAAGGCTATGGTTTTTCCAGTGGTCATGTATGGATGTGAGAGTTGGACTGTGAAGAAAGCTGAGCACCAAAGAACTGATGCTTTTGAACTGTGGCGTTGAAGAAGACTCTTGAGAGTCCCTTGGACTGCAAGGAGATCCAACTAGTCTGTCCTAAAGGAAATCAGGCCTGAGTGTTCATTGGAAGGACTGATGTTAAAGCTGAGACTGCAATACTTTGGCCACCTGAAGTGAAGAACTGACTCATTGGAGAAGACCTTGATGCTGGGAAAGATCGAGGGCAGGAGAAGCAGACGACAGAGGATGAGATGGTTAGATGGGATTACCAACTCAATGGACATGAGTTTGAGTAATCTCCAGGAGTTGGTGATGGACAGGGAGGCCTAGTGTGCTGCGGTCTATGGGGTGGCAGAGTCGAACAGGATTGAGTGACTGATCTGAACTGAACTGAACCTTTTAATTCACTGATTCCTAAAATGTCAGTGGTCACTCTTGTCATCTCCTGTTTGACCACTTCATGTTAGATTCATGGACCTAACATTTCAGGTTCCTACGTAATATTGTCCTTTACAGCATTGGATTTTAGATCCATCACCAGTAACATCCACAACTGGGCATTGTTTATGCTTTGGCTCCATCTCTTCATTCTTTCTGGAGTTATTTCTCCACTCTTCTCCAGTAGCACATTGGGCATCTACAAACCTGGGGGATTCATCTTTCAGTGTCATATCTTTTTGCTTTTTCATACTATTTATGGGGTTCCAAAGGCAAGAATATTGAAATGGTTTGCCATTCCCTTCTCCAGTGGACCATGTTTTGTCAGAACTCCACCATGACCCATCCATCTTGGGTGGCCCTATTTGGCATGGCTCATCGTTTCATTGAGTTCATTGGATCACGAGGCTGTGATCCATGTGATCATTTTGGTTAATTCTCTGTGATTGTGGTTTTCATTCTGTCTGCCCTCTGATGGATACATATAAGAGGTTTGGGAAGGTTCCTGATGGGAGATAATGACTTGGGGGAATCTGGGTCTTGTTCTGATGGGCGGGGCCATGCTCATAAATCTTTAATCCAATTGTCTGTTGATGGGTGGGCTGTGAGGCTAGCACTATCTTAATATGAAAAACAGAAAATGACTTAACAAGAAAAGAAAATTAAAATCCCATCTCTCATTTATTTGCAAATAAACATAAACATCCTCCACAAAATATTAGAAAATAAAATGCAATCATGAATAAATTTTGTAAACCATAACCAAGTGAGATTTATTTTAGGTTTGCAAGGCTGGTTCAACATTCAAAAGTTAGTTAATGTAATTTACCATATGTCTGTCTAAAGGAGAAAACTAATATAATCATTTAATGACAGCAATAGACAAAAGTCAACATGCATGGTTTAAAAAATAAAAAACCCTGTGGAGAAAACCAAGATGGCAAAGGGTTAGATGAACATAGAGTACATCTCTCTCCAAGGATGCATTAGAAACACATCTATAGATACATCAGTTCTCACAGAACACTGACTGAATACTTGTAGGGGTCCTTGACTCCGAATCCAGGGAAATTGGTTGGAACAGAAGAGAAACATTTGAGGCTGTTGGAGGAGGGTGAAGCAGATGCTCTGTGACATTCTGAATAGAGTGAGAAACACACAGACAATCTGTACCATGACAGTACGTGCTCCAGACTGGGACACAGGTCCACTGGTGTGCACAGCCGGGAGCTGGAGCATGGAGATTGGAGAGTAATTCTGGGATGAGGACTGCTGTTGACTGCAGGGAGATGGCCTGAGGGGAAGAAGGAAAGAAATCTGAAACAGAGAATGCCTTTGGAGAGAAACCAGGTGGCAATGGAAGCAGGGTGCTACTGCTGAGTCACGTGCAGTGGGTGGAACCACCACTATAGCCCCTTTCTCCCCTCATGCTGGCCCTGACAATTGTGTAATAGAGAAGGACCAGCCAGGGCTGCATTTTGAGTGCCTGCTGTGCCAAGCAATAGAGAAGGACCCTTTGAGTGCCAGCTGCCAAAGCCTTAAAAAAAAATTTAATAGGGCCATATCTTCTGCGCTCATGGATGCTGGCTTCCCTGCATATCTGGCACTGCTGGGGTCTCTGTGATACAAGCAACCGTGCCAACTCCATGCCCAGTCCTCACCAGGAATGTTCCAAGTCCTCCAGGGCAACCCCAGGAACAGACTTCTGTGGGTAGTCCAAACTCAGGTTGGAATAAAACCACCTTGAGCTCCAGAGGCAGAGAAACTAAAGAAGAGCAACTCAGAAAACTTTCCATGAGATGCACAACCTGCAGATTAAATCTACACAATCAACTAGATATACTCTATGTCTGTGGAATATATATACAAAATAAAAATTAAAAAAAAAAAGTGTTTCCACAAAAGGACATGCTCTAGCTAGGGCAGAGCTAGACATTGGAGGCAAGCACACATGGGAGCAGGGCCAGATTAGAGCCTGAGCTGTCTTTACAGCAGATTCAGACCAGCCTTCCTCAGTATAGGAGGTCCTCCTAGGCATTTAGATGTGGGTTCACAGCTGGGTGAAGGATGCTAACAGCTGAGATGCTAGGAAAACATTTTTTATTATTTTTCTGTTCTGCTGTTGGATTTGCTGTTGTTTCTTTCTTTCTTTTTTCTTTGTTACTGTAGTTGTTGCTTTTATTGTTATTAAGCATTGGGATTTTTTAAATCATGCTTTTAATTTATTTTATATATTTCTCCTTCTATCTTGCCTTTATGCTGTTCTGTTTCTTTTTGTTTGTTTGTTTTGTTGTTGTTTTAATTTATATATACAGATCTTTTTTCATGTTTCTGTTTAAACTTAGATTTTCTCTTTTTTTTTCATTTACTATTTTTGTCTCTCTTGTTTTCCATGCTTTATTCCCCAGTTGGCACTCTGCTTGGTTTTGTTTTCTGTTTTGTCCTTTAGTTGCTTTGTTTTTAATTGGTTGGTTTCATTTTTGGTTTATTTTGTTCATCAGGTTATTCTTTTGTAATTTTTTTTTTCCAGTCTGTATTGGTTTCTCCTGGGTGTGTTTGTTCCTTTTTTTGTTTTTTTGTTTCCACTTATCTGATATTTATTTTATCATCTGTCTAGGTTTGATTTTTTTGCTTTTGTTTTGGGAGGGTTTTATTGTTATGGCAATAAAGTCTAAGGTTAACAGCTGAACTTTCAGCAGAAACTCTGCAGGCTGGAAGGGAATGGCAGGATATACTTAACATAATGAAAAGGAAAAACCTACAACCAAGATTACTCTACCCAGCAAGGACCTCATTCAGAATCAATGGAGGGGATAGAAAGAGACATCTGATACAGGTAAAAAATCAAAACAAAGTCAAAGTAGTAAATCTCATATTAGGCAAAATAGACTTTAAGGACTACTACAAGAGACAAGGTAGGAGACTATATAATGATCAAGAGATCAATCCAAGAAGATATACCAATCGTAAATAATTATACACCAGACATAGATGCACCGCAATACATAAAGCTAACGCAAATAGACATAAAAGGGGAAACTAACAGCGACACAATAATAGCAGGGGACTTTAACACCTCCTTATACCAATGGAGAGCTCATCCAGACAGAAAATTAACAGGGAAATGAAAGTCTTAAATGACACATCGGAACAGATGGACCTAGTTGATATTTAAAGTCCATTTCATCCAAAAGCAACAGAATACACCTTTTCCTCAAATACATATAGAACATTCTTCAGGAGAGATCACATCTTGGGTCACAAATCAAGCCTTGGTAAGTTTAAGAAAATTTAAACTGCAACAATGCTGAGATTAGATAACATTTACAGGGGCAAATAAACCTAAAAATCACAAATGTATGGAGGCTAAACAATACTGTTCCAAAAAAAAAAAAGAAAGAAATTATTACTGAAGAAATCAAAGAGGAAATTTTAAAATACCAAGAAACAAATGATAATAATAACACAGCAACCCAAGGACTGAAAGTATTCTAAGATGGAATTTTATACCAATACAATCCTAGCTCAAGAAATGAGAAAAACATCAAATATATAATCTAATCTTATACCTAAAGCAGCTAGAAAAAGAACAAAAACATCCAAGGTTAGTAAAAGGAAAGAAATCATTAAAGTCAAGACAGAAATAAATGAAAAAGAAATGAAGGAAATGATAGCAAAGATCAATAAATTTGGTTCTTTGAGAAAATTAACAAAATTGATAAACCATTAGCTATACTCATCATGGAAAAAAGGAAGAAGATGAAAACCAATAAAGTTCGAAATGAAAAAGGAAAAGTAACACCAGATAATGCAGAATAACAGGATCATAAGAGACTATTATGAGTAACTATATGCCAATAAAGTGGATAACTTGGAGAAATGAACTAATTCTTAGAAAAATACAACCTCCAAGTCCGAACCAGAAAGAAATAGAAAATATAAAGAAAATAATCACAAGCACTGAAATCAAAACTGTGAATAAAAATTTTACAAAAAATAAAACCACATGCCCAGATGGTTTCATAGGCAAATTAAGTTGCTCAGTCATGTCTGACCCTTTGCGACCCCATGGACTGTAGCCTACCTGGCTCCTCCATCCATGGGATTTTCCAGGCAATAGTACTGGAGTGGATTGCCATTTCCTTTTCCAGGGGATCTTCCCAAACCAGGGCTCAAACCCAGGTCTCCCGCATTGTAGACAGACGCTTTACCATGTGAGCCCCCAGGGAAGTCCTATTAAATGTTTAGAGAAGAACTAATATCTCAAATTCTTTCAAGAAAATTCAGAGGGAGGAAGACTCCAAAACTCATTCTCTGAGGTCACCATCTCCCTGATACCAAAACCAGACAAAGATACCACAAAAAAAAAGAAAGAAAGAAAGAAAGAAAATATAAGCCAATATCACTGATGAACTTAGAGGCAAAAATCGTCAATAAAATATTAGCACACAGAATCCAACAACACATTTAAAGGATTACATATCATGATAAGTGGAATTTATCCCAGGGATACAAAGTTTCTTCAATATATACAGATTGAAAAATATGTTACACCATAATAACAAACAGAAAGATAAAAGCCATATGATTATCTCAATAGATGCATAAAAACCTTTTGACAAAATTTACAATAAAAACTCTACAGAAACCGGGCATAGAAGGAAACTACCTCAACATAATAAGAAATCCATGACAAATCCATGGCAAACATTATTCTCAATGATGAAAAACTGAAAGCTTTCCTCTAAGATCAAGAACAAGACAAGTGTGTCCATTCTCACCATTATTACTTAGTATAGTTCTGAAAGTCCTAGACATGGCTATTAGAGAATAAAAAGAAATAAAAGAAATCAAGATTGGAAAAGAAGAAGTAAAATTCTCACTGTTTACAGATCATATGATACTATATACACAGAAAAACCTATAGATGCAACCAGAAAATTACCAAAGCTAATCAATAAATTTAGTAAAGCCACAGGATACAAAATCAATACCAAAAAAATCCCTTCATTCTTACATATTAACAGTGAAAAACCAGAAAGAGAAATTAAAGAAATAATCCCATTCACTATCGCAACAAAAAGAATAAAATACCTAGGAGTAAACCTATCTAAGGAGACAAAAGACATATATGCAGAAAACTGTAAGACACTGATAGAAGAAATCAAAAACAGTACCAACAGATGGAGAGATATATCATGCTTTTGCATTGGAAGAATCAGTATTGTGAAAATGACTATACTACCCAAAGCAATCTACAAATTCAACACCATCCTTATCAAATTATCAATTACCTTTATCACAGAACTATAGCAAAGATATTTACAATTTGTATAGAAGCACAGAAGACCTCAAGTAGCCAAAGTAATCTTCAGAAAGAAAAACAGAGCTTTGGTAATCAGATTTCCTGTCTTCAGACTATACTACAAAGCTATAGTTTCAAGACAGTATGGTACTAGCACAAAAAAAAAAGACATAAGGGTCAATGGAAAAAAGGTAGAAAAAGCCCAGAGATAGACCCATGTACCTTTGGGCACCTTATCTTTGACAAAGGAGGCAAGAATATACAATGGAGAAAAAACAGCTTCTTCAATGAATGGTGCGGGTAAACCTTGACAACCTCAAGTAAAAAAATGAAATTAGAACACTTCCTAAAACCACACACAAAGCTAAACTCAAAATGGATGAAAGACCTAAACTATAGGCCAGATACTATAAAACTCTTCAGGGAAAACACAGGCAGAACACTCTTTGGTATAAATCACAGCAAGATCCTCTTTGACCCACCTCCTGGAGCAATGGAAATAAAAACAAAAATAAATAATTGAGAGCTAATTAAGCTTAAAAGCTTTTTACACAGCAAAGGAAACTATAAACAAGGTAAAAAGTCAGATCGGGAGAATATAACTGCAAATGGAGCAACTGACAAAGGACTAACCTCTAAAATACACAAGCGATTCATCCAACCATTAAAATATCAGAAAAACAAACCAACCAATCAAAAAGAAAAAAATAGGCAGAAGATCTAAACAGACACTTCTTCAAAGATATACAGATGGCTAACAAACACATGAAAAGATACTCAACATCGCTCATTATTAGAGAAATGCAAATCAAAGCAACAATGAGGTTTCACCTCACACCAATCCAAATATCCATCATCAAAATATCTATAAGCAATAAATGCTGGAGAGGATGTGGAGAAAAGCAAACCCTCTTGGAGGACAAAGGTCTGTATAGTCAAAGCTATGGTTTTTCTAGTAGTCGTGTACAGATGTGAGAGTTGGACCATAAAGAGGGCTGAGCACCAAAGAACTGATGCTTTTGATTTGCGGCGCTGGAGAAGACTCTTGAGAGTCCCTTGGACAGCAAAGACATCAAACCAGTCAATCCTAAAGGAAATCAACCCTGAATATTCATTGGAAGGACTGAGGTTGAAACTGAAGCTCCAATACTTTGGCCACCTGATGTGGAGAGCAGGCTCATTGAAAAAGACCCTGATGCTGGGAAAGATTGAGGGCAAGAGAAGAAAGGGACGACAGAGGATGAGATGGTTAGATAGCATCACTGACTCAATGGACATGAATTTGAGCAAACTCCTGGAGATGGTGAAGGACAGGGAAGACTGGTGTGCTGCAGTCCATGGGGTTGTAAAGAGTCAGACACGACTTAGTGATTGAACAGTAATAACAACTTGCACTGTTGGTGGGAATGCAAGCTGATACAGCCACTATGGATAACAATATGGAGATTCTGTAAAACACTAGGAGCAAATCTACCATATGACCCAGCAATTCCACTACTGCATATACCCTGAGAAAGTTCAGTTCAGTTCAGTTCAGTCACTCAGTCATGTCACATTGACCACAATTCAGAAAGACATATGTACCCCATTCATTGCAGCACTACTTACAATACCAGGATATGGAAGCAACCTAAGTGTCCATCAGCAGACAAATGGACAAGGAAGTTGTGGTACATATATACAATGGAATATTGCTCAGCCATTAAAAAGGAATGGATTTATGGCAGTTTAAGTGCGTTGGATGAATTTAGAGCCTATTATACAGAGTGAAGTAAGTCAGAAAGAGAAAAACAAATACTTTATATTAACACATATATATGAAATCTAGAAAAAAAATCTTTATGAACCTATTCAGAGGGCAGGGATAGAGGTATAGACATAAAGAACAGACTTGTGGTCACAGCAAGGGAATAAAAAGATGGGACAAATTGAGAGAGTAGCATTTTCCCATGTGTAAAAATGATAGCTAGAAGGAAGTAGCTCTATAGCACAGGGAACTCAGCTCAGTGCTATGTGATGACCTAGAGATATGGGATGGGGGAGGAGGGGGAGGGAGGTTCAATAAAGAGGGGATAATATGTGTATTCATAACTGATTCATGTCATTGTATAGCAGAAATTAACACAACATTATAAAGCAATTATCTTCCAATTAGAAATTAATTTTAAAAATTAAAATTTAAAAAACCATAAGAAAGCTAGTAATAGAAGGAAACTCATTGACATGATAAATAACATCCACCAGAAAAGAACTATGGCTAACATCATAGGTAACAGCACTGTTAGATTAAGAACAAATCTCACCAATCTTATTCAACATCACACAGAAAATCCTAGCTAGTGCAATAAGACTAAAGAAAAGAAGAAGGATGAAGAGGAGGAGAAAGAAATAGTAAGAAAGAAGAAAAGGGAAAAAGAGAGGGAGAAGAGGTATATTGATTTAAAAGGAAAAGATAAAAACATCCTTATTCACAAATGACGTTACTATCAACATAGAAATTCCCAAAGAATCTACAAAAATATTACTGAAAGTCAGTATAGCAAGGTCACAAAATACAAAGTTAATATACAAAACCAATTGCTTTCCTTTGAATAATCAATGAATAATTGAAGTTTGAAAAATTTTTAAATGCCATTTAAAATAACACCTAAAAGCAAGATATTTAGATATAAATATGCAAAGATTCAGGCTTCCCTAGGAGCTCAGCTGGTAAACAATCCACCTGCAATGAGAAGACTCCAGTTCAATTCCTAGGTTGCAAAGATCCCCTGGAGAAGGGATAAACTACCCACTCCAGTATTCTTGGGCTTCCCTGGTGGCTCAGACAGTAAAGAATCCACCTGCAATGCAGGAGACCTGGGTTCAATCCGTGGTCCTTTGTTAGGAAGATCCCCTGGAGGAGGGCATGGCAACCCACTCCAGTAGTCTTGCCTGGAGAATCCCCACAGACAGAGTAGCCTGGCAGGCTACGGTCCATAGGATCAGAAAGAGTCAGACACAACTGCACAACTAACCATAGCACATGCACAGACTCTATATGGGGAAAACTATAAACACTGATGAAAGAAGTATAAAATATATAAATAAATGGATATTTCATGTTTATGGATTTTAAGACTCAATGCTGACATCAGATCTTCCCAACTTCATATATAGATTCCATATAATCCCATTAGCTATTTGTAGATATCCACAAATTCTATAACTTATATAGAAATCCAAAGACCTGAAATATACATCACAATATGAAGAAGGTTAGATTGGAGAATTTATACTACCTGATTTCAAGATATATAGTAAAGGTAAGGTAATCAAGACAATGTATTATTGGTGAAAGAAATACATAGATCAATGGAATAGAATTAGGAGCCCAAAAAAGACCCATAAAAATGTAGTCAACTGATTATTTACAAAGGCACAAAGGTCACTGAGAGAAGACAATCTTTTCAAAAACACTACTCAAAAATTTAGATGTCCATATGCAAAAAAAAAAAAAAAAGAACCTTGACAAAGACATTGCACTTCCACAAAAAGTAACTAAAAATGGATCATAGAAATAAATATAAATGAAAACTTATAAAACACAAGAGAGGATCTGCCAGGGTCCAGCCCCAGTGGATCCAGGGTGATTCGAAGCATGGATGGTGTAGGTGAGAAGAAATTTATTTATTTATTAAGATTAGATTATAAAGAAATAGTGTAGTAGGAAAATTAAGTGGAGAAAGGAGGCTGAACAACTTGGCTTACGGGGAAGACCAATAAAATCTCAGGACAAGAGATTTGCACCATCTACATTGGGCCACCGGCGCCCACTTGAATATCGAAGGGTGCCCCACCTTAGGCTCCCTTTTGCGCAGGTCTTAGAAGCCAGGACAAGCAAGTAGACTTGGTGAGCTGCCCCGCTCCAGATGGGAATTCAGCCTGAAATTAGAGTAAAGGAGAGACACGGGGGAAACCAGTCCAGCGAGTGGCCCGACCTCTATTGTTCAGAAGGCTTTTTATACTTTTGATAGTACATGGAGATCAATGGGTAATACAAAATTATGCAGCATTAGCAGCCCAGACTCTTATCAAAACCAGGCTTTTCTCTCTGCATACCTAGTTGTGTACACAAGTCTTAGGTGATTTACATCATCTTCTGGCCAAAAGGGCCAATTAACATTTTACAGGCTTTTTTCTGATAAGGGTTTGTCAACCAGAAGACTTATTTGTGTTGATCTTCCCAAAGTCTGGTGCCACTCTCAGAAAGCACTAAATAAATTTACATTCTTACATAGCAAAGATACAGCAATTTATAACAAGTGAAAGGAGTACAGTGGTTTATAAAAAAAAGAAAAGTAATTAACTCAAAAGTCTAGTGTTGCTAACATCAAACTACTATATATATTTTTCCATATCCCATTTACATTGATTAACATCCTCTCAGATGCCTAAAAGATAAAGAATATGGAGGCCTGGCGGCAATCATTGAGTCAACAGTGAAAACCCATCACCGATATGATTTTTAGCTCTTAGAAAAGGCTCAGTATCTTAAGATGCTTTAAACTTTGCACCTCTCGCAGTTGGGGGGCTGTAAGCAATTCACAAGCTGTAAGAGGTCTGGGGGAACCTGTTAGGCAAGCTAGAGAGCTATCAGAGGGGTTTAACTGAAACATCCCTTTCAAATGCAGAAGACTAAAGCCCTGATTTGACTTTTTCCAGAGAATATCAGAAGAGTGGAAAAGCAGGCAGATTCTTATTTTTGGGGGAGTGGATGCTCAGAAAATTCCAGGGGGGACCCCTGAAGCCTGATCACATCCTTGCATTTTGTCAGGCTTCCTTCTGCATGACCTTGTCACGGGCTGTCCCCCAGCATGGATCAACATGACATTAGGTTTAGAGATAAGTTTTTGATATAACATCCTACGTGATCCACGAAAGAAAGAAAATGATAAGCTGGCCCATTGTTTGATTGGGTCGTTTATTTTTCTGGAATTGAGCTGCAGGAGTTGCTTGTATATTTTTGAGATTAGTTGTTTGTCAGTTGTTTCATTTGCTATTATTTTCTCCCATTCAGAAGACTGTCCTTTCACCTTGCTTATAGTTTCCTTTGTTGTGCAGAAGCTTTTAATTTTAATTAGATCCCATTTGTTTATTTTTGCTTTTATCTCCAGTATTCTGGGAGGTGAATCATAGAGGATCCTGCTGTGATTTATGTCAGAGAGTGTTTTGCCTATGTTCTCCTCTAGGTGTTTTTTAGTTTCTGGTCTTACGTTTAGATCTTTAATCCATTTTGAGTTTATTTTTGTGTATGGTGTTAGGAAGTAATCTAGTTTCATTCTTTTACAAGTGGTTGACCAGTTTTCCCAGCACCACTTGTTAAAGAGATTGTCTTTACTCCATTGTATATTCTTGCCTCCTTTGTTAAAGATAAGGTGTCCATAGGTGTGTGGATTGCTAACAAACACATGAAAAGATGCTCAACATCACTCATTATCAGAGAAATGCAAATCAAGACCACAATGAAGTACCATTTCACACCAGTCAGAATGGCTGCGATCCAAAAGTCTGCAAACAATAAATGCTGGAGAGGATGTGGAGAAAAGGGAACCCTCTTACACTGTTGGTGGGAATGCAAACTAGTACAGCCACTATGGAGAACAGTGTAGAGATTCCTTTAAAAATTGCAAATAGAACTGCCTTATGACCCAGCAATCCCACTGCTGGGCATGCACACCGAGGAAACCAGAATTGAAAGAGACACATGTACCCCAATGTTCATTGAAGCACTGTTTAGAATAGCCAGGACATGGAAACAACCTAGATGTCCATCAGCAGATGACTGGATAAGAAAACTGTGGTACATATACACAATGGAGTATTACTCAGCCATTAAAAAGAATACATTTGAATCAGTTCTAATGAGATGGATGAAACTGGAGTGTATTATACAGAGTGAAGTAAGCCAGAAAGAAAAACACCGATACAGTATACTAACACATACATATGGAATTTAGAAAGATGGTAATGATAACCCTGTATGCAAGACAGCAAAAGAAACACAGATGTATAGAACGGACTTTTTGACTCTGAGGGAGAGGGAGAGGGTGGGATAATTTGGGAGAATGACACTGAAACATGTATACTATCATGTAAGAAACGAATCACCAGTCTATGTTTGATACAGGATACAGGATGCTTGGGACTGGTGCATGGGGATGATCCAGAGAGATGATATGGGGTGGGAGGTGGGAAGAGGGTTCAGGATTGGGAACTCACATACACCCGTGGCGGATTCATGTCAATGTATGGCAAAACCAATACAGTATTGTAAAGTAAAATAGAGTAAAAATAAAAATTTTTAAAAAATATAAATAAAATCTAAAAAAATAAATAAATAAAATATTTTAAAAAATGACAAGCTGGGTTTCATTAAAATTTAAAACTATACAAAATTGTAAATTTCTGTTTTATGAATACACTTAAGAGAAGGAAGATACAAGTCACAGACTGGGAGACATTTTTGCAAAGCACATATAATGAAGGACTTGTATTTACAATGTTCAGTGAACTCTTAAAGCTTAACAATAGGAAAGCAAATACCCAATTGATAAATAGACAAAATACCTAAGCAGACATCTCATAAAGAATGTGTACAGATGATAAATAAGTATGTAAAAAGGTGCTCAAAGTCATTTATCATGAGCAAAATCCACATCAAAACAACGAGTTATCATTACATCCCTACTAGGATGGCCAAAGTCAAAACACTATTAATACCAATTGCTTGTGAAGATGTAGAACAACAGGAACTCTCATTTCATTGCTGCTGAAAATGCAAAATGGCCCAGTTACTTTAGAAGACAGTTTGTCACTTTCTTACAAACTGTACATAATCTTTCATAAGGTCCAGCAATCTCACTTCTAGATATTTACCCAACTGATTTGAAAACTTATGTCCACACAAAAACCTACATGGGATATTACAAGAGCTTTTCATAATCACAAAAAACTTGCAGAAACTAAAATATCCTTCAATAAAATGAGTGAGAAAAAAGAGTGAGTACATTCATACACTGCAAAATTATTGAGCACTAAAAGAGCATAAACTGTCAAGCCACATAAAGCCATGAGTGAATCTTAAATGAATATCACAAAGTAAAAGAGCCAACTTAAAATGGCACATTCTGTATGGTTCAATTTGTATAACATTATGGAAAAGGTAAAACTGTATATACAAAATTATAAACAGATAAGTGTTTGCTAGGAGTTCAGCAGGGGTAAAGCAGAGGGTTGAATAGGTAAAGCATAACAGATTTGGAGGGTGGTAAAGCTATTCTGCTTGATGTGATAGTAAATACGCGACACTATGCATTCATCAAAATCCATGGAATTTTTCAATATGAACAGTAAACTTTAATGACTGCAAAATTTTTAATAATTGTTTAGGTCAATGGACACAGATTAATGCATTATGTGATGAAAGAATCCAGTTGTAGTACAAATGTATGAGACGACCTCATGAAAGTGGTTTCCTCCTCATGAAGGTAAAAAAGGTGTTGATCTAAGTAACTTTGGAAATGAGAATGGTCTGTGAGATTAAAGGCAGAAAGAACTGTACAAAAGCATTGTACTCTAGATGATGAAGCTGTTTTCTTAAAAGCTAAGTATCAATAAATGGATAGCGTATGGTGGGAACCAGGTTTCTCATTTCTGGACCTGGAAGGTATGGAGTAGCAAGGGGAGAGGGCTAGAATGATTCATATAATAAAGCATTAGAGATATTAATATGATCTCATATCTATCTTAACATACAAATACATATCAAAAATATATATATGTGTATATATACAAAAGTGTGGTGTATATGAGAATGCTCTACACTATTTTTGTAACTTATCTGTAAATCTAAAACTATTATTAAGGTAAGCAATTTAGAAAGAAAAAAGGACTAAAATCCCCACCCCCAGAGCATTCCCTCTCAATTATTTTTCAGTATTAAACAAAGTTTCCTAGTATTAACAGCAGCAGGACAGAACGGCTAATGCATATCAGTTCAGGAATGTTCATCTAGGAAATGAGGTTTCATGGAGCCAAGAACCTGGTGTCCAGACTCGCTCCATCTCCCAACCCTGCTCTTGCCCACCATAAAAGGCTTACTTTTCCTTTGGCTTAAAGCTGAGTCTGCTATTACAGTGCTCCTAACACAAAAATCTCAAGCTGTTGGAAAAGATCACAGAAGACAGGGTGAGGCAGAAAGTTTCTTGGCTTGAGTGACTGTGATCCCATAGAATGGTTTGAAATCTTCAAGAAGCTGCCTCACTTTTTGAGAGTGATTTTCTCATCTGAGAACCAATGAAAAAGAGACTTAAATTGCTGGGTAGTTGTGATGATGAAATGAAAGAGCAAACATAAAAGTAACCAGCACAACATAGATACTGAACACTGTCATTATCATCCAGAAACTCATCAAAGCTCATGCTGAGGGGCCAGGATACACACTCAGGGGCCACGCGGTGTTGTTGTAAGATGGAAGCTATCATGTATGATCTTTGTGTTCCATGGCCAATGTCATAGTGAAGAAGGATCCTGCCTCTGTGCTGTCCTCTGTCCTTTGGGATCGAGTGGGTGGGAATCGGCTATGGAACCATGTAAGAGTGGAGAAGTGACCTCGTAAAACAGGGGTTTAGGGCCAGTATCAGCCTATCCTAAGTTTCCACCTTGTAATACTCAGAGTCCTCAAAAGGGAGAGAGCGATTTTAAGGAGTTGATGTATGGGATTGTGCAGGCTGGCAAGTCCAAAATCTGCTCGGGTAGGTAGGCAGGCTGGAGACCAGATGAACAGTTGATGTTGCAGTTTAATTCTAAAGGCAGTGAGCCAAAAGAACTCTTTCTTACTCAAGGAAGGTCTCGTTATTTGCCCTTAAGGCCTTCAACTGATTGGACGAGGTCCACCACATTCAAAGAGTCATTCTCTTTGCTCAGAGTCCACCAATTAAAATGTTAATATCATCTAAAAAACACCCTCACAGCAACATCTAGACACATTAGGCCAAATGTTTGGCTATCATGGCACACCCAAGCAGACATAAAGTTAACTATGACACAGTGGCCAGGTTAGCTCCCCCACTGAGTATCCAGAAGGAGAAGGAATGCTCTGGGGGCTTAGTTTATTGTCTCAGAATGCATAAAAATAAGTTTAAAATGAGAGCTATAAAATAAGTTTGAATTATTATTAGAGATGTCACCTTTGAGCTCCAAAGAAAGTCACTAAGGATGGAAGGGAGAGGTCCCAGGCCCCTGGGAATCATGTCACAGCCTGTGTAGAGCCTGGGTCTATAGATGCCTGCCCAGGGCAAGCATTCTGCCTGCTGTAGTGGACAGATCTGAGCAGAAGTAAGCATCTTTGGGGTTTCTCCTCTCAGACTTCAGGGTGTATCTGTCTTAACAATATGAAAATGTTCTAGGCAGGCAGTAAAAAAATGCCAGATGACTGGAAGGAGAAACGTGCAGAAAAGTGAACTAAAAAAGGAGCCTTAGGAATCCCAGTAAAATGGGAACTGAAGCTGAGATCCACTCTCCATGCTTCTACACCCATCACTTGCTTCAAACACATAGAAATGATAAACAAAAGTTGGCACACTTGGACAAGCTTAAACATGGCTCACAAATGGGTATGAAGTACAGCGTCAATGCTGAACCTGCATCAAAGTGACCTGCGCACAGGAATGCAAGGCCATTTCTTAGAGTGGAGTTCTAACATCCTTGCAAGGTAGGAAGCATCACACCTGGCATAGAGTGGGGCCTGAGTTTCTAGGATGCCTCTGGCCACAAGGAAAGGGAAACAAGAGCTGCAGGGCCCCAGGGCACGTGCACATTTTTTAGGTAATTGATGCCTTACCCTATGACCTGCGGTGCCCCTCTCTGGGTTGGTGGGGGGTAGGATTTATTCCAAGAATCAGAGACCACATTCTTGTAATCTTCAACCTTCTAAAGAGAGTAAAAGAAGTTCTAGGCAGAAGGAGAGACATGGGGGTGGGATGGGGGTGTGGTGCAAAGGCCTGGAAGAGTTGGAGACACGCAAGGTTCAGTTCAGTTCAGTTCAGTCGCTCAGTCGTGTCCAACTCTTTGTGACCCCATGAATCGCAGCATGCCAGGCCTCCCTGTCCATCACCAACTCCTGGAGTTCACTCAGACTCACGTCCATCAAGTCGGTGATGCCATCCAGCCATCTCATCCTCTGTCGTCCCCTTCTCCTCCTGCCCCCAATCCCTACCAGCATCAGAGTCTTTTTCAATGAGTCAACTCTTCGCATGTGGTGGCCAAAGTACTGGAGTTTCAGCTTTAGCATCATTCCTTCCAAAGAAATCCCAGGGCTGATCTCCTTCAGAATGGACTGGTTGGATCTCCTTGCAGTCCAAGGGACTCTCAAGAGTCTTCTCCAACACCACACTTCAAAAGCATCAATTCTTCGATGCTCAGCCTTCTTCACAGTCCAACTCTCACATCCATACATGACCACAGGAAAAACCATAGCCTTGACTAGATGGACCTTAGTTGGCAAAGTAATATCTCTGCTTTTCAATAGGCTATCTAGGTTGGTCATATGCAAGGTAGGAATATGCAAACAGAATCTACTCTCTCAGGAGGCAGCCTGGGCAGAACATAGATCCCAAGGTGTGTGCTGGGGATGCTACCAACACCCACAGTGGAGCCTGAATTTCTTCTGGAAATAAAAAAGGCTTTCTTATTGCTCATCATTTATTTTTAACATCCTCAGAGGCTCGAATGTTGCTGCCTGGAATATAGTAGGCATTCAGTATTTGTGAAATAGAAGGAAATAAGGAAGGAAGGAAGGAACAAATGAACTAATGAATGAAGAGAGAGAGAAAATAAAAAGGAAGGAAGGAAGGAAAGAAGGAGAGAGAGAAGGAAGGAGGGGCTGATTTGAGTTCCTGCTGGAAGCTTCCAGGACTCCATCAGCTATTCCCACGTCACTCACCTCCTAAAGCTTGCTACTGAGCACGTGCCACATTTGACTGTGAGGGAACTTAGGCACAGTGGTTACAGGCTCCAGCCCTGGTGTGCTGGCTCCCCACACCCGGTTGAATGGACAAGTCACTCAATCTCCCTGCGCCTTAGTTTCTTCACCTAGAACTTGAGAAAATGACAGTTGCCAGAAAGTAAAACAGGGTAAAATGTGGCTTTAAAAAGGACTTAAAAGGTACTGATTATGAATCCCCTTCTGCTTCCTCCATGAAATCACGAACCTCTTATGATGAGTGCCCAAGTTCTACCCAGATCTGAGAATCTCAGACCTGACTCAGAGGAGAACATGGATGTGGCACATGTCTGATGAATGAATAACTGAAGATGCAGCTGGCTAGAGGAGGGTCTCTACGGCTGATTAACTGACTTGCACACATGCGGAAGCAGAGACCACCCATCCCCTCCCACAGGAGGCTTCAGAGATACGGTTTTATGTAAAGACAGTCAATAATTCAGCTCTATCCAAGAATCCAAGACAGAACCAAGGAAGCCATGCTGTTAGATACAGCCTCTTCCCTTCCTGCAGAGAGGTTGCTGCCCTGCATGCGGGCCACAGAGGCCTGGCATGTGCCTGGAGATGCTTGGTGTGGATCTGGGGCACATCTGGCTTAGCAACCGTAAACAGAATCTCTCCGAGACTTAACTAGCTGTGGGCAGCTAGTGTGGTCAGGGAACACTCCCCCCATCTTGGACAGCACCACTTATTAATAAACACACTCAGGGATACAGTTCAGGAGGGAGCAATCCCTGGAGGACTTTTTTACCCTAAGACCAAACAAAAGACCTGAAACAATGGAAGGATGAGTTGAGAGTGATAGTAGGCTTACTCTGGAACTGAAACAGGAGGGAAGCAAACAGGGCACAATCTTAAAAGAGTGACCCAGCCATGAGGATATGATATAAACTAGTTAGAACCTACTAGATCCAAGATGGCAGAAGTTTCAACTTCCAATTGAACTTAAGTCTCCAAACTGTGGAAATTTCTTAAACAGATGGGAATAACAGACCACCTGACCTGCCTCCTGAGAAATCTGTATGCAGATCAAGAGACAACAGTTAGAACTGGACATGGAACAACAGACTGGCTCCAAATTGGGAAAGGAATATGTCAAGGCTGTATATTGTCACCCTGATTATTTAACTTATATGCAGAGTACATCATGAGAAACACTGGGCTGGAAGAAGCACAAGCTGGAATCAAGATTGCCTGAAAAAATATCAATAACCTCAGATATGCAGATGACACCACCCTTGTGGCAGAAAGTGAAGAGGAACTAAAGAGCCTCTTGCTGAAAGTGAAAGAGGAGAGTGAAAAAGTTGGCTTAAAGCTCAACATTCAGAAAATGAAGATTCTGGCATCTGGTCCCATTTCTTCATGGCAAATAGATGGGGAAACAATAGAAACAGTGACAGACTATTTTGGCGGGCTCTAAAATCACTGCAGATGGTGAGTGCAGCCATGAAATTAAAAGACGCTTGCTCCTTGAAAGAAAAGCTATGTCTAACCTAGATAGCATATTAAAAAGCAGAGACATTACTTGGCTAACAAAGGTCCATCTAATCACAGCTATGATTTTTCTAGTAGTCATCTATGGATGTGAAAGTTGGATATAAAGAAAGCTGAGTGCCAAAGAATTGATGTTTTTGAACTGTGGTGTTGGAGAAGACTTTTGAGAGTCCTTTGGACTGCAAGGAGATCCAACCAGTTCTTCCTAAAGGAAATCAGTCCTGAATACACATTGGAATGACTGATGTTGAAGCTGAAGCTCCAATAATTTGGCCACCTGATTGAAAGTACTAACTTATTGGAAAAGACTCTGATGCTGGGAAAGTTTGAAGGCGGGAGGAGAAGGGGATGACAGAGGATGAGATGGTTGGATGGCATCACAGACTCTATGGACATGAGTTTGAGTAAGTTCCAGGAGTTGGTGATGGACAGGGAAGCCTGCCGTGTTGCAGTCCAGGGAGTTACAAAGAGCCGGACACAACTGAGTGACTGAACTGAATTGAACTGGTACATTCATTGTAATACATCAACTAAATGACACACCCACAGGCACCAACAGTTCTGAGGCCAACCATAAAAAGCCAAAATGTGGGGGGTGGCCTAGTTCCTGGAAATTTCCACCTCTTCCATAAAATAATTGGAATAACCTTCCCACTCATTAGCCTATGAACTTATCCAGAGCATAAAAGTTAACATCATACTTCCACACACTCTGTCTGAGGAGTGTGCTTCCCCCAAGGCCTCTGTCACCTTTTTAGATAGATTATATTCTGTCTATGGAATGTGTATCTTTCTAAATAAATCTACTTCTTAACCATAACTTTTTGCCTCTCACTGAATCTTTCTGTGTTGGGCCATAAAGAATCCTCTGAGCTTCAGTAACTCCTAAGACCAGGTGTGTGATATCAATTAAAAGACTGGATTCAAGTTCCAAACTGGGTTGGGTAGTTTCCACATGAGTCCTATATTGGGTTCACGTGCATTTATTCTCCTCATTAAACACTGTGAGAGCCATTAGCCAGTGAGACCAAGGGGTCTGTCGCTGTCTGTCACAGTCAGGTTGTGCCCCTTGTGTGATCTGATTCCCATGGATCCCCATTGTGCTCAATTATGTCCAACTCTGTGCGACCCCATGGACTATAGCCTGCCAAGCTCTTCTGTCCATGGAATTGTCCAGGCAAGAATACTGGAGTGGGTAGCCATTCCCTTCTCCGAGGCATCTTCCAAACCCAGGGATCAAACCCAGGTTTCCTGCATTGCAGGCAGATTCTTTACCATCTGAACCACCAGGGAAGCTCCAGGTCAAGTTTAAGGAGTCCACAAAAGAGCCCAGCACTGAAGACACTAGCTTTCCACAGTGTCCAGACAAAGAAACCACAGAGGGATGACAGATTCCCTTGATGTCTGATATCCCCAGAAAGCCCCCTGCCCTGTCCTGGCCCGACTCTCCTCTAGTCACTGAATTCAAGAGACCCTGGGGCCATAGCAGCAGCTTTGGGACAAGAAATATCAGGGCCACAAGACTCTGTCAATCCCACCCAGTCCCCTTGAAGGAGCAGAGATGCCTGGGGGCCTGATAGAGATGGTTGTGGTGGGGAAGGGATGAACAGGGAGGCTTCTGCTCATGCAGAACAGCATCAGGCAGCTATATTCAGTTCAAGGAAGCTGAGTACACATCTGTGGGCAGTGGTTATGACATTCTATTGCCATTTAATACTAATTCTAACCACTACCACTTGCTTTATTTTCTTTTCTTTTTCCTCCCTTGTACTTAGACATTTTTTTCTTTCTAGTCACTAAACTTATCTAATTATAGCAAATGGGAAACAAACCACATCCCACAGTTGGAGATGCATTTTGTTCATAATTAATTAGAACTAATTGATTAGATACCTTTCCTAATGTGCGGTTTTATGGTCAGGTTGATATATAACCCCAATCCACCCTAGCACAACTCCCTGCGTCCAGAGGAGATACTGCTCACAGCGAACCATGAGCAAGGGTGTTGAGCAGCCTTGCCACAGCAGCCAGGACTGCAGCAGTAACTCTTGCCTCGCCCGGTCTGACCCTTTCCTGCCTGCCCCACTCTGGCAAAGGGACCCAAGGCTGCAGCTCCCACTTCTATTCCTTCATTCAGTGAACCCTATCTGCCTCTGGCATTGGCATTCTGAAGCAGACAACATGTCCTCCACAGAGTCAGGGTCTGATTAAGGAGATGACAAAGTCATCAAACAAACATAAAGGTGTGCTGAGTGCAGGGGGTACTCCAGCCAAATCCCTGAACCTCCAGGGCCATCCTCTCCAGCACTGCCCAGATTTTTTCCAGCCTCTCCTGTGGCTGATTCTGTTGTCCTCTCTTCATAGACAGCACCTAGCTGGACAGGCATCTAACCATTCCCCTTGAGCTGCTTCTGCAGAAGAGAAAACAGCTGCCACCAGAGGTGGGCTTGGCCTCTGGAGATGAAGCCTGAGGAAGCCCTTGACCTGTTTGCAGCACAGGGGACAGTCTGTACAGCTTTGGCTTTCAAACTCCAAATAGGTTGGATTGGTTTGTTTTTCACCAAAAGAGACTGCTCTTTTGCATCATATTTGTCTTTTTTTTTTCAACTTCCTCTTAGGAATGAGGAAACAGAAGCAGAAAGGATTTGGCCCCCACTAGTGGCCCCAGAACAAGCTGCATCACCTCCTAGATGTATGCTTGCTGACCCCAGTCAACCGTTACCTCCAGTCCTTGTGGAACTGCCTTTCCTTATGGTCCCCTTCTAGAGGACTGGAAAGGTTCTGGAGAAGTCAGCCCCAGCCCCCGCTCTTCCACATCCTTCTTGAAGTCACAAGGCCAGCAAAAGTTTCCTTTTTCTCTCTATAAATGTCAGGCCAATCTTGTACTCAAATACAGTAGAAGTGATTGTAGACCCAAAATAAATGAGTATTTATATCAATTTCAGTTGAGAAACTGGCTGAAACAATAAAGGATTCATAGTCTTTTGTAATGCAAAGGTCTATGGGAAAAGGGGGCTTCCCCTCCTCTCAGCTTCTCAGCTCTCTCCCTCACTTCCCCTAGCCCCCCTGTGCTGGCTGTGTGCCCAGGCTGGCTTTCTTCCTGGTCATAAGAGAGTCAGCAGCACACTGGGCCTAGAATAGCCTTCCCTCCACCACCAAACTCAAGTCTTGATGCTGACCCTGCCCGTTCAGGCCAGTGAGCAAGGGCACACCTTGTGAGGATGACTTGGGCCTGGGAGAGTAGACACGTGGCCAGGATGGGGAGGAGTGGGGTTACAGGAAGAAAGCCACCACATCCTCTACGCCACTACCTTGGCTGATTTTCTGTGATCTTATAAAGGCTTACTTACTTTCCTGATTATGCCTGCATGCATGCTAAGTCACTTTAGTCCTGCCTGACTCTGCAACCCTATGGACTGTAGCCCGCCAGGCTCCTTCTTGGAGAATACATGGGGTTCTCCAAGCAAGAATATTGGAGTGGGTTGCCATGTCCTCCTCCAGCAGATCCTCCCAACAAAGGGATCAAACCTGTGTCTCTTACATCTCCTGCATTGGCAGGCAGGTTCTCTACCACTAGTGCCACCTGGGCCAACCAAACCCCTACATCAAGAGGTTACTGCCATAAATTCTTGTGTATTTTCTCCCTTTCCTTTTAGGTAGAAATTAGATCCCCTTTCTCCCTTTTCCAAGAGTAGCCCCAGTTTTTAGCAGGAGCTGTCCCTCCTCCCGGCTTCCCTAGTGATTCCATAGTAAAGAATCTGCTTGCCAATGCAGAAGACACAGGTTGGATCCCTGGGCTGAGAAGACCCCCTGGACTAAGAAATGGCAACCCACTCCAGGATTTTTGCCTGGAAAACTCCATGGACAGAGGAGCCTAGCAGGCTACCATTCACAGGCTCGCAAAAAGTCAGACATGACTGAGCCACTGAGTACCAACACACACATCCCTCCCTCATTGGATCCATGTGTGGCTGGGGCTCCCTTAGGCTACAGGCAAAAGCCGCAGGCCCAGCTCAGGGGCAGGGGGACAGCCTTCTCAGTGGTGGTCATATGACCCCTGCCCCATCCAATCAGAGAGAGCTTCCAAGGGGCCTTTCCTTGCTGAAGGAAGTCAGGAAGATTTTCACTGTTTGCGTCCCTGTGAGCCCTGGGAACTACTTTCAACCAGAGTCCTACCTTGGATCAGAATCAAAACAGAAGTAACACTGAAGTATGTAAACATAGAAACAGATCCTGATCACTTTGTGGGGGCCCTGTACAAAAGTGTTCCTGAGCACAGCGCACCCCCAAAGGTGTGGGTCCAGAATCTCCTTGCCTCTGCTAATTGGGCTGTATTTTCCACCAGGTGCATAAATTCTAGCATATCTTTTCAACATGTAGATGCTGGGTCATATATTATTAAGGTAAATCTGCCCTCATCCCTAATTATTTCCTTAGGCTATTTTCCCAGGCTTGAAACCATTAAGTCATGTGCTTTATTTTCAAGGCTTTTGTATACATATTGTTAAACTGCCCTCCAGAAGTGTTGGACTATTTATTCACTCACACAGTGTGGGAGTGATTTTCTCACCACTTAATCAATAGATGTTTCGAAAGTCTTTTTACTTTGGTAAGTGAGCTAATCTTACATTCAAATATATGTATCATGTCTGCGTTACAATCATAGCTCCGGGGCACACTGCAAGGCTCATTCCTACCCAGGTGTCCAGTGGTGGTGTGGGCCTTGGGAGCCAAGCCCATCTAGCTCCTCCCTGTGTCCACTGCAGACCTACCTAAAGTGGAAATGTGCCACTTGAGGATGCTCAGCAGCAGCTAAACCCCACTTATGAGACCGATTGAGTGACTGAGTGTACTCCAGGTGCAGAACTGGAGATCAAAGGATCATTGATTTACCCCGAGCACTTATCTGGTGTGAAAGCAGTGACCACACGACAATCTCATGGAGGATTCAGAGTGCGCAGCAGCACTCAGCTTTAAGAGAGAGTGGGGTGCCTCATGGGGCCCAGGACCCACGTGGGCAGGCCATGGCACCTGGGTCAGCAGCCACACCAGCAGAGGACCTGCTGCTCCACGGTGGGCCCCACGGTGGTCCTGATGCCCAGCCTCTCTCATCTCAGCTCATGTGCCAGATCTGGTTCTCCAGTCCTCCTGGTGATTCTGTGAGTTCCCCAGATTTTTAAAATAAATCCCTTTCCTGAGTAAACAACCAGCCTATTTATTTTGCCTACAATCAAGAGCCCTGGCTAGTATGGTTACAGAATCTCTCAAAATGTAGGTTTCCAAATCTTGAAGTGGGCAAGCCACAACCCATCTGAGGACAAGCCTGATGGCAGGTCCTGCCAAACAGACAGAGCCTGGGGAAGGAAAGAAGGCGGGAGAAAGGAAGACTGACAGACTGTGAGAGGGCAGTGAAAGTCCCTTCCTTCCAGCTTCTGCATCAGTTTCACTCCCTCATGGAAGGTTCAGGACTCCAACTGATCCAAGCCCCAGGTTTTTCCCTTGATAACAAATTCAAAATTTGAATTTAACTAGAGGTTTCTCAATTATTCAAAAGTAGAGTGTTCCTAGGAAATCTTTCATAAGCTGAAATGGTGAAAAGCAAAGAAGCAATTACCTTAGGACACATTTTGCTAACAAAATAAATTGAGATAAACACAGATGCTCACAGACACAGTCCTAGGCTGTGGGCGCTTGATGCTGAGACGCTGAGTGTAGTTCCAGGGAAGGAGTTTGGTGGAGTCGCTCTGGTTGCTCTTTGAGGGGGTACTACCTATATGACAGTTGCCTGCAAAGCCAGTGCTATTCTTCGCTTTTGCCTTTTATTTTTGTAAAAGCAAACTTCCTCTTTAGACTTTGTTCTGGTTAACAAAAATAGGTACTGATGTGATGTGGATTTTTCACAAAAGTGAAGTGGCATAAACTGATCTTTTGAAAAGTGGGGATACCTGTATTTACTTGTTAAAATATTTGTTCTCTGTCTGGTCCCCACAAGGGTGACATGTCAGGGATGGTAATAATCAGGTTCACTCCTGATAATAACGTCAGATAATAACATCCATTCACTCTAGTGCTGCAGTATCTGGAGTGCTGCTCAGTGAAGCTATGTTAATGAACATTGTAATGCAGATTCCTGATTCCTTCAAAAAGAGTTTGTTGTCACTTTAGTGTCTTTTGTCATCACCCACCTCTTGTTACTTGGAAAGTGAATTTTGTTCTATTTCCCCCCATATTTCATTACCTTGAATTTCATTGTATGAAATGACCTTTCTCTTGATCTTGAGTGGCCCTTGAAGCAGGGTTTCAGTTCCCAGTCAGAGACCGAGGTCAGGTTGTGGCCGTGAGAGTGCTGAATCCTAACTGCTAGACCAGCAGTCAGTGACATGGCCCTGGCCCTTCGGCTCTGCAGAAAAGATAAAGACAGAAAGTAGTGAAACAAGTAAAATATTAATTAGGAGGCAAAATAGTACATTATGTGTGGATAAATACACAGGCAGACTAAGAGAGTCAGCCACACTGTCATAGCAGCTTATCACTTTTATGGAGAATTTGTTTCATGTTTTCTTTGGCCTGTCATTTTGATTTGCCTGGTTCTGAGTCCACATTTATTTTATCTCAAGGTCTTCCTCCTGTGTGCACGTGCACCCCTCAGCCAAGATGGATTCCAGTGAAGGGGCCAGTGGATAGCTTTAACATCACTCCCATTTGACCTCCAAGGAGCTTTCTAGTCAAGAAAGTCTCCTTGACATCAAGAATGAGAAATACATGGTCTCTTATCTTTTATTTGGGCAGGGCTCAGCCTCCTCTCTAGACTGTCCTCCTCTTGCTACGTCGGAGCTTCTGTTCACAGGGAATGAACTCCAGTGTTCACCCTCGGAGGGGTGGCATCTATCTCCTGCTCACTCACTTTGAGCAATCTAGTTCTTCCATTGTCCCTCCCATTCCTTTAATTACTGTGGTTAGATAATAGATCAGGCCCCAACGCTTTAGTAAAATAAATTGATGTTCTCTCTGTTCACAGCCTGCAGGAGACTGACCGCCACGTCATCATGTATGAAACATGCCAGAGCTCCAGTGCAAGTTTGCATAATCTTGGAAATGCATCTGTTTCTTCATAACAAACCACCCCAAAGACAATAATGACCTTTCATTTGGCCACAGGGACATTTGTCTTTGTTATCCCCTAGTATAAGCCATCAGTCGGTGGGGACTCAGAGGCTGGGCTGGAACCCCTGAAGTCCTGCTGTGTCTGGTATGTGGTGGTCAGAGCAGCCCAGATGGAGCTGGAGCTGAAGCCTGGAAAGTGGCCTCCCGCATGGCTCCTTAGCTTCCTCACGGTGTGGTAACTGGGTCCTTGGTGAGCTGTCCAAGGTGAAGACCGTACTATGTCACCTCATAGGACCTAACCAAGGAAATCCAATACCATCACTGTGGCCATAGGCCCTCCAGGTCCAAGAGGAAGGGGCTCTGTGTCATTGTAGAGAACACGGGTGGGGGGAGGGGAAACACATCAAGGGTCTATAGGATGCACCTACTACCTGCCACACAGGTTGTCACCCGAGGATGGGAAGGGCTAGGCAACAGTAGTAGGAGCACAGGTAGAACTGGACAGACATGATTCTGGTCACAATGGATTACATTTGGCCACCTGACCTTAGATGCACTTTTCAGTTGCATTACATGAAAGTCTTAAGATCTCTGCTGGTGTCCAGAGACACCAATTCTCTGCGTGGAGAATTCTACCAAAACTTAATGACTTGAAACAACATACAGCTATTATCTCATGGCTCCCATGGGTGAATAATCTGGGCACAGCCCAGCTGAGTACCTCAGGGTCTGTCACAGGCTACAGTCAGGGGCCGCAGTCCCATCCCAAGGTTGGACAGGGAGGGCTGCTTCTAAAACCACTCACCTGACTTGGTCCTCACTGGCTATAGAGCCAACGGCCTCACTCTCTTGCTGGCTGCTAGACAGAGGCCACCCTCAGCTCCTTCCACACAGACCTTGCCAGAAGGGCAACTTGCTTCATAAAGTGTAAAAGCCTAGAGGCATAGAGAGAATAGCATCCTGGCCAGAGATATGCCCTCTTTTCTCCATATGCTAAGGGTTAGAATTAAGTCTGAGTCTAGTCCACTCGCCAGGGAGAGTGGGGCCTTGTCAGACACTGCCCACCACAGGGTCCCAGGAAGCTTTTCCCATCCCTGACCAGGTATCCTCACTGCATACTTCAATTGATGATGAAATAGATGTGAGTAAATTATAGGAACACTTCAAACACTCTTTGGATTGAATTATGATGGTGGGCCAAGAGTCTGGATGAATGAATTATGTTAAATTTTACACAGTTTAGTTTGTAGAGCTCTTTAAAAACCTGATACACTGTCATTACCCTCATTTCAGTCAAATTTTAATCCTAATCTCTTCCAATTCAATATTTTAAAATTTACCAACCATATTAAGACATGCACAGAATAGAAATGTGAGTACCAAACCTGTTCATGACTGCAAGTTTTATTTACTTTAGAAATCTCTATTTACATATTGCATTAGATGCATTTATTAGACATCACATCTTTCTATGAGATTTTTCTATTCCTTAGATATGCATCACCCCTTTCCTCCTTTGCTCGGTGTTTCTGCAGACCTCTCTTGTGTAACGTCTGTTCTCCAAAGGCTAAAAACCACATTCTAAGCATAGTTTCTTGTCCAGAGCTTTCTTGAATTGGACCTGACCTGCTCCTTGGTTCTGTTTCATAGGGGAGGTTTCAGTGGTGTGAGCCGGAGTTTCCTCACACCACGGTAGTGTCAGGGCCTAGGGAACAGGAAATGCTCTCAGGCTAGAGGACCAGCCCACTCTGGCCAGCAGCTCCCTGGAAGCATCCCGGCTGAAGCGCCAGTTTCTCTCTGCTGCCCTGGCTTCCCTGTATCCTCCCTGTGGCCCTGTGTATTCTTACTCCCAGTGCAGGCCCAGGTTCTCCTTATCTCTAAAGCATGGTCCTTCTTCTGTCTCACCTTTCTCCCCTCCTGCTCCTCCACTATTTTCCTGACTCACACTTACACATGGTTGGATATCCTTAGGCCTATGTTTATATCATGCTTTCAAATTTTCAAAACACTTCCAACTTAAAAAAACAACAACTGATAATTGTGAGCTCCTTTGTCTCCAGATTTCTATAGCCTCAGCACTGTGTTGGAGAGAAATTCCTGTTGTCTTACTCAATCCTTGTTTTCTTTTCTTTTTTTTCCCAACTTTTGATGTTTAAAATAATCACAGATATTTAGGAAGTTGCAAAACCAGAATGGAGAAGATTTTCAAGAGGGCAGAGGAGTAAGATGTGGATATCATCTTTATCCCCACAAATACATCAAAAATACATCTGCATGTGGAACAACTCCTACAGAACACCTACTTAATTCGGACAGAAGACCTCGGGCTTCCAAAAAAGCAAGCCAATCTCCACGTAATGGGAGATTAGAAATTAGATTAGGGGAAAAGAAAAAAGAGAAAGGAACTGAGATGGGAGCTGTGAAGGAGTAAAAATTTCTGCACACGTGGAAACCCCTTCACAGGCAGGGGTGGAGAGGAGCTTTGAAATTTCAGAAAGGTGTGGAGCAACATGTGCACAGCAGGCAAAGTGGAGAGAATTCAGCACAGAGATCAGTGCCATCCAGCACTTCCCAGCCTGAGACACTTGTCTGTGTGCCCATTGCAGATCCAGAGAACTTTGTAGAAATATTGGAGTTCACCCTGAGAAGGCAAATTGCCTGGAGCTCATTGAGTAGCAAGGACAGACAGCTCAGGCCACAAGAAAATATTCTTACAACCACTCTTCCTCTCTACATATATTTTTTGTCTTCTTTTCTTTTTAATTTTGTCTATGATTATTCTTTTCTATTCATAATTTCATTTTTTATATTTTTACTTCTTTTTCAATGCTTTTATTTTTAGATGTATTTCTTTTATTTTTTCCATTTTCTACAGGGCTTTTTCATTATCTTACATTTTCCCCATGTTTTTGGTTTTGTATTGTTGTTAGTCTAGTGTTTGTTTTCATTTAGTTTGTTTTCAATTAGTTTTATTGCTCTCTTCTTTTTGGTTCCTCTTTTATTTTTCATTTCTTCTCTTCATTTTGTGAATGTGAGTGTATGAGTTTCTCTTTAGTGTTGCTTTTACTATTTGCCTTGGGGTTTTATCTGTCCTTTTTTTGTTAGCATGCTAATATTTGATAAATGTTTTATATTACTTTATTTTTCTCTTCTGTGCTCTGTGACTTGTGGAGTCTGGTGTTCCAGCAAGGGGTCGGGCCTGAATATCTGAGGTAGAAGACCCAGATCCAGGACATTGGACCACTAGAGAGCATGTGACTCTGTGGAATACTAATTGGCAAGAGCTCTCCCAAAGGTGTCAGTCTAAACACTAAGACCCATGCAAAGGCCAGCAAGCTCATGTTGGACACCTCAAGCCAACAACTAATAAAGTTAATTAGTTGGTCACTCAGTCATGTCCAACTTTATGTGAAACATGAACTATAGCTTACTAGGCTCCTCTGTCCATGGAACTGTGTAGGCAAGAATACTGAAGTGGGTAGCCATTCCATTCTTCAGAGCATCTTTCCAACCCAGGGATTCAATCTGAGTCTCCTGCATTGCAGGCAGATTCTTTACCATCTGAACTACTAGAGAAGCCCAAAAACTAGCAAAACAGCTTAGCAGACAGGGTGCCCTGCCCGAAGATATCCCAAACTCACAGATAACCAACACACTACTAGAAATGGCAGTGCCCTTCAGAGAGACAAGATCCAACTTCACCCACAAGAACACAGGCATCAGTCCCCTGCCCCAGCAGAAAACCTTCAGAGGACACTGGTCCAAACTCATCCACTGGAGACAGACTTCAAAAGTAAAAGGAACTATAATCCTTCAACCTACAAAAAGGAGACCCCAAACACAGTAAATTAAACAAAATGAAAAGACAGAGAAACATGTAAATGAAAGAGCATGATAAAAACCCACAAGACCAAATAAATGAAGAGAAAATGGGCAGTCTACCTGAAAAAGAATTCAGAGTAATGATAGTAAAGCTGATCCAAAACCTTGGAAATAAAGTGGAGCACAGATAAATAGACTGGAGGCATGGAACAAGAAGATACAAGCCATGTTTAACAAGAACCTAGAAGAAATAAAAGACAGACAGTCATCAATAAGCAACACAATAGCTGAAATAAACAAAACAACTGACAAAGAATCAATCTCCAAAATATACAAGCAGCTCACGAAGCTCAATACCAGAAAAACAAACAATCCAATCAAAAACTGGGCCAAAGGACTGAACAGACATTTCTCCAAAGAAGACATGCAGATGGCTAACAAACACATGAAACGATGCTCAACATCACTCGTTATTAGAGAAATGCAAATCAAAACCACAATGAAGCATCATCTCATACCAGTCAGAATGGCTGCCATCAAAAAGTCTACAAACGATAAATGCTGGAGAGGGTATTGAGAAAAGGGAACCCTCTTACACTGTTGATTGGAATGCAAACTGGTACAGCCAGTATGGAGAACAGTGTGGAGATTCTTTTAGAAACTGGAAATAGAGCTGCCATATGACCCAGCAATCTGCTGCTGGGCATGCACACCAAGGAAAAAAAAATTGAAAGACATACATGTACCCCAATGTTCATTGCAGTACTGTTTACAATAGCCAGGACATGGAAGCTACCTAGATGTCCATCAGCAGATGAATAGATAAGGAAGTTATGGTACATATACACAATGGAATGTTACCCAGCTGTAATAAGGAATGCATTTTGCCGAGAGCCAGCATGGGAGATCCAACCCATGACAAGATCATGTGGAAGAGACCTGACGAGCAAGGCGGATCAGGACTGGAGGGACCCCCTGGACCTGCTCAACCATCTACCCCCCAAAACAAGAATCTGTCCATCTTACTATTTTGTGCCTTTCACCAACTCTTCTGACATTAACAGGGGGCTATCCCCGACCACCTTTCTCTGGAAAAAAATCAACTTAGGGCTCTAGTTGATAAGTCTCTTGGGCATGAAAGGAATATTTCAATTCAAACCCCTTCTATTGGCATTCTAGCTTGCTTGGCATGTTTATCCAGACTCTTGCAGCTACGCTTGTGATTGTTCACAGCCTCCCAACTGTGAGAGGCATGGGAAGCCTAAAACATTCTAAAAATATAGAGCCTTTTGAAGAGTTAAAAACTGTTAGAATAGTGCTGGTGTAGGATTTCATTGTTGAGCCAATGCTTGCTGCCAAGTTCCCATATCCCTATCCACTGTGCACCTGGGAGTACATTAGTTAACATAGTTGGAATGTAAGAAAAACAAGTGGTAGCCTTGGAATTAACCACATCAGACCTTTGAGCTAATTGGTTATTTCTTTGTTGTAACTCACTGCACCTTTGCTCCGTGAGAATGTAACTCTGTTTAATACTTTCTGAGGCTGACATAGATTAGAAATATAAAGAAAAAATACTTCAAGGGAAAATAAGTTTTCTGGTTGAGCAGCCTTTATCAAAAGAGGGTCATAAAATGTCCACAGGCCTCCAAGGCCAGAAGATAATGTACACAACATTGTTTATGGGAAAGGTATGCAGAAAAAATCCTAGTTTCGATAAAGACAAAACAGATGTAATGTTTGGGCTGACACTGCATGACTTTGCATCTTTCATTTCCCTCTATGTACAAGTCAAGGTATAAAAGTTCCTTTTGAAAATAAAAGTTATGGGCCTCGCTCACTGAAACTTGGTCTCCCCATGTCATTTTTTCTTTCTCTCTCTCCCTTTCTTTTTCAGGCTGATCCCTTGGAGCGCAGAGGCTTTCTGAGTTCACTTTCCTGCCCGGGCTTCTAAGACCCTCTCGAGAAGGTGCTCTGCACCTTCTCCCCATCAAGAGGGCACCTGTGGCCTATGTGAACAGAGCAAGTCCCGTGTTGGGGCTTTATTGGCTTTCTGTGTAAACCAAGGAATGCCAACCTCTTTCTCTCCTCTATTTTCTTAATTGCAACATTTTTTCTTTATCTCTCTCTAAATCTCTCTCACCAACACTGTCTCCCCTGAGGGTATACCTGGATCCTGCTGAGGCTAGACCACAGCAGCATTTGAGTCAGTTTTAATGAGGTAGATGAAACTGGAGCCTATTATACAGAGTGAAGTAAGTCAGAAAGAGAAACACCAATTCTGTATATTAACATATATTTATGGAATTTAGAAAGACAGTAACAACAAGCCTATGTGCAAGGCAGCAAAAGAGAAACAGGTGTAAAAACAGACTTTTGGACTCTCTGGGAGAAGGTGAGGTTGGGACAATTTGAGAGAGTAGCATTGAAACGTGTATGTTACCATATGTAAAATAGATGACCAGTGCAAGTTCGATGCATGAAGCAGGGAATTCAAAGTGGTGCTCTGGGACAACCCAGAGAGATGGGTGAGGAGGGAGGTGGGTAAGGGGGTCAGGGTAGGGGGACACATGTGTACCCATGGCTGATTTATGTTGATATATAGCAAAAACCATCACAATGTTGTAAAGTAATTATCCTCCAATAAAATGAATTAATTTAAAAATGCACTAGAGGGAACCAATAGCAGAAAAACTGAGGCAGAAGAATGGAAAAGTGGGCTAGAAGACAGAAATGTGGAAATAACTGAAGTAGAGAAAAATAAAGAAAAAGAATGAAAAGAAATGAGGACAAACTAAGAGACCTCTGGGACAACATTAAGTGCAAAGACATTTGAATTATAGGGGTCCCAGAAGAAAAAGATTTAAAAAAAAAGAGTACGAGAAAATATTTGAGGAGATTATAGTTGAAAACTTCCCTAACATGAAAAAGGAAAAAGCCACTCAAGTCCAAGAAGCCCAGAGAGTCCCATATAGGGTAACCCAAAGAGAAACATGCTAAGATATATATTAATCAAACTAACAAAAAATAAACACAAGTAAAAAATATTAAAAGCAGCAAGGGAAAAGCAACAAATATCATAAAAGGAAATCCCCATAAGGCAAACATCTGATCTTTCAACAGAAACCCTTCAAGCCAAAAGGGAATGGCAGGGAATATTTTAAAAGATAAAAGGAGAAACCTACAGCCAAGATTACTCTACCCAGCAAGAATCTCATTCATCTTCAACAGAGAAATCAAAAGTTTTGCATATAAGCAAAAGTTAAGCAAATTCAGCAACAAAGCAATTTTACAACAAATGATAAAGGAACTTCTCTAGACAGGAAACACAGGAGAAAGAAAAGACTTTAAAAAAACACACAAAACATTAAAGTAAATGGTATTAGGATCATAAATATCAATAATTACCTTAAAGGTAAATGGGTTAAATGCTCCAACTAAAAGACAAAGACTAAATGGATACAAAAACAAGACCAATATATGTGCTATCTATAAGAGACCCACCTCAGAACTAGGGACACATATAGACTGAAAGTGAGGGAATGGAAAAAGATATTCCATGCAAATTGGAAATCAAAAGAAACTGGAAGTCAAATCCTCATAACTGATAAAATAGACTTTAAAATAAAGAGCATTACAAGAAACAAAAAGGGACACTACATAATGATCAAGGGATCTATCCAAGAAGAAGGCATAACAAATATAAATATATGCACCCAACATAGGAGCACCTCAATACATAAGCAAATGCTAACAAGTATGAAAGGGGAAATCAACAGTAACGCAATAATAGTGGGGGACATTAACACCCTACTCACACAAAAGGATAGATCATCCAGACAGAAAATTAATAAAAAAACACAATCAAATGACACATGGATGAGATGGACCTAAGTGATACCTACAGGACATTCTATCCCAAAACAATAAACAACAGTTTTTTCTCAAGGGCACATGGAACATACTCTGGGATAGATCACATCTTGGGTCACAAATCAAGGCTTGGTAAATTTAAGAAAGCCAAAATGGTATCAAGTATTTTATTTCTTACCACACCACTACAATACTAGGTATTAATTACAGGAAAAAACTGTAAAATCACAAACATATGCAGACTAAACAATACACTTCTACATAACAAAGAAGTCACTGAAGAAATCAGAGGGAATTTTAAAAATACCTAGAAATAAATGATAATAATAACATTACAACCCTAAACTTAGGGATGTAGTAAAAGCAGTTCTAATGAGGAAGTTTGTAGCAATAAAAGCCTACCTGAAGATATGAGAAAAACACCACATAAACAACCTAAACTTATACCTAAAGCAACTAGAAAAAGAACAACAACATCAACAAAAATCCAAACTGAGCAGAAGAAATCATAAAGATCAAAGCCTAAATAATATTAAAGAGAAATGAAAGAAACAATAGCAAATAACAAAAAAACTAAAAGCTGCACCATTAGCCAGACTCACAAAGAAAAAGAGGGAGAAGATCTGAATCAAAAAATTAGAAATGAAAAAGAAGTTGCAGCAGACTACACAGAAAAACAAAGGACTGTAAAAGACTGATTTAAATAGCTATAAGCCAATAAAATGGACAGCCTGAAAGAAATAAACAAATTTTTAGAGAAGCGCAATCTTCCAAGACTGAATCAGGAAGAAATAGAAAATATGAATGGATCAATCACAAGCATTGAAATTGAAACTATATTTTAAAATCTTACCACTGGGATGCCCCAGAGAGATGGTATGGGGAGGGAGGTGGGAGAGGGGTTCGGGATTGGGAACTCATGTACCCCCGTGGTGGATTCATGTTGATGTATGGCAAAACCAATACAGTATTGTAAAGTAAAATTAAAAAAATAATAAATATATCCTAACTGGTACTTTTCCAAAAAATAAAATAAAATAAAATCTTACCAAACAAAAAAGCACAGAGCCAGATGGCTTCACGGTGAATTCTGTCAAACATTTAGGGGAAAACTAAGACCTATCTTGCTCAACTCTTCCCAAAAAAAATGCAAAAGAGGGGAAACTTCCAAACTCACTCTAGGAGACCAGCAACACCTTAACACACAAAAAAAACAGAAGTTCAGTTGAGTTCAGTTGCTCAATTGTGTTCAACTCTTTGTAACCAATGGACTGCACCATGCCAGTCTTCCCTGTCCATCACCAATTCCCGGAGCTTACTCAAACTCATGTCCATTGAGTTGGTGATGCCATCCAACCAACTCAACCTCTGTCACTCCCTTCTCCTCTTGCCTTCACTCTTTCCAGCATCAGGTTTTTTCCAATGAGTCAGTTCTTCCCATCATGTGGCCAAAGTTTTGGAGTTTCAGCTTCAGCATCAGTCCTTTCAATGAAGATTTAGGACTGATTTCTTTGGGATCTCCTTGCAGTCCAAGGGACTCTCAAGGGTCTTCTCCAACACTGCAGTTCAAAAGCATCAGTTCTTCGGTTCTCAGCCTACTTTATAGTCAAACTCTCACACCAATACATGACTACTAGAAAAATCATATCTTTGACTAGACGAACCTTTCTTGGCAAAGTAACGTCTCTATTTTTAATACACTATCTACACTGTTCATAGCTTTTCCTCCATGGAGCAAGTGGCTGCTAATTTCATAGCTAGAGTCACCATCTGCAGTGATTTTAGAGGCCAAAAAAATAAAATTTGTCACTGTTTCCATTTTTTCCCCATCTATTTGGCATGAAGTGATGGGACTGGATGCCATGATCTTAGTTTTCTGAATGTTGAGTTTTAAGCCAACTTTTCACTCTCCTCTTTCAGTTTCATCAAGAGGCTAAAGAGTTCCTGTTCACTTTCCGTGGCGTCATCTGCATATCCCAGGTTGTTGATATTTCCCCCACTAATCTTGATTCCAGCTTGTGCTTCATCCAGCCCAGCATTTCTCATGATGTACTCTGCATATAAGTTAAATAATCAGGGTGACAGTATACAGACTGACATACTCCTTTCCCGATTTGGCACCAGTCTGTTGGGCCATGTCCAGTTCCAACTGTTGCTTCTTGACTTGCATGCAGATTTCTCAAGAGGCAGGTAAGGTGGTCTGGTATTCCCATTTCTTTAAGAATTTTCCACAGTTTGTTGTGATCCAACAGTCAAAGGCTTTGGCATAGTCAATAAAACAGAAGTAGTTGTTTCTCTGGAACTCTCTTGCTTTTTCAATGGTCCACCAGACGCTCTCAATTTGATCTCTGGTTCCTCTGCTTTTTTAAACCCAGCTTGAACATCTGGAAGTTCAAAGTTCACATACTGTTGAAGTCTGGCTTGGAAAATTTTAAGCATTAATTTTCTAGTGTGTGAGATATGTATAATTGTGCGGTAGGTTGAGCATTCTTTGGCATTGCCTTTCTTTGGAATTGGAATGAAAACTGACTTTTTCAGTCCTGTGGCCACTGCTGAGTTTTCCAAATTTGCTGGCATACTGAGCACAGCACTTTCAAAGCATCATCTTTTAGGATTTAAAAAGCTCAATTGGAATTCCATCACCTCCACTAGCTTTGTTCATAGTGATGCTTCCTAAGGCCCACTTGACTTCGCATTCCAGGATATGTGGCTCTAGGTGAGTGATCACACCATCGTGGTTATCTGGGTCATTCAGATCTTTTTCTGTATAGTTTTTCTGTGTATTCTTGCTACCTCTTCTTCATATCTTCTGCTTCTGTTAGATCCATATTATTTCTGTCCTTTATTGTGCCCATCTTTGCATGAAATGTTGCCTTGGTATCTCTAATTTTCTTGAAGAGATCTCTAGTCTTTCCCATTCTGTTCTTTTCCTTTGTTTCTTTGCATTGACCACTGAGGAAGGCTTTCCTATCTCTCCTTGCTATTCTTTGGAACTCTGCACTCAAATGGGTATATATTTCCTTTTCTCCTTTGCCTTTAGCTTCTCTTCTTTTCTCAGCTACTTGTAAGCCCTCCTCAGACAACCATTCTGCCTTTTTGCATTTCTTTTCCTTGGGGATGATCTTGATCCCTGCCTCCTGTACAATGTCATGAACCTCCGTCCATAGTTCTTCAGGCACTCTGTCTATCAGATCTAATCCCTTGAATCTATTTCTCGCTTCCACTGTATAATCATAAGGGGTTTAATTTAGGTCATATCTGAATGATCTAGTGGTTTCCCCTATTTTCTTCCATTTAAATCTGAATTTGCAATAAGGAGTTCATGATCTGAGCCACAGTCAGCTCCCAGTCTTGTTTTTGTTGACTGTATAGAGCTTCTCCATCTTTGGCTGCAAAAAATATAATCAATCTGATTTCAGTATTGACCATCTGGTGATGTCCATGTGTAGAGTCTTCTCTTGTGTTGTTGGAAGAGGGTGTTTGCTATGACCATTGCATTCTCTTGGCAAAACTCTGTTAGCCTTTGCCCTGCTTCATTCTGTACACCAAGGCCAAATTTGCCTGTTACTCCTGGTATCTGTTGACTTCCTACTTTTTCATTCCAGTCCTCTATCATGAAAAGGACATCTTTTTTGGGTGTTAGTTCTAGAAAGTCTTGGAGGTCTTCATAGAACCATTCAAATTCCGCTTCTTCAGCATTACTATTCAGGACATAGACTTGGGTTGCTGTGATATTGAATGGTTTGCCTTGGAAACAAACAGAGATTATTTTGTTGTTTTTGAGATTGCATCCATGTACTGCATTTTGGACTCTTTGTTGACTATGATGGCTACTCTATTTCTTCTAAGGGATTCTTGCCCACAGTAGATATAATGGTCACCTAAGTTAAATTCACCCATTCCAGTCCATTTTAGTTTACTGATTCCTAAAATGTTGATGCTCACTCTTGCCATCTACTGTTTGACTGCTTCCAATTTGCCTTGATGCATGAACCGAGCATTCCAGGTTCCTATGCAATATTCCACTTTACAGCATAGGACTTTACTTCCATCACCAGTCACATCCATAACTGGATGTTGTTTGTGTTTTGGCTCCATCTCTTCTTTCTGGAGTTATTTTTCCACTGACCTCAAGTAGCATATTGGGCAGGCACCTACCTACCTGGGGAGTTCACTTTTCAGTGTCCTATCTTTTCCTTCATCTTTTCATACTGTTCATGGGGTTCTCAAGGAAATAATACTGAATTGGTTTGCCATTCCCTTCTCCAATGGACTACATTTTGTCAGAATTCTCTACCATGGATCTGTCTTGGGTAGCCCTACATGGCATGACTTATAGTTTCCTTGAGTTAGACAAGGTTGTGGTCCATGTGATCAGATGGGTTAGTTTTCTGTGATTGTGGTTTTCAGTCTGTCTGCCATCTAATGGAGAAGAATAAGAGGCTTTTTGAAGCTTTCTGATGGGAGAGACTGACTGAGGGTCTTGTTCTGATGGGCAGGGCCATGCTCAGTAAATCTTTAATCCAAATTTCTGTTGATGGGCAAGGGTTGTTCCCTCCCTGTTATTTGATCTGAGGCCAAACTATGGTGGAGGTAATGAAGATAATGGTGACCTTTTTCAAAAGGTCCCATGCACACACTGCTACACTCAATGTCCTCAACCCTGCAGTAGACCACTGCCAACCTACATCTCTGCTAGAGACTCCTGGGCACTCATAGGCAAGTCTGGGTCAGTCTCTTGTGAGGTCACTGCTCCTTTCTCCTGGGTCCTGGTGTGCACAAGGTTTTGTTTGTGCCCTCCAAGAGTTTGTTTCCCCAGTTCTGTGTAAGTTCTGGTGACTCTATTGTGGGGTTAACAGTGACTTTCTCCAAGAGGATTTATGCCATATCCAGGTCTATTGCACCCAAAGCCCCTGCCCCTGCCACAGTCCACTGCTGACCCATACCTCCACAGGAGACACTCAAACACAGTTCTGTCTCAGTCTCTGTGGGGTCTCTGGGTCCTGGTGTGCACAAGGTATCTTTGAGCCCTCTGAGCATCTCTGGAGGGTATGGGGTTTGGTTCTAAACATGATTTCATCCCTCCTACTGTCTTGCTGGGACTTCTCCTTTGCCCTTGGATGTGGGGTACCTTCCTCAAAGTCACTCCAGTGCCACATATCCACTGCTCCAGCACCACATAGCCACCTCTCCAGCACCACCAGTCACCTCTCCGGTGCTCCAGCATCTACCATCTTTTGGGGCTTCTCTGCCCTTTGGATGTGGGGTATCTCCTCACAGTCGTTCTAGCACCACGCAGCTACCACTCCATCACTGCAGGACGTTTTAGTCTCCATAATTGCATTAATCATCCTCCCATAATAAATCTCTATCTATCTATCTATCTATCTCTCCTATCAGTTCTATTTCATTGCAGAACCTCAACTAATTCAATGATAAACCCAAATAAGCTCATGCCAAGATACATTACAATCAACTCTTAAAAACTAAAGATGAAGAAAAGAATATTTAAAACAGAAAGAAAGAACTCTTCATTTAAAGTAGGGGGAAAACAGAAAGATGGTAGATTTCTCATCAGAAACTATGTAGAGCAGAAGGAATTGCTACCTCTTTTACATGCAAAAAGAACTGCCAACCTCACATCTTGTTACCAGTAAAAATCACCAATAGGAATGAAGGGGAAGTCAAGACATTCTCAGATGAGGAAAAGCAAAGAGATTCTCCCACCAGCAAACCTACCCTAAAAGAATGACTAAAAGAGAGTTATCTAAACAGAAATAAAAAGATAAAATACAAAATCTGGAACACTGGGAAAAACCAAAGAACAACCAAAAGAGAAAAAATGTAAGTACATAAAATAGACTTTTCAGATTTCAGATTCTGAATTTGATGATTGAAGCAAAATTAAAACATTCCCTGATACCATTCTTAAAGTATGTAGAGAAAATATTTAAGATAATTATAAATGGGAGAAGATAAAAGGATCAAGTGAGGGTAAAGTTTTTATATTTCATCCAAACTGGTAAAATATTGACAGCATTAGACTGTGACAAGTTATTTATGTATAATTTAATTCAACATGTAGTTATATATACAGTATTTAATAATTAAATATAATTTAGTAATTAAGTGAGCAACCATAAAATATCTATCCAAATATAGACACTCAAAGTACTTCACTGATATATCAAGATGGAATTTTAAAGAAAGCACAAACAACCCACAAGAAAGTATGATAAAGGAAATAAATAAAGAAGGAAAGAAGCAGAAAATGAAGATTAAAATAACACACTTCAGTGCTAACATTTAACAACTGCATTAAATGTAATTGGTATAAATATACCAATTAGGTGACAGATTGACAAAGTGGACTTAAAAATGATCCAAATATGCCATTTACAAGAAATTCATTTCAAATACAATGATATAGGAAGGTAGAAAGCAAAGACTGGAAAAAGATATACCATGCAAAATTTGATCAAATGAAAATATACATAAGATTAATAAGCTACAAGAATATATAGTACAACACAGAGAATACAGTCAACATTTTATAATCGGTATATTGTATACCTGAAATTTATATAATACAGTACATCAACTATATCTTGATAAAAAAGCATGAATGACTATATTTATATCAGATAAAGTAACTGCAGAGCAAAGGAAATTACTAGAGACAAAGACAGACATTACATACTGATATACAGATCAATCCATCAAGAAGATATAGCAATCCTAAGTGTGTAATGTATCAAACAACAAAGCTAAGAAATATGTGAAGCAAAAATTATAGATTTGAGGAAAGAAATACAAATTCTTGACTATAGTTGGAGACTGCAGTACTCTTCTTCCAAAAATTGATATAATATGAAGACAGAAAAGTAAGTACATAGAATATTTCAGCAACACCATCAGTCAACAGCATCTAACTGACAGTTATAGGATATTTCATTCACTAACAGAAGAATGCACATTCTCCTCAAGCGTTCATGGAACATTTACAGACTATTCCATATCTAGGACCAAATAAACTTTAACAAATTTAAAGTATTATAATCATACAGTGTACATTATCTGACCACATGGGAGTCAAAGTAGAAATGAGTAACAGAACAGTTACAGGAAAATATCTAAACACTTGTAAACTAAGCAAGACAATTTAAAATCGATCACTGATCAAAGGCAAATAAAAAATACATCAAACTGCATGAAATAGAAATACAACACATCAAAATTCAGGGGACAAAGTAAAGAGAGAACTGAGAGGAAAACCTTAGAACATTAAATATTTGAATTAGAAGAAAGGAAATAGTTTAGTACCCTAAGTTTTCACTTTATAAATCATAGGAAAAAGGAGCTATAGAAATCAAAGAAAATATAAAGAAGGAAACAATAGAGATAAGAGTAACAATCAATGTAAGTGAAAACAGAAAAAAAAGGGGGGGGGTCCTGGATTAAAGCAACAAAAAGCTGGCTTTTTGAAAAGTTCCACAAAATGTACAGACTCTAACAAGACTCTATCATCCTGCTTATTTAACTTACATGCAGAATCCAGCCATCTCATCCTTTCTGACATCCGCTTCTCCCACTGCCCCCAATCCTTCCCAGCATCAGAGTCTTTTCCAATGAGTCAACTCTTCACATGAGGTGGCCAAAGTACTGGAGTTTCAGCTTTAGCATCATTCCTTCCAAAGAAATCCCAGGGCTGATCTCCTTCAGAATGGACTGGTTGGATCTCCTGGCAGTCCAAGGGACTCTCAAGAGTCTTCTCCAACACCACACTTCAAAAGCATCAATTCTTCGGTGCTCAGCCTTCTTCACAGTCCAACTCTCACATCCATACATGACCACAGGAAAAACCATAACCTTGACTAGCCGGACCTTAGTCAGCAAAGTAATGTCTCTGCTTTTAAATATGCTATCTAGGTTGGTCATAACTTTTCTTCCAAGGAGTAAGCATCTTTTAATTTCATGGCTGCAGTCACCATCTGCAGTGATTTTGGAGCCCCCAAAAATAAAGTCTGACACTGCTTCCACTGTTTCCCCATCTATTTCCCATGAAGTGATGGGACCGGATGCCATGATCTTTGTTTTCTGAATGTTGAGCTTTAAACCAACCTTTTCGCTTTCCTCTTTCACTTTCATCAAGAGGCTTTTGCATCACGGACTCGATGAACGTGAGTCTGATTGAACTCCGGGAGATGGTGATGGACAGGGAGGCCTGGTGTGCTGCAATTCATGGGGTCACAAAGAGTCGGACACAACTGAGAGACTGAACTGAACTGAGTACATCATGCAAAATGCCAGGCTGAATGAAGCACAAGCTAGAATCAAGATTTCCAGGAGAAATATCAATTACCTCAGATATGCAGATGACACCACACTTATGGCAGAAAGCAAAAAAGAACTAAAAAGCTACTTGATGAAAGTGAAAGAGGAGAGTGAAAAAGTTAGCTTAAAACTCAATATTCAAAAAACTAAGATCATAGTATCCAGTTCCATCACTTCATGGCAAATAGATGGGGAAACAATGGAAACAGTGACAGACTTTATTTTCTTGGACTCCAAGATCACTGTAGATGGTGACTGCAGCCATGAAATTAAAAGACGCTTTCTCCTTGGAAGAAAATATATGACCAACCTAGACACCATATTAAAAAGCAGAGACATGTCTTTGCCAACAAAGGTCAGTCTAGTCAAAGCTATGGTTTTTCCAACAGTCACGTATGGATGTGAGAGTTGGACTTGCACATCTAAGCACTGAAGAATTGATGTTTTTGAACTGTGGTGTTGGAGAAGACTCTCGAGAATCCCTTGAACTTCAAGGAGATCCAACCTGTCCATCATAAAGGAAATCAGTCCTGAATATTCACTGGAAGGACTGATGTTGAAGCTGAAACTCCAGTATTTTGACCACCTGATGTGAAGAACTGACTCATTTGAAAAGACCCTGATGCTGGGAAGGTTTGAAGGCAGGAGGAGAAGGGGATGACAGAGGATGAGACGGTTGGATGGCATCACCTACTCAATGGACATGTTTGAGTAAACTCTGGGAGTTGCTGATGGACAAGGAAGCCTGGCATGCTGCAGTCCATGGGGTTGCAAACAGCTGGACATGACTGAGCGACTGAACTGAACTGAACTGACTGAAAATAATTCAAAACAAAGAAGAAAGTAGGAAGAGTTGGTCAGTTTGATTTTAAGATTTTTATGCTATGGTAATCAAGACAACATGTTATCGGTCCAGGGATGAACACAGATCAATGGAAGAGAGTAGAGAACCCAGAAACAGCGCCACAGAAGTATAGCAAGTTGATTTTGACAAAGGCACACAAAACGTTCAATCAAAGAAGACAATCTTTTCCATAAATAGTGCTAGAGAAATTGTCATAGCAAAAAAAGAAAAGGAACTTAATGACAAAATTAGTTCTTAATGGATCCTAGAAATAAATGTAAAATGTGAAACTATCGTACTCATAGTAGAAGATCTTTGGGACTTCGACTTTAGTGAGAAGTTTTCAGGCATGAAGAATCAATAACTCAGGCTGTATCAAAATTAAAAGATTTTCTCTGTGACTAATCTTGTTGAGGAGGATGAAAGGACAAGCTATAGAATTGGGGAGGGGGCCGGACTTGCAAGCCACAGAGCTGACAAATGATTTGTGTCCAGAATACTTAAAGAATTTTCAAAACTTGACATTAAAAAAGCACACAATCCAATTAGAAAATGGGCAAAAAAAAAAAAAACCATGTAGACAATTGACTGAAGAGCATACATAGATGGCAAATAAGCACAAGAAAAGATGTTTAGCAACACTGGACCCTAGGGAAATGCAACTTAAGACCACATCATGATGAGATCTAATTCCTCTTCTGTGTCCTGCTACTGAAACAGATGAAACAATTTTTTAAATAATAATAATAACAATACCAAATGCTGGTAAAGATGTGAGGATACTGCATCTCTCATAATTGCTGTGAGCATGTAAAAAGTTTCAGCTACTCTGGAAAATAATTCGGCAATTTTTTAATAAAACTGTGTCTAATTTACACAATAATCATTTGGGGGCATTTATCCCAGACCAAAAATCACACAGTCCCAGTTAAACAAAGACACTCCTGTTTGGTATGGCAGAAATGACTTCCCAGAATCCAGGGCAAATGCCAGGCATCTCTTTAGCCAAAGAAGGAGAAACTCTATGCAGTCAGCAAAAACAAAATCTAGAGCTGACTGTGGCTCAGATCATCAGCTCCCTATTCCAAAATTCAGGCTTAAATTAAAGAAGCTAGGGAAAATCACTAGGCCATTTGACTTAAATCAAATCCTTTATGATTATACAGGGGAGGTGATGAATCAGTTCAAGAAATAGGTTTGGTAGACAGAGTGTCTGAAGAATTACAGACAGAGGTTCATAACATTATATAGGAAGCAGTGACCAAACCATTCCAAGGGGGCGGGGAGGGGGTGAGGTTTGCAGGGAATGAAAGCAGGCAAAGTGGTTGTCTGAGGAGGCTTTACAAATAGCTGAGGGAAGGAGAGAAGTGAAAGGCAAAGGAGAAAGGGAAAGATATACCCAACTGAATACAGAGTTCCAGAGAATAGCAAGGAGAGATAAGATGGCCTTCTTCAACAAACACTGCAAAGAAATAGAGGAAATAATAGAATAGGAAAGATTAGCCATCTTTTCAAGAAAATTAGAGATACCAAGGGAACATTTCACGCAGAGATGGGCTCAATAAAGGATAGAAATGGTATGGACCTAACAGAAGCAGAAGATATTAAGAAGAGGTGGCAAGAATACACAGAAGAACTACACAAAACAGATCTTAATGACCCAAATAATCACGATGGTGTGATCACTCACCTATAGTTAGACATATTGGAGTGCAAAGTGAGGTGGGCCTTAAGGGAGCTAGTGGAGGTGATGGAATTCCAGCTGAGCTATTTTAAATCCTAAAAGATGATGTTGTTAAAGTGCTACAATAAGTTCAGTTCAGTCACTCAGCCATGTCCAATTCTTTGCGGCCCCATGGACTGCAGCACACCAAGTTTGGAACCGTTGACATTTGAGCTGAGCTCTAAAGATGGGAGAGGGTTTAGATGAGTGGACTTAAAGAGCGAGGCAGTTCTAGACAGGCTGTGGGGTTGAGCAAGAGCTGCACCTGGAGTAGGTCAGCGTTGGTCTGCTAGGGAGGTGGAGCAATGTAGATTCTGACCCAGCACTGCCCCTTGGTGCTGTGCAACCTTAACCAAGTCACCTAATCTCTCTGATTCCCAGAGAGAGCCTTTCTTCTGAATAGGAACAATTTTAATAAAAATATCTTTCTCAATGTATTTTTGGAAGAACTCCATGAGATTTTTAATGTAGAAGCACTTAGTGCAGTGTCTAAAAAGTTTCCCAAAAGATCTAGATGCCTAACTAAGGCTTTGAAGAATGAATAGTTTTTGAGATGGACAAAGGATAGGAAGCTATCTCAAAACATGGGGAAAACAACAAAGTATAGAGGCATGAAGCAGCCCTGGATGGCTGCTTACTAACGAGAACAGTGAGTTACACCACCAGGAAGAAGCTCACCAAGATGTGTTTCCATCACGCTGAGACCAAGAACTGTGTGGGCCAGAAAGGTTTTGGTGAAGACACTGGTGGTGGTGATGATGACAACAGAAAGAAGAAAGGGAGGAGAGCTCAAGAAGCAGAAAGAAGGAGAAGCAATGGAAAGAGAATTAAAGGAAAAGGAAATAGTAGTTTCTCTGCCAGGTCTGCTCCCACCTCAAAACCTTCACACATTGCATTTCCCCTGCCAGCTGGGCTGTTTCTGCAGGTAACCATGTGAATTCCCCAGCCTTCTACTAGATGTCTTCCGACCAGTATTTTGCCCAATGGATCCAAAATAGCATCATCCCTATATTTGTAGCTTTCTTCTCTGTTGTTTTTTCTCCTACAGTCCCTACCCCCATCTAACATATTTCACATTTATTCATTTATTTGGTTGTATCAATCTCACTTCCCCAGATATGAGCTCCATGAAGTCAGCATCTGTACTATTTTATTCACAAGGGTCTTTAGAAGCAAGAGTCTTAATCAGTGTCTGCAAAGAAGAGCGTTGCTAATAATTTGCTCCATGAATGAAAGAAGATAGAGAAAGAAGAGACAGGATGGAGGGGTTAATAGAAGGTTGAGGAGGAGGAGGAAGAGGAGGAAGAAAAACCACTGCATCACTGTCATTCAGCAGCCAGGTTGTGAAAATGTGGTGAAGTGAAGTGACAGGAAAGTCGCTCACTCATGTTTTACAGCTCCATGGTCTACCAGCTCAGTTCAGGCGCTCAGTCATGTCCGACTCTTTGCGACCCCAAGAATCGCAGCACGTCAGGCCTCCCTGTCCATCACTAACTCCCGGAGTTCACTCAGACAAATGTCCATCGAGTCGATGATGCCATCCAGCCATCTCATCCTCTATTGTCCCCGTTTCCTCCTGCCCCCAATCCCTCCCAAAATCAGAGTCTTTTCCAATGAGTCAACTCTTCCCATGAGGTGGCCAAAGTACTGGAGTTTCAGCTTTAGCATCATGCCTTCCAAAGAACACCCAGGGCTGATCTCCTTCAGAATGGACTGGTTGGATCTCCTGGCAGTCCAAGGGACTCTCAAGAGTCTCCTCCAATCTACAGGTCAAAAGCATCAATTCTTCTGCGCTCAGCCTTCTTCACAGTCCAACTCTCACATCCATATATGACCACTGGAAAAACCATAACCTTGACTAGATGGACCTTGGTTAGCAAAGTAATGTCTCTGCTTTTGAATATGCTATCTAGGTTGGTCATAAATTTCCTTCCAAGGAGTAAGCATATGTTAATTTCATGGCTGCAATCACCATCTGCAGTGATTTTGGAGCCCCCAAAATTAAAGTCTGACACTATTTCCATTCTTTCCCCATCTATTTCCCATGAAGTGATGGAACCAGATGCCACGATCTTCGTTTTCTGAATACTGAGCTTTAAGCCAAATTTTTGACTCTATTCTTTCAATTTCATCAAGACACCTTTTCTTTCCTCTTCACTTTCTGCCATAAGGGTGGTGTCATCTGCATATCTGAGGTTAGTGATATTTCTCCTGGCAATCTTGATTCCAGCTTGTGTTTCTTCCATCCCAGTGTTTCTCATGATGTACTCTGCATAGAAGTTAAATAAGCAGTGTGACAATATACAGCCTTGACGTGCTCCTTTTCCTATTTGGAACCAGTCTGTTCCATATTCAGTTCTAACTGTTGCTTTCCTGACGTGCATATAGGTTTCTCAAGAGGCATGTCAGGTGGGCTGGTATTCCCATCTCTTTCAGAAATTTCCACAGTTTATTGTGATCCACACAGTCAAAGGCTTTGGCATAGTCAATAAAGAAGAAATAGATGATTTCTGGAACTCTCTTGCTTTTTCCATGATCCAGCGGATGTTGGCCATTTGATCTCTGGTTCCTCTGCCTTTTCTAAAGCCACCTTTAACATCTGGAAATTCATGGTTCACATATTGCTGACGCCTGGCTTGGAGAATTTTGAGTATTACTTTGCTAGCATGTGAGATGAGTGCAATTGTGTGGTAGTTTGAGCATTCTTTGGCATTGCCTTTCTTTGGGATTGAAATGAAAACTGACATTTTTCCAGTCCTGTGGCCACTGCTGAGATTTCCAAATTTGCTGGCATATTGAGTGCAACACTTTCACAGCATCATTTTCCAGGATTTGAAATAGCTCAACTGGATTTCCATCACCTCCACTAGCTTTGTTCATAATGATACTTTCTAAGGCCCACTTGACTTCACATTCCAGGATATGTGGCTCTAGGTGAGTGATCACACCATAGTGATTATCTGGGTCATGAAGCTCTTTGTTGAACAGTTCTTCTGTGTATTCTTGCCACCTCTTCTTAATATCTTCTGCTTCTGTTAGGTCCATAACATTTCTGTCCTTTATCGAGCCCATCTTTGCATGAAATGTTCCCTTGGTGTCTCTAATTTTCTTGAAGAGATCTCTAGTCTTTCCCATCCTGTTCTTTTCCTCTATTTCTTTGCATTGACCACTGAGGAAGGCTTTCTTATCTCTCCTTACTATTCTTTGGAACTCTGCATTCAAATACCTAAATCTTTCCTTTTCTCCTTTGCTTTTTGCTTCTCTTCTTTTCACGTCTATTTGTAAGGCCTCCCCAGACAGCCATTTTGCTTTTTTGCATTTCTTGTCCATGAGGATAGTCTTGATCCCTATCTCCTGTACAATGTCAGGCACTTCCATCCATAGTTCATCAGGCACTCTATCAGATCTAGTCCCTTAAGTCTATTTCTCACTTCCACTGTATAATCATAAGGGATTTTATTTAGGTCATACCTGAATGGTCTAGTGGTTTTCCCTACTTTCTTCAATTTAAGTCTGAATTTGGCAATAAGGAGCTCATGATCTGAGCCACAGTCAGCTCCCGGTCTTGTTTTTTCTGACTGTATAGAGCTTCTCCATCTTTGGCTGCAAAGAATATAATCAATCTGATTTCGGTGTTGACCATCTGGTGATGTCCATGTGTAGAGTTTTCTCTTGTGTTGTTGGAAGAGGGTGTTTGCTATGACCAGTGTGTTCTCTTGGCAAATCTCTATTAGTCTTTGCCCTGCTTCATTCCGCATTCCAAGTCCAAATTTGGCTTTTACTCCAGGTGTTTCTTGACTTTGTACTTTTGCATTCAAGTCCCCTATAATGAAAAGGACATCTTTTGGGGGTGTTAGTTCTAAAAGGTCTTGTAGGTCTTCATAGAACTGTTCAACTTCAGCTTCTTCAGCGTTACTGGTTGGGGCATAGGCTTGGATTACCGTGATATTGAATGGTTTGCCTTGGAAACGAACAGAGATCATCCTGTCGTTTTTGAGATTGCATCCAAGTACTGCATTTCGAACTGTTTTGTTGACCACGATGGCTACTCCATTTCTTCTAAGGGTTCCTGCCCACAACAGTAGATATAGTTGTCACCTGAGTTAAATTCACCCATTCCAGTCCATTTGAGTTCGCTGCTTCCTAGAATGTTAACCATCACTTTTGCCATCTCCTGTTTGACCACTTCCAATTTGCCTTGATTCACAAACCTAACATTCCAGGTTCCTATGCAATATTGCTCTTTACAGCATTGGACCTTGCTTCTATCACAAGTCACATCCACAACAGGGAATTGTTTTTGCTTTGGCTCCATCCCTTCATTCTTTCTGGAGTTATTTCTCCACTGATCTCCAGTAGCATATTGGGCACCTACTGACCTGGGGAGTTTCTCTTTCAGTATCCTATCATTTTGCCTTTTCACACTGTTCATGGGGTTCTCAAGGCAAGAAACTGAAGTGGTTTGCCATTCCTTTCTCCAGTGGACCACATTCTGTCAGACCTCTCCACCATGACCTGACCATCTTGGGTGGCCCCACATGGCATGGCTTAGTTTCATTGAGTTAGACAAGGCTGTGATCCTAGTGTGATTAGATTGACTAGTTTTCTGTGATTACAGTTTCAGTGTGTCTGCCCTCTGATGCCCTCTAGCAGCACCTACTGTCTTAGTTAGGTTTCTCTTACCTTGGACGTGGGGTATCTCTTCACAGCTGCTCCAGCAAAGCATAGCCACTGCTCCTTACCTTGGATGATGGATTTCTCCTCACGGCGACCCTCCTGACCTTGAACGTGGAGTAGCTCCTTTCACCCCTCCTGTGCCCACACAACCGCTGCTCTTTGGACATGGGGCTGCTCCTCTTGGCCTCCGCCCCTGACATTGGGTGTGGGGTAGCTCCTCTAGGCTGCACCTGTGCCATGGCAGCCTGGCACACTCGGTCGCTGCCCCTGACCTTGGGTGAGGGGTAGCCCTTCTCGGCCATACTTCTGCGCGGTCCGTGGCAGCCGGTGCACTTCTGCACACCAAACAGAAGATGCTTGCATTCTTCATACCAGAGAATTACCTCTTGAGACCAGATTAAAGGAGTGCAGGCCCTGCATACCCCCTGATCTTTATCAGTAAGGATCTTGAACTTGCCATTGAACTATTACTATAAAACTCCTCACCAAATCCTTCCACACTGGGACACACAGCTTCTGAGGGACAAGAGCTCACTGTGTGCCTGGCAAAACAATAAAGTTATCCTTTTCTACTCTATATAAAACTGTCTCTGTTATTCAATTCAGCACTGGTGCACAGAGACTAAGTTTTCAGCATCACAGGTGCACCTGCTAGCATTCAGAGCAGAAGCACTCCTCTCTCAGTCTGTTGGTACCTTCCCAGCTTCCCTCCCCTGAGAAAAGGAGAAGCATGGGCTGTTTTTCTTGGCCTTGTCTGCCTCATTATAGTAGAAAATGAGGACTAAGCATGGCTCAGCCTAGGTGGGGCACAGAGGCTCAGGAAATGGTTGAAGAAAAAGAACAGTGTGGACTCCAGTTGTTTAGGAGGGCTTTCCAAGGGAGGTGACCCATTCACTGTGATAAGAAAGTGCAGAGAGGGTGACTCCCTGCCTGCACTGCATCCTTGAATTGAGCCTAACCCATGCCTAATATGAGCTATCCCTTGATCTCCTTCCCACTGGTGAGTGAAGAAAGAGGAGGGGCCTCCTCTGTGGGTGAGCAGAGCTCTTCATTGCTGCCCACCTTTGGCGTGCACCCTTGTCTATAATGGGGGGCGGGGGGGGCACTGCCCACAATAGCTCTTACCTTGCTATTTCCATGGCACTGCCCTTGCAAAGTGTAGACAGGTTCCAGCTGGTGGAGGCTCTCCTTGTCAGAGATCAATGGCCCACCTGCCAACAGCCATGATCCACTTTCTGCCTGACCTAAGTTTGTCAGGATGGTTTGATGTGTTTTTCAAAAAGTAAATGAAAAGTTTTCTTCTTTCCTTTTTTTTTAAGCAAAAAAGCTTTACCATGGCCCCTTCATGTACATGAGTGGCCTGAATTCCTGTGCAAAGAGAGAAGATGAGAAGTCTCGGGAATTTCCTGCTCATTGGAACCATGTGACAGTGCTGCAGGCTGCTCACTTCAGGTGGGCTGAACCTAGAGATTGATTTTGAGGGCAGATTCTGAAGCCCCTCTCTTAAAGCCCACCTAGAGCTCTACCTGCGAAACGGAGTATTTTCTGACATATTACTAAACAAGGATGTTGCAGCCATCAGGGATTCCAACCCTCCAAATGTGAATTTCTGAGCCCAGGCAGAACAATGCCTGGTATCCAACAAGTTGGATACCACTCCCTACAGTGATTGAGGAACTAAGGCTGTGAATAATCAAATCACAGCATGCTGGCCCAGGCAGCTGAGATATATATGAAAAGGATATCAGTAAGCCCAGACTCTTGCATCTCCCCATACATAGAAAAATGTTAAATTCCTTAACTTGAAATATCTGGTTTTTCTTAGTTAACAATTTTTGATGTTCAGACTACCCACCCCTTCCTGCAAGTTTCTATATAACTCCTCCCTCTCCTTGAATCAGTTCTCTCAGAGTCACTTGAGATGCTGTCTCCTGGGAGCTTGAAGTTCTAAAAATCCCCACCAAATAAAACATAGCTTTCAACTTCTAGGTTGTGACTACTTTTTTAAGTCAACAGTTTTGGCAACCACCACGAAGGGACTCAGAGCAGATTACTCTCCTCTGCCTGAACTCTGTGAGGATACAGGGCCTTGGTACCAGCAGAGGCCCCATGCTTGTTCTCAGTTTATGTCCTCCAGGTCAGACATTTCCTTCTAAAACAAAAACATTTTAGCTAGAGGTAGTGATGTACTCAGCTGAAAATAACATCCCAACCTGTAGGGATGGTGCTTTCTCAACAGCCAGTAAGAGGTAGGCACAAGTCCTGAGGTAGTCACCCTTCCTCAATGAAACATCAATAGCAACAACAATATAACCTTCTCTCTGTTTTGAAACATGTGAGGCCTAGAGGAGCAGCAGCCACCTTGAGATCTTGAGGCAATGCTTGCGATCACAAGCCACATGCACAGGTCAAAGAGCAAAAGGAGAGAGAGAGCCTGCTTCCCAGGGCAAGGCTGAGCCAAGCACCGGTCATGGACTCCCTGTTGTTGGACCTTTTGCTGCTTGAGACAAGCAAACTCTTCCCTAGTCCTGCCACTCTCACCATTTCCCTGAAACTTGCAATCTGATAGGGATCACTGACATGCTTCTATGCCACATTGGTGAGCCTTAAGGCTCTTTTTCTCCCTGGTGCTCTTTCCTTCTAGCAGCTTCACAGACCTTTCTCATTCTTCCTGTCACTCCTCTCCCTCATTTGCCCTTTAAATCATTGTTCCATCAAAAGTGTCTTGTTCTTTCCTGCCTCAGGGCCTTTGAATAAGCTGTTCCCTCTGTCTGAACTTCTACCCTTACTTGTCTAGGTTAAGCTCTGATTTGTTTTTAGGATTTGAGAGAAGCTTCAAGAGGCCCCCAGTTAGGTCAAACACCCATCATATAATCCCATGATGAATGCAACTTTCCATGGCAACATCACCATGCTCACAGTTCAGTGCTGCTTCCCAAGGGATCAGAAGTCCTTGGACAAAGGAACCAGGCTTTTGTGTCCCATGCGATGTCCTAGCATCAAGCACAGGTCTCAGCACATAGCAGATGCTCAATAAACTACTGTTGGGACTTCCTTGATAGTCCAAGTGTTAAGAATCTGCCTTCCAATGCAGGGAATATGCATTCAATCCCTGGTAGGGGAACCAAAATCCCACATGCCTTGGAGCAACTAAGCCCTCACACTGCAACCAGAGGGACTGCATATAACAGCTACTGAGCCCACACAGTCGAAAGCCCATGCTCCACAGGAGAAGCCTGTGCACCACAGCTAGAGAAGCCCTCACCCGCCACATTTAGAAGAAGCCTGCACACCACGAGGAATAGCCTCCATGCTGCAACAAAGACTCAGAAGAGCCCAAAAAATATTTTTAATGACATTTGAAAAAATTAATTAAAAAATAAATTACTGTTGAATGAATCAACAACCATGCCATCACACACTGTGATGAAAACTTGTTACACTGTGAGAGCCCCTAACACACTCACCTGCAGGGGAGTTTCAGCCTGGAGGGAAGGTGGGCTCTGAGAGGCAACAGGGTTGAAGGCAGAAAAAGACTGTTAGGTCAAGAGAAAGACACAGAACACCCACAGGCCGTGCGAGGAGGGTGGTTTGGTTGACAACAGCAAATGAGTGGAAGGTGGTATGGATCAGGTGGTGAGACCAGGCTACACAGGCCTCGGGGACCTGGCCAGCCAGCTAGTGGTTCTGGAGATAGTGCAGAGCAGCTTATAGTGCGTTATGCTGATTCAGTGACTTCAGCATGTCTGTGTTTTCAAAGCTTCCCTCTGCCCTCAGGGTGGGAATGTTAGAGAATTGAGAGGGGACGTGCAGACCCCCAGGCTGTCCCCTACAGTAACCCAAGTGCAAGCATGGGAGACACCTCCGCTCTGTTCCAAGAGTTTTGCATGTATCAGCTCATCTCACCACCAACAATCCTGGGGTGGAAGAAATGGAGGCATGGGCAGTTTAGAACCCATTCAGGTCATATGGCTGGACAGTGGGTGAGCCTGGGTTGAACTGTGCCTCAGGGTGGCTGTGACACAGGGCCCCAGTCTCCACGGCAGGGCAAGGGCATGGTAGAGAATATTACAGAGGAAATGAATTAGATGGGACTGTGAGAGAGAAGCATCTTAAAAGAAAATCTGAACCAGATAAGGAACAATGGTAAGATTTACTAAAACTGGATATCACCACCACACGTTTCCCATGCCTAAAACAGTGTGTGTGTGTGTGTGTGTGCGTGTGTGTGTGTGTGTGTGTGTGTACATGTGTGAAGGTGTGTACAGACACCCATTGTTGCTCCCTGGAGATCATCAGGGGATCTTGGAAACAGTTGTTTCCGTGTCTTGCTGGGACCAGACACCAGATGAGAGCAGGTTGAGGAATGAGTGGGACTGAGAGTATGGAGACAGAAAGTTTAGACAATTCTTTGGAGAAATTTAACTCTAAAGGGGAGGAGAGAAAAAAGGTCAGTAGCTAGTGATATGCATATATTGGAGATTTTCTTTTAATTTTAAGGAATTAGACACTACAGACAGACTTGAGTCTCCTGTGAACCTCTCCTCAACCTCCTCCTCATCCTCAAAGGTATCACTGTCTGGAACTTGCTGTTTGTCACTGCCATGCATATAGGTATAGGGGAGGTAACGTTCACAGCAAGTTCAAGAATCTCAAAACTGAAGTCTGATGACAGAAAATCAATGGACAAAATGAGGAAAACAGAATTCTTCAGTTGCTATTTTACTTTCTTCTTGTCATTCTAGGAAAACGGTCTCAGGAGTAAAGGAGTAGAAAGCCAGACAGAAACAGGAGGCGGATGTGGGGCAGCTGTGACTATCTCTTCTTTAATGGATAGCTCGTGAAGATGGCCTGGGGAGGTCTCTCAAGCGTGCCTCTAGGCTCTATTCTTTACCTTGTCTTCACAGCCACTGAGTCTTTGATGACTTGTGTGAAGTCATGTGAAAACTGCTTTCAGGTAGTGTGCAGAGTAGGACGTGGGACATGAGCTGAGGCTTGAGTCTGCGTAGGTAAGCACAAAGGGAAGGGGAGTTATAAGACTAGAACGTGGGCCTTGGAGGACAGATGAACTTCAGAGCACTACAAGTCAGCTGGACTGGTCCAGGGCTCCATGAAGACAACTAGGGGAAGTCTTCGTGGCAAGTCCCCCTTGACAAAGGCCCTGCATCCCTGTGGAAGTGGACAATCCAAGGAGAAAAGCAGAAAAGGATAATCTAGGAGTTGTTGGGGAGATAATAGGAATGAGAGGGGGGTGAATTGTCAGGAGTGTGAACCAAAGAGCTGTCCAGGTGTGAGCATGGCACGCCAGCCAAGAGCTGGGGTCAGGGCAGGCTTCCACAGACACTGACATTTTGAAGATGGTGATGCAGGAGTGATTGGAAAAACCCAAGCTAGATTTCCAGGTCCTCTAGATCTGATATTTGCTAATACCCACAGATGTACAGAAGCTACAAGGAGGAAAGCATATGATAGAAGACAACTCAAGTTGCAAAATGGTGTTCTGGAGAAATAGGCTAGATCCAGTTAGCACAGTGGTTCATACGGATAAGCATCAGGGGTCCTTGAGGCTAAAATCCATCATCTGAGTAGAAGATGGGGTAGATACTGCTTAACAATAGCATGTTTGACAAGTTGGGCTTTAATTCATGTAGTCAGCAAATACACTGATTCTGCAAAGGCTAATCCAAACCTGGGCTACACTCTCCAACGTTAGTATCTGGCACAATTAGGTCTTTGTAGACTCGGCACAAATCAGCCCACACCTGGAAAATGAGTCTCAATTCATGGAGTTCCACTTATAGCAGAATTTGAACAGGCACCTGGTGGCAAGGACAACTTGTCAGGTTAAAAAAACGTGAAAATACTGGGGAGATGCCACTTGAGACAAGAAGACTCAGAAAGGATTTAAGACCTGTGTGTGTGTGTGCTCAGTTGTATCTGACTCTTTTCGACCCCATGCACTGTAGCCCACCAGGCTTTTCTGTCCATGGAATTTTCCAGGCAAGAATACTGGAGTGGGTTGCCATTTCCTACTCCAAGGGATCTTCCCAACCCAGGGATTGAAACTACATCTCTTGTGTCTCCTGCATTGGCAGGCTAATTCTTTACCACCATTCCACTTGGGAAGCCCAATCTTCACATAAATGAAGGCAATAAGGATTCAGACTAACAAGTCCTAATCTGAGAACTAGCATTAGGACCAAAGGGCGGGAGTCAGAGGACAGACCCTTCAGGTCTAAGAAAGAAACCCCTAGGACCACTCAAAGCTGCTTGAAAGGGAAAAACTGTCTCAGTATACATTGTTTTCCCTGGCAAAGGACAGTCTTGCAGCAAATGAGGCAGAGGGAAAAAGATGGAGCTAAACCAGAGGAATGACCAATTAACCTCCAACTCCAAAGGCAGATTTCAGTATTCTGAAAAATTCTCTCCAAATATTTAAAGATGATATTCATTCCCTAATGACAACAGACAAATGAGGCTACATTGTTTATACTCATGAGTTAACACAAATGTCATTTAAGACAATTTTCATTTATCCATTTAAATAGGTGTCAGAAAACAGAGGAGAAATAAAATATGCTGTTTCATGTCAGATGCTGCGGCTATATGTATATTTTATCTTTAAATTAATCCTAAACATGTGTCCCTGTTTCATGATCTATTTCACATATGGTAATATACATGTTTCAATGCTATTCTCTCAAATCATCCCACCCTCACCTTCTCCCACAGAGTCCAAAAATCTGTCCTTTATATCTTTGCCTCTTTTGCTGTCTCTCATATAGACACATGTACACCCGTGGCTGATTCATGGCAAGGTAAGGCAAAAACCACCACAATTCTGTAAAATAACTAGCCTCCAATTAAAATAAATTAATTAATTTTTAAAATTAATCCTAAACAACCCTATGAAATAAATATTTCTATGTGCCTTTAATAGATCAGAGAACTGTGGCTCATAGAGGTTACACACTTTGAAATGAGATTGGATAGACCATAAATGAGAAATCAAAAACTTAAAATGAACTTCATGGGAATTCAAGCTTCTGATTAGGATATGAAGAAACTGAAAAAAGCATTGCTCTCACTTTGTAACCAAAAAATTCTGGATAATTTGCAAATATCACAATTTTTCTTGAATAAGTAAGAGGTCTGAGATTGGAACTAAACAATTAACCCAAAATCTAAGAGAAAGCAAGCACCTCCAGTGAGAGATAGGGCACAAGCACTTATCTGCATCAGACAATGAACACAATATAAAATGTTAAGATCTCATCTAAAAATTTTAATGAATATCTGAGGGTTTGTGTGTATATTCAATCATGTCTGACTCATTGTGCCCCATGGACTGTAGCTCATCAGGTTCCTCTGCCTATGGAATTTTCCAGGCAAGTAAATATCAGAGTGAGGTGCCATTTCCTTCTCCAGGGGATCTTCCTGACCCAGGGATTGAACCTGTATCTCTTGTAAAGACTGTGCATTCCCAATACAAGGGGGCCCAGGTTCAATCCCTGGGTCAGAGAACTAGATCCCACATGCCAGGATGAAGAGTTCACATGCTGCCACTAAAAGATTCCACGTGCTAAGCTAAGACCTGGTGCAGCCAAATCAATAAATACATGTTGTTTAAAACCTTGATGGAAACTAGAGGGTAAGGAAAACACTATTTACAGAGGAACGAATAAAAGAATTATAGAAAGCGTTTCGCCAGAAACTATATGAGCCAGAAGGCAATAGAGTGACATATTTAAAGGGCTGAAAGAAAAAAAAAAAGTCGATTATAAATCCAATATAATATCTTTTTAAAACAAAGGAGAAAGAAAAACATATTCATCAAACAAAACAAAACAAAAAAGGTACTGCCAGTACAACTACTCTAGAAGAAAATTCCTCAGATAGAAAAAATATGGTACAAAAACCTAGATCTGCACAAAGAAATCAAAGTGCTGGGAATATCATTAATAAAATGTTACATACATCGTACTGCTCTAAAAACTAGCTTATATATGACCCAAAGTCAGTACAATTCCTCTGTAAAGGATCAAACAGTAAATGTGTTGTACTTTGTGAATCACACACGATCCCTCTCACACATTCTTTATTTTTTGCTATTGTTTTCATTTATTAGGTTTTGCTATTTTTTTTTCCTAGAGCACTTTAATATGTACAAACCATTGTCAACTTGCAGACCATACAAACAGGGCTTTCAGGGAAGATGAAATAAACAAATCCCTCTCTATTCTCCAAATATTTCTCCGCTAAGTACACTAAAACCCCTGGATGCTATGTATAAAATAAATAGCAGAAGATTCTGAAAGGTGAGGAGAAGAAAAAAGATGAGCTGAGTGTGTTCGGTCAGGTAGATCTGGTTTCAGTAGAATATGTCCACCAGAAAATTGCTAAAGTCAATTCTTAAAAGAGTTTCAATTTAGTTTAGTTGCTCAGTCGTGTCCAATTCTTTGCGACCCCATGAATCGCAGCACGCCAGGCCTCCCTGTCCATCACTAACTCCCGGAGTTCACTCAGACTCACGTCCATCGAGTCGGTGATGCCATCCAGCCATCTCATCCTCTGTCGTCCCCTTCTCCTCCTGCCCCCAATCCCTCCCAGCATCAGAGTCTTTTCCAATGAGTCAACTCTTCGCATGTGGTGGCCAAAGTACTGGAGTTTCAGCTTTAGCATCATTCCTTCCAAAGAACACCCAGGGCTGATCTCCTTCAGAATGGACTGGTTGGGTCTCCTTGCAGTCCAAGGGACTCTCAAGAGTCTTCTCCAACACCACAGTTCAAAAGCAGCAATTCTTCGGCACTCAGCTTTCTTCACAGTCCAACTCTCACATCCATACATGACCACTGGAAAAACCATAGCCTTGACTAGATGGACCTTTGTTGGCAAAGCAATGTCTCTGCTTTTGAATATGCTATCTAGGTTGGTCATAACTTTCCTTCCAAAAAGTAAGCGTCTTTTAATTTCATGGTAGGTCCTTCCAAAAAACACTGGGAGAGGCAACTACAGCCCCAGACACCAAAATGGGTATGAATGCTTTTTTGACAAAATAGTGGTCCTATAATGCCAGTCCTAATCTTCAGCAAAAGGAGGTCAGGAACAGGAAAGACACAATGCCTCAATTTTGTAAAATGTATTTTTTAACATGTGCATTGGTTTTATTTTTTATTGAAGTATAGTTGATGTACAATATTCTATAGATATAAGATGCAGTGATTCACCATCTTTAAAGGTTATGATCCATTTATAGCTATATAAAGTATTGGCTATATTCCCTATGTTGTACAATATATCCTTGCAGTTTATTTTACACTTGATAGCTTGCACCTCTCAGCCCTCTCCCTCTACATTGCCCCTTCTCCCTTCTCACTCTCCTCTTGTAACCACTAGTTTGTTCTCTATATCTGTGAGTCTGTTTCTTTTTGTTATATTCACTAGTTGTTATATTTTTTTTGGATTTCACATATAGATATCAGAGCATATTTGTCTTTCTCTGACTTGTTTCACTAAACAGACTTGTGCATTCATTTTAAATTCTGGGATGGCTTCTGCACTCTGTCGAGTTGCTCTGGAAATCAGAAAAGCAAATCCTCCCCTGAAAGGGAATATGCAGTCTGTCGTACAGGAATGATGGTGCAGGAGCTCACTCTTCAGTGTCCATTCAGCCCATGAAGCCTCAGAAATACGAGCTAGGGTGGTCTTGGGGTCCAGGCTCACTCACTCAACTGACCAGTGGGGAAGTACAAGCACACTGTTACTCAGAGTGTGCATCTGAGCATCTCCTCAAAAACTCTCTTCTTCTCTCCTTGCTGGGTGTCACACTGGACAACTCCAGCCCCAAGAGATGCCTTAAATTGGGGATACACCAGGCCCTGTAGGGGGCTCCCAGGTAGCTCCGCTGGTAAAGAATCTACTTGCAATGCAGGAGACCCCAGTTCAATTCCTGGGTAGGGAAGTTCCCCTGGAGAAGGGATAGGCTACCCACTCCAGTACTCTTGGGCTTCCCTTTTGGCTCAAACTATTAAAGAATCCACCCTCAACGAGGGAGATTGGGTTTGATCCCTGGGTTGGGAAGATTCCCTGGAGGAGGGAATGGCAATCCACTCCAGCATTCCTGCCTGGAGAATCTCCATGGACAGAGAAGCCTGACAGGCTGCAGTCCATGGGGTCACAAAGAGTCGGACATGACTGAGCAACTAAGCACAGCACAGCATAGGTCCTGTAGGAGGCAGAGAGGAAGAAGTAAGCTGGAGCCCCATTCTCACAAAGCCAGCCTCTGAGATGGAGACAGGGGCTCCAAACTTGACAGAGAAAACCACGTACAGTTATCTTACTGTGGTAGAATCGGTGCTGGAGCTGACCCTGGACAACAGGGGCTCCAGGAAACCAGGCCAGTGTAGCCCACAGTGACAGATGCACAGGTGTGGTGGGTTTAGCTTGGGGACGGTCAATCAGTGATTCATGGGCAGACTGAATTCCAGCACCATCACTCAATAGCTGGTGATGCTAACTACAAATTACTTTAATTGCCTCAGTGTCCTCATCTGTAAATCAGGTATCACCATGGGAGATTCAACAAGGTATTAACCACATCAGAACCATACATTGAGTACAAAAACACACAGAGTGAGTCAGAAAGCCCAGCCCCTCACCAGGCTTGACATACTCCTGTCAGCCTCATTCCTTAAGGGCCTATGGGAGTCATAGGCATTTAATTCCGAGAATTGGGATCCGCTGAGAAGAGGGATCTGACAAAATGTGGACGACTGGAGAAGGGATGGCAAACCACTTCAGTATTCTTGCCTTGAGAACCCCATGAAAAGTATGAAAAGGCAAAATAACAGGATACTGAAAGAGGAACTCCCCAGGTCAGTAGGTGCCCAATATGCTACTGGAGATCAGTGGAGAAATAACTCCAGAAAGAATGAAGGGATGGAGCCAAAGCAAAAACAATACCCAGCTGTGGATGGGACTGGTGATAGAAGCAAGATCCGATGCTGTAAGAGCAATATTGCATAGGAACCTGGAATGTCAGGTCCATGAATCTAGGCAAATTGGAAGTGGTCAAACAAGAGATGGCAAGAGTGAACGTCGACATTCTAGGAATCAGCGAACTCAGATGGACTGAAATGGGTGAATTTAACTCAGATGACCATTATATCTACTACTATGGGCAGGAATCCCTTAGAAGAAATGGAGTAGCCATCATGGTTAACAAAAGAGTCCAAAATGCAGTACTTGGATGCGATCTCAAAAATGACAGAATGATCTCTGTTCATCTGCAAGGCAAACCATTCAATATCACCGTAATCCAAATCTATGCCCCAACCAGTAATGCTGAAGAAGCTGAAGTTGAATGGTTCTATGAAGACCTACAAGACCTTTTAGAAATAACACCCAAAAAAGATGTCCTTTTCATTATAGGGGACTGGAATGCAAAAGTACAAAGTCAAGAAACACCTGAAGTAACAGGCAAATTTGGCCTTGGAATGCAGAATGAAGCAGGGCAAAGACTAATAGAGTTTTGCCAAGACAATGCACTGGTCATAGCAAACACCCTTTTCCAACAACACAGGAGAAGACTCTACACGTGGACATCACCAGATGGTCAACACCAAAATCACATTGATTATATTCTTTGCAGCCAAAGATGGAGAAGCTCTGTACAGTGAGCAAAAACAAGACCAGGAGCTGACTGTGGCTCAGATCATGAACACTTTATTGCCAAATTCAGACTTAAATTGAAGAAAGAGAAACCACTAGACCATTCAGGTATGACCTAAATCAAATCCCTTATGATTATACAGTGGAAGTGAGAGATAGATTTAAGGGCCTAGATCTGATAGATAGAGTGCCTGATGAACTATGGAATGAGGTTCATGACATTGTACAGGAGACAGGGATCAAGATCATCCCCATGGAAAAGAAATGCAGAAAAGCAAAATGGCTGTCTGGGGAGGTCTTACAAATAGCTGTGAAAAGAAAAGAAGTGAAAAGCAGAGGAGAAAAGGAAAGATACAAGCATCTGAATGCAGAGTTCCAAAGAAGAGATAAGAAAGCCTTCTTCAGCGATCAATGCAAAGAAATAGAGGAAAACAACAGAATGGGAAAGACTGGAGATCTCTTCAAGAAAATGAGAGATATCAAGGGAACATTTCATGCAAAGATGGGCGCAAAAAAGGACAGAAATGGTATGGACCTAACAGAAGCAGAAGATATTAAGAGGTGGCAAGAATACACAGAAGAACTGTACAAAAAAGATCTTCATGACCAAGATAATCACAATGGTGTGATCACTAATCTAGAGCCAGACATCCTGGAATGTGAAGTCAAGTGGGCCTTAGAAAGCATCACTACGAACAAAGCTAGTGGAGGTGATGGAATTCCAGTTGAGCTATTTCAAATCCTGAAAGATGATGCTGTGAAGTGTTGCACTCAATATGCCAGCAAATTTGGAAAACTCAGCAGTGGCCACAGGACTGGAAAAGGTCAGTTTTCATTCCAATCCCAAAGAAAGGCAATGCCAAAGAATGCTCAAACTACCGCACAATTGCGCTCATCTCACATGCTAGTAAAGTAATGCTCAAAACTCTCCAAGTCAGGCTTCAGCAATACGAGAACCGTGCACTTCCTAATGTTCAAGCTGGTTTTAGAAAAGGCAGAGGAACCAGAGATCAAATTGCCAACATCCGCTGGATCATGGGAAAAAAAAGAGAGTTCCAGAAAAACATCTATTTCTGCTTTATTGCCTATGCCAAAGCCTTTGACTGTGTGGATCACAAAAAAAACTGTGGAAAAATCTGAGAGAGATGGGAATACCAGACCACCTGACATGCCTCTTGAGAAATCTGTATACAGGTCAGGAAGCAACAGTTAGAACCGGACATGGAACAACAGACTGGTTCCAAATAGGAAACGGAGTATGTCAAGGCTGTATATTGTCACCCTGCTTATTTAACTTATATGCAGAGTACATAATGAGAATTGCTGGACTGGAATAAACAAAAGCTGGAATCAAGATTGTCGGGAGAAATATCAATAACCTCAGATATGCAGATGACACCACCCTTATGGAAGAAAGTGAAGGGGAACTAAAAAGCCTCTTGATGAAAGTGAAAGAGGAGAGTGAAAAAGCTGGCTTAAAGCTCAACATTCAGAAAATGAAGATCATGGCATCCGGTCCCATCACTTCATGGGAAATAGATGGGGAAAGAGTGGAAACAGTGACAGACTTTTTTTGGGCGGGGGCTCAAAATCACTGCAGATGGTGACTGCAGCCATGAAATTAAAAGACGCTTACTCCTTAGAAGAAAAGTTATGACCAACCTAGATAGCATATTCAAAAGCAGACACATTACTTTGCCGACTAAGGTCCGTCTAGTCAAGGCTATGGTTTTTCCTGTGGTCATGTATGGATGTGAAAGTTGGACTGTGAAGAAGGCTGAGTACCGAAGAATTGATGCTTTTGAAGTGTGGTGTTGGAGAAGACTCTTGAGAGTCCCTTGGACTTCAAGGAGATCCAACCAGTCCATTCTGAAGGAGATCAGCCCTGGGATTTCTTTGGAAGGAATGATGCTAAAGCTGAAACTCCAGTACTTTGGCCACCTCATGGGAAGAGTTGACTCATTGGAAAAGACTCTGATGCTGGGAGTGATTGTGGGCAGGAGGAGCAGGGGACAACAGAGGATGAGATGGCTGGATGGCATCACTGACTCGATGGACATGAGTCTGAGTGAACTCTGGGAGCTGTTGATGGACAGGGAGGTCTGGGGTGCTGCGATTCATGGGGTTGCAAAGAATCAGACATGACTGAGCAACTGAACTGAACTGAGAAGAGGGCTCCTACATTTGATGAATCAGCCCAGAGCTCCCTGAGGGCACTGCTCTAATTAGACCTTAGATGGGGTGTCTGGTCTCCACAGAGACTGAGGAGGGTCAGAGAGGACTCCTGTGGGCCAAGCAGTCAGCCTCGGATTGGCCCAGCTCCAAGACTGGCAGAACAGCCAAGGCCAGCAAGCTTGGTGGCCTTCAAGGAGAGGCAGGAGAAGAGGGTCCACCCATTCCTTGCAACTCTCCTGCAAACAGTCACTGAGAGCAGGATGCAGTGCCACTGAAAATCCCATCTTCCGTGCAGCCCATGGCTTTGGGGTGGGGGCTCTACCTCGATCTCCGCTGTTACTCTGCTACTTGCTGCGCATGTGACTGCTTTTCTCCATTTCTGCAAGGCTCAGCTTCTTCTTCTGTCAAATGAGGAACGTCATCTTCACCTCTTCTCAGGTGCTGACTGGGTTAAATGATGTGAGTTCAGAGTAAAGGGATCCAGTGCAGGTCTGGGACAGAGCAGAGCTGGGTGTTTCTTGTTGTGAAATGAGCAGAGGGAGAAAGAGCACACACTCCATCCCAACCACTCCTGACATCCTTGTCCTCCCCTTCCATCCAGCTGGCCCCCAGAGCCCCAGCCTAGGCCCTCTTCCATGTCATCTCCAGATCTGACCATGGCACTCCTCTGCTCAAAATCCCTCAGTGGCTCCTAAGTACCTGGGCGCCTAACACTGCATAATCAGCCTTTCTGGGGGTGGGGCCTGCCACACTCACCAGCTCATCCCACCCAACCCTGGCTGACCCCCTGCAACCCAGATCTTGAGCACTGTGTGCACCCCACCCCCAAAGACCCTCCCTGCCAATCCACCTGGAGACAGACACATCCCAGACTCAGCTCATGGGTATCTCATCTTCTGAGCCTACCTGGGGTCTGCTAGATCCTTCCCACTTAGTGGCCCCACTGCAGCCAAGGAAATACCTGCCTCCATCACAGCATTTAGAGCATCTTGTCAGAAGCACGCCTTTTCAAGTCTGTGTCACACTCAGGTCATGAGCAATTTGGTATCAAGCTTCATGTCTTTATATAATCTCAGCCAGAGCAGAGCTCTGTGCTTTTGTGTTGCAAGAGTGTTCAGTGGATGTTTGTGGAAGGGAGGAAGGGATGGAGGGAGAGAGGGAAGGAGGAAGGAAGGAGAAAGTTAGCTAGTTACTCTGATTGCTGAAATGTAACCAAAGAGGGCCATTTAACCCATGGGAGTAGAATTAAACTTGACTTTGTGAGCCTGAGCTTAAGCAAATGACTCACTGCCTGAGAAACAAGTTCTTGCTTGGCCAAGATGCCAAGAAATGAAAGGGCTCTGATCCATCTTGCGCCTCTCTTTTGTTATCCAAATTATAACATGAAAAGCAGAGGCAGCATAAGGAGGCCCTCTGCATTCTTGGAGGGGGAGGGCAGAGTAGGAAACAAAGACCTCAACATTTCAAGAAGGAGGCTTCCTCATTTTCTAGGCAGCCCCTGCTTCCTTTCAAAGCAAGAAAGGAGCACAAATCTACCACCATGGCAACCACTCCTAAGCCATCCTGGGGGGGTGACAGCTTACAGTAAGTGCTCCAGAAACCAGGCTCCCCCAGTGTCCAGGCCCTTTAAGAGGAGCGACAGATCAGACCTTTCAATCCCCAGTCCACACATAATGATGGATGGGAGCCCCTCTGTCCTCACACACTACCTGCTCCACTGTGGAATATAATTTCCCTTCCCTGAACTCCAATTTGAAAGCAGCCTGGAACTATAAACCCAAAGAGCTGCTAATAAAGGCTTACACATACATAGACAAAAGCAGACATCACCTCTTAGCTAGCTCACACTGACCGCTGACCTGTGACTGACAGGAGGAAGCAGCAGATGCAGGCTTCTCTGGGTCCTCCCCAGGAGCCGATGTTCACCCCGCAGTTACTGGGGCCCATGGGGGCCAGGTCTGGTATAGACATGGGGCCAATGACCTTGGTCAAAGTTTCCTTGGCATTGTAGCAAGTGAAAGTGTGAAAGTGTTAGTTACTCAGTTGTGTCTGGCTCTTTTCGACCCCAAGGACTGTAGTCCATCAGGCTCCTCTGTTCAGGGAATTCTCCGGGCAAGAATACTGGAGTGGGTAGTCTTTCCCTTCTCCAGGGGATCCTTCCAATACGGGGATCGAACCCAGGTCTCCTGCATTCCAGGCAGATAGGAACCCTATGTATATTATCTTTTACTCATTGCCATGGCCCTACCAAGAAGGTATCATAAATGAGTTGTGTACACTGCATAACTGCTGTCACAGAAATAGCTATGGGTCCACCAGAATCCATTCTTCCCTTCCTTTTTAATAATAGAACTGTAGCCTACCACATAGCTACAGCTGGGTAGCAACATAACACACCAGCGGTCTCCTGTACTCAGGCAGGGCCCAAAGAGAGTAGAAGAGGTGAGGTCACTTGTGAGCCAAAACCCTTGTAACAAAGGGCTTGCCTCCTACACAATCTCATTCCTCGTCCTACAAACGTTAGCCTAGGAGGACTCAGGACCCAGCCTGGATCATACAGATGAGGAACCCAGGCAGTCATGTGACAGGTGGATGGACTCTCAGTTGAGCCTTTGCCTCTGGGGTCTAGTTGGTGCAGCAGCAGGCATTACAGGAGCAGCAAGGTCCAAACCACATGTAATTTCATCTAGCTTCAAAGCACACAGTTTATGCTGGTTATATCACCCAGCGTCCAGTCCGATGAACAGAAAAAGAATTTAGCGTGAAGCATCAGTTACAAAAGTCTAGGAAGCCTGGAGGATGAGGAAGGAGAAGGTGAGGTCCCTCAGAGGCTATTAACCATGGGAAGTTGCCAGAACTGGAGAAATGAGACAAGACAGTGCAGCTTGGAGATGAAATGCCTCCCAGGAGAGCCAGCTGCCGCTGCTGCTGCTGTCAGAGCCCTGGTCCCCACCACTTAGCAGCAAAGGAGAGGTCCTCACTCCCTAGGAAAGCACAGGAGCTGGAGCCCATGAGCTAGCCTGCTGCAGCTGAAACCTGTCCACCTTCCAAAATCCAGGAGCCTATTACAGCTACCAGAGGCAGCAGTAGACCAAGGAAGAAAAATGATGGTTTCTCTCTGCCTCTGCTTTCCTGTCTCTTGCCAGGGCCTCCCATAGACAGAGCTGAATGGATGGCAGCTAGCAAGTCATTCTGGGCAATGTGCTGTGACACAGAGGAGAGTGTGGAAGGATGTGGCTGGGGCTGGGAGCCAAGGACAAAGGTCCAGCACCTGGGTCTAAGAAAGGTCTAGTACCAGGTGGGCAAAAGTCCCAGGTTCCAGATCTCAGGTCCCTTCTGACTGATGGACAGTGGCTTTCCACGACGCTGCAATGGCAACGGCTTCCACTGACAGTGAGAAGGTCTCTGTCCAGGCCTGGGCTCAGTAGCAAGCAGGCTGTCAAGCTGTTAACAGCACCTGGAAGGGGGCCTGGAGAGTGCTAGAGTGTGCATTTTCTTTTTTTTTTTTTAATTTTATTTTTTTTAATTTTATTTTTTTTTATTTTTTTTTTTTTAATTTTTAGTTTTTTATTTTTTTAATTTTAAAATCTTTAATTCTTACATGCATTCCCAAACATGAACCCCCCTCCCACCTCCCTCCCCATAACATCTTACTGGGTCATCCCCAGGCACCAGCCCCAAGCATGCTGCATCCTGCGTCAGACATAGACTGGCGATTCAATTCACATGACAGTATACATGTTAGAATGTCATTCTCCCAAATCATCCCACCCTCTCCCTCTCCCTCTGAGTCCAAAAGTCCGTTATACACATCTGTGTCTCTTTCCCTGTCTTGCATACAGGGTCGTCATTGCCATCTTCCTAAATTCCATATATATGTGTTAGTATACTGTATTGGTGTTTTTCTTTCTGGCTTACTTCACTCTGTATAATCGGCTCCAGATTCATCCATCTCATCAGAACTGATTCAAATGAATTCTTTTTAACCGCTGAGTAATACTCCATTGTGTATATGTACCACAGCTTTCTTATCCATTCATCTGCTGATGGACATCTAGGTTGTTTCCATGTCCTGGCTATTATAAACAGTGCTGCGATGAACATTGGGGTACATGTGTCTCTTTCAATTCTGGTTTCCTCGGTGTGTATGCCCAGAAGTGGGATTGCTGGGTCATAAGGTAGTTCTATTTGCAATTTTTTAAGGAATCTCCACACTGTTCTCCATAGTGGCTGTACTAGTTTGCATTCCCACCAACAGTGTAGGAGGGTTCCCTTTTCTCCACACCCTCTCCAGCATTTATTGCTTGCAGATTTTTGGATCGCAGCCATTCTGACTGGTGTGAAGTGGTACCTCATTGTGGTTTTGATTTGCATTTCTCTAATAATGAGTGATGTTGAGCATCTTTTCATGTGTTTGTTAGCCATCCGTATGTCTTCTTGGAGAAATGTCTATTTAGTTCTTTGGCCCATTTTTTGATAGGGTCGTTTATTTTTCTGGAGTTGAGCTGCAGAAGTTGCTTGTATATTTTTGAGATGAGTTGTTTGTCAGTTGCTTCATTTGCTATTATTTTCTCCCATTCAGAAGGCTGTCTTTTCACCTTGCTTATATTTTCCTTTGTTGTGCAGAAGCTTTTAATTTTAATTAGATCCCATTTGTTTATGTTTGCTTTTATTTCCAGAATTCTGGGAGGTGGATCATAGAGGATCCTGCTGTGATTTATGTCTGAAAGTGTTTTGCCTATGTTCTCCTCTAGGAGTTTTATAGTTTCTGATCTTACATTTAGATCTTTAATCCATTTTGAGTTTATTTTTGTGTGCGGTGTTAGAAAGTGATCTAGTTTCATTCTTTTACAAGTGGTTGACCAGTTTTCCCAGCACCACTTGTTAAAGAGATTGTCTTTACTCCATTGTATATTCTTGCCTCCTTTGTCAAAGATAAGGTGTCCATATGTGTGTGGATTTATCTCTGGGCTTTCTATTTTGTTCCATTGATCTGTATGTCTGTCTTTGTGCCAGTACCATACTGTCTTGATGACTGTGGCTTTGTAGTAGAGCCTGAAGTCAGGCAAGTTGATTCCTCCAGTTCCATTCTTCTTTCTCAAGATTGCTTTGGCTATTCGAGGTTTTTTGTATTTCCATACAAATCTTGAAATTATTTGTTCTAGTTCTGTGAAAAATGTGGCTGGTAGCTTGATAGGGATTGCATTGAATTTGTAAATTGCTTTGGGTAGTATACTCATTTTCACTATATTGATTCTTCCAATCCATGAACATGGTATATTTCTCCATCTATTAGTGTCCTCTTTGATTTCTTTCATCAGTGTTTTATAGTTTTCTATATATAGGTCTTTAGTTTCTTTAGGTAGATATATTCCTAAGTATTTTATTCTTTTTGTTGCAATGGTGAATGGAATTGTTTCCTTAATTTCTTTTTCTACTTTCTCATTATTAGTGTATAGGAATGCAAGGGATTTCTGTGTGTTGATTTTATATCCTGCAACTTTACTGTATTCATTGATTAGCTCTAGTAATTTTCTGGTGGAGTCTTTAGGGTTTTCCATGTAGAGGATCATGTCATCTGCAAACAGTGAGAGTTTTACTTCTTCTTTTCCAATGTGGATTCCTTTTATTTCTTTTTCTGCTCTGATTGCTGTGGCCAAAACTTCCAGAACTATGTTGAATAGTAGCGGTGAAAGTGGACACCCTTGTCTTGTTCCTGACTTTAGGGGAAATGCTTTCAATTTTTCACCTTTGAGGATAATGTTTGCTGTGGGTTTGTCATAGATAGCTTTTATTATGTTGAGGTATGTTCCTTCTATTCCTGCTTTCTGGAGAGTTTTTATCATAAATGGATGTTGAATTTTGTCAAAGGCCTTCTCTGCATCTATTGAGATAATCATATGGTTTTTATTTTTCAATTTGTTAATGTGGTGAATTACATTGATTGATTTGCGGATATTGAAGAATCCTTGCATCCCTGGGATAAAGCCCACTTGGTCATGGTGTATGATCTTTTTAATGTGTTGTTGGATTCTGATTGCTAGAATTTTGTTGAGGATTTTTGCATCTATGTTCATCAGAGATATTGGCCTGTAGTTTTCTTTTTTTGTGACATCTTTGTCAGGTTTTGGTATTAGGGTGATGGTGGCCTCATAGAATGAGTTTGGAAGTTTACCTTCCTCTGCAATTTTCTGGAAGAGTTTGAGTAGGATAGGTGTTAGCTCTTCTCGAAATTTTTGGTAGAATTCAGCTGTGAAGCCATCTGGACCTGGGCTTTTGTTTGCTGGAAGATTTCTGATTACAGTATCAATTTCCGTGCTTGTGATGGGTCTGTTAAGATTTTCTATTTCTTCCTGGTTCAGTTTTGGAAAATTGTACTTTTCTAAGAATTTGTCCATTTCTTCCACGTTGTCCATTTTATTGGCATACAACTGCTGATAGTAGTCTCTTATGATCCTTTGTATTTCTGTGTTGTCTGTTGTGATCTCTCCATTTTCATTTCTAATTTTATTGATTTGATTTTTCTCTCTTTGCTTCTTGATGAGTCTGGCTAATGGTTTGTCAATTTTATTTATCCTTTCAAAGAACCAGCTTTTGGCTTTGTTGATTTTTGCTATGGTCTCTTTTGTTTCTTTTGCATTTATTTCTGCCCTAATTTTTAAGATTTCTTTCCTTCTACTAACTCTGGGGTTCTCCAACTCTTCCTTTTCTAGTTGCTTTAGTTGTAGAGTTAGGTTGTTTATTTGACTTTTTTCTTGCTTCTTGAGGTATGCCTGTATTGCTATGAACTTTCCTCTTAGCACTGCTTTTATAGTGTCCCACAGGTTTTGGGTTGTTGTGTTTTCATTTTCATTAGTTTCTATGCATATTTTGATTTCTTTTTTGATTTCTTCTGTGATTTGTTGGTTATTCAGAAGTGTGTTGTTCAACCTCCATATGTTGGAATTTTTAATAGTTTTTCTCCTGTAATTGAGATCTAATCTTAATGCATTATGGTCAGAAAAGATGCTTGGAATGCTTTCGATTTTTTTGAATTTATCAAGTTTAGATTTATGGCCCAGGATGTGATCTATCCTGGAGAAGGTTCCATGAGCACTTGAAAAAAAGGTGTAATTCGTTGTTTTGGGGTGAAATGTCCTATAGATATCAATTAGGTCTAACTGATCTAATGTATCATTTAAAGTTTGCGTTTCTTTGTTAATTTTCTGTTTAGTTGATCTGTCCATAGGTGTGAGTGGGGTATTAAAGTCTCCCACTATTATTGTGTTATTGTTGATTTCCCCTTTCATACTTGTTAGCATTTGTCTTACATATTGTGGTGCTCCTATATTGGGTGCATATATATTTATAATTGTTATATCTTCTTCTTGGATTGTTCCTTTGATCATTATGTAGTGGCCTTCTTTGTCTCTTTTCACAGCCTTTGTTTTAAAGTCTATTTTATCAGATATGAGTATTGCCACTCCTGCTTTCTTTTGGTCTCTATTCGCGTGGTATATCTTTTTCCAGCCCTTCACTTTCAGTCTGTATGTGTCCCTTGTTTTGAGGTGGGTCTCTTGTAAGCAGCATATAGAGGGGTCTTGTTTTTGTATCCATTCGGCCAGTCTTTGTCTTTTGGTTGGGGCGTTCAACCCATTTACGTTTAAGGTAATTATTGATAAGTATGATCCCGTTGCCATTTACTTTATTGTTTTGGGTTCGGGTTTATACACCCTTTTCGTGTTTCCTGTCTAGAGGATATCCTTTAGAATTTGTTGGAGAGCTGGTTTGGTGGTGCTGAATTCTCTCAGCTTTAGAGTGTGCATTTTCTATCTGTCACTTCCACTGCAGCTTGAAAGCTTCCAGTGCCTGGACCCACATAATCTGACAAAGGTCCTGCTAAGTCACTTCAGTCGTGCCCGTCCGACTCTGTGCGACCCCATAGACGGCAGCCCATCAGGCTCCCCGCCCCTGGGATTCTCCAGGCAAGAACACTGGAGTGGGTTGCCATTTCCTTCTCCAATGCATGAAAGTGAAAAGTGAAAGTGAAGTCGCTCAGTCATGTCTGACTATTAGCAACCCCATGGACTGCAGCCTACCAGGCTCCTCCCTCCATGGGATTTTCCAGGCAAAGTACTGGAGTGGGGGGTCATTGTCCACATGGCATCAAATCAGTGTTTCATCAGTGTAGTCACAGGAACCACTCTCTGCTGAACAGCTCCTAAATGCCAGACATCAAGCTGCATGATCCTCACTTAATCCTCTTGATGGTCCCATTCAAGAGGCATTTGTGCCCCCATTTTACAATTAAGGACATTGAAATATATGAGGTGGTGTAAATTTATTCAAGAAGAAGAAATAAAGAATTGGATCCCAAATACAACTTACAGCTTTTTCCTTAGAAATCCGCCTCCCACCAATTCCCACAGCAACCTTCCCAGTTCAGGCTCTATCCACACTCAGGGAGACCGGGGGCCTGCACCCCTGCTGTTTTCTCTGCTTCTAACCACGTGATTCCCTAAGTCAGGCTCATCTCCTGTCACCCCCCACACCTAATACAAACGCAGTCACTAATCACTTCATGCCTTTCTAGGCACTTCCTGCTTTGCTCCAGAGATTCTGACTCAGCAAATCTTTGAGAGAATCTATAAATCTGTCATTTTAAAAGTTCCCAAGGAGCTCTGGAGACCCCAGGGCTGGGGGCCAACATGGCATCCGAAGCCCTCTGATCCAGCCTCCTGCCCCCACAGCCTCACGGCTCAGCCTTTCCAGCCTAGAAGGTGGGGCCCAAGTAAACCTCAACAGGTTTCCTCCCCTCCCCTCCCAGGATACGTGTCTTCTCTCCCAGGGGACCCCTCCTCACTTCTCCCCCTCCCGTGGCCCCTCTGCCTGTTCTGCAAGACTCAGAGCCCACCAGGCCTGAGAGGGAGAGGCCCTGCTCTGTGCGATCAAAACCCCGCACTGCCCTCTCCTGCAGCAGAGCCCTGACTCCCGCCCCCACCCCACCCCCCCACTCCCCACCCCTCACTCCCCAACCCCCTACCCCCCACCCCCCCCACCCCCGTCGTCAGCACATGGCAAGCCCTTCAGGCCGACCGTGGCCTGCTGGTCTCAGTGTCCCCACACCATGTACAGGGCCAGCACCAAGAGAAGCTTACAAACAGAGGCAAGACTGAGCTCACCTAGAAAATGCAAACCGTGTACTTTAATGCACAGGACGGCAGTGAGAATAAAGGGCCATGACTTATGTGAGGCATCACGTGCTCGGCAGGCCTCTGTAAATGGAAGATACTTCATGAGTTGTGTCTCTGCCTCTAAAAATGACCTAAGTCCCTCCGCATTCCTCCCAGCTTCCCCTTTCTGAGAACTTCTTTATCCAGCACTTGGCATTTTGCCAAAGTGATCCATGACTCACAGGGGTCTGTGTATGAGATAAGACAGCTTCCACAGGCCTTGTAAACAGGGACGAGGGATACAGAAGAGTAATTGCAGTCAAGTAGGAAGAGGCCCATTTTCTCCTGACTCCGTGACCCATGCCGTTGCTTTCATCACAGTTTTCAACAGTGACTCAATATAAGCCTTTACCAACAAACGGTTTCCTTGGTAAACCCCATAAAACACAGAGGGAGAGTGAAAGAGAGACTTGCTCTCTCCACGCACAGATTGTCTTGGGCGGCAGGCATTGGTGTGGAAAGCCACTGCACAGAGACCCCTGCGTCTCCCGTGCAGACGGATGCGGGACAGGTGTGCACCAGCTTGCAGCTACTGCTGGGCGCCTGGATCCTGGGGGTAGTAGACTTTGTGTGGTGATATCACTGGTAATATTCATTCACCAGGACAGTGAAAGAGAGAATGTTGACCCTAGATACAGCTGGAATATTCTGGCCAGGCCATCGTTGTTCAGTGGGGAGATACTGGTCTTGGGTCCAGAAGGCCAGGCCTCCTTCAGGTTCTGACTTGGACCTGGGAATCTCTTTTCTGAGCATAGCCTTCTTCTTCAGTCTGCAGAAGGATTCTGCCCACGCCTGGCTGGTTTTGCAGGTAACCTGCCCACTCAACCTGAGAAATAGCTTTGCCCTGTGACAAAGATTCTTTCCTTGACCAGATTGTGCTCAGACTACCCTGAGCTTTTCCACGAGGCTCACTTTTTGTTCCTCTCTGCATTGTTCAATTTTAGCAAGAATCCTGCTAAGTCAGGATTAATACTCAGTGTGAACCCTCTCCATATTTAAGAGTTCCTCATCCCTCACCACACCCTAGCTTGTGTCTGATCACCCTGGCTTGTCTTACCCTTAAAGTTCCCACTGCAGTAATCTTCCACCACTGACCTGTACCATGTTCCTTGGCAATAATTCCTACCTGCCCAGGAGGTAGTTGGAGCTGAGTCCCACCTCTCTCCCCTGCTACCTACACCCACCATCTAGACCCCCATCTAGTAAAGTCCAATTATTGTCTCTGGCAAGTGTCATGAATATTTTCCCCTTTAATATCTGCATGGGGCATGGAAAGAACATGGTCTTGACCTCAGGCATCCCTGCACTAGAGTCTCCAGGTCACAGAGAAACCAAGACTCAGCCCCCAATCTCCTCCCAGCTGCTTTATGTCTCATCACAGATCTGCAAAGGGCTTGGGTGAGGGGAGGGGATGGAAAGTTGAGGGTGAGCCATTGGCCAAACCCAGTACCACCACAGCCCGGCTCACGTGCTGGGACCTGGTCCCATGACCCCTGATGTTAAATCTGTGATCACAACTGTAACTTACAGTGCATCAGAGAAGACTAAATGGAAGTCCACATGTTATACAGTACACTTGTTATACAGTCCAGGCCCTGACGAGCATCCAGGAGGCAGGGTATGTGGAACCCCCCAACAGACTCAGGCAGGGCGGACATCACAAAGCCCAGAGAGGCTTGTGACTTGCCCAAGATCTCTTGCTAGGATGTGGCAGACGCAGCATTCAAGCAGCTGTCTAAAATGCCATGCAGGGCCAAGGCACTGGATGAAAGGATAAAGGACTGTCCAGTTGTAAGATGCTACCATCCTAATCTCAAGTCATAGAGTCAAGTGCTAGGCATCCTGTTAGGAGCTTCCAGGCCTTGTCTGAGCTATCATCCTATACTCAAGAACCAATATGTGGATGCTGTTTATTACTAAGCCCTTTGTAAAGCTCAGTGACAGGGCATTTTGATTGCCTCCAACCCGCCATGAAAAGCTGTGTTCCTCAGCTCTCCACTCTGGGCCATGGCTTTCATTTCTTGTCAAATTACTGTAACTGACCTATACCTGCCAACTCTCTGGAAATGCCCATCACAGCTTTAGATTTTAAAGATTACTTGACCATTAAAACAAAAATTCTAACTAAATGGGAAGTAAAATTGCATGAGTTTCCTACTGTACCTTTAATAAATGACCACAAACTTGGTGGCTTAAAATAATACTAGTTTATCATCTTATAGTTCTGGAGGCCAAAAGTCTAAAGTGAGTCTCCCTAAGCTAAAACCAAGGTGCCAGTGAGAATGCACTCCTTCTGGAGGCTCTGGGAAAGAATTATTTTCTTGCCCCTTCCAGCTTCTAGAGGCCATGGGCATTGGCTCACGGCCCCCTCTCTGTCTTCAAACCCACAACAGTGGGTTGATTCCTCCTCAGGCTGCGTGTCTCTGACTCTTACCCTCTGCCTCCCTCTCCTTCCATTTATAAGGATTCTTGTGAGGAGTCCTTTGGGCCACAAGACAACCCAGGATAGTCTCCCTGTTTCACAGTCAGCTGATCAGCAACCTTAACTTCATCTGCAACCTTGACTTCCCTTTACTGTGCAACGTATTCCTAGGTCCCAGAAATTAGGATGTGAGTATCTCTGGAAGCCATTATTCAGCCATTCACTCAACCACAGAGATGAATACAAATGCTTGGTCCATGAAAGCTTTTATGAATATTTGGTCCAGTCATCTCACAAACCCAAAAACTCCTTCCCCAGCATCCCCAGTGAGTAATCATGAAATCTCTGCTTGAATATATCCAGCAACAGCATACTCACTACCAAAGGGCAATTCAACAGCTCTCTGGGTGCTCCTAAACCAGAGCCTGTCTCCTGCAACCAGATCTGAGCTCTGTGCTTCAGGAGGCATCAGCATGCATTACACTTCCACCTCTCCTCTGCAGGCATATAGGGTGAGGCGACCCAGGGGACCTCCCCACCTCCTCCCATTCCAGGCATCCCTCTATCACTCTACTTGCACAGGCAACATCCTACCTTAAATGTGGCAGCAGAAGAAACAAACGTTAGATGTTACTAAGCTCCTACTCTGTGCCTACACCAAGCTTCAAGTGACGTCAACTGGAGCCAATGAGGCTGACACTGGCAGAGAGACAGAGAGAGAGAGGTGGAGACATCCAACCATGATCAGTCGGTTAAGCCACTGAGAAGGGACTGCATCTGAATTTGCTCTGACCTCAAGCCTGTGTCTGTCCATTGCATCTCATCAACCCCTGCCCTTAGCCCATACTTGTGGTTAGAAAGAGCACTGGAAGTTGAGACTAGAGATCTGGGTTTCATTCCCAGTGAACTAACTTGTAGCATGTAACTTGCATTCCATTTTTTCACTATGAATGGGGCTGCCAATAACTTTGCAGGGCAGGGCCCATGTTCAGACAGACCAGCAGGGAAAGCTTGTGAACCTATTAGGGGTCCAGGGAAGAATCTGGATCCTGGCTATAGTAGCAGTACATCTTGTGCCCCATTTGCACCAGTTCTCTGTCAGGCCCATCTTGCTTCTGGCATCTACAGAACTAGTTGTTCCTGAAAACCCCAAAGTCATCAAGATAATGTTCATCCATCCAGCACTGAAAGGTCCATCACTGACAGGTTGCCAAAAATACTTGACAGTCACAGGGAGGGATTCAGTTTCTGGGAGTCTCCAACATTTTTGGCCTTTGAATATCATATTTCCACCCAGCAAACTCTATTTGTACCCGAGCATTGTGGAGGTACCAGAAAACTGAAAGTGATAGAGGCCACTGCCTCCTCTATCAAGACAAGTGTCTGAACAGCTTATTCCAACAGAGTGCTGATCACAAAGGAACCTGGGAACAGGGAGAAGGGCCCTTCACCCTGCCAGTGGGGACCTAAGAAGATGCAGAGGAGAAACATCTGAATGGGGCCACCTGGAAGAACAGCAGCACCGTGCATGCCAGCCTGGAGGAACAATCCATAGACGAGCTCTGCCTGAGCCTAGACCTGAGCTGGGAAATGGCCTGAGACAGCAGCGCCAAGGCAAGGGTGGAACTCGGGGCGTCAGATGGAGGTTTTGCCTTTGATGAAAGGACTTTCAAGTAAGAAGCCTTCTTCTCAGGTCACCATTGGACTGTCCCGTATTTATTCCCACAGATGCTAGAGTTTACTGTGAATCTCAGAAAATGCAGAAGACACAAAACCTTCATCTTCATATGAAATACACTTAGAATCAGTCTCAAAATGGGATTTCTTTTGTCCCAAATGAAGGAAATCAGTTCATATTTTCATCAACAACCCGATGTACTTCTCCCTAGGCTCTTATAGAAGGCTCTCCAGATTCAGGTTTGAGTCCATGGTAAGTGGATGCTGTGACTGCTGCTTTTTCCTTCTCTCTGACTCCTGGCATCATTGGAACTGAAGCTGAGAGGTATTGGTGACCCCATCAGAGAGTCAGTTCAGTCACTCAGTACTGTCCAACTCTTTGTGACCCCATGGACTGCAGCACGGCAGGCTTCCCTGTCCATCACCAACTCCTGGAGTTTGCTCAAACTTATGTCCATCAAGTCGGTGATGCCATCCAACCATCTCATCCTCTGTCGACACCTTCTCCACCTGCCTTCACTCTTTCCCAGCATCATGGTCTTTTCCAATGAGTCAGTTCTTCACATCAGGTGGCCAAATGTTGGAGTTTCACCTGCAGCTTCAGTCCTTCTAATGAATATTCAAGACTGATTTCCTTTAGGATTGACTGGTTGGATCTCCTGGTGGTCCAAGAGACTCTCAAGAGTCTTCTCCAACACCACAGTTCAAAAGCTTCAGTGCTTTGGCACTCAGCTTTCTTTATGGTCCAACTCTCAAATCCATACATGACTACTGGAAAAACCATAGCTTTGACTAGACTGATCTTTGGCAGCAAAGTAACGTCTCTGTGTTTTAATATGCTGTCTAGGTTGGTCATAGATCTTCTTCCAAGGAGCAAGCATCTTTTAATTTCATGGCTGCAATCACCATCTACAGTGACTTAAAACTGAACATTCAAAAAACTAATATCATGGCATCCAGTCCCATCACTTTATGGCAAATAAATGGGGAAACAATGGAAATGGTGACAAACTTTATTTTCTTGGGTTTCAAAATCACTGCAGATGGTCAACTTGGAACCAGTCTGTTGTTCCATGTCTGGTTCTAACTGTCGCTTCTTGACCTGCAAGCAGTTTTCTCAGGAGGCAGGCAAAGTGGTCCAGTATTCCCATCTCTTAAAGAGTTTTCCAGTTTGTTGTGATCTACACAATCAAAAGCTTTGGTGTAATCAAGAAAGCAGAAGTAAAAGTCTTTCTGGAGTTCTCTTGCTTTTTCCATGACCCAACAGATGTTGGCAATTTGATCTCTGGTTCCTCTGCCTATCCTAAATCTACCTTCAACATCTGGAAGTTCACAGATCACATACTGTTGAAGCATGGCTTTGAGAATTTTGAGCATGACAAGAGTGCAATTGTGTGGTAGTTTGAACATTATTTGGCATTGCCCTTCTTTGAGACAGGAATGACAACTGACTTTTTCCAGTGACCTGTGGCCACTGCTGAGTTTTCCAAATTTGCTGGCATATTGAGTGCAGCATTTTAACAGCATCATCTTTTAGGATTTGAGACCCCATGAGGTGAGGCAAAATTGTATATGAGGGGAGGGAAGAGGTTTGAGGTGCTCTGCATTTCCTTCTCATCTAACCGTTGTGAATAAAACTTCATCAAAGCCTTTACAAGAAAATATAGAAAGAAAAAAGTGATAGCAAGCACATAACAACATCAGATAAGTGTTCCAGTTGTCCTACCTGTCCCCCACAAAAGAACACGCATTGGGTTTTCTGTTCACCACTGCAAAGAGCCAGGGAGAGTCTGCCTTTTGAGGGGAAGGCAATGGGAATTGAGGGAAATTCTGACTGTACTTCTACAAACTAGCAACAAACAACTGGAAATTAAAATATATTGGGTTGGCCAAAAAGTTTGTTTAGCTTTTCTGCCTATGTTTCAGAAAATTCAGATGAACTTTTTGGCCATCACAATACATTTTAAACAGTTTTTAAAATATCATTTATCAAAGTATTAAAAAATGTCAAATACTTAGGGATAGAGCTAACAAATCACGTGTAAAATTTGTATGCTGAAAATCCCCAGACATTGGTGAGAGCAATTAAAGGGATCTAAAACTACAGAAAAATATAACATGTATGCTTTGGAAGACTCAACATTGTTAAGATGACAGTTCTTCCCAGATTGATCTGGATTCAAGGCAAAGCCATTAAGAGTGTGTATAGGCTTTTATGCAGAAATTAACAAGCTGATTCTAAAACTTATATTGAAAGATCTTGAGTAACCAAAACAATTTTGAAAAAAAAAAGTTGGAGGAATCTGACAACTAGCCTAAATATTTGCTATAAAGCTCCTATAATCAAGACATATAGCTAGATGCAGAGAACAGCAGAAGAGAATTGGCAGTCCAACCACTGATCCATCTATCAATTTTCAACCAACACGGCAAGCAATTCAATGTGGAAAGGAGAGTTTTTTCAACAAACAATGCTAGAACAACTGGACATCCTTATTTTTTAATGTATCATGATTCTTTCACCATATGAAAAAAAAGACATAAAACTAAAATGGAGCTGAACCAAACAGTAAAACTCATTAAAAAACAAACAAACAAAAAAAACCACAGGAGAAAAATGTTTGTGTTCCTGGATTAGGCAAAAAATGTTTTAAGTAACACCTCATAGGCCATAAATGAAAAAAAAGAATTATAAATTAGACTTTCACAAAATTGAAACCTGGTTTTAAAAGACATTGTTTTTAAAATATGAAAGAAAAGCTACAGACTGGGAGAAAATATTTTCAAAACATTTATCTGATAAAAGACATTTCCAGAATACATACAGAATGCTTATAACTTCATAACAAAAAAAAAATTCAATTTTTTTAATGGGCAAAATATTTGAACAGGCACACTACCAAAAACAGATATATGGATAGCAAACAAGCACACAGAAATGCACAGTGCCACTGCTCATTAGAGAAGTGTGCCAGTCTCCTGAGCTGCCGGAACGAGCGACTGATCAGGTGGCTTGAACAATTCTGGAGACCGGAAGTCCCAGATCAGGGAGCCAGAGAGTTAGTGTCTCGGGGCAGCTGTCCTGGGTGGTCCCTTGCAGCAGCTCCCTCTTCACTGGGTCCTCACCTCGGCTTTTTCTCTGTGTATGCACCTCCCTGGTGTCTTTCTTTCTTTCTTTCTTTTTTTAATTTTTTTGAGGTATAATTGACTTTTAACAGTATATTAGTTTCATTTGGTTACATTGTGAACTGATCACCACAATAAGTCTATCTAATATGTATCACCTTACATAATTATAAACATGGGTTTTTTTTTTTTCTGTGATGAGAACTTTTAAAATCTACTCTATTAACAGCTTTCAAAGATGCAGTATGGTCTTATTAACTGTAGTTATCATGCTGTATCTTACATGCCTACTACTTATTTATCTTATAATAGAAAGTTTGTAACTTCTGACCTCTTTCGGCCATATCTCCTCTAACGCCCACCCCATCTCTGACAACCAACAAGTTTGGTGTGTTTTGGCGGGGGGAGGGATGGTTCTTTTATTTTCTGTCTCACAAATAATGAGATCATGTTATATTTGTCTTTCTCTGGCTTATTTCACTTAGCATAATGCGCTTAATGGCCATCCATGCTGTCACAAAGAGTAAGATTTCGTTCTTGTTTGTGGTTCAACCACATTCCATTATGTGTATGTGTGTGTGTGACATTTTCTTTATTCTATTCTTTATTCTGTTGTTGGACATTTATTGCTTTTGTATGTTGGCTATCATACATGATGCATTGAACATGGGGTACATATATCTCTTAAAGTTAGTGTTTTCATGTTCCTAGGTAAACACCCTGAAGTGAAATTGCTGGTTCATATGGTAGTTCTTTTTTTAATCTTTTGAAGAATCTCCATACTGTTTTTCCATAATAGCTACACCAATTTATATTCCCACCAATGGTGCACTCCACATCCTCACCAACACTTGTTACTTCTTGCCTTTCCTTTTTTAAGATATCTTTTCCCTTTTTTGGCCACATCATAGCATATGGGACCTTAGTTCACAGACTGGGATCGAACCCAAGCAGTGGAAGCACAAAGTCCTAGCCACTGGATGCCCAAAAATTCTCTTCTTCTCTTTTTGACAAAAGCCATCCTAGCAGAGGAAACAGAGATCTTATTGCCAACATCTGGATCATAGAAAAAGCAAGGGAGTTCCAAAAAAACATCTACTTCTGCTTTGTTAACTATGAGGAAGCCTTTGACTGTGTGGATCACAACAAACTGTGGGAAATTCTTCAAGAGATGGGAATACCAGACCACCTGACCTGCCTCTTGAGAAATCTGTATGCAGATCAAGAAGCAAAAGCTAGAACTGGACATGAAACAGCAGACTGATTCCAAATAGGGAAAGGAGTACGTCAAAGCCTTTTATTGTCACCTTGCTTGTTTAACTTATATGCAGAGTATATCATGAGAAATGCTGGGCTGGATGAAGCACAAGCTGGAATCAAGATTATGGGAGAAATATCAATAACCTCAAATATGCGGATGACCCCACCCTTATGGCAGAAAGCAAAGAAGAACTAAAGAGCCTCTTGATGAACATGAAAGAGGAGAGTGAAAAAGTTGGCTTAAAACTCCACATTCAAAAAACTAAGATCATGGCATCTGGTCCCATCCCTTCATGGCAAATAGATGGGGAAACAATGGAAACAATAACAGACTTTATTTTCTTGGGCTTCAAAATCACTGCACATGGTGACTGCAGCCATGAAATTAAAAGACACTTACTCTTTGGAAGAAAACCTATGACCAACCTAGACAGCATATTAAAAAGCGGAGACATTTCTTTGCCAACAAAGGTCCGTCTAGTCAAAGCTATGGCTTTTCAAGCAGTCAGGTATGGATGTGAAAGTTGGGCCATAAAGAAAACTGAGCACTGAAGAATTGATGCTTTTGAATTATGGTGTTGAAGAAGAGTCTTAAGAGTCCTTTGGAGTGTAAGGATATCAAACCAGTCAATCCTAAAGGAAATCAGTCCTGAATATTCATTGGAAGGACTGATGCTGAAGCTGAAACTGCAATATTTGGCCACCTGATGTGAAGAACTGACTCACTGAAAAAGACCCTGATGCTGGGAAAGATTGAAGGTGGGAGGAGAAGGGGATGACAGAAGATAAGATGGTTGGATGGCATTGCTGACGTGATGGACATGAGCATGAGCATGCTCTGGGAGTTGGTGAATGGATGTGGAAGTCTGGCATGCTGCAGTCCATGGGGCTGCAGAGTGTCAGACAAGACTGAGCAACTGAACTGAACTCAACAGGTGTGAGGTTGTCAACTTAAAAAAAAAATACGCAACGTGAGAGTTGAAGTTAAGTTTTATTTGGGGCAATATGAGGACTGCAGCCTGGGAGACAGCACCTCAGATAGCTCTGAGAAACTCTTCCAAAGAGGTAGAGGGGAAAGACAGTATATATATGATTTTGGTAAAGGGTGAGTACATGCAATCAAGCACGTTTATTTTTTACAAAGTTTCTTCTTGTCTCATGAACTTCTGCTAGTCATGAGAAATAGTTGTCATCATGAAGGATTTCAGTTCTTTCCTAAATATGAGATATAAGAACTGGGCTTATAAAACCAGCTCCTGAGAATATCTGTGTATCTGAAGACCTGTCCTGCCAGTTTTCTGGGAGCACAGAGTGCCTTATTTCTGCTCTCTCCTTCAGGGTGCGTTGAAGATCAGCAACAGCACAAGAGTTAATCCTTGCAGAGATAGATGGCAAATACTCCTGGCAAGTGACAGTTTGTGGTTAATAGAGCTGCCTCATGGTAATAAATTCAACCATATTTTGGGAGGCATTTCATCCTGCATTGCAGAAGCCACATGCTCAGGTCTCACAAAGATTTCTCAGACACGCCATTGAATGTGCTATTATTGGACTAGGTCTTACCAACAGGAATCAAAGGGCTCTGACTAACCTGTCTTACTTAAACTGTTATAGTTCAGGAAAAATTCTCTCTTGTTGTGTCTTCTCATATCTAGAGTTACACTATTATAATCATTGGTTACATAGAAAACTATGTATTTGATCAACTGCTTCACATTGCCTAGTCATCATTATTTTTGTTGGAGTTTCAGTCACACATTTGGTAATGCAAGGAACAACAATCTTGTAAAACAGGCAAAGTACAAATAGCACAGCAATATTATTAAAGCCATAAGTAAGAATTAAGCTGAGAACTTTGATTAGGTTGTCCCAGTCTATTCTCAGGTCATCTGACTTAGACAATTCTGTACCAATCCTTATCTTTCAGGGAAATTAAATTGGCACTGTCCATAAGGTCCCCAGTCCAATTTCCTAGTGTTTGTCCATAAGGTCCCCAGTCCAATTTCCTAGTGTTGGGAAATTTCCTATGCTGGTTATCTTTAGTATAGTTTAATCATTCCCAAGATAAAGGAGGATTTTAAATCTTAAATGACCACAGCCTGGTGTTAACCACATAAATCCATCCCATAATTGTGGGAGGTTTTATTCCTTGGCTGAATTTTTGCTTGTTGCTCTGATTGAGCTTGAGTAACTTAGAGGAAAACTCATATAATAGCCATGGTCAGAGCAGGCATTATTAATTGGCCAGATGAGAGGATCCCACTTAGTAATATTAAAGGTAACCTGAACAGGACTGAACTTTCTTTCTTCTAAAATAAAAATTTTTGAGTCATCCAATTAGAGCCTTGGAGTGGAAAAATTCACCAAGGTAACCTAGAAGTACTAGACACAGGTCATTGGCCACAACCCAACAATGGGATTGATTTTTTAAACTAGCAAATTATTGTGTCCATGATAGAAAAGAATTTGATTTATATGCAAAGGTCTAAGAAGTCAAGAGAAGGAAATGGTAACCCACTCCAGTATTCTTGCCTGGAGAATCCCATGGACAGAGGAGCCTGGCAGACTACAGTGTATGGAGTCACAAAAGTTAGACACGACTTAGCGACTAAACCAACCAACCAACCAAGAAGTCAAGAAGGTATTATAAATGATCATATGAATCAGGTCCAACATCTTGGATAAGCTGTCTACTTCTGATAGTCTTCTTTTTGCCCTGGTGTAGGTGTAACATCCTGTGTTTGAGCATTGTTTTAAGGTGATTGTGAGGCCAGCCGTCCTTGTTAGTCCAGTGTAGGGGCCTTTAGAAGCTGGGATTAGTCCCAGAGTCAGTTTCCCTATCAGTCAAGAGTACCTGAAGAAGTCCTTCCATCCAGGTTAGAGAGAGTCTTTTAAACCGTATCCTTTCCAGTATGCAGATTATGGGGCATATGATCTTCATGCAAAGATAACTGAGATAAGCTTCAGAAACAAAGCTTAGAGTGCACTTTTAATGATTCAATTAACTTGACATTAATAGGGCATCACAGCAAAGAACTATCTGGAAAGTGAGTCAGTAAATACATGCCTCCATTCACAAAACTGAGATTTAACTTTCATTGAAACAATCTTTTTCTCTCTCAAATTACATTCATTTCACTAAATATATTCAATTAACACTAATTTGTTACAAAATAAGTTGGTCTCAAAAAAATCCTTGGGCTGATAATGTATATAATCATAACTGATCATAGACCTTTCTGCTTTGCTGAAACTTTTTTAAAGAGTCTCAGACTGATCGTTAAAAAATAAGAACTTCTCAGAACTAGGAAAGTTATGGCAAAGGCTTATCACAGGTTTAGCCTAATGGGTCTAGGTGAATTCCTCCCTTCTCAAGGTCCTCAAAATACCTGGAGATTTCTGTACTGATGAGGTAAGCCTTCCTTCCTAAGTTATCTGATAAAGCTGCTGGAAACCTAAGAGTTTATAATCTCTGGAGGGAATGATAGAGAAAAAAGGACAAGTGTTTCTGTTTACAAAAATTTAATTTACCAAATTACTATTAGGTCATAATTAGTTTGAAGGGAAGGTTTCCTTATACCTGTAAAACACAGATTCAAACTAGCAATTTTTCAGACAAAAACCATAAAAATTATAAAGCATAATCACTAGTTCATTCAGCCCTTTTGTTAACCTTTGTGAAATCATCAGATTTCCCATTAGAATCCTTTAATTTCTTACCCAGTTCAGCATTATGGTCTGAAGTCAGAAACGTGTATTTATCCAAAAGTCCTTTCTATAAATTTTCTTGAAGAGGAAGCATTTTTACAAATGCCCATCAGAATAAAACCATAACTCTCTGTAATGACAAAAGACTTAAGGCATGTTTAAAATCTGAAACTTTGTTACTGCTGTGACAACACTTTATGTTAGTAACTAGAATTATGACTGATAACATTTTATCAGAACATATCAGAATTTTAGGAACTCCATATAATTTCTAGGATATCTATATTAGTAATATTTACCATACCATATAACCTGAGGAGATTTATTATTCATTTGACAATACTTTCCATGCAATTCAACATACCAAATGAATCTAATTAGATTAATATCTCTCTTTGGGATGTTTCAGAGGCGCTTTGAAGCATCCCAGAGTCAGAGTTCAAAAAGATTTCATTAGAATGTGATTTTTAGGAAGTTTTGTTAAAGAATATTGAAAGGATTTAGAACACTCAGTCAGCTAGGATCATACATCACTTGTGAAACAATACTTATTCACTTAGCCAAAGTAGCAATAAAAGATTTCAAAGGCAAATACAGATCATTTAAGAGGTAAACAGACATAAAATCTATTATCATAGACAGCTCCACAACTGAAGAAAGCTTGTACCATTTACAGATAGAAAAGTCAAATTCAAGTTTTGTGCCAGTTTACCTTGAAATTCATTTACTCAATTAAATTTATTTTAATGTTGGTCAAAACGGACAATGCACAAAACTCGTTTTCTCAGGGTTCACTTTCCACAAAATCTGTATCATTTTCTTTATTCATAATTTTATTTTCCCATTCAGAAAAAGATACCTATAAGTCAGACATACTTCCTTTTCCCTTAACAAAATGCATTTCCATTCCTCATACCGTCTTTTCTAAAGACACACATCCTACTTCCTTGAGCAACCGTGAACTATCCTTTATATTAGCATTCTATAGATTGGTGAACATAAATACCAGTGGCCATTTCTAAAAACATTTGCTTTCCTATAGAGAACATCTCAGGATGGCACCAAATATTATTCATTAATAGTTCAAAATCTCTTTAGTTTTTCTGTAAGAGGAAGCTAGTGTTCAGTAATCAATGTTTTAGAATCTTATTTTATTTGGAATGATCTATCTATTCAATAAACTTCCATTACTCAGTTTAGAACAACCCTTAGAAATTCAAGTTACCCAAATCTGGAAATACTATTTTAGACAGACATTCCTAAACTATAATTATACTTAATACAGTTTGTCTAAAAGCTCTTATCTCATTTACATTTTCTTCCCTTAAAACTTTCTTCACTCAAGTGAATTTCCTTGCTGACAAACTTGTAGCAGACATAACATATTAAACCTAGGCACAACGAAAATGTTACGCTTAATATTAATGACTCTTAGAGGTGCCTACATTAAATAAATCAACAAACAAATGTTAAATCAGTTCAGTTCAGTCACTCAGTCATGTCCGACTCTTTGTGACCTCATGAATCGCAGCATGCCAGGCTTCCCTGTCCATCACCAACTCCCGGAGTTCACTCAAACTCATGTCCATCGAGTCGGTGATGCCATCCAGACATCTCATCCCTCTGTCGTCCCCTTCTCCTCCTGCCTTCAATCCTTCCCAGCATCAGAGTCTTTTCCAATGAGTCAACTCTTCGCATGAGGTGGCCAAAGTACTGGAGTATCAGCTTTAGCATCATTCCTTCCAATGAACACCCAGGACTGATCTCCTTTAGAATGTACTGATTGGATCTTCTTGCAGTCCAAGGGACTCTCAAGAGTCTTCCCCAACACCACAGCATCAATTCTTTGGCGCTCAGCTTTCTTCACAGTCCAACTCTCACATCCATACATGACTACTAGAAAAACCATAGCCTTGACTAGACGGACCTTAGTTGGCAAAGTAATGTCTCTGCTTTTGAATATGCTATCTAGGTTGGTCATAACTTTTCTTCCAAGGAGTAAGTGTCTTAATTTCATGGCTGCAGTCACCATCTGCAGTGATTTTGGAGCTCAAAAAAATAAAGTCTGACAGTTTCCACTGTTTCCCCATCTATTTCCCATGAAGTGATGAGACCAGATGCTATGATCTTAGTTTTCTGAATGTTGAGCTTAAAGACAACTTTTTCACTCTCCCCTTTCACTTTCAAGAGGCTTTTTAGTTCCTCTTCACTTTCTGCCATAAGGGTGGTGTCATCTGCATATCTGAGGTTATTGATATTTCTCCCAGCAATCTTGATTCCAGCTTGTGTTTCTTCCAGTCCAGCGTTTCTCATGAGGTACTCTGCATATGTTAAATAAGCAGGGTGACAATATACAGCCTTGTGGTACTCCTTTTCCTATTTGGAAATAGTCTGTTGTTCCATGTCCAGTTCTAACTGTTGCTTCCTGGTCTGCATATAGGTTTCTCAAGAGGCAGGTCAGGTGGTCTGTTATTCCCAACTTTTCCAGAATTTTCCACAGTTTATTGTGGTCCACACAATCAAAGTCTTTGGCATAGTCAATAAAGCAGAAATAGATGTTTTTCTGGAACTCTCTTGCTTTTTCCATGATCCTGAGGATGTTGGCAATTTGATCCCTGGTTCCTCTGCCTTTTCTGAACATTTCCTAGTTCATGTGAACCTGAAATTCATTTAGGTTAATTCTCTTGTATTTAGAATTGTTGGATTTGTAAGCTCACTTACTCTTCTTAGCTCATTTATAAATTAACCTCAGTAATATATTCCAAACACAAATACACATACTGAAAGTGAAAGTCACTCAGTCATGTCTGACTCTTTGCGACCCCATGGACTGTACAGTCCCTGGAATTGTCCAGGTCAGAATACTGGAATGGGTAGACTTTCCCTTCTCCAGGGGATATTCCCAAGCCAGGGATCGAACCCAGGTCTCCTGCATTGTGGGAGGATTTTTTACCAGCTAAGCCACAAGGGAAGCCCGAGAATACCCGAGCGGGTAGCCTATCCCTTCTCCAGCAGATCTTCCCAACCCAGGAATCAAACTGGGGTCTTCTGCATTGCAGGCAGATTCTTTACCAATTGAGCTATGAGGGAAGCCCTTTTATCCTTTCCCTTCTCCAGGGGATCTTCCCAACCCAGGGACTGAACCCAGGTCTCCCACACAGACATACACATATCCAGACAGAATGTGAGATCTAGTTTCATTTTCTACACTTAGCCATGAATCAGATATCACAGTATAAAATATACTAATTGTAAATCACACTTGGAATAAATTTGAAAGGCTTCATTACCATTTTATTACCTTCTGTTTCAGGGATTCAGTTCAGTTCAGTTCAGCTCAGCTGTGTCTCACTTTTTGTGATCCCATGAACTGCAACACACCAGGCTTCCTGTCCATTACTAGCTATTAGAACTTGCTCAAACTCATGTCCATCAAGTTGGTGATGCCATACAACCATCTCATTCTCTGTCATCCCCTTTTCCTCCTGCCTTCAATCTTTCCCAGCATCAGGGTTTTTCCCAGTGAGTCAGTTCTTCACATCAGGTGGCGAAATATTGGAGTTTCGTCTTCAGCATCAGTTCTTCCAATGAATATTCAGGACTGATTCCCTTTAGGATTGATTGGTTTGATATCCTTGCAGTCCAAGGGACTCTGAAGAGTCTTCTCCAACACCACAGTTCAAAAGCATCAATTCTTTAGTGCTCAGCTTTCTTTATAGTCCAACTCACATCCATACACGACTACTGGAAAAACCATAGCTTTGACTAGATGGACATTTGCTGACAAAGTAATGTCTCTACATTTTGATATGATGTCTAGGTTGGTCATAACTTTCTTCCAAGGAACAAGCATCTTTTAATTTCATGGCTGCACTCACCATCTGCAGTGATTTTGAAGCCCAAGAAAATAAGGTCTGTCATTGTTTCCATTGTTTCCCCATCTATTTGCCATGAAGGGATGGGACTGGATGCTGTAATCTTTGTTTTTTGAATGTTGAGTTTTAAGCCAACTTTTTCACTCTCCACTTTCACTTTCATCAAGAGGCTCTTTAGTTCTTCTTTACTTTCTGCCATAAGGGTGGTGTCATCTGAATATCTGAGGTTATTGATAGTTCTCCTATAATCTTGATTCCAGCTTGTGTTTCATCCAGCCCAGCATTTCTCATGATGTACTCTGTATAGAAGTTAAATAAGCAGGGTGACAGTATAGAGACTTGACATACTCCTTTTGCTATTTGGAACCAGTCTGTTGTTCCATGTCCAGTTCTAACTGCTGCTTCTTGATCTGCATACAGATTTCTCAAGAGGCAGGTCAGGTGGTCTGGTATTCCCATCTCTTTCAGAATTTCCCATTTTGTTGTGATCCACACAAAGGCTTTAGTGTAGTCAATAAAGCAGAAGTAGATATTTTTCTGGAACTCTCTTGATTTTTCTGTGATCCAACAGATGTTGGCAATTTGATCTCTGGTTCCTCTGCCTTTCATAAATCCAGCTTAAACATCTGGAAGTTCATGGTCCATGTATTGCTAAAGCCTGGCTTGGAGAATTTGGGATTTTCAAAAATTAGCTGGTCTAGATAAGATAAGTGATCCTGAGAGATCTGGTCTCAAAGCATAGTGAGTAAGGTCAGGTTCTTCTAGTAGGAGTTATTCCCTCAGGGCAAGAACTCTAAAGAGATTTTTTTTTTTTCTCTAAGCTATCTTAGACTGAGATACCAAAGTAAGCATTCCATTTAGCCTGTTTGATCTGACAGCCAGCTTTTTCTATTAATAAACATGTTCACAAAAATATGAATTTTTGAATATCAGAAGAACCCCAATTTGGCTATTTTAGGTTGAGATCCCCTTCAGTATAATTTCCCCCAATAAGTAGGTACTTGCAAGTATAATTTTGTATGCACATAACCATGGCTGGAGTGTTAGCAGCTGCTTTCTGATTTCCCTTGTTTCTGTGTTTGAGAGGATCTATTTCCCATTTTGGGTTTCCCTGGTGCCTCAGAGGGTGAAGTATCTACCTTCAAAGAGGGAGAGCCAGGTTCAATCCCTGGGTCAAAAAGATCCACTGGAGAAGGCAATGGCAACCCACTCCAGTACTCTTACCTGGAAAATTCCATGGATGGAGCAGCCTGGTAAGATATACAGTTCATGGGATCACAAAGAGCAGCACATGACTGAGCAACTTCACTTCTCATTTCCCATTTTAGAGCTTCCTGGTAGCTCTCAGCTGGTAAAGAATCCACCTACAATGCAGGAGACCCTGTTTCAATTCCTGGGTTGGGAAGATCAGCTAGAGAATGGATAGGCTACCCACTCCAGTATTCTTGGGCTTCCCTGGTGACTCAGTTGGTAAAGAATTGAGAGGGTAACAGGCTGGAAGGCTAGGGGTCTCCAAATGGAAGAAAGAGGCTGCAAGTGTCAGATGTTTTTTATCTCTTCCTTAAGCAGCAGGAAGAAACAAACTACAAGTGTAACATTTTTTCTCTACACAAAATTAAAAGCAGGTTTCTCTTACAATTCTGCATTGCCATGATGACACCTGGTTCCACCTGAAGTTAACTTTTCTCAAACCTTGAGCTAACCAATTCATTTTTCTTATGGAAATGTTTTTCTTAAGCTATGTTAATGAACTGTGTATTACCCTTAGACTATGTTTTTCTTCAAGCTGGTTGGGTCTAAGACTCAGAACCAACCTGACAAATGAATATGTTTTATTCATATAATTGTTCTTCTAATCTGTTAATGAAACTATGTATTTGCTTGGAAACCTGCCTTTCTTCAAGATTCATGTCCATCGTTTTATGGCCCGAGACAACTCACCTTGTGCCAATGTTATCTCAAAATGCATGTTGTGTGTGAGGTGCCAGATACGAGTCTTTGAGTTTTAAGACATTCCCTTTCACTAATTAGCAGCCTGCTAGTAGCTATATAACATCTGGCTAAAAGTAGCAGGGGGGCACTCTTTCTGCTCCCTTCTGCTGTCTGTGTCAGAAGCTTTCCCTACCTGTTTTATACTTTAATACAACTTTAATACACAAAAGCTCTGAGCAATTAAGCCTCATCACTGGCCCTGGATTTAATTCCTCTCCTCTGGAGGCCAAGAATCCTGGCATATTTCATGGCTCAGTAACATTTCAGAATCCACCTGCAATACAGGAGACCTGGGTTCAATCCCTGGGCTGGACGATCCCCTGGATGAGGGCATGGCAACCCACTCCAGTATTCTTGCCTGGAGAATCCCCATGGACAGAGGAGCCTGGCAGGGCTGTAGTCCATGGGTTGCAAAGAGTGGGACATAACTGAGTGACTAAGCACATACATTTCCTATTTTAAGTCAAATTTCTCAAGGATAAAACTTACCCTCCACTTTTATCCCAACAAATTCTATTAAGGCAGCCAAACTGAGGAAAAGTATTATATCAGCCTCTTACCTAACTACTCAGCACAGACAACTCAGTTTCCTACAACTGAGCAAATGTGGTGTTTCTCAGCTGAGCCAGTGACACCGAGTGACACCGAGTGAGTGGGTATGCCTTGGTGTATTTCAACTGGCCCCCCACAGTGTCTTTCAGCTGGGATGGGGCAGGTAACCTGCTCCACTGCCAAATAAAACTCAGGATCTCAACCAATACAGGAGATCCAAGAACCGGAAGAGCCTTACCCAGATTTGTCTGCACTCCCTGAGAAGGCAGACGGGCACAAGGGGCTGCTGCTGGTACCAACATTCTGGTTCCTTGTAGAGTTGGTGAAGGAGGGAAGTCTTCTCTGAGACAGTTCATCATTTGTGTACCTGTTGATTTTTTTAAAAATGCACAATGTGAGAATTGCAAGTTAAGTTTTATTTGGGGCAATATGAGGACTGAAGTCTGGGAGACAGGATCTCAGATAGCTCTGAGAAGCTGTTCTAAAGAAGTAGGGGGAAGGACAGTATATATGTAATTTTGGTAAAGGAAGAGTATATGCAATCAAGCACATTTATTTTTCAGAAAATGTCTGCTGGTCTTGTGAAGCTTCTACTAATCATGAGAAATAGTCATCACCATGGATTTTAATGTTTTTCTAGATAGGAGGAGATACAAGAACTGGGCTTATAAAGCTCCTGAGAATATCTAAAGACCTGTCCAGCCAATTTTCTGGGAGCACAGGGTGCCTCATTTCTGCAAGTCACCCTGAACTCCTCCAGGCAGTGTTGGAGGTCAGTAGCAGCACATGGTTTAACCCTTGTAGAGGCAGATGGCAAGCACTTGTGGCAAGTGCCAGCTTATGGTTGTGATTTTGATTTGCGTTTCTCTAGTGATTAGCAAGGTTGAGTACCTTTTCGTGTGCCTGCTGGCCATCTGTACCTCCTCTCTGGACCTGGTGTCTCTTTGTGTCCAAATTTCCTCTTCTTACAAGGGCATCAGTGAGACTGGATTCGGGCCCAAATCATTTCTGTGATTACTTTAAAGGTTCCTCACCAAATGCAATCACATTCTGAAGTACTGAAAGTTAGGAATTTAACATATGAATTGTGTGTGGGGAGGGTGCATGCAATTCCATTCATAACAGGAAATGAAATTAAAACTACGGTGAAATATCACAACATACCCACTAAATGGCTAAAATTACAAAGAGTAACCAAATCAAATTCTAGCAAGAATGAGGAGCAACTGGAACTCTCATACAGTGTTAGGGGGAATGCAAAATGGTACAGCCCCCTTGGAGAAGACTTTGACAGCTATTTATAATGTTATACATACCCTTATCATACAACCCAGCATTTCCACTTCATTTCGCTGCATTTACTCAAAAGTAAGAAAAGCATATATCCACACAAAGATTATTCATAATAACCCAAATGAAAGCTTTCCAAATGTCCAGCAACTATCGAAACAAACATTTGTGATGCAGGCAAACAATGGAATACTATGCATCAATGTAAATGAATAAAATACTGGATGGCAATGGCATGGATGAATCTCACAAATGTTTTTAGTGAAATTATAACTGAAATTTATAAATGAAAGGAATGAAAAGAAAAGTGAAAGTACTTAAGTTTACTTTTAAGTGACATTCTAGAAAAGGTAAAATACAGGGAATAAATCAGGTCAATGGTTGTCAGGGGCTGGAGTGGGAGGAGGGAATTGATTGCAAAGGGCTGCAAAGGAACTTTGGGGAGGGTGATAGAAATGTTCTATATCTTGTTTGTGGTAGTGGTTATATGACTGTATATACTTGTCAAAACCCAGTGAAGTATACATTTTAAAGGGATGGACTTTAAGGAAACTATACACTAATTACTCTGATTTCTAAGAATAAGAAAGTTGAAATAAGATACACTTGGTACGTTATACTTGCATAAATAATGATAATAATAGCTACAAGTTTAACTAGTCAGATGTCCAACACACCAAGGTTAGAAAAATAATGGCAAAATGGAACCAAAAACAAGAAAGGAAACAACAGCAATAAGTACAAAATTAGTGGAATAGAAAATAAATATAAAACCCAAAAGTTGTTTCATTGAGATAGTTAATAAAATAGACAAATTTCTGCCAAGCATAATACAAAATTTTGAAAGGAGACATAAATAAAATCAGGATCGATCATAAATACAAATAGAGCAAAAATCTAAAAATAGAAAAGCAAATTAATAATTTACAAAGTCTTAGACAAATAAAACTTACCAAATAGACTTAAAAAGAATAAAAAGCCCAAAGAAAACCTGTATCACTAAAAAAATTAAAATACTAGTTTAAAATCTTCTCTAGAAAAAATCAGCAGGCCCAGATGATACTAAAGAGTCCCCAGCACAAAATTCAAGTGAAGCCCCTGCGTCATGAAGAGACAGCAGTATACAGAGTTGGGGGAGGTGGCAGGGGGCAGTTTGCACCGGGCCCCCCAGGTGGCTGGGGCCAGGGGTGGTGCCCATGTGGCTGGGGCTCGGTGGGAATGTGTCCCCATCACCCCTCAGGCCTCAGTAAGGATTCTGGTCTTGTCCCTGGGAACAAGACCACAGATATCTTTAAAGAGGATGAGATGCTCAGGTAATGATTTGGTAACTGGTAGGAAAGGGATTGGGCCAGTCAAGGGTGGAGACAGGGGCAGGGCAACCAGAGAACTAGTGCTGACCTGGCCAGAGGTGGCTGTGCAGTGGACAGAGGGGCCCAGTGCCCCCTCTCTCCCCTGAAATGTCCACCACCAGGGATACCAAAGGTCCAAAACCAGGTGAACTAGGAGGAAGAGTGAGCATGGCTAATGGAAAAAACTGGACCACTAAGGAACATCTTCCAGTAGAGGCATGAACACCAAAGATGTCCTCTGCACAGAGTGAACCCACAGGAAGTGTCAGCTGCTGCCTGCTGGTATAGGGCAAGGGGGAGAGGTCTCTCCTGCCCAGGGGCAGATCCAGCTACAATGGGCTTGAAACACAAGAAACTCAACTATGAGAAGACAATCTACTTTCCTTTATGCCTGCTCTGGGCTCCGAATATGTGATCAGGAATGCATTCCTCTAATATGCATCTGAGTACTCATTCCCAAAAATAACCATTTTCAAGGTGACAAAAATTAAAGCTCAGAGATGTTCAGTGACTTGTCCCAGTTTCTCAAGTGCTAAATAGAGGAGCTGGATGTCTCATGTGTCCAAAGCTCCTCCCATAATATCACATAGGGCACCAAGCTTCTCTCCAGAGAATCAGAACCAATAGGCAATATATAGAGAGAGAGATAGAGGGAGAGAGATTTATTATAAATAATTAATTCATGATTATGGGGGCTTCCCTCATAGCTCAGTTGGTTAAGAATCCACCTGCAATGTGGGAGACCTGAGTTTGATCCCTGGGTTGGGAATATCCCCTGGAGAAGGGAAAGGCTACCCACTCCAGTATTCTGGCCTGGAGAATTCCACGGACTATGTAGTCCAAGGGGTTGCAAACAGTAAGACATGACTGAGTGATTTTCACTTTCACATTCATGATTATGGAGGCTATCAAGTCCAAAATCTGCAGAGTGAAAACTGCTAAAGAACCAAGAAAAGGTGATGTTCCAATTCCATGGCTACCAAGCAGGAAGAATTCTCTTTTGGGAGGGAGAGTCGACATTTTGTTCTATTCAGGCCTTCAGCTGAATGCACAAGGCCCATGTGCATTATGGGGAAGGAAACAGCAGCCACTCCAGTATTTGCGCCTGGAAAATCTCATGGACAAAGAAGCCTGGTGAGCTACAGTCACAAAGAGTCAGACACGACTAAGCACACACACATGCACACGCACACATGTGCATTACAGAGGGTGTGTGTGTGTGTGTGTGTGTGTGTGTGTGTGTGTGTGTACACTAAATAGCATCAGTAGCATCTGACTCTTTGCAACCCTGTGGACTGTAGCCTGCCAGACACCGCTGTCCATGGGATTCTCCAGGCAAGATTACTAGACTGGGTTGCCATGCTCTCGTCCAGGGGATCTTCCTGACCCAGGGGTCGAACCCACATCTCTTATGTCTCCTGCATTGGCAGGCAGGTTCTTTACCACTAGAGCCAGCTGGGAAGTCCTATTACAGAGATCAATCTGCTTTAATTTCATCCAAACACACCCTCAACAGAAGCACAGAATTGTATTTGACCAAATATCTAGGTACCTAGACCAAATAACTATGTCCCAGCCAAGTTGGCATAACCTTATCCATCACACATAACTTCTCAAAAACAATCTTAAATGAATATGTGAAGACTTGCTTATTTGGAAAATAGTTAACGTAACTTGAAAAGCTGCATTTTTTCTCAAAGAACCAAGTTTTTCAGTCTTACACTTTCTTCCATGAAACCTTTACCTAGTCAGATTCTGAAAAATTTAGAAATCAAATAATAATCCCACAAAATCTGGACAGTAGCTTCCTATTGCTCAATCCATGAAGAGAGCTTCTACTCCAGAGGGAAATAAAAAGACAGTTTCCAAGGCCTTTGGCAGCATCAACAAAGAACCTGCTAATTACAAGCTATTCATGCAGTTGACTGAAGGCAGCAGGGTTGTGATAATTGTTAGCTTTGCTTGCCATGCATGTGACCCCCTTTGGAGACAGGGTGCCAGTCTCCCTAGGCTGAGGCCTGCTTGATACTCAGAAGACAGTTCTTGCTCTGAACATCCCAGAAAACTATATTGTTCCGTATCCACAGTAAACCAAACTGGCTCTTCTTCTGGGGAATCCTGTGAACTTTGCGAAAGTCCCTGTTGTTGTTGGTCACTCGGTCATGTCTTACTCTTTGTGATCCCATGGACTGCAGCACGCCAGGCTCCCCTGTCCTTCACTATATCCTGGAGTTTGCTCAAATTCATGTCCACTGAGTCAGTAATGCCACCCAACCATCTCGTTCTCTGTTATCCCATTCTCCTTCTGCCTTCAATCTTTTCGAGTCAGTCTTTCCTAATGAGTTGACCCTTCGCATCAGGTGGCCAAAGTATTGGAGCTTCAGCATCAGCCCTTCCAATGAATATTCAGTGTCGATTAGGATTCCTTTAGGATTGACAGAGGTCCCAAAGGGGTCCCTGTGACCACAGAGAAATACTGCAAAAGAGACAGCATGAATCCTAGAAGGAAAGAGAGTTGTGTCTGCCCATGGCCCTTGTAAAGTGACATCTAGGGAGGTGAAACTCAACTGGGATGTTGAGCAAGGTCTTAATCATTTCAGATCGTGGATACTGAGCTGTGAAGGAAGAGGGCAAATGGGTGGGCTTAAAGGACAGAAGCCTCAGTAGGAGATGGCAGCCCGTGGGAGGAAGCAAGGCAGGCTGTCAGCAAGCAAAGGTCTATCATTAGGATAATTATTATTATTCGTTAAACATCTAGGAAATGCCAACCATGTGCAAGCTATTGTCATAGCTCAAGTCGTAGAATTAGATTCAAGGCCTCCATAAAATCCCCCTATCCAACTGGGCAGGATGAAAGCAGCCTATGTCCCTGTGCTCCAGGATTGTGTGGGGAGGCAAGGACACACCGCTGGAGTAGAACCCAGCCGCACGCACCCAGAGAGCTTTCTCTCTCCAGGGACTTGGAAGCTGGTCATATTGGGCTGTCTCATCTTTGGCCAAGGTCTTCAGATGACTCACATATGGACACTTCAAGGTAGCAGCTGGGTGGGGCCATACCAGCTGCCCAACTCCCGTCAACATCCAGTGGTCAGGGCACAATTCTGGTTGGTCAGATCCTTGCCAATGGCAGAGGTTTGAGAAACAGCCAGTCCTTATCTACAAGAACCATCCAGTTGTGGAGGAAGCTTTCCATCTTGATCTACATGTATGCTTGAGTTATAAGTAGAGTTTAAGAAATGACATTGGCCTGTGAGAAAAAGCGAAAGTGAAAGTCACTCAGTTGTGTCCAACTCTTTGCAATCCATGGACTGAATTCTCCAGGCCAGAATACTAGAGTGGGTAGCCTTTCCCTTCTTCAGAGGATCTTCCCAACCCAGGGATCAAACCCCAGTTTCCCACGTTGCAGGCAGATTCTTTACCAGCTGAGCCACAATGGAAGCCCAAAAATACTGAAATGGGTAGCCTATCCCTTCTCAAATGGATCTTCCCAACCCAGGAATCAAACTGGGGTCTCCTGCATTGGCCTGTGAAGGGGGCTTCAAAAGGCTGAATGCTGGCCTCCTCATCCCAGCCTCCCTCCTGCTGTGGTCTGCTGCACAGGCTTAAGGGCCCACAGTATCCAGAGGCTCTAAGGGAGGCTCAGGGTAACCCCCTCCCCAAAAAGAGCAGGCAACTTGATTGCCAACAGTCTAATGCAGATGATATAGGAAATCTGTAGCTTGGAGGGGACATTAGTTCATTTCCAGCATTTAGCTATAAAACATAAACTGAGTTATGATGTAGTAGGTTGCAAGCATATTCACACTGGCCTCCATTAAATCATTTAAGGTTAAGAAATATACGGGATTCTGAGAGCATGTATTCCCCTAACCAATTTCACACACTGGCCATTTGTCAAATCTGCAAGTTCAGTTCAGTTCAGTTCAATCACTCAGTCATGTCCAACTCTTTGTGTTCCCAAGGACTGCAGCACTCCAGGCCTCCCTGTCAATCACCAACTCCCGAAGTTTACCCAAACCCATGTCCATTGAGTTGGTGATGCCATCCAACCATCTCATCCTCTGTCGTCCCCTTCTCCTTCTGCCTTCAGTCTTTCCCAGCATCAGGGTCTTTTCCAATGAGGTAGCTTTTTGCATCAGGTGGCTAAAGTATTGGAACTTCAGCATCAGTCCTTCCAATGAATATTCAGGACTAATTTCCTTTATGATGGACTGGTTGGATCTCCTTGCAGTCCAAGGGACTCTCGAGAGTCTTTTCCAACACAACATTTCAAAAGCATCAATTCTTTGGCACTCAGCTTTCTCTCGGAGAAGGCAATGGCATCCCACTCCAGTACTCTCGCCTGGAAGACCCCATGGACGGAGGAGCCTGGTGGGCTACAATCCATGGGGTTGCACAGAGTTGGACACGACTGAGGGACTTCACTTTCACGTTTCACTTTCATGCATTGGAGAAGGAAATGGCAACCCACTCCAGTGTTCTTGCTTGGAGAATCCCAGGGATGGGAGAGCCTGGTAGGCTGCTGTCTATGAGGTCGCACAGAATCGGACACTTCTGAAGCGACTTAGCAGCAGCAGCAGCTTTCTCTATAGTCCAACTCTCACATCCATACATGACTACTGGAAAAACCATAGTTTTGACTAGATGGACCTTTGTTGGCAAAGTAATGTCTCTGCTTTTTAATACGCTCTCTAGGTTGGTCATAACTTTTCTTCCAAAGAGTAAGTGTCTTTTAATTTCATGGCTGTAGTCACCATCTGCAGTGATTTTGGAGCCCCCAAAATAAAGTCTGTCACTGTTTCCAGTTTCCCATTTATTGACGAACCAGACACTATGATGTTAGTTTTCTGAATGTTGAGTTTTAAGTCAACATTTTCACTCTCCTCTTTCACTTTCATCAAGAGGCTCTTTAGTTCTTCTTCACTTTCTGCCATAACGGTGATATCATCTGCGTATCTGAAGTTACTGATATTTCTCCCAGCAATCTTGATTCCAGCTTGTGCTTCATCCAGCCCAGAGTTTCTCATGATGTACTCTGCATATAAGTTAAATAAGCATAGTGACAGTATGCAGCCTTGATGTACTCCTTTCCTGATTTGGAACCAGTCTGTTATTCCATGTCCAGTTCTAACTGTTGCTTCTTGACCTGCATGCAGATTTCTCAGGAGGCAGGTCAGGTGGTCTGGTAATCCCATCTCTTTAAGAATTTTCAGGGAAGACTGACTGAAAACCACAATCACAGAAAACTAACCAATCTGATCACATGGACCACAGCCTTGTCTAACTCACTGAAACTTCGAGCCATGCCATGTAGGGCAATCCAAGACGGGTGAGTCTGACAAAACGTGGTCCACTGGAGAAGGGAATGGCAAACCACTTCAGTATTCTTGCTTTGAGAGCCCCATGAACAGTATGAAAAGGCAAAAAGACAAGACACTGAAAGATGAACTCCCCAAATCTGCAAGGGCATTCCTAAATCAAGGCAAATGCACACTGTGGAATGATCTTTTTGGTGTCTTGGTCATGGCCCAGTTCATCTGGGGCAGGAAGAGGGGGTCTGGATGGCCCGTGAGGTGACCATCTCTGCAGGACAGCACATGCTTAGGTGTCTGTCATGCAGTGGCCGAACAGCAAACAAGCCCCATTACAATAAATCATTTTGTTTAATAGACCAAGCAAATCCCCGGGGACGCAACATTAAAATTGCAAATGTATCCCCTGAAAAAGCAGAAGGGAAGCAGGTTCCCACAGAAAAGGGAAATGCTTGGAAGCCAGAGAGCAGAAGGGGGCCTGCTCCTCCCAGCCATTCAGCAGCACTCAGGATGTATGCAGTCTTGGTCGAAGCCCACTTTCCCAAAACACACACAGATCTCCCAACACCCGCATCACACTGGAAGCAGACCATGTGTTCAGAGTGTCAGAGCTGGGAGGGATCAGGGTCGCAGCTCCTAGATTTTCAGACTGATACACTGAGGCCTTAGGATAGGAATGTGGGTTCTCAGCCCTCCTCCCAAGGAAAAAGTCACACCAGGTGCCCCCTCTGTGCCCCCTCCATTTCCCCCAGAAATCAGTTGGAATGGAGGTTAAGGTGGCTTTGGAAGATATAAAGGGTGATACTCAGGAAGACATTCTTCCTTTCCAGGAGTAAGGGGAATTGCCTCCGCTTCTCTCCTCCTCCTCCCCACCTCCTCTTCCCTCCCCTCCTCCTCCCTCTGCCCTTCTCTCTCTCCTCCTCTACTTTCTCCTCCTCCTACCTCCCTTTCTCCTGCCACTGGTTGGAAACTGCCCGTCCTGGCCAGGCACAATAATGACTGTTTGCAAGAGTTGTCTCACAACAAGTAGTCCTAATAAGGAACATGGTGCTGTTGCCAAAAACTAACTGGGAGAATTCAGGAGGGGCCCAAAGAGGAAAGAGACACCAGCCCTGCCCACCTCCCAGTAGCCCTTGCACTGGAATCCTTCTTGGTTGAGAGATGCACAAGCCACCAGGAAGGACCCTGAGTCAGATCAAATATGGGCCAAGCAAGACAATTAGCCAGAAACAACCTGGAAAGTGAACCCCCACTATCCTGAGACTTTGAGCCACATGGCAGAGCAGTTCTCCTGGCTTCTTTACCCTGCTGGTCTGCGCCACGGCACCCCTTTCCACTAAAGTCATTTACTTTACTCATTTCTGAGAGTAAAAGCTCATTCTTGGGCCCTGGGAGGGGTCCCCCTTCTGGCAACAGTCAAGCCCAAGGACAAGTAAATGACAAGTCCAAGGTAGGGTTGTTTGCCCAGGACAAGTCCAGCCCCGTCTGGAAGAGGTTCTTTGTTCTGCTGTACAAAGAAGCCAGACAATCTCAGGGCCACTCTAGGCTCCAACTGGCTCTTCACCACCAAAGCAAAAGGACCAAAAAAGAAGATCTTGCCTGAAACACATGGAGCCTTCCCTGCTTTTGTGTGAGGCCTCTGCTTCTCCCATCAGGGTGCTCTTTACAAGGAAGACAGGAGCTCAAAACCAACTGCCAGTACAGTCAGCTTTCACAGGGAGATGAATTGACCTCTAGGTGCAACCACCTCTTTGTTCCTAACAAAACCTCTGGGTGGCTCCTTTAGTTATGCAAATAGGAAGCCAAGGTGGGGAATGCCCACTCCAGGCCCCCAGGAGACTCAGTGCAGACACTGATTCTGAACACAGAAGCCTCAGACTCAACAGTTCAAGAATCCAAGCTGACTGAGGGGATGCCTCATAGAGAACCTGGGTGTGTGTGTGTGTGTGTGTGTGTGTGTGTGTGCACGCGCATCTGTCTGTCTGTCTGTCTGTCTGTTTCCATGAGCTTCTCAGTGTCCCACCCCATCCGGGCTCAGAGTGCTCCTATTCATGATGGAGGACCATCCACACAAAGGGAGAGGGACACCTGGCCAGATGTCTCTGCTTCTTTAGGGTGTTGGGACCAAAGAGGCAGGAGGAGGGGGGAGGGGGCATCATTAACAAGAAGACAAGGCCCCTCCCCTCTCTCCTCTGGGAGGAGAATGGGGCCAGAGTGTGTGTCTGGGAAGATGAGCACAGGGCAGGTCTGCTCCTCTCTAAGAGAAGGTTGGTTTGCCTTGGGCTCTAGTGGGCAGAGATCCCTAAGGCAGGGTGAGGAGCCTTTTTGGAGTCAAGCCAGAACAGCTTTTGAAGGCTAAGACACCTCCGTATACTCTTCGTTAAAAATTTTAGTGGACAAAAAAAGGGGGAAAATACATAGCAATTCTGACATTTTCCTTCTCAAAACCATTTGTCTCCATTGTATAATTTTCCCTGATTGAATCTTGCCCTAATTAATTAGCACTTTTGCAGTAAGCTAAGCAGCTCTTAGCAAAGAACAAAGAAACTGTGTGTGTGTGTTTCCCTCCCCCTTCCTTGGACCACAGGGGGGATGCAAATTGACTCAACCACTGCTGGACTCCACTTCTGAGAATGGGGAGAAGTCGGGATGATTAGGGAGGGGAAAGGGGAGCCTGGAGACCTGGTGAGAACAGGCGCAGAACAGAGAAGCAATGACTTGTCTAATCCTCATTCAGAGGCAGGGAGCAAAAATCCAAGGAGAAAAAGGAAACAAAGAACAGATTTCCCACAGGGGGACACAAGCACAGAACTCCCACAATGATTAATGATGCAATCAGACCTCAGAGGCTTCTCCGGTTTCTGTACAAATGAAGAGAAATTTTTAAAAATGTGGCTGAAACCCAAGCCCCAAATGTCAGTGTAATCTGAGAAGTGTCTGCTGAGAACAGGAGAAAAATGGATCTCTGGGGGCTGTTCCGCCTCTGCTCAGACCAAATAGAGAGGTTCACAGTTCAGTGGGGATCCCCACCACGGGAAGGACCCAGGGCAGCTGGAGCGGGGCAGGCTGCAAAAAGTTTACTGAGTCACCCTCATCACCATCACAGGGAAGCTAAGGATAGGATGCAGGGGAGCCCTCAAACGTGGGAGGAAAAGCGTCACATCTTTGTTTTCACTAACTTTAAGCTGAAATTAGCTTCCATGATGAATATGAGCAACAAACCCAAGTAGGCTTAGCAGTTCTGTGACTGTCGCTTTAAAAGATCTCGGGTATTTTCTCTGACATCACAGGTGTGGCAGACATCTCAGAATATCCTTTACCCTCTCACTACTTTGAAATTATGGTAGTCATTGGAACTTGCTTGTCAGTAGAGCTTGCTGTAAAATGTGTTAATGAAGAAACACATATGCTACTGAATCTCAAACTTGCTTTTTAAGTGTTTTGATAACTATATTTCAATATAATTAGCTTTCTCTATAACCCTATGGCTTTTGTTTAATGCATTTAAACCATTATTTTGAGAAGAGGGGTTATAGGTTTCAGCAAACCGCCAAAGGTACTTAAAAACCTCACAGAGTACACGGAGCCCAGCTTACCCTTGCTTTATTCTATCTGCTTGATGTGTTTCTCCAACAAGATAAGAGCAAATGGAGCCTCTCCACCTGCATGGGGCAGGGACACAGATCCAGCTCTTCCTAACCCCAAGGCCAACCCACCTGCACCTACAGAAGCTTCTGGAATGCAGGACTCACCTGTGGGTCCCTTCTCTCTCCTCCTCTGGGACCATCCACTCATCTTCTCCCCAGGCACCTCTCTGCTTCCCCCAAGGACTCACATGGACCATATCCATTCTCAAAGCCAGGAAGTGTGTAGGCTGCATGAGCGGCTAAGGTAGCCTGAGGGTCTTGCTAAGGATTCTTAGCCAGAGGATCCAGGCAAGATCTGATCTCCATTAGCTGGTAACTTCTGTGGACTTACCCTGACAGCACTGGCAATGGCTGATGAATGTGTGCTGCAGGAATTCGGGAGTGGGTGCAGGCTAAAGAGAGAAAGAGAGAAGGGGTCATCAAAGCTCTCACCTGCTCTGTGAGAGAGGTCAGGTCTTCTACAGAAGGAGAGCCTAGGCCCATTCTTTGAGGTTCTGCTAGTGTAATAACCAGCTAGCACAAAAGAGAGAGAGAGAGAAAAAGCATGTTGAAATCCCTGGTCAGGTCCCATATCATGGATTTGAAGCATACTGACCAGAGCCTTCGGAACTGGTGGATTTTTAACAATGTTCTATGAGGAGGAGATGCTAGTCCACATGAACCTTGAGCTTTGCCCTGTTTTATCTCGGTCTTTCCCACTAGACTGCATGCTTCAGGGTTTAAGACTCTGTTGTAGTGTTCTCTCTGCTCCCCTAGAGGCTGGCAAGCATCTAGCGCACACGAGGAGCTTGGACAATGCAAATGAATGACTGCATGAGCTTCTGCCATCTGCGGGTGGGAGCAGAGCGCATTTTCAAGCGGCAGCAGAGTCTCTCCCAGCCCACATTCTCTTCCCCTAGTGTGACTTTGGCACTGAGAAGGTCGAGTCTGTTTCCACTGCCTTGAACCTGGGAAGGTCTGTGACTACAGGGAGGTGATACCACAGGATTTCCAAGGCTAAGTCATAAAAGGCAATACAACGTCCATCTGGTTCCCTGGGAACCCAGCCGCCACACTGTGACGAAGACCAGACCAGCCACTGGGAGAGCCCACGTGCCAAGGTGACCACTAGCAGCCCTAGCCAAGACCCCACTCAGAGCCTGCATCACACGCCAAGCACTTGAGCCTTCAGATGATTTAAGCCCCAGCCTTCAAGTCTTCCTAAGGAGACCCCAGACATGCCCTCCCCACTGTATCCTGTCTGGATTCCTGACCCACAGAATCATGAGGCTTACTGATGGGGGTCACATGCCACTCAGTTTGGGAGGCCTGTGACACAACACGAGTGACTGCCTCAGGTACAGAGGTGGGAGAGATGCCACTCTTACACAAGAACAGCCAGGGACCCAAGCCTGGAAGGACCACAACAGAAGGGGAACACAGAGGGGCCCGAGAGGGCAGTACGTGGGGTTTTCTGCCTGGATCCTCATGGCCCAGTGTCCAGACATGGTGGCTGGGGAGAAGAGAGAAGGAGATGCAGGGTCCAGGGGGCCCCCTTCTATGCTCTCCAGGGCAGGCACAGGAACCAGAGCCCAGAGAGCCTGTACAGCTACTACCCGCCACTCCAGAGCCAGCAAGAAGGCTGGGTGCCTGGGCCCAGGTGACACAGCACTCCCATGGATGGAGGGTGCTCAGTGCCCAGAGGACCCCCAGAGAGGACCAGTGGGGAGCCCAGGTAGGGAGGTCTGCAGCCTCCAGATCCCCAGCAGGTAGCTCTTACCCTCCAAAGACAGTTCTCAGGACCTGGAAGGGTCAGCAGGGAACCCTTAGACCAGATCAGAACACTTAGGGAGGGCACTTTGGAGGAGGAAACCAGAGTCCCTCCTGGCTGGGTTGCCCTGGCCACTCTGAGCCTCAGAACTTATCAGTAAAGGTGGTGGTACCGCCTTGCCAAGACTGGAAAAGACAGTTATGCCAAGTAACTTTTGCAGAGCCTGACTAGCACTCCCTTATCTTGCTGAGAACCAGAGAAGTCAGAGAAGCGATGAGAAAATTAGCAGCCCAGCAGGTCCTACCTGAGAGGTAGGAATCTGCCAGGACCTCAGGGTCACAGCCTCATGGGGCAGGGCACCAGCTGGGGAGCCCTGATTAGCAGAGCTCAGGGCTATTAAGGAGAGAGATGACTCCAGCCATCTCTCCACCTCCAGAGAGAGCAGCCTGGTGTGTGGTCAGCCGGGCTGTGTGTTCCTAATGAGAGGCACATTTCCACGGGCTCATTCTTGGCCCTCCTGCCGAGGAAGGCGCCCCCACAATCCCACACCCCCCTCACACACCCTAGTGCCCTTGGCACTGATTCTAGCAAGGCGAATGGCCCCGTGTTTCTCCCATCTCAGTGCTGTTGTCCGAGACACGTCTTTGCCCACGAATAGGCATCTGGAAGTGTCATCCAATGACCTCCATCACCCTATGACATCTTGGGGGATTCATTTTGACTTAACTGTTTTAACATCCCAGCTGCTTGCCTGTGTAAAATGCAGTGGTGCTGTAGTCAGGGATGAATCAGGGCTACAGTTCCTGAACACAGAGCAGAGAGGGGCGCAGAAGCTGATGGGAAGAAGGAAAGAGAGAAAAGGCACACAGGGCAGAAGGCCCCAGGCAGGAAGGGCCAAAAGTCCTGAAGGCACAAGGCTGAGAAGCCACAGGGGAGTCTCCCGGGGTCATCTGCTGCCATTCATGAGCTCCTAGCAAAGAAACACCTCACTCACACATAGCTCACCTGGCCAGCCCCACAGGATTAGTGGGGGCAGAGCGCTGCTCCTGATGTTCCCAAGAGCTGCTAGGAGGCAGCAGGGTCAAGGCTGCAGACCCTAGTTCTCTTTCTGAGACTGACTGAACAGATTACAACTTCGATGCCACTGCACTCAGGAAGAGGGAAACAGGTCTTCTCACTGAGCTGGATTGTTTTTCAGCCACTCTGTCATGTCCAGCTCTTTGTGACCCATGACCCAAACTTCCCTGTCCTTTACTACCTCCCAGAGTTTGCTCAAACTTATGTCCATTGAGTCAGTGATGCCATCCAACCATCTCATCCTCTGTCATCCCCTTCTCCTCCTAACCTCAATCTTTCCCAGCATCAGGGTCTTTTCCAATGAGTCAGCTCTTCCCATCAGGTAGCCAAAGTATTGGAGCTTCAGCTTCAGTATCAGCACTTCCAATGAATATTGATTTCCTTTAGGGTTGACTGGTTTGATGTCTTTGCTGCCCAAGGGACTCTCAAGAGTCTTCTCCAGCACCACAATTCAAAAGCATCAAGTTGGATTGAGTGATTTTAGAACACATTTCTCTGAAAGAAAAATTAGCTGGTCCTGGGAGATGTAACAGTGCTTTCCACCAGGAGGGAAACACCTGCCAACTCTGCCCTGATGCTCAGATCCTATTAGTCAGCCCCTTCATTCACTCACGCCAGTGAAGGCCTAACCGACATCCATACCAAGGGCCTCCAGGGAAGGTAACATCTTAACTGATTAACCAGCTTGATCCTCTTCAGAGTTTGTCTTTCTTTGCAACATGTATTGGCTTTCTATTGCTGCATCTGTTGAGGAGTTCTCAGGACTTCCCTCAGTTGACTCACTATAAGGACTCACAAGAACTCTGAAGAGCTATTAATATGGCTATGGTTTATCACAATGAAAAAAATGCAGATTAAAATCAACAAAGGAAAAATGTTATATAGGACAAGTCTGGGAGAGACCAGTCACAAGCTTCCAGGTGTCCACTCCCAAATTCACAGCAGTTGATTCTCCCAGCTAAGATGTGTGACCACATGTGTGGAGTTTGGCCATCCAGGGTGTTCATGGAAGCCAGTCAGACAGGCATGGAAAGCCCACATGGCTGACATTCAGGTCAGTTCAGTTGCTCAGTCGTGTCCAACTCTTTGCGACCCCATGAATCGCAGCACGCCAGGCCTCCCCGTTCATCACCATCTCCCGGAGTTCACTCAGACTCACGTCCATCGTGTCAGTGACGCCATCCAGCCATCTCTTCCTCTGTCGTCCCCTTCTCCTCCTGCCCACAATCACTCCCAGCATCAGAGTCTTTTCCAATGAGTCAACTCTTCGCATGAGGTGGCCAAAGTACTGGAGTTTCAGCTTTAGCATCATTCCTTCCAAAGAAATCCCAGGGTTGATCTCCTTCAGAATGGACTGGTTGGATCTCCTTGCAGTCCAAGGGACTCTCAAAGGTCTTCTCCAACACCACAGTTCAAAAAGCATCAATTCTTCGGCACCCAGCCTTCTTCACAGTCCAACTCTCACATCCATACATGACCACAGGAAAAACCATAGTCTTGACTAGACGGACTTTAGTCGGCAAAGTAATGTCTCAGCTTTTGAATATGCTATCTAGGTTGGTCATCACTTTTCTTCCAAGGAGTAAGCGTCTTCTAATTTCATGGCTGCAATCACCATCTGCAGTGATTTTGGAGCCCCCCAAAATAAAGTCTGCCACTGTTTCCACTGTTTCCCCATCTATTTCCCATGAAATGATGGGACCGGATGCCATGATCTTCTTTTTCTGAATGTTGAGCTTTAAGCCAACTTCTTCACTCTCCTCTTTTACTTTCATCAAGAGGCTTTGTAGCTCCTCTTCACTTTCTGCCATAAGGGTGGAGTTTCCAGCCCATCCTCCTGCCCAAGAAGTCAAACTACGTATAGTATTGCCAAGGATCTAGGCAAAGAAAGACAGACAGTCCTCATTGTCACAGGCTGAATTGTGTCCCCTCCCAAATTCATATGTTGAAATTTTAACACCAGTACCTAGAATGTGACTGTTATTGGAAGATACAGACTTTAAAGATATGATTAGGTTAAAATGAGTCTGGTAGTGTGAGCCCTAATCCTATATGACCAGTGTCCTTATAAGAAGAAAAAATTGGGACACATAGAGACCCCAAGAGGACACAGTGAGAAAGCAGCCATCTGTAAGTCAAGGAGAGAGGCCTCAGGAGAAACCAGACTTGCCAACATCCTGATCTTGGACTTCCAGCCTCCAGAATGTGAGATGTTGCCTTTCAGTTGTTTCGGCCACACAACCTTTGGGTGGTTTGTATGGTTATATAAGCCCTAGCAGACTAAGATAGCCTTAAATAGCATTGTTGACATAAACTCGCTCAAAGTCTCAGATAGCTCCTCTTAGCAGACAGTATATTCCAAGAACTCAGAAGTTATCTCCCAGGATCTGGGCAAGTGCAAGTCATGAAGCCCTTTGGAAAGTGCAGGGTTTGGACAATCTGGGACTGCAGAGAGAATTCTTTACCATATGATGCCATAACAAATCTCCACAGCTTTAGTGGCTTAAAATAACTCAAAGTCATTATCCTGTAATTCTGGAGATCAGACATCCCCCTAGCCAGGTATCACAGGACTAAAGTCAAGGTATTGGCAAGGCTGGCTCCTTATTGGAGGCTCCAAGGGAGGATCTGATTCCTGTGATTGTAGGACTGAAGCACTTGTTTTTGGTTTCATTTGGTTTTGGTTTGTTTTGCTAGCTACAACTTCTAGAGACTGCCCATATCCCTTGATTTTTGGCTCCTTCTTCAAACCAGTCTCAAACCCCTATCTTTGAACCAATGACAGCAAGTTGAGTCCTTTTCATATTGTGTCTCTCTGACCTTCCTCCTCTGTCTTCACTTTTTTAAGGACTCACAAGATTAGAGTGGACCCACCTGGATAATCCAGGATAGTCTCTCCATTGCAAAGTCCTTCATTTAACCACATCCACAAAAATCCCTTTGCCATGTGAAGGAACATACTCATAGACCCCTGGAATTCAGGTGAGAACTTGTTGGGGAGGGGCATTATTCTGTCTGCCACTCTGTCACCAGCTAATAATGATCCGGGTGAATAGAAGGGGATGCCAGGGGCAGGTACCACACCAGCTATGGTCTCCCTAATGCTTGTGTCTGCAGAAGACTGGCCTGACCCTGCAAGCTCTGCTGAAGATCTAAAGCCCTCAATATTTCAGGAAACTCTAAGGAGCTTTCTCATTCCTAATCCTCAAGAGCTTTGCCCACCTCCTCCCACTGAATTCTTTTTCTCATCTCTGGGATTCTCAATTCTGAGTTTTATAGCTGTCCACGGTCATCACTCTGTAATGATAAATACCAAACTCAGCCCCTTCCCTTGATCTAAACACACCCCAGTGGGCACATTACCACCAAACACAGGCCCTCTGGGCGACAGGCTTTTTGTCAGTCTGGGAAAACAGTCAGACCCTCATGACTGTACAGAACCCTTTGCCACAACATAGTATCTACTCCTGGATTGAAGTCTTTCAACCAGGCCATGCCAGGCTGAAACTCTTCCCTCCAGTCTCTTCCCTGCCTCCACCCCTCAGGAGACAAAGGTAGAGCAAGAGGGCTTCTGCAAAACCTTCTTCTCTGCCGTCTCCCACATGGCCTCCTACGCTCATCTGGGGACTGACTCGGAACACCCAAGCCCCCTTCCGCATCTGGCATGGGGGCTGGGGTGGGGCAACTGCAGTGCGCCTGGGTACAAGAAACAAACAGCGATAATCATAGTTTAAAATGTTTCCTGTGTTTAGGGCAAGAAGTCTTAAATTGAGTTGTTCGGAGACCCATTCTGTGACTTCAACACATCAGAGCTTTGGGCCACTTGGCCTTTTCCTCGTGAGAACAGAATGGCTCATTATACCCTCACATAACAGAAGTCAGGAAGGAAGGCAGACAGTGACAGAAAGAGCCTTCTTCCCGTGAGGCTCAATGGTTTTGTTGTTGTTTATTCACTAAGTCATGTCCCACTCGTTTGTAAACCCATGAACTGTAGGCTGCCAGGTTCCTCTGTCCACGGGATTTCCCAGTCAAGAATACTGGAGTGGATTGCCATTACCTTCTCCAGGGGATCATCCTGACCCAGGGATCGAACCACAACTCCTGCATTGCAGACAGATTCTTTACCACTGAGCCATCTCACATGCTAGTAAAGTAATGCTCAAAATTCTCCAAGCCAGGCTTCAACAGTACATGAACCGTGAACTCCCTGATGTTCAAGCTGGTTTTAGAAAAGGCAGAGGAACCAGAGATCAAATTGCCAACATCCACTGAATCATGGAAGAAGCAAGAGAGTTCCAGAAAAACATCTATTTCTGCTTTATTGACTATGCCAAAGCCTTTCATTGTGTGGATCACAAGAAACTGTGGAAAATTCTGAAAGAGATGGGAATACCAGACCACCTGACCTGCCTCTTGAGAAATCTGTATGCAGGTCAGGAAGCAACAGTTAGAACTGGACATGGAACAACAGACTGGTTCCAAGTAGGAAAAGGAGTACGTCAAGGCTGTATACCATCACCCTGCTTATTTAACTTCTATGCAGAGTACATCATGAGAAACGCTGGACTGGAAGAAACACAAGCTGGAATCAAGATTGCCAGGAGAAATATCAATAACCTCAGATATGCAGATGACACCACTCTTATGGCAGAAAGTGAAGAGGAGATAAAAAGCCTCTTTAGGAAAGTGAAAGAGGAGAGCGAAAAAGTTGGCTTAAACCTCAACATTCAGAAAACGAAGATCATGGCATCCGGTCCCATCACTCCATGGGAAATAGATGGGGAAACAGTGGAAACAGTGTCAGACTTTATTTTGGGGGGCTCCAAAATCACTGCAGATGATGATTGCAGCCATGAAATTAAGACGCTTACTCCTTGGAAGAAAAGTTATGACCAACATAGGTAGTATATTCAAAAGCAGACACATTACTTTGCCGACTAAGGTCTGTCTGGTCAAGGCTATGGTTTTTCCTGTGGTCATGTATGGATGTGAGAGTTGGACTGTGAAGAAAGCCGAGCGCCAAAGAATTGATGCTTTTGAACTGTGATGTTGGAGAAGACTCTTGAGAGTCCCTTGGACTGCAAGGAGATCCAACCAGTCCATTCTGAAGGAGATCAGCCCTGGGTGTTCTTTGGAAGGAATGATGCTAAAGCTGAAACTCCAGTACTTTGGCCACCTCATGTGAAGAGTTGACTCATTGGAAAAGACTCTGATACTGGGAATGATTGTGGGCAGGAGGAGAAGGGGACGACCGAGGATGAGATGGCTGGATGGCATCACGGACTCAATGGACGTGAGTGTGAGTGAACTCCAGGAGATGGTAATGGACAGGGAGGCCTGGCGTGCTGCAATTCATGGGGTTGCAAAGAGTCGGACACGACTGAGCGACTGAACAGAACTGAGCCATCAGGGAAGCCCTCAATGGCTTTATGAGAGAAGAAAACATTTTCCCAGGGGTCCCCAAGTGAGTCCTTCAGGCCCCCTCCTCCAGAACTGAGTTACATGGCCCCACACCCCCATTACCACTTAAACAGCCCCGAACTGACGAGTGAGAACTCGTCAATCACTGAACTGTGATTGATTTGAACCAACTGTGATGCACTCATCAGTCTGGGGGCCCACCGTCTCCTAAGCACATTGCCGGAGCTGATATCTGAACAAAACAGGAGTGCTTGTAAAGGAAAAATGGCTGAGGTGCAGCCAGCCAGCATCTGAAATCAAAGACTCAACAGTCATTCACTGAATAAATATGACCTGTGGCGTCTCCATGGGTCTTGGATCTCAGGGCTGAAAACACTTTATGAGCAAGATCTAGTCCTGGCCATAGCTTGAGGCCATGCAGAGCAAATACATAGCTGAGGGGCTAGAGAGGGCCACAGAAGACTCTCAGAAGTCCCCACATTAACAAGGAAGCAAGGACTTGTTAGGGCTAGCTAAGAGGTTACTTCAGTCCAGGTAAGTTGTGATGGTAGACGCAGTAGGAATGAAGGCGAGAGAGGATGTGAAATTCTGGGCGAAAAGAGCCTAACAGGCTTTGCTGATGGGTTGGATGCCAAGTATGAAAGAGAGAGAGACCTGGAGAGAAAGAGAGGAGAGAGAGAGAGGTGGTGTCCAGAGAAATCCTCAGCATTCTCTGAGTAAGGAGAGAATGCAGTAAGGAGGCTTGCCCTTTACTGAGCTGGGAGAAAGAGGATGAAGGCGGGTCAAACTGGAGATGGCCATTAGACATCCAGACAGAGATGAGACAGGCAGTTAGGTGCCGAGTCCTGGGCTCAGGAGAGAGCTCCAGGCTGGAGGGACACTTGTGTCTCCAAACCATAAGCTCGAATGAAGCCCTGGAGTGAATGTGAGTAAAGATGGAGGGGAGATAAGGACCAGGACACAGCCTCAGGCCTCCGCATGTCTGACTTAAGGAAGATGATGAAAGAACAAGAGAAAAGACAGTAAAGGGTGGTCATAGAGGGGGGCAGAGAGTGGAAAGGACAGTGACTGGGAAATGACCAGCTCTAGTTGTCTCACACGCTGCTGAGAACCCAGGCATCAGGCTGGCATCCATGACAGTCCTCATCTCCCACAAAACTCAGAATAACAGCCCCTGTCACCTTTTCAGGTTTCCTGACCATGGACTTGCACTTCCCAGAAACCTGAGTTTCCAGGGTATCTATGTATCTATCTTATTCTCCAATATGAGTGATCCCAGGACCACCACTCATGAAGAAAGCCTAGAAGAAGAGAAAGGCCAACCGAAAAAGCAAGACAGTCTCAAACAAAAGAACTGGAATTTAATAAACAGATCTCACACGTAACTTTAAGAAGAGAGACATCCAATTAGTATTCTGGGGAGATCTGAAAAGATAAGGGCAGAATTCCTAGAATAGGCTGCCATTAAAAAAAAAAAAATCAGGGACCAAGAAAATACTCTTGAATGCTACACACACTATGCCAAAATAAATAATTTAATAGAAAGACAAATACAAAAAAAATTTCCAAAATTGTAGACGGAAACATTAGCAAAATAAAGATAAATCATAGAGAGGATCAACCTAGAGATTCCGACAACTGACCAATAAACTTTCCAAAAAGGTTCAGTTCAGTCATACAGTTGTGTTCAGCTCTTTGCAAGCCCATGGACTGCAGCAGGCCAGGCCTCCCGATCCATCACCAGCTCCCAGAGGTTACTCAAACTCATGTCCTTTGAGTTGGTGATGCCATCCAATCATCTCATCCTCTGTCACCCCTTTCTCCTCCTGCCTTCAATCTTTCCCAACAACAGGGTCTTTTAAAATGAGTCAGTTCTTTGCATCAGGTGGCCAAAGTATTGTAGTTTCAGCTTCAGCATCAGTCCTTCCAATGAATATTCAGGACTGATTTCTTTAGAATGGACTAGATGGATCTCCTTTCAGACCAAGGGACTCTCAAGAGTCTTCTCCAACACCACAGTTCAAAAGCATCAATTCTTTGGCATTCAGCTTTCTTTATAGTCCAACTTTCACATCCATACATTACTACTGGAAAAACCATAGCCTTGACTAGGCAGACTTTTGCTGACAAACTAATGTCTCTGCTTTTGAATATGCTACCTAGGTTGGTCATAACTTTCCTTCCAAGGAGTAAGCGTCTTTTAATTTCATGGCTGCAGTCACCATCTGCAGTGATTTGGAGCCCCCAAAAATAAAGTCAGCCACTGTTTCCACTGTTTCCCCATCTATTTCCCATGGAGTGATGGGACCGGATACCATGATCTTAGTTTTCTGAATGTTGAGCTTTAAGCCAACTTTTTCACTCTCGTCTTTCATGTTTATCAAGAGGCTCTTTAGTTCTTCTTTGCTTTCTGCTTTAAGGGTGGTGTCATCTGCATATATTAGGTTATTGATATTTCTCTCAGAAATCTTGATACCAGCTTGTGCTTCATCCAGCCCAGCATTTCTCGTGATGTACTCTGCATATAAATTAAATAAGCAAGGTGACAATATACAGCCTTGTGGTACTCCTTTTCCTATTTGGAACCAGTCTGTTGTTCCATGTCCAGTTCTAACTGTTGCTTCCTGACCTGCATACAGATTTCTCAAGAGTCAGGTCAGGTGGTCTGGTATTCCCATCTCTTTCAGAATTTTCCAGTTTGTTGTGATCCACACAGTCAAAGGCTTTGGCATAGTCAATAAAGCAGAAGAAGAGGTTTTTCTGGAACTCTCTTGCTTTTTCAATGATCCAATGGATGTTGGCAACTTGATCTCTGGTTCTGCCTTTTCTAAATCCAGCTTGAATATCAGGGAGTTCATGATTCATGTACTGTTGAAGCCTGGCTTGGAGAGTTTTGAGCATTACTTGACTAGCATGTGAGATGTGTGCAGTTGTGCAGTAGTTAGAGCATTCTTTGGCATTGCCTTTCTTTGGGATTGGAATGAAAACTGACCTTTTCCAGTCCGGTGGCCACTGCTGAGATTTCCAAATTTGCTGGCATGTTGAGTGCAGCACTTTCACAGCATCATCTTTTAGGATTTGAAAGAGCTCAACTGGAATTCCATCACCTCCACTAGCTTTGTTTGTAGTGATGCTTCCCAAGGCCCACTTGACTTCACATTCCAGGATGTCTGGCTCTAATTTGATGATGACACCTCGTGATTATCTGGGTTGTGAAGATCTTTTTTTGTACAGTTCTTCAGTTTATTCTTGCCACCTCTTCTTAATAAATTCTGCTTCTGTTAGGTCCCTGGTGGCTCAGAGGTAAAGTGTCTGCCTGCAGTGCGGGAGACCCAGGTTCGACCCCTAGGTTGGGAAGATCCCCTGGAGAAGGAAATGGCAACCCACTCAGGTACCCTTGCCTGGAAAATCCCATGGACAGAGAAGCCTAGTAGTTTACAGTCCATACAGTCTCAAAGAGTCAGACTTGACTGAGTGACTTCACTTTCACTTTCCAAAAAGGTAGAGCAAATAAAATAAAGGGAAGAAAGATTATCCAGAAAGTAATACAGAGAAATTTGCTGGAGTCAAAGGAAGATACAGTTCTTCTGGACAAAAGAATACATCATCCAGAAAGATTCAAACATCTCAGCGACATCAGACACTTGAAATGCAGGATCCTGGAAAGCAGTGGAGGGTTCCTGTGAGGTTCTAAGTAGAAATATGCAGCTGTACAAGTCTTTACCTAGACAAACTATCAGAAAATGTGAGGGCAAAATAAATAGATTTTTAGAACCACAATGCTTTAAAAAATTCACTCTAAAATTTACTTTCTTAAGCATTTTTTTCCAACAAAGTGAAAATGAAAACCAAGAAAAAAAGAGAAATTAAGGTTCCAACCCAGAGAAAGGTAAAAATGACCCAGGAAAACAGCTGTGCTGCAAGGCTCAGATAGTCAATCTCTCCCCTGTCCTACCCTCCAGGTACCAATTACAGAAATGCTGGAGAACCCATACAAGTCTTGGGAAATCTTGGAGCAAAACACATAATGAAAAAGCTAAAAATGACAACACAATAAGAATAATAAAAGAAGCTACAAGAACAAACATCTCAGCTGAAAGGCATGGTACATATATGAACCCAACTAAAACTCACATGGCCTGAGACATTAGGGAGCAGAGGGGACCTCCTTGCAGAACCGTAGAGGGTCCTGACACGATCAGGAAGCAGGAGAACCCCAGCCTGCACCCCGGGTGGCAGAGTCAAAGGGAGGCAAAGTCGGGCATTCGTTCTCAGCTTAGAACCCATTTCTGGACCAAAATCAGCCAGAAATGGGGGCTCAGTGTGGTCCTCATCACAGGCTTGGCCCTCCTCTCCAGAGACTCAGGCAGACACACTTGCAGTGCCTCCAATTTACCCACCATCACTGCCCGGCCTGGACACGCCTTCTCCATCACACGCCTTGTCACCCATGTCTGTCACCTCTCAGACCCGAGCTGTCCTCCACATAACCCAGGAATCAGACTTGATGGCCATGTTCCTCTCCCAGTCGCCATCTGGTCCATCAATAAATCTGGATAGATCTGTCCTTGGAATACTGTCTACCCGGACCAACCTCTTATCTGAGCCTGCTCTCCATCCTATCCAAGCCCACCCTCATCTCAGGACTCCTAATACATTTCCGCACATAAACCCTCATCCCTTACAGCCTCCCCACAAAGCAGCAGCCAGAGGGATCCTTTCACAGTGCAGGTCGGACCACCTCACTCAGAGAAATGACAAAGCCCACAAACTTATGGCCTCTAAGCACACCCTCTGTTCTCCCCAGCCTTCATTCCCTCTGGATTGCCCGATGCTCCTCAAACAAGCCAGGACAGGCTCAGGCCTCAGGTTTTGCACTTGCTCTCCCAGACATCACTCAACTCAAATACACCCCTCAAGGTTCATTTCCACCTCCCTCAGCTGGGAATGTATCACCCATCCAGAAGTAGGCACCAGCTCCAATTGATCCTGATGATTTTCTTTAATGGCAGTGATTCTAAGGTTGCTTGAAATTAGTGGATCAAATTCTGTGACAAAATGTGGGCGCATTCACACCTGGGTGTGTCCATACTCGCCCGGAAAGCCAGGCCCCAGCGCTCCAAGGACCCAGTACCACCCATTCATTTGAAGAGCTGCAGTGTGTGTGCTCACAGAGGGCCCAGAAATGCCTCTCTGACGAGCATCCTCCAACTCAGAGGGCACCAGGGATTCCTGAAAATTCACTTTTGTTTGAGCAGAGTCTGGTGGGAAGGATGCTCTGTCTAACCTCCTGGAGACTGAAGTTGCCGGCCAAGTCAGGCTGATCACTGCACCCTGAGTGCCCACGGGAGCCTGGGACTCCACGCCTCACCAAGAGACACCCTTGCTTCCAGTGCAGCCGCACACACCTTGCTTTCATCAGGCCCTCCACACAGTCATTCTCAGCTGAGAACGAGCTGCAGCCACCAGAGGGAAGAAAAAGATGAGAGCGCAGGCTACAGGCTGTCTCACACCTCCCCTGTCCCTCCCCTCCCCGCCGTCCTGCGCCCCCCTCCCACTCTGTCTGCCTTTGGAGTGTCCTCATTTCCTCCTGGCTCCCCGCTTTTGTTCTTCACCCTCTTTTCCTCCTGCTTAATTTCTCAAAATAGAAAAATTTTGAGAAACAAATTACAGACTAATGGTAGTGTCAATTCCCATGAGCTCAGGAAAACATAGAATTTAATTTCAGTCTGAGAGAGCATATTTATGAAGCATCTTTTCTCCTTCAACGTCTGTCCGTAAGAAGCTTCAGATGCCTAAAGAGCCCTGCCCTGGATGCGCTGAGGCCACCTGGCTTTTCGTAAAGCCTCTTCTACTTCCAGGGGTGGCCACAGCCTTTACCCCTGGAGGAGGGGTCACGTGGCGGCTTTCCCAGGAGCTCAGGAAGCTCTGAGCTTGAAACGGGGGGAACGCAGCCCAACAACTTGAAGCCAGAATCCCAATCCAGAACCTTCTTTTCCAGCTCACTGATGTTGGACTTCCTGTTCTGGGAGTTTTGCCCCAGACATTCATTCGTTTGCTATTTGCCAAGCCTTGCACCACTTCAGGTACTGGGAACACAAGGTCCCTATCCTGGGCAGCTCACCTGCCCCTGGGGTGACAGAAGCAAAACTAGCCACCAAATAAACGTATGTCAGTTGCACCAAAATGTCAAGAAGAGAAATCAAGCGGAGTAAGAGAGGGGTGGGAACCACTGTGGAGAGCTTAGTCAGAGAGGACCCTCCATCACGTAAACATGAACTGGAAAGACGCACAGGAGGTGTGCGCGCCGGTCTCTCCAGCAGAGGGAGCCACACGTGCAAACGCCCTGGGCAGGAGTGTCCTCGGGATGTTCAGGAAACCACACGTGGGGCAAAGGCAGGCATGAGCCAGGGCCTGGGGACCTTCTGAGAGCGATGGGAGCCCCTGGAGGGTTGGAGCAGAGGGAGATGGGGTCTGAATGGCATCTGGGCTGGAGGAAGAGGATGGGGTGCGGCCCACCGTCCCTTTGGGCTCTTTCGTCAGTCCTTCCCCAGCTTCCGTGAAGCCAGTGTCCACGCAGTCAGGAGAGCACCCTAACCCTGGGGAGGAGGATTCAACAGTCACAGCCATTGTGGGAAGCTGCATAGTGGCCCCAGTCCCCAGAACCCGAGAACGTTACCTTCTGTGAACAAAGGGAGCGTGTCGATGTGGCAAAGTTGGGGTCGAGATGGGAAAGTTATTCCGATTATGGAGGTAGCCTGGTGTAACCGCAGGGTCTCTATCAGAGGGACGCAGGAGGAGTCAGAGGGAGGGTGGCGTGCTGACAGAAGCGGAGGTCAGGGTGATGAGATGTGAAGATGGGGGGAAGGCTGCAAGCTCAGGGCTGCCTGAGCCTCCTGAGTGGAAGGGTGAGGAAAGGGATTCTGCCCTGGAGCCTCCAGAAGGACCAGAAGAGAGCATGGGGGCTCCCCACAGAGACTCGACCCAGCACCCCTCCTTGGAGCTTCCAGAAGTAGACACAGGAGATGGAGGTACTGAAGGCTGCCCTGACTGTGCCAGCCCTGAAGCTCCCGGCAGGCTTGCTTTCAGAACAATGGTCCCCCGGGGTGAAGAACAGCTCCGTGAGGCAGGGCTGGGGCAGCACACTGCAGAGCCTCCTGCCAGAGCAGGGCTGCCAGAGCCTCCACAAACCTCCCAGTGTCTCTGCAATTCATGGGCAGTCAGGAAACCTCAGGAACAGGACCTTTCCTACAAGGAACTGACAGACAGTAGGTGTCCAAGAAATGTCTGTCAACAACAACCTGCGGTCTCCCTGCCATTAAGGAACAAGCCAAGCATTCCTGGGGCTTTCTCCTTTCCATTACCGCCTCCGTGCTCCAGAGATGGACTGAGGTGAGCTCCCCTTGGGAAAAATCCACCCAGTTCACTGCTGGTCCTGAGGGGCCGGCACCAAAGGCGGGGAATTCCACCCAGCTGTTCAGAGGATCAGTGTGCAGCTGCGGGCACACAGGGCACAGGCAGAGGGCATCCTGCTTCTGGCAAAGGCCAGGCTGTGCACCCCCGACCCCCTTTCCCGCTTGCCCTCTGGCACACTCAGCCCACGTCAGACACACACAGGACCAGTGAGTACCTGCGCTCCATCCACTCACGGCTCTGGAGGTGCTCACGGGGCGAGAAGGGCCCACACTGCCCCGGGGGCCCACGCATACCCTTTCTCCATGCCTGGTGTCAGCCTCTGCTGGCATCTTCGGTCCTGCTCCGCCCTCACACCCGCTCAATCCCCAGTTGCTGAAATGCAGTCTTCCAGTTATTAGTCTCTTCAGTCCTCTCACCCACCCGCCACTGTTCTGACTCTGGCTCCAGGCACAGGGCACCTCCTTCAGTTCTGCCAAACCCCACTGCTGATCCACCCCTGTCTGCCCTTGGCCCCTGCTGGGACCCCAGGAGAAGGGCTGGTCTTTTAGTCCCCAGAGACCTGCCTCTGGTCTTTGTGTCCCCTCTGTCCCTAGCAGCACCGCCTCCTGCAAGCGCCTGCTCCTGAGGTCCTCCCTGACCTGAAGATGCACCCACATCTGAGTCCAATGGCATCGGGGTTCCTGCTCCCAGGGCTGGTGCACCCCTGCACTTTCCGCCAGGCAGTCGCTGCCTGCACCCTGCTGTCCTTGACTGATGTCTGACCAGGCACCTTCTGGGGTAGGAACCTGTCTTTCACCTGGGCCACCTTACCCCTAACACAGAACAGCTGCATCCTCATAGCACGAGCTCAAGACCTGTCCCCAAGCCAGCCCCATGCCAACCATGCAGGAGAGTGTCCACACCAAGAACATGGGGTAGGCTTGCCCTAAGTGCCTGGTGCCCCTTGCACCCTCCCCTCAACCCACACTCACAGGCACACACTCACACACAGTCACAGGCACACACAGTCACAGGCACACACACTTACAGGCACGCACACACACTCACGCTCTCGCACTGTGGAACCCCTGACAACTGCAGCTGGGCTTGCCAAAGCACTGCAGGAAGGTGGCCAAGTGGAACTGGATGCTCCCAGCCTTCATCACAGCAACTCCCACAACCTCATGCCAGCAACTCGGCTCCCTAAGACGTGGTGCAGTCCACTCTCACAGCTCACCCTTTGTACACACCTGTCCAGACTTTTTTAAAATTTTAAATCCCTACTTGCCACATTTTTACAACTTAGGGTGGGATAAAGGATGGCTTTGTGCCATATAGGCTCCAGGGTGGGCGCTACAGATTTCACCTCGCCTCCTCGTTTCTCAGCTTACAAACTGGGCAGCAGCATCAGCACCGCAGAAGGTACTGCTCTCGGGCTAGCACTGGGCGCAGCCCCCCACGGCGCCCACAAGTGTGTCATGGTGGAAGAACCAGCACCTCGGAGGGGAGAGCACAGAGCCCTTATCCCCTTGTGAACTCTCTCTAGCTCTCACCAGGCTGAATTTTCCTGCTCTCAATCAGTCTGAGCCACCACAAGCCAGCTCAGATTAAAGGGGAGGTGATGATGGCAGCCACCCCAAGAGTATGCTTCCAAAAACGCAAATAGGGGGACTTCGCGGGTGGTGCAGTTGATAAGAATCTGCCTGCCAATGCAGGGGACACAGGTTCAATCCCTGGTCCTGGAATATCCCACATGCCTCGGAGCAACTAAGTCCATGTTCCACAACTACTGAACCCGTGTCCTAGAGCCTGTGAGCCACAACTACTGACGCCTGCATACTCCAGGGCCCTCAAACCACAGCTAATGAGCCCCTGTGCTGCAACTACTGGAGCCCATGTGCCTAGACCCTGTGCTCTGCAACAAGAGAAGCCGCCACAATGAGAAGCCCGAGCACCCCAACTAGAGTAGCCCCCACCGTCAGCAACTAGAGAAAGCCCATATGCAGCAACAAAGGCCCACTGCGGCCAAAAATAATCATAAATAAACTACTTTTAAACAGCCAATGGGATGAAGAAGCACATCCCAAGGGAGCCCGCCTCTCAGGAGATGCTGACCCAGCTTTATCTCAGACAAGTCTTCAAGCCTGACATCTCCTCTCCAGCACCAGGGCCCCTGGGAGCCATGAGCGCTATGCCCAGAACACTCTCTGGTCTGCTCCAGGTGAGTCTACCGTTCTGTTCCCAACATCTCCCTGGGCCAGGGCGCTTGGCCCTACCACATACCCAACTCCCATACTGCAGGAGTTGTCTCAGAGCCTCACGGGGCCTTTGCCCCATGACCTAGGGGACATGTGACAGTGTGGAGCCTCCCCTCGCAGGAGCTTCTAGAAGGAGGAGTGCAGGACAGGAGGGTCTGGATGCCTAGGCAAACAGTTCAGCCAACAGAGGGCCACGCACTGTGCTGGCTCCAATGCCCTCATGGCCTTTTGAAGGCTTCCTGGCCCCTTGGTGGATCCTCCCATCCTGCTTAGCTGTGTCCCAGCTCCACTCTGTGTGTGTGTGTGCGTGCGCGTGGGTCTGTGTGTGTGTGCGTGTGTGCATGTGCATGTGTCTGTGTGTGTCTGCGTGTGTGCATGCGCGTGAGTCTGTGTGTGTGTGTGTCTGTCTGTGTGTGTGTGCCTGTGTGTGTCTGTGTCTGCCCAGAGCTGATGGCTGTGCTAGGGGAACAGCACTGCTCGCTGCAGTATGGCATCTGACTGACCTGGGGGACATGTGACAGTGTGGAGCCTCCCCTCGCAGGAGCTTCTAGAAGGAGGAGTGCAGGACAGGAGGGTCTGGATGCCTCAGCAAACAGTTCAGCAGCCAACAGAGGGCCACACACTGTGCTGGCTCCAATGCCCTCACGGCCTTTTGAAGGCTTCCTGGCCCCTTGGTGGATCCTCCCATTCTGCTTAGCTGTGTCCCAGCTCCACTCTGTGTGTGTGTGTGCGTGCGCACGTGTGTGTGTGCACGTGTGTGTCTGTGTCTGCGTGTGTGTATGCGTGTGTGTGCGTGTGTGTCTGTGTGTGTATGCGTGTGTGTGCGTGTGTATGCGTGTGTGTATGCGTGTGTGTGTGTGTATGTGCGCATGTGTGTCTGTGTGTGTGTGAGTGTATGTCTGTGTATGTGTGCATGTGTCTGTGTGTGTGTACACATGTTCATGCAAACAGTCTGTCGTCCTTGCTGGGCAGTGACTTGATCCCAGACCCTCCATCAAACCCAGCACACCCCTCCGTGTGGCCCAGAGCACCCAGGCGCCCAGCAGCAGCAGGACAGCCTCTGCTGGGGTCCTTGCCTAGCGCTTCCTGCAGCGCATCTCCCTTCACCCAGGCCCTGACAAGGGGATGCCCTGATTTCTACCTCAAAGATGAGGAGACTGAAGCACAGAGACTCCCGGTAGCTGCCAAAGTTACAGGCCAAGGGGCCAAGGGTGCAGCCCTAACCTGCCTTTCCCTGACTACAGAACGACCCAATTTACTGAACACCATAAAACCCTGCAGTCCCTAGAGGGCTTCTCCTTCCCCCAGACACTTCTTAACCCTAAATTGTTTCTTTTTATTCCCTTTCTTTTTTAAATAAAAGTATTGAGGAAAAGACTAGAAGGATATATTTACAAATTATGACCAAAAGTTTCCTCTTTGGGTTGTAAGACTCTGATTTGGGTTTTTTGGGTCTGTGTTTGGCTGCACTGGGTCCTCTCAGCTTTGCACTGGCTTTGTCTAGCTGTGGCAAGCAAGGGCTCCAATTCACTGCGAAGCATAGGCTTCTCACTGCTATGGCTCCTCCTGTTGTGGAGCATAGGCTCCAGGCTCATGGGCTTCAGTAGTTGCAGCCCGCAGGCTCAGTTGCTCCTCAGCACGTGGAACCTTCCCAAACCAAGGATCAAACCTGTGTCCCCTGCCTTGGCAGGTGGATTCTTATCTACTGCATCCCCAGGGAAGTCCCCTGACTTGGGTTTTTAAAATAAACTTAGATCCTTTAAAGGTGGCTATGACTAACCCTGGAGAAGGCAATGGCACCCCACTCCAGTACTCTTGCCTGGAAAATCCCATGGATGGAGGAGCCTGGTAGGTTGCAGTCCATGGGGTCGCGAAGAGTCGGACACAACTGAGTGACTTCACTTTCACTTTTCGCTTTCATGCATTGGAGAAGGAAATGGCAACCCACTCCAGTGTTCTTGCCTGGAGAATCCCAGGGACGGGGGAGCCTGTTGGGCTGCCATCTATGGGGTGGCACAGAGTCAGACACGACTGAAGCGACTTAGCAGCAGCAGCAGCATGGCTAATCCAAAGAGAAGAAAAGTCTCCCTTTTCTGCCTGCGTCCCCTACCGTGACAAAAGCAGGGTAGATAACTCCTATGCCGGCTAATGTGCTCCATAGCGTAAGAAATAAATTACGCAGTGGGCTGGATTGATTGCAAGGCCCTTCGCTCCTTCCTTCTGCCCTGAAAATGCATTCTGTAGAGTCTGCTTTATTAAAGTAATCAAAATTTATTCAAATTCATTAGCCAGTTGCTCTCAAAATGTCAGAGACCAGTTTTCCAGTTCCAGCCATTTCTGCTGGCCCTCTGGGGCCTGGTACAGCTGCTGAGCACCCATCTGAGCATCTGAGCACCTGAGCAGGACACTCGAGGCCTGTGGCCCTCGCAGGCCACACCGCTGTCTCTGACCAAGGTCTTCCCTCTCCTTCCCTGGCTCTGGAAGGTGACACAGCAGACACTGGGCAGTGGTTCTCGGGGCAGCAGGCAGTAGGAGTCTCTAGACCCCGCCAGTGTGTGCCCCTCACCCAGATTAAGCATGATTTTGGCTAGGCTGCAGATGTTCATCTTGGTGTGTGCCTCAAGGGTCACAGAGACCAGTGTTTCCTAGCACATTGCCCAGCACATACAAGGGTTCCCCAAATGTCTTTGAATTTTGTTGATCCTTACCAGGGCTCAATCTGACTCACACCACTCCTGGACAAGGACATGGCCCAGCTGCTCTTCATCAATGAAGACGCATGCAACAGGAGGCCCGGGTGATGGGACCCACTCTGCACCAGCGACATACAAACATCACCATACTTAACGCTCACAGCAACACTCAACTCAGACGACACTGTGCTGCCAGACAGAACCGCATTGCCACCTACTGGCTCTTGGTCAACTTAAACCTAATTCATTATGCCTCAGTTTCCTCACTGTGCAATGGGACACACAGACAACCATCTATAGTAATATGCTTGTTTTGAGCAATAGATGGGTTCATGTGTGGGGCACACAGTAAGTGGTCAACATGCTGAAAATTGTAGTAGTGATGGTGGTGACAGTCATGGTTAAGCATGGTAATGATGACAGTCGTGATGATGGTGTTGGTGCTGGTCATGATGATGATGGGGACAGTGATGAGGATAATGACGGTAGCGATGATGGGGACAGTAATGGTAATAATGATGATGATAATGGTAATGGTGACAGTGACGATAGTGACGGGAAAAATAATGTTGAAGGTAACGATTATCGTGATGAAAATGGGATGACGATGATAGTCACAATGGTGATGCTGGTAGTGATGACAATGTTGATGATGGGGATAATGGTAATGGTGAAAGTGAGGTCGCTCAGTCGTATTCGACTCTTTGTGACCCCATGGACTGCAGCCTAAGAGGCTCCTCTCTCCATGGGATTTTCCAGGCAAGAGTGCTGGAGTGGGCTGCCATTTCCTTCCCCAGGAGATCTTCCCGACCCAGGGATTAAACCCGGGCCTCCCACATTGCAGGCAGATGCTTCACCATCTGAGCCACCAGGGAATGTGATGGTGATTCTGCCGGTGGTGGTGATTCTAGTAACGGTGATGAGGATGGTAACCATGATGGTGTTGAATAGCGATGGTGAAGATGATGGTCATGATGGTGATGATGATGAGGATGGGGTGGCCGTAATGATGGTGGTGGTGATGATGACAGTGGCGATGCTGATGGTGGCGGTGATAGTGATGCTGAGAATGACAATCATGGTGATAATAATGGGGTGATGAGGATGGTGGCCGTCCTGAGGATGTGGTGATGATGAAAGCATTGGTAGTGGTGATAACGAAAGTGAGGAGGAGGAGGGTGGTGGTGATGACAGCGATAATGATGGTGATGATGATGGCAGTGATGGTGACTGTGTTATGACGATGGTGCTGGTGATGGTAGTAATGATGGTGATGATGGGAATGACGATAGTAGTGGTAATAATGATCATAGTGATGGTGATTGTAGATCATATTACTCGTACTTCACTAGAGTCCAGAGACATTAAGACATTTAAATCAAGTTCTTAGAGCTTGTAAAAAGATGAAAATCTGGCTGAGTCCAATGTCAGTGCTCTTTCCAAACACCCCATCACCTTTTCCTGATGTTCATGTCAATTCTCAGCTCACTTTTCATATCTATTTTTCCTTCAGCAGCTCAACACAAGTCCTCCCCCATCCATCACAATTTCATTTGCTCTTTCTTTTTCCAAGTATCTTTGCATCTGACCTACCTCACTCAGCCACAGAATAATGAGCTGCTGCCACAAGGAGCATCAGTGTGAATAGCTGAACCTCCTTGCATCCCGAACATCTGGTCCCTCAGCACTCTGAGGAGTTAATGAAATATGCAGAGACTGGGCACTACAAATTGGGATTTAGAGGCCCCACCCTCCCTTCCCTTTCAATTTCCTCTCTGAGAATTTAGTTCTCCAACATCAATTTCTGTTTGTAATAAGTATTTAAGCACTTTGCCTGCCAGACATGCATCATGGGAATGCTCTTTGCTGATAGCCCCAGAGCCTCTGGCTACCCATCCAGCTACATGGGGCCCCACCAGGGAAGATTCTCCCAGCAAAATATTCCCCCAGGAAGGCTCAGCTGGGACCCATCCAGTGTCCTTTATTCCCATGGCTGCTGCAAAAGTCTCCTTCCTTTGGCTTGCCTTCAGTGTCCAATCAAAGACTTTATCCCACCTGGCTGAAATTGCTGCCACAGCCTCCAGCCATTCTCCACCCTCTCACTATGTCAGATTCAAATCTGACCTTATCATGCCCAGCTTGAACTTCTACAGTGCTCCTCTCTGTTTTAAATATTGGGCTTCCCAGGTGGCTTAGATCGTAAAGAATTTATGTGCAATGCAGGAGACCTGGGTTTGATCCCTGGGTTGTGAAGATATCCTAGAGGTCTTCCCAGTATTCTTGAGAAGGTAATGGCTACACACTCCAGTATTCTTGCTATTTCTGCCTGGAGAATTCCATGGACAGAGGAGCCTTGCAGGCTACAGTCCATGGGGTCACAAAGAGTTGGACACGACTGAAGCAACTAACGTAGTCTTCGTGAAACACACCTGTGATGTCCTGAATCTTTGGGAGGTGCACTGGGGTGTCACAAGGTTCTAAAAAGCAGAGTCCATGGGCTGACAGTAGTTGGATGTTTAATGGAATGACACAGGAAGCATCTTCAACCATTTTCATGTAGCAGATTTCAAGTCCCTGCAGCATTCTAATCAATAGCCTTTTGTTCTGGACAAATGAGCCAAAAGGACCCTCTTATCAGAGCCACATGACCCAGAACAAACTATATGAAGTTCCGACCACCAAGCTCAGAGGTCAGGGCTGCATTCATCCCACAGACAGAACAGGGGTCCCTTCCATCATGAGCAGGAGGTGGGCAGCCCACCTTTGAGAATGCACACAGCCACCCTTGCTCTGTCTGGCTGTGGAGCCCCTGCCACATGGGCGGCAGGTGGAGCATGCTGTGTTTTAGGGAGCAGTAGAGCCCAGCCAGCATAGAGAAGTCTTTGGGGTGCTCCTACAGACTGACAGAGGAATATGGAGGCCCCTGTCTTCTCAGGCAGATGCTCTGGACCCAAGCTGACAGCTGAGTCAGCAGAAGCTCAGGAGTTCTCCGTTCTCACCATCCCCTCAGAGACAGGAAGGCCTGCAAATGCAGTGAGGCTTGGGAAGGACGGACGTTCCTGAAAGGGCCAGACCTCTCCATGCCCCAGGATGGGGGTCGTCTCCTAAGAGAAGTGCTGTGGGTCTGACCCTCCCCACCGAGCAGGAAAAGGAAGGCAGCCCACCCCCAGATGGCAGTGGGGCCTGAATCCCAGCTTCCCAGCAAATAAAAGGGGAGGGTGGAGGGCCTGGCACCAGTCCCTGGTCTGTGGGTCAAACCAAAGTGGCAAGTGGAGGAGCCAGCCAGCCTCCCAGAGGCTGGTGATGGAGTTATCAGCCCCTCACTCCCTCTTCCCTGCCAGGCATGAGCTGGGAAGGTGGCGCAAGTCAGCTCTGAACCATTAAGAAACCGATTTTGCACAAGGTACCCACTTCTGAATTCATGAAAAAGTATGTTCGGGGTTGCTTACAAGGCAGAATGTCAAACAACCTAGCACCCAGAGCTCAGAGAAATGCTCACCCAGAATCCTAAAGAGAAGCCCCTTCAGGCAGTGGCCTTGCGGATTGAGGAAGGAACACTGGTCCGGCTGCCTCATCCACTCTGGAGACTACCCATCACCATTGCTGTCACTGAGGGAGGTGTGTTATCTGCCCCATTTTACAGATGAGAACACTGAGGCCAAGAGAGTTTAAGAAACTTGACCAAGGAACCAGAACCCAGGCTTGAATCAGGAACGGCCGGTGGGGAGGGGGGTGAGGAGCTGGGTCTGCCTTACTGGCCCCATGGCTGGGACTCCTTCCTGCCTAGACTGTAGACTGCAGGCTGTAGACGACCTCACAGGGCTGCTGCGTGGACTAGCATGGACACACGCACAGCAGCCCACAGCGAGTGCTCAGCGAGGACTCCCAGCCCAGGCACTGGGGGTAGGGTAGCTGACTGAACAAATCAAGTCCTTGTTTGTCTGCTGTTTCCACTCCTGTGCAAGGAGGCTCAAAAATGCCAATAAGCACATGAACATAAGCTGGGTCAGCTAGAAACAAGCAGAGACAAACACACAGGGTGGGTGACGGGGAGTGTGGGCAACTGCACAGCTGGGAGGCAGAGAAAGCCCCTGGCGCCCCAAGACTTGAAGGGAGCAGGAAGCAATCGTGTGGACACCCCAGTGCAGGGACACCTGTGCAGAGGCCCTGGGACATGGAGAACAGGGCGCCCACGCAGCCAGGCAGGCCTGCAGCTGGCAGTGGGCTCTGGAGGAGCCTGTAGGGCCGCATTCACCTGTTTGAGGGCCTTGGGTCTGGCTCTGGAAATGGGAGCAGAGGAGGGCTCCAGTGTGACTCGGGTGTGGCAGCATCGCTCCCGCTGCCGTGCCAGGTTCAGCTGGCAGGGAGCAGAGTGAAAGCTGCACAGCCAGCTGGGCGTCACCTCGACCGCAGTGGCCGGGAGTGGGCCAGGGCGAACGGGGGCGGTGGGAGGAGAGGCCTGATTCTGGATCTATTTGTTGACGTGGGAAATCGAGAAGAGGGGGCAAGGTGACTCGAGACTTCTGACCTGAGCAGTTAGAAAGATGGAATCGGTTCTCTCTGATCCACTGCTGACACCTAAGAGATCCTGTCTCTTCTCCCCAGACACTGTCCCAGGGGTCATATGCATGTGTAGGGGGCCCTGGCTGGACACTGCGAGCCAGGCCAGCCCAGAGCCACCGCATCCATCCCGTGAGGCATGACCCAGACAGGTGTATTACCCTCCCCCACCCCCCGAGCTCACCTGGGCTTGGCAGCAGAAACACCGCATTTGCATCTGAGCCTCCCATTCTGGGCAGCTGGTCAGGTGAGTTCTGAAGAACCTGCAAGGTATTCTTTTTCTTGCCAGCCCTACCTTGCCCATTTTGTTGTCTTACCTGAGATGATGCTCTGCAGACCCAGGTTCTGTCTGGTAGAACCAGGGACTGATGGAGTCTGAAGGCCATAGCCACAGTAATGCTGAGAGAATGCTGGGTCCCCATCACAGTCAGTCTCGGCAAACCCTTATCTCTACTGAAAATCCTACAAGACTGTTAGTGTTCTGCACTTTTCCATAATCAGCTTAGCACACTACAGCCAGGTCAGGGCAGCTGAAACCTCTGGCAATCTGCTGTGTGCAGAGATAAAAGGTAAGTGGTCTCTCCCATGTCTCACTCCCTGGATGAAGCCATCCATGATCCAGGAAAAGTGCAGGTCTTAACCAGCAGTCGCTTCAGTGCCCAGGGAGTTCTCAGAGGCTCAGCCTTACATCCTGAACCTCCACGGGCACAGAAACTGCACCCCATCCCTCTGGGGTGGGAGCAGTGCGGACACGGGCCAAGAGCTGGTCAAGGGGGCCACTGTCAGGCCTTGGATGGGGATGGCTTTCCTCAAATGTTCATCCAAGTCTCTGGTTTCCAGTCCCTCCTCGATGCCGCCCCCCCCCTTTGACTCTAGAGAATTGCAAGGGTTTTGCATCAATAACAGATGGTCAGCTTTCAGCCTCCTCTGGTCTGCAAAGCCACTAGCCCCTTCTCTGTCGGCATGCAGGCTTCCAAAGTGTTCCAAACTTCTCTCGTCTAATGACACATTCCTCCTGGCCTCTTCTTGTTCTTGGGAATTTGGGCTGTTTCACTCATTTGCTGTCTTTTAAATGAAATTTTGATAGGGGACGGAACGCTGCTCATGTTCCATTTTCCTTGCTCGAAAAGAAGCCCCTCCCTGACCTTGAGAAAGGTTTCCTTTAGTTTTTAGTTTTTAATTGCTGTGCTGATCCATTCAGCACACAGAGGTGCTATAGCCCTCAAGTCAGGGTGGGGGGTGGGATTCAGAAGGATACACAGCCTGGGGGGGGGGGGATGGCACAGATGGGCACCTGGAGGAGCCCAGACACTGGGCCAGGACAGGGCAGCTCCCATGCCGTCTGTCCAGGCACACTCCCCACCAAGCCCGGCCACACAAACCCCCAGGCTCGTTCACCCCCAAGGCTCTGCCTTTGGAATGTGAGCCTCACCTCTGCTCGTCCATCCTCTCCCCAGGCCCCACAATCTCGAAGCTCTGCCTCGTGCGGTCGTCCTGCCTCCAACCTCTGTACCTGCTGCTCCGGTGTCCCCCGCCCCTGACTGCCCCCTTTCTTTCATGTCTGGCTCTGCCCTGCACACCTGAACATCCTCCTATCTGCCTCCGCAGGCCCTTGGGCTTCATTCTGCCCAACCATTGGCCCCCGTGTGGTCTTTGCCCCCTTCACCCCAAAGCCACCCTTCTCCAGGCACAGACCTGTGCAGCTGAGCTCAGTGGCTGGCTAGTGTGTCCAGCGGGTGAGGCATGGATGCTCTTGTTGAGCGCAGGTGACTGCAGGACAGTGGGAGCCAGAGGCCAGGCCAGCAGGCAGATGAGGGTTGGACGTGCCTCCAGAAAAGCCAACCCCCAGCCTGTTCCCCACTCAGGCCTCTGTAACAGAGGAGTGGAGGTCTGCCAGCCCCAGCACATGGCAGCTCCCAATCATTGGGGCATGAGCTCTCCCCTTGGAAAGCCCACCCTGTACTCAGTGCTTAGTGAGCTGTTTTCATTAGAGATAGCTCAGCTATTAAAGAACCTGCCTGACCATGAAGGAGAGACAAGAGACAAGTGTTTGGTTTCTGGGTCAGGAAGATCCCCTGGAGGAGGAAATGGCAACCTACTCCAGTATTCTTGCCTGGAGAATTTCATGGAGGGAGGAGCCTGGCGGGCCACAGCCCATGGGGTCGCAAAGAGTCAGACAAGACTGAGCGCACACTTGGGCAGAGTTCTCCCCGTTTTAGCTTTAAGACTCAGCAAGGTGGCACTGCTGTTTCACTAAAATAACTTGTCCCCATCATGTGTCCCAGCTCCAGGCCCTGCTGGGGCAGAGGCTTGGCCCACTCTGGGCATCTCCATAAAGGCAAAGTTTGAGCCCCAGACAGAGGAGCCCCTGGCATGAAGGCTCGTCCAGAGCAACCCCAGTGAGAACAGTGAGGGAAGGTGACTACCTCTGTCCTCGTCTGAGATGAAGGGTCCAGAGCCACACACAGGGACAAGGACTGAGCAGAGCCTCCATTCACTCTGCTGCCTGGACCCCCCAAGCAAAGGTTTGTGCCAGCTCACCCTCTCAGAGAGGAAAGCTGAGGATGGTTCTGGCAGTCCAGGCCTGGGATTCTGCTGTCTGGCTCGCAACCCCACTATTGCTGTCTCTGACCATACCTCCCTTCTGCTCCTGTGAATATCCATCACTCCCTTCCTCTCTCTGCCCTTTGCTGTCTTCCCCTGGTTTCCACACTGAGCTTTCTCTGGTTTTCACAGTGATGTCTGGTCCAGGGGCCTGTGCTATGTGCTACATCGCAGGGAGTCCTGGAGGTCCACAGACTCACTGCCCAGGGCAGCCGTGGAGGCCAGGGTGGCCTGCGTACCCAGACGAGCAGGGTCTGCTTTTCTAGCTGCAGAGGTGCTGGCCTTGGGCTTGGCTGTGATTCTCTTTCATGGCAGCCTCTGCTGCTCCCCTTTTCCGCCCACCCCCAATTTACCCACTGCCCTCCTGCCTCCTCTCCCACTGTGTTCTAAGCCAGCAGAATGTTACTGCCTTCTTCCTTTGGAAGGAAAAAAAAAGTATGTGTAGGCGAGAAAGCCAGCTCCTCCAGACAGCCCAGGCAAGATGCCTAGGCTGCCTGTCAAAATTGATTTTGAAAGATAATTCTATTTTGAGCAAAAGAATAATGAAAAGACGTCCCCAGATGGCCTGGAAATAACCCGATTCCCGTCAGGCTGGGTGCCAGGTCCTGCACTGTGCCCCTTCAGCCATCACCACACTGCCCTGCCCGGGTGGCTTTTGTGCCCCTGCCCCATCATCCCCTGGCATCCTCCCAGAGCCCGCGCCCACGCCTCTCTTCTCTGCAATGGTGAGGAATGAGGGGGCCAGTTATAACCATGGGCCTCTGTGCTGGGGGCGTGCAGCACAGGGTCTCACCATAGGGCCTGGCACCTTCAGCTGGCGCCTCCTGAGTGTCTGAGCAGCCTTGCACCAGACACAGCAATGGGAGAAATGAGAATTTTCTGTCACATCAACCAGGCTTGCTGGGTTATTTGAGGACTAAAGTGACAAAGCTAGTGGCGGGGGAAGCCTGGAACCTAGTCTGTGCTTGTGCTGACGCTTCCAGGCAATGCCGAGGGGCTGGAGGGCAGCGGGCACCCCACCCCTGGCTCCATGGCAACCCATCTGAGTTCACCCCCGCCTTGGTGGCCAGCACCCACCAGGGAGGAAAGGGTTATCCTCTTTCATCCAACACATAAGGGACCCTTACTGAAGGCCAAGGGTTTGCCTTCACCCTGCAGAAGGTCTTCATGCAGGAGCCCGGTGTCCGTCCTCCCCTCCCTGCCCAGTGGCACCTGATGAGGGCTCAGTGATCACTCCCCTACCTCTCATTGCCACAGTCCACCCATCATCCCCCCAGGACACTGCCAGGAGCATCACGTGCAGGGCTTGGCAACACTGGGAAATAGGAGAGGCACAGATGGACGCGGGAAGGAAGGATGTCAGGGAAAGCAGGGAGGGAGCCTGAGAGTCGCAGGGTGCAGGCGGCCCACACCTGCCTGCCCGGCCCTTCTCTGTACACTTTTCTGCATCACTCTTACCTCCCTCCAGTACCCCACATGATGGATGGTATTGATCTTGCTTCTTATCTGCCTCCCTCTAAGGACTCTCAGCTTCTGAAGGAGAGGCAGTCTTTCTCTTCTGTTCACTGCCAGGGCCCAGAACAAGGACACCTTGGGTGCCAGCATGGCCTGGTAGGGCCGGGGCTGGATGCCCACATGGCCTGGTGGGAGCCGGGGCTGGTGAAGGCCAGGTTCCACTCATGGCAAGGAGCCCCAGCTCTTTGTCAGACTTTATCCTGGACATGTCCACACAGATACCCCGTGTGCATTCTCAGAAGAAGGTGCTATTCTTCCAGTCTTTAGATCAGGATGCTGAGGATCTGAGTCCCTGAGCCTCTCCCCTGGGCACACACCAGCCAACCACGGTGCAGCCAGCTCAGAGGGAACCCCACACAGCCCTCTGTGTAAGGAAGGAGGAGCCCTCTGCAGTAGCAGAGAGGGAGGGAAGGGGGAGGGGGCCCCTGTCAATGTCTTCCTTATCCTGGTGCCAATGACACTTCCTCCAGCCAGCATGAGACTTCCAAGTGACAGGCAGCAGGGAACATGTCTACCTAGCTACCCCTTCCTGCTATTGGACCAGTCGTGATGCATGAGCACGTCTCAGGGGATACAGTCACGGAGTAGGGTTGCTTAGGCCCTACCTTGTCTTTATTTATTTCTTCTTTTTTGGCTTAGTCATGTGCCATTCGAGATCTTAGTTCCCCAACATAGGGCCCCTTGCCCTGGAAGGAAGGAGTCTTAACCCCTGGACCACCAGGGAAGTCCCCCACCTGTCTTTAAATGTGTCATATAGGCCATTCGACTCCTAGATTTTTTCGCTTTAGAGCAACTGTGGTCACTACAGCTCCAGAAAGAATCTCAAGTCAGTAGTAACCTCACTGAAAGCTTAACAAAATGTAAATGTTAACAACCTGGAACGTAAGAAGGAAAGAAACTGAGAGTGGGACAGAGGACAAGAAGATGGGAAGAAGCAGAGGGTGCAGGCTTTTCCCTCGTGTGTGAGGGAGTAGTCATCTTCCCAGAGTGTATAAGAAATAGAGGTATAAGCCCTTCAATCGAATTTACCAGAAAAACAGTAGATCTCAGGTAATGAATACAAATATTAAGAAATGAAAGGAGGCAAACGTGAGTAAAGGATACTTGAAGAGAGCTAAATTCCTCAGTATAACACTGAAGACTAGATGTATGCTTTTAGTTAACAAAACAAAAACAGACCATGCTTGATTTATTAGGAAGTCTTTCTAAAAATAATTTTAGTGGTTGCATAATACTTACTGGGCAATTAGCAGGATATTTTGCTAGTTGGACATAACTTTTGCTGTTACTCAATAGTAAGACTAAAATTACTAGGAAAAGGTTTAGAATGTTTGACAACCCTTATTTATAGTTGAAGAGAAATTTCGAGAAAAACAAAAATCTTAAGCGGTTAGAAGAGGGTGATGGGCTAGAGAGTGGGTGCTGAAAGGTGCCAGGGGAAGACTTTTGCTTTTTGTTTTCTGTTCTCTTGGATTTGATCCTCTTTTCCCATGTTTTTACAATGTCCATGTATCGTTCTGAGATTGAAAATATCAAATACTCTAAATGTTTTTCTGTTAATTTCAGATCTAAAATTCAGTTACATTAAAAACTAGATGTTCAGTTAAGTACTCTACTATATTGCCTGAATATGATACTTTGCAGCAGCTAAAATTATTTTTGTAAAGTTACAATAATTATGGGAAAGACTTCTGTTACAATGTAGGATAAAAACTGAAGAATCTGAAATTTTATATGGAATATGGTCACAACTATGTGAAAAAAGCCAGAAAGTAATAAAATCATAACTAGATTTTTTTAATGGGGGATATAACCCAAAATGTTAGCAGTGATTTTCTTTGGTAGGTGGGGCTACAGGAATTTTTTAAATTCCTCTTTCTAATTCTCTGGCTTTTACATTTGTGTTAATAGAGGACATGTGTTTTGTTTTGTTTGTTTTTTTAATGAAGGGGAAAGGAGACATTGAACTATGAATTCATAGCAGCAGAGAGAAGGGCGCAATTTAACTTGGCAGGCTTTGTCTCACACATGAGAAGAAAGTGGACACAACTGGGTGATTCTGTTTATCCTCTTTGATGCCAACAGAATTGAGATGATGCTAAAAGCATTTTGAGTCCCCCATGACTTGAGTCACAGTACAAAGGAACCTCAAATGATTCTAATAATCCCTGTCACTTGTGTGAAACATTTCCCTGCAAGGGTGGAACTCTTCACAATATAAGAAAAAGCACAGTATCAGAAACCAGGAAACGTGAGCTCTAAATCCATGTGCCCACAACCAGAGCCATGACTCCATTCTGGTTGCCTTCCCTCCCCAGGCTTTGCCAGCACAGCCCTCCCTCGATCAGGGAGCCAGAGCTGCACCATCTCTTGGCTCCCTTGAGATCTTTGCTACACTGAGAAGCTATGACTCCATAAACGTGCTGGTGACTCAGATCCACCACTAGGGAAAATATATTTCCTGAAGCAAAACAACTCCATCTGGCAAGATGCGGCCCGAAAAACCTGAGCACAAGACACTGCTAATCTGCTCACCCAACATTCACCCCACGAAGTGATCTCAGCATATTTCAGAAATAACCCTGTTGCTTTTGATGTATTTCAGCTAGAATAAATTACATAAAACAAGCGAAAAGAAATGGATTCCAGGGAGGATGGGGAGAGGTGGGTGAGTGGGGGTTATTAACAGCTACTAAGCTACTAAGTGTTTCCTGTGTGTGTTCATTCACTCAGTCGTGTCTGACTCTCTGCCACCCCATGGACTGTAGCCCACCAGGTTCCTCTGTCCATGGAATTTTCTAGGCAAGAATACTGGAGTGGGTTGCCATTTCCTCCTCCAGGGGATCTGCCCAACCCAGGGATAGAATCTGCGTCTCCCTCATCTGCTGCGTTTCTGGCAGATCCTTTATAGCTGAGTCACCAGGGAAACCTAGTACTTCACATATTTAATGCTTACAAAATAGGGGTTAAGAGGAAAGGGAAGTTTGGTTGCCATGGCTGGATTCCAAAAAACAAATGTACCCTATTCAAAAACCAATGCACTTTTCATTCTATCTTTTAACATCCCTAAATCTGATGCATTGTTTGTGTATATGCGTGCACTAAAAGTGAGCAGATAAATATACTTTGCAATGTGTAAATAAAACATTTATAAAACTGATCATGTTTACTCATGTGTGGTAAAACTATTGGTTGGAATTTGTCATGACTTGACAAATCACACCAAAGGTAAAAGAAAAATTTAAATCTCAATAAAAGAATTATGCTGTGACTTTCAAGTGACAAAATCAGAGTTTCAAGGGTTTTGGAAGACAAGAGTCTATTTCTGATGAGACAAGGTGAAATGGATGTGATTTTGAACTTCTCCATATAGCTCCTACAGGTAGATTTTAAGCAGATTTTTACACTTAAAATTGGGCCTAACATGGTAAGAAGGGACTTCTGTGTACAACCAAGTTGAGATAACAAATACTGGATTTACCCTCCCACCTGAAACAAAATGACAAGAGAAACTGACAAAATACATGAAACAAAGGTCTGCAAGACCCTGTACTTAAGACAACAACAAAAGGTAACAACTACTGAGAGGTGGGGGAGAAATGAGCCCTCAAATTGCCCCAGTTTATCTTCCTAGGAAAGTGTCCAGGCCAAAGAATAGGAACATCAAATTCTTGAGGAAGCTTGTAGATACCTGAAGTCGAGGATACAGAGCTGGGAAGACCAAGGACCAAGGCCCTAGAGTCCACAGAACAGTGCTGAAAAGAAGAAAGCTGCTGAGAAAAAAACTCTTGGTAACTACAGAGGCCCTGCTTCAACCTTTCAGCTGAGAACTCATCAGTGCGTATTTGTGAGACAATTACACTACTCAAGGCTGAGGAAAGAACCATCCAAATGTTGGAGGTAATGGTGCCTAACACTAAAACAGGCTGGAAACCACACTGAAAACCTCAAGATCCAAGGGGTCTCAATAATAGTCTATTAATAACTAGACCTAGAATGAGCACTGCTTCAAAACAAATCTCCAAAGCAAGACAGAAAAGGATCAGACTGCCTCCAAGTATATAACTATGTCCCAAAACAAAGCTCACAAACATTAAACAGGGTACAAAAATATCCAGCACCCAACAAGGTAAAACTCACAATGTCAAGTGTCAACCAAAAATAGCGGGGGGACTTCTCTGGTGATCCAGTGGTGAAGAATCCACCTTGTGACACAGGGAACGCAGGTTTGATCCCTGGTCAGGGAATTAACAGGCTAGCCAGGGGGCACGACGGTAAAGAATCTGCCTGCAAATGCAGGAGGCTCAGGAGGTGCAGGTTCAATCCCTGGATTAGGACAGTCCCCTAGTAGGAAATGGCAACCCACTCCAGTATTCCTGCCTGGAGAGAGGAGCCTGGCAGGTTACAGTCCATGGGATCACAAAGAGTCAGACATGACTGAGAGACTGAGCGCACGTGCGCGCGCGCACACACACACACACACACACACACACAGGGAACTAAGATCCCACTTGCCACTGAGACACTAAACCTGCACGCCACAGCTACTGAGCCTGCATGGTGCAATTAACGAAGCATGCATGCTCCAGAGCATGTGCACTCTGGAGCCCACAAGCCACAACTACTGAGCCCATGAGCCACAACTAGAGAGCTGGTGCAGCATATGAAAGGATCTTGCATGATGCAACCAAGATCTGACTCAGCCAAATTAATTAATTAATTACTTTTTTAAAAAATTAGTAAGTTTGAAAAGAAGCAAGAAAATAGAATTGCCAATGAAGAGAAATATTAGACAATCAATTAGACCCACAACTGACACAGATTTTAGAATTAGCTGCTGCTGCTGCTAAGTCACTTCAGTCATGTCCGACTCTGTGCGACCCCATAGATGGCAGCCCACCAGGCTCCCCCGTCCCTGGGATTCTCCAGGCAAGAACACTGGAGTGGGTTGCCATTTCCTTCTCCAATGCATGAGAGTGAAAGTGAAGTCGCTCAGTAATCCAACTCTTAGCAACCCCATGGACTGCCGCCTAGCAGGCTCCTCCATAGAATTAGCAGATAAAGACATAAAAATCAAAGCCAGGACTAGGAGCAAAAGTTCAGGGGTAACCGACTCTCAGGTTTGTACAAGTACGGATCAAAGATAAGTTACAGTCTCAAAAAAGTAAAAATAGGACTACCATATGATCCAGCAATTCCACTCCTGGGTACATAAGTGGAAAACCAAAGCAAAAATATTAACTTGAAAAAATACATGCATCCTATTGTTCATGACAGTATTATTTAGAATTGCCAAGATATGAAAGCAAACTAAGTGTGCATCAACAGATGAATGGACAAAGGAGATGCGGTACATACATACAGTGGAATATTACTCAGCCAATACAAACAAAACACTGCCATTTGCAGCAACATGGATGGACTTGGAGGGCATCATGCTAAATGAAATTAACTCAGACAGAGAAAGACAAATAGTGTATGATATCATTTAATATACAGAATCAATTGTTGTTCAGTCACGTGGTCACATCCAATTCTTTACGACCCCATGGACAACAGCATGCCAGACTTCCCTGTCCTTCACCATCTCCCAGAGCTTGCTCAAACTCATGTCCATTGAATCGGAAATGCCATCCAGCCATCTCGTCCTCTGTGGTCTGCTTCTCCTCCTGCCTTCAATCTTTCCCAGCATCTGGGTCTTTTCTAATGAGTCAGCTCTTCCCATCGTGGGGGTCAAAGTATTGGAGTTTCAGAATCAGTCCTTCCAATGAATATTTAGGATTGATTTCCTTTACAGTTGACTGATTTGGACTTCTTGCAGTCCAAGGGATTCTCAAGAGTCTTCTCCAACACCACAATTCAAAAGCATCAATTCTTCAGCACACAGCTTTCTTTATGGTTCAGCTCTCACACCCATACATGACTATGAGAAAGACAATAGTTTTAACTTATACACACCTTTGTTAGCAAAGTAATGTCTCTGCTTTTTAATATGCTGTCTAGGTTTGTCATAGCTTTTCTTCCAAGGAGCAAGTGTCTTTTAATTTCATGGCTGTAGTCACCATCTGTAGTGATTTTGCAACACAAGAAAATAAAGCCTCTCACTGTTTCCATTGTTTCCCCATCTATTTACCATGAAGTGATGGGACCAAATGCCTCGATCTTCATTTTTGAATGTTGAGTTTTAAGCCAGATTTTTCACTCTCCTCTTTCATCTTCATCAAGAGGTTCTTTAGTTTCTATTCACTTTCTGTCATAAGGGTGGTGTCATCTACATATCTGAGGTTATTGATATTTCTCCCTGCAGTCTTGATTCCGGCCTCTGCTTCATCCAGCCTGGCATTTCGCATAATGTACTCTGCATATAAGTTAAATAATCAGGGTGACAACACACAGCCTTGACCTAGTCCTTTCCCAATTTGGAACCAGTGCATTGTTCCATTTCTGGTTCTAACTGTTGCTTCTTGATCTGCATACAGGTTTCTCAGGAAGCAGTTACGGTGGTCTCATATATCCATTTTCTTAAGAATTTTCCACAGTTTATTGTGATCCACACAGTCAAAGACTGTAGTGTAGTCAATGAAGCAAAAATAGATGCTTTTCTGGAGTTCTCTCGCTTTTTGCATGATCAAACGAATGTTGACAATTTGATCTCTGGTTCCTCTGCCTTTTCTAAATCCAGCTTGAACATCTGAAAGTCCTTGGTTCATATACTGTTGAAGCCTACCATGGAAAATTTTGAGCATTATTTTGCTAGTGTATGAGGTGAGTGCAATTGTGCGATAGTTTGAACATTCTTTGGCATTGCCTTTCTTTGGGATTGAAATGAAAACTGACTTTTTCCAGCCCTGTAGCCACTGCTGCATTTTACAAATTTACTGGCACACTGAGTCAACACTTTGACAGCATCATCTTTTAGGATTTGAAATAGTTCGGCTGGAATTCTATCACCTCTACTAGCTTTGTTCATAGTGATGCTTTCCTAAGGCCCACTTGACTTGGCACTCCAGGATGTCTGGCTCTAGGTGAGTGATCGCATACCACTGTGGTTATCTGGGTCATTAAGATCTTTTCTGTATAGTTCTTCTGTGTATTCTTGCCATCTCTTCTTAATATCTTCTGCTTCTGTTAGGTCCATACAATTTCTGTCCTTTATTGTGCCCATCTTTACATGAAATGTTCCCTTGGTATCTCTAATTTCCTTGAAGAGATCTCAATTCTTTCCCATTCTATTGTTTTCCTCTTTTTGCACTGATCACTTAGGAAGGCTATCTTATCTCTCCTTGCTATCTCTCCTTGGACAGAACTGAGTGACACTTTCACTTGACTTCACTTTCATTCAGATGGATGTATCTTTCCTTTTCTCCTTTGCCTTCTGCTTCTCTTCTTTTCTCAGCTATTTGTAAAGCCTCCTCAAATAACTATTTTGGCTTTTTGCATTTCTTTTTCTTGGGGATGGTCTTGACCACTGCCTCCTGTACAATGTCATGAACCTCATCCATACTTCTTCGGGCACTTGGTCTATCAGATCTAATCCCTTGAATCTATGTCACTTCCACTGTATATTCATAAGGGATTTGATTTAGGTCATAGCTAAATGGCCTAGTGGTTTTCCCTATTTTCTTCAATTTAAGTCTGAATTTGGCAGAGTTCATGATCTGAGCCACAGTCAGCTCCCAGTCTTGTTTTTGCCAACTGTATAGAGCTTCTCCATCTTCAGCTGCAAAGAATATAATCAAATTGATTTCAGTATTGACCATCTGGTGACGTCCATGTATAGAGTCATCTCTTGTGTTGATGGAAGAGGGTGCTTGTTATGACCAGTGTGTTCTCTTGGCAAAACTCTGTTAGCCTTTGCCCAGTTTCATTTTGCATTCCAAGGCCAAACTTGCCTGTTACTCCAGGTATCTCTTGACTTCCTACTTTTGCATTCCAGTCCCCTATGATGAAAAGCACATCTTTTGTTAGTTCTATAAGACCTTGTGGGTCTTCATAGAACCATTCAACCTCAGTTTTTCTGACATTAGTGGTTGGGGCATAGACTTGGATTACTGTGACATTGAATGATTTGCCTTGGAAATGAACAAAGATCATTCTGTCATTTTTGAGATTGCACCCAAGTACTCTATTTTGGATTATTTTGTTGACCATGATGGCTACTCCATTTCTTCTAGGGGATTCTTGCCCACAGTAATAAATATAATGATCATCTGAATTTAATTTGCCCATTCTGGTGCATTTTAGTTCACTGATTCCTAAAATATCTATGCAGAATCTATAATATACAACAAACTAGTGAATATGAGAGAAAGGAAAGACTCATAGATATAGAGAACAAAGTAATGGTCACCAGTGGGTAAAGGGAAAAGGGAAATTCAAGGGTAGGGGATTAAGAGGTACAAACCATTGGGTATAAAATAAGCTACAAGGATATATTGTACAACATGGGGAATATAGCTTATATTTTATCATAATTATAAGTGGAGTGTTATCTTTTAAAATTGTGGATCACTATGTTATACACTTGTAACTTCCCTGGCTCAGTGGTAAAGAATCTATCTGCAATGCAGGTTCAATTTCTGGATCAGGAAGATCTCCTGGAGAAGGGAATGACAACCCACTCCAGTATTCTTGCATGGAAAATTCCATCGACAGAGGTGCCTGGTGGGCTACAGTCCATGGGGTCACAAAAGTCAGACACAACTTAGCAACTAAACCACCATCACCACCACATCAACCATACTTCAAAAAGATAAAATAAATATAAAAACAAATAAATTCTGTCAACTATACATGAATAAAACATATATTAATTTAAAATAAAAAATAAACTGCATCTCAGGAATATGGTGTAAAAAATGAATGGAGAGGAAAGAGCTTAGAGTTATAGTTCATGTGAAGCCATTACATAACATGACTGGTTAGGTAGGCATGAAGTTTGTTATGAAATGACATCAGGCTGGCACTGGAAAGTCATTCTTTGGCATACTTCATTAGGTGAGTCTTTCATCTTTTTCTAGTCTATTATTCTTGAGCTTCCCTGATGGCTCAGATGATAAATAATCCACCTGCAATGCAGGAGACACAGGTTCAATCCCTGAATCAGGAATATCCCCTGGAGAAGGGAATGGCTAACTATTTCAGTGTTTTTGCCTAAAGAATTCCATGGACAGAAGAGCTTTGCAGATCTTGAAACATTTTTTCTGCCCCTCTTCCTTTTACTGGCCTGTTTTATTCTACTATTCCCCAAGTCTTTTGAGCAGTATCCTATGAGTCTTTCTCAGCACTGGTGGCCCAAGGGGCTGATGAGGAATACAGCAGCATATGGTTAATGAAAACCAGGTTGGAACTACTAAGCAGGTGTCTTGTGTGAGTAATTACTAGGTTTTGTTTTCATTTTTTTTTTTTAATGAATGGTCCCTATTGTGCCAGATTTGTTAGTTACTGGTTTGAACACTTTTGCAGCTGCAATCCTGTAACTTAGGGAAAAGAACTCTCGTTTATATAGATCTATAAGCTTCTAAATTTGAAGACTTCACTTTAAAAAGCATATTTTATTTGTTTTGGGGGGGAGGAGCAGGGGTGATGCAGCTTGAGGGATCTCAGTTCCCCAACCAGGGATTGAACTCACTTCACAGCAGTGAAAGCCAGAAATCCTAACCACTAGGCCACCAAGAAATTCTTCAAAAAAGCAAATATTAGATGACTCATTGAAAAAAACACATAAAATATCCTATGATACTACTGCTTAGGCTAAATATCACAGAAGTCAATAAAAATACAACAGAAAGCAAAAATAAACCAGGCTTTCTTTGTATCTACAGAGCCTCTTTACTGAAGAGTAAAATATTATTATACATTAGCTTGTATATTCGTATCTATGAATAACCTACAATTGCATGTAAAACTGTAGAAGTAAAACAATTTAGTTTTCATATTAATGCCTGAATCTAATGATTTCTTAAGAAAATCTACTGTGAAATATATCTTGTAAACAAATATTTAAATTTCAAAAAAAAAGTTAGAGATGTGCACTATAAAACCCAAAACAACCACAAAAATGAACTTAACAAAGAAGACAACATAAAATCATATCTAAAATATGTAATTAATCCCAAACAAGACAGAGATAGAGGAAAAAGAAAACCAGAGAACAAATGAGACAAACAGAAAACAAATAGCAAGATGATAGATTTCAGTTCAGTTCAGTTGCTCAATCATGTCCCACTCGGACTGCAACACTCCAGGCCTCCCTGTCCATACCACCTCCTTGAGTTTACTCAAACTCATGTCCATTGAGTCAGTAATGCCATCCAACCATCTCATCCTCTGTCATCCCCTTCTCCTCCAGCCTTTAGTCTTTCCCAGCATCAGGGTCTTTTCAAATGAGTCAGTTCTTCGCATCAGGTGGTCAAAGTATTGGAGTTTCAGAATCAGTCCTTCCAATGAATACTCAAGACTGATTTCCTTTAGGATGAACTGGTTGGATCTCCTTGCAGTCCAAGGGACTCTCAAGAGTCTTCTCCAACACCACAATTCAAAAGCATCAATTCTTTGGTGCTCAGCTTTCTTTATAGTCCAACTCTCACATCCATACATGACCAAGGAAAAACTATAGCCTTGACTAGATAGACCTTTGTTGGCAAAGTAGTGTCTCTGCTTTTTAATATACTGTCTAGGTTGGTCATAACTTTTCTTCCAAGGAGCAAGTGTATTTTAATTTCATGGCTGTAGTCACCATCTGCAGTGATTTTGGAGCCCAAAAAAATAGTAAAGTTGCAGGATATAAAATTAACACAGAGAAATCCCTAGCATTCCTATATACTAAAAATGAGAAAACAGAAAGAGAAATTAAGGAAACAATTCCATTCACCATTCCAATGAAAAGAATAAAATACTTAAGAATATATCTACCTAAAGAAGCAAAAGACCTATATATAGAAAAACTATAAAACACTGATGAAATAAATCAAAGAGGACACAAATAGATGGAGAAATATACCATATTCATGGATTGGAAGAATCACTATAGTAAAAATGAGTATACTATCCAAAGCAATCTATAGATTCGGTTCAATCCCTATCAAGCTACCAACTGTATTTTTCACAGAACTAGAACAAATAATTTCACAATTTGTATGGAAATACAGAAAACCTGAATAGCCAAAGCAATCTTGAGAAAGAAGAATGGAACTGGAGGAATCAACCTGCCTTACTTCAGGCTCTACTACAAAGCTACAGTCATCAAGACAGTATGGTACTGGCACAAAGACAGAAATATAGATCAATGGAACAAAATAGAAAGTCCAGAGATAAATCCACTCACCTATGGACTTATCTTTGACAAAGGAAGCGAGAATATACAATGAAGAAAAGGCAATCTCTTTAACAAGTGGGGCTGGGAAAACTGGTCAACCATTTGTAAAAGAATGAAACTTGAACACTTTCTAACACCATACACAAAAATAAACTCAAAATGGATTAAAAATCTAAACATAAGACCAGGAACTATAAAACTCCTAGAGGAAAACATAGGCAAAACACTCTCTGACATAAATCACAGCAAGATCCTCTATGACCCACCTCCCAGAGTAATGGAAATAAAAGCAAAAATAAACAAATGGGACCTAATTAAACTTAAAAACTTTTGCACAATGAAGGAAACTATAATCAAGGTGAAAAGACAGCCTTCAGAATGGGAGAAAATAATAGCAAATGAAGCAAATGACAAAGAATTAATCTCAAAAATATGCAACTCCTGCAGCTCAATTCCAGAAAAATAAACAACCCAATCAAAATTGGGCCAAAGAACTAAACAGACATTTCTCCAAAGGAGACATGCAGATGGTTAACAAACACATGAAAAGATGCTCAATATCACTCATTATCAGAGAAATGCAAATCAAAACCACAATGAGGTACCATCTCACGCCAGCCAGAATGGCTGCTATTCAAAAATCTACAAACAATAAATGCTGGAGAGGGTGTGGAGAAAAGGGAGCCCTCTTATACTGTCGGTGGGAATGCAAACTAGTACAGCCACTATGGAGAACAGTGTGGAGATTCCTTAAAAAACTGGAAATTGAACTGCCATATGACCTAGAAATCCCACTGCTGGGCATACACACTGAGGAAAACAGAATTGAAAGAGACATGTGTACCCCAATGTTCATCACAGCACTGTTTATAATAGCTAGGACATGGAAGCAACCTAGATGTCCATCAGCAGACGAATGGATACAGAAGTTGTGGTACATATACACAATGGAATATTACTCAGCCATTAAAAAGAACACATTTGAATCAGTTCTAATGAGATGGATGAAACTGGAGCCTATTATACAGTGTGAAGTAAGTCAGAAAGGAAAACACCAATACAGTATATTAACACATATATATGGAATTTAGAAAGATGATAACTATAACGCTATATGTGAGACAGCAAAAGAGACACAGATGTACAGAACAGTCTTTTGGACTCTGTGGGAGAAGGCAAGGGTGGGATGATCTGAGAGAATAGCATTGAAACATGTATATTATCATATGTGAAACAGATCGCCAGTCCAGGTTTGATGCATGAGACAGGGTGCTCAGGGCTGGTGCAATGGGATGACTCAGAGGTTTGGGATGGGGAGGGAGGTGGGAGCAGGGTTCAGGATGGGGAACACATGTACATCCATGGCTGATTCATCTCAATGTATGGCAAAAACCACAATATTGTAAAGTAATTAGCCTCCAATTAAAATAAATTAAAAATATTTAAAAATTAAAATAATAATAAAATAAACTCTGTCACTGTTTCCACTGTTTCTCCATTTATTTGCCATGAAGTGATGGGACTGGATGCCATGATATTTGTTTTCTGAATGTTGAGCTTTAAGCCAACTTTTTCACTCTCCTCTCAATTAATGGCATATATTAATAGATTAGATGAAAAAGCCATACCCCACTTACATGCTGCCTATAAGAAATACATTTTAAATACAGAGACAAATACATCAAAAATAAAAGGATGGAAAACAGATAAACCTTGCTAACACTAAGCAATAAGCAAAAGAAAGTTGGATGGGCTAAATTAAAGTCAGATAAAGGAGATTTCAGAACAACAACAAAAAATTACCATTCTCCAAAATGACTTTTTCATAACAATAAAACAGTCCTTTCCTCACATGGATATAAAAATTGTAGCCATTTATGGCCCAAATATCAAAGCTTTAAATTGCATGAATGAAAAACTGATAGAACTCTTAGAAAACAAGAGAAAATTAAGCCCAAAGTAAGTAGAAGAAAGGAAATAATAGAAATATAAAAAAAAGAAAGCAGAAAATCAATAGAATGAAACCAAAGCCATTTCCTTAGGGGAAAATAGCAATAATACTATTAAATGTCTAAGCAAACTCATCAGAAAAAGAGAAAGAAAAACGTTGCAAATTACCAAAATCATGAGTGAAAGAAGAGGCATTCCTATAGATTCTACAGATAATAAAAGTAAGATAAAGTTGAATAATGTTCTCAAAAGTTCCTGTCGACCTGACACCTGGGCTTCCCAGTTGGCACTGGTGGTAAAGAACCCATCTGCCAATGCAGAAGGCTAACTGACATGGATTTGATCCCTGGGTGGGGAAGATTCCCTGGAGGAGGAGAGCATGGCAACCCACTCCAGTATTCTGGCCTGGAGAATCCCATGGAAATCCCATGGACAGAGGAGCCTGGAGGGCTACAGTCCATGAAGTCGCAGAGAGATGGACACAACTGAAGCGACTGAGCATACACACAGGCGCTTGACACCCATCAATGTGACCTTATGGAAACAGGGTCTTTGCAGATGTAATCAGGTTAAGATAAGGTCATACTGGATTGGGTTGAGCCCTAAATCCAATGATCAGTGTCCATCTAAGAGGAAGATTTGAACATAGAGACACACAGGAAGAAGATCATGCATAGATGGGAAGAACAGATTGGAGTAAAGCATCTATAAGTTAGGGAATGCCCAGGATTGCCAGCAAACACTAGAAGCCGAGAGAGAGGCATGGGACAGATTCTCCCTCAGACTCTCTAGAAGGGACCAACACTACCAACACCCTGATTTTGGACGTCTACCCTCCAGAACCACAAGACAATACATTTTTGTTGTTTTAAGCCATGGTGATTTGTTACAAAAACCCTTGGAAACTAATAGTTTTCTACATTAGCCAATAAATTTGAATATTTAGATGAAGCGGCAAATTTCTTGAAATAAACTACCAAAGCTCACTCAAAAAGAAATAGATAATTTATTTATCCTTGTATCTATTAAGAGAACAGAACTGTGGTTAAAGTTTTTCTACAAAGAAAACTCCAGACCCAGATGAATATACTAATTTCTTCTGCCAAAAATTCAAGGAAAAAATAATACCAGTACTATGCAAATTGTTTCAGAAAACTGTAGAGGAGGGAATACTTCCCAAATGATTGTATAAAGCCTGCATTGCTGTTACTACTGTTGTTCAGTCGCTAAGTTGTGTCCGACTCTTTGAGACCCCATGGACTATAGCCTGCCAGCTCCTCTGTCCATGGGATTTCCCAGGTAAGAATACTGGAGTGGGTTGCCATTTCCTTCTCTAGGGGATCTTCCCAGACCAGGGATTGAAACCATGTCTCCTGCACTGACAGGCTTATTCTTTACCACTGAGCCACCAGGGAAGTCCATAAAGCCAGCATTACTCTGCTATTAAAACCAGAAAAAAAAATAAACCTAGAGCTCAATATCCCTTGTGATTATACAGATAAAAATTCTTAACAAAATTTTAGTAAGTCAAATCCCACAATACACAAAAGAATAATATATCATGACCAAGTGAGGTTTATCCCAGGAATGCAAGATTGGTATAGCATTCAAAAATCAATAAATGTAATCTCCATATTAATAAACTGAAACAGAAAAACCATAGTTCATCTCAATAGATGTATTTGAAAAGATCTAACATCCATTCCTGATTTTTAAAAAAACACTCAGCAAAGTATGAATAGAAGAGAGCTTCTTCAACCTGATTAAAAATATTCACAAAAAAACTACAATAACATCATATACAGTGGAGAATAAATAATTGAATATATTCCTCCTGAATTAAGAACAAGACAAGGATGCTCATTCTCACTATTCCCATCAACATTGCATTGCAGGTTCAAGTGAGTCCAGTGGGGGAAAAAGCATGCAGATTGGAAAGGAAGAAGTAAAACTCTATTCACAGATGACATGATTATCTATGTAAAAAAAATCCAATGGATTTTTTTTAGTTACTGAATATGCGAGTTTAGTACATTTGTAGGACACAAGACTGATATACCAAAAAAAACCTGATCATATTTCCATATATTAAATCATATATTGAAAATTTTAAAATACTACTTATAATAGCATTAAAAAATATTAAGCACTGGGGATAAATCTGAAGATTTGGAAATTATGAAACACTGTTGAGAGAATTTAAAGGAGACATGCATCATATTCATGCATCAGAAGGCTCAATATTAAAATATCAGCTCTCTCCAAATTCAGTTCAGTTCAGTTGCTCAGTCATGTCCGACTCTTTGCGACCCCATGAATCATAGCACGCCAGGCATCCCTGTCCATCACCAACTCCAGGAGTTCACTCAGACTCATGTCCATTGAGTCAGTGATGCCATACAGCCATCTCATCCTCAGTCGTCCCCTTCTCCTCCTGCCCCCAATCCCTCCCAGCATCAGAGTTTTTTCCAATGAGTCAACTCTTCACCTGAGGTGGCCCGAGTACTGGAGTTTCAGCTTCAGCATCATTCCTTCCAAAGAAATCCCAGGGCTGATCTCCTTCAGAATGGACTGGTTGGATCTCCTTGTAGTCCAAGGGACTCTCAAGAGTCTTCTCCAACACCACACTTCAAAAGCATCAATTCTTCGGCGCTCAGCTTTCTTCACAGTCCAACTCTCACATCCATACATGACCACAGGAAAAACCATAGCCTTGACTAGACGGACCTTAGTTGGCAAAATAATGTCTCTGCTTTTGAATATACTGTCTAGGTTGGTCATAACTTTTCTTCCAAGGGGTAAGCATCTTTTAATTTCATGGCTGCAATCACCATCTGCAGTGATTTTGGAGCCCCCCAAAATAAAGTCTGACACTGTTTCCCCATAAAATTAATCCAATGTAATTCCAACCAAAATCACCATAGAAATTTTGTATATATTGACAAACTGATTATAAAATTCATACATAAAAACAAAGGCTCAGGATATCCAAAATAATTGTGAAAAGAAGGCCAAATCAGGTAACCAACATGCCCTGATTTTAAGACTCACTGTAAACAACAGTACTTTGAGGACACTGTGGTGTCGTCATAAACAGACAAATACATCAGTGGGACACAACAGAGGCAGAGCCCCACCTTGAGCAACGGTGAAGAAGGCTTTAGCAGTGGGTTATGGGGTGATGATCCAGGTGCAGCTCCAACACCTCCGCATCCCCTCTACCACGATGAACCTTTCCACCCAGAGACCAAGGGCAGTACCCGAACTCCTTCCTCCCTTCTGAACTTAGAGTCACCTCCACAGGCTCCCAGAGACTTGACTTCCTAGAGCCACTGCCCAGCCGCTAGTCTTCAGTATTCATGTGACCAAGGGACCTCCTTGAACCACATGCGAGTCACATAGCTCTGCTGGGCCTGGCCTGGTCTGCCAGGGGCCCCACAGGGAGCAGGAGGGTGAGCACTGGCCCAGCCCCACAGAACCCACTCACAGGTAATGCGCAGGCAGAGGAAACCGAGGGAGCAGGCTGGGGCTCCGGCCACCACGACGCCGCTGGGAGCAGGTCACTGACCTCATAGCGCCACCAGTTCAGTAAGGGAGACAATTCAACAGGCCACAGCAAGGTTGAAAAGCAAAGTATTGCAGAAGGGAAGGTGTGGTGCTGCCACAACCACTGCCTAACCTGAATGAGGTAGGTCATGAAGTCCCAGCCGGTGGCATTAAACTGTGTCCTCAAGGACAAGTCAAAGTCTACTCAAACTGAAGCCCTTTGGGCAGTGTTGCTTTATGGGGTCAATGATGGGCGGATGCTGAGGCAGAAAGAGAGGCAGTAGGCAGTGGCATGGGGTGGCCTAGTTCCAGAGCGAAGGGCAGGGTGTCCCCATGTCAACTGAGAAAAATGCACAAGGTGAGAGCAAGGAGTTAACTTTTATTCAGAGACTTTACCAAGGATTACAGCCTGAGAGACAGCCTCTCAATAACTCTGAGGGACTATTCCAAAGAGGTAGGGGAAGAGTCAGAATATATCTGAACAACTTTTTTTTTTTTGCTAGGAAAAACATGCACTTGAGCAATAAAAGACTACTGCTAATCACAAAGAACAGACATCTCAAGTTCATGATTTTTCGTGCCTTTCTTTGTACAGGAAGATGTAAGATCTGGAGTCATCGAAATTCTTCCTGAGATATGCATCTAACAGCGGGCGGCCCCATTCACCCGAAGCACAGAGTGTTCTCACTGTCATGGGGTGAGTGACAGCAGCAGGTGATGACTTGATCCTTGTAGAACTGAAATGATGGGAAACCTTTTCTTCCTTATACCCGGGGCAAGGGAGAAGTGGCAATAAAAGCAGAGAACTAACTGCCCAAAGAAAGAAACACAGTGGCCCGCAGTGCAGTCCAGAAGGCTCTCGATGGTCACTCTTCCAAGCCCCAAGTTCCAGTTGCTCCCCCGACCTTGGCAGCTGCAGCTCCCGGCCACTCTGTGCCCCCTGAGATGGAAATTGGTGCCAAGGTCAGAGCCTGAGCTTGAGTCAGGGGAGCCTGGCCTCACGCAGTACCCTCCTGGCCCTGCCAAATCAGAGGAACTTGCAAATGACAGCGGATGCAGCAAACTTTTGAAGGCCCCTTCACTTCTAGTTTGAACCTTGGGGAAGCCAAGCTTTGTCCAAAGCTGCGTCCCTCCCATGCAGGGAGCCTGCCATTCAGATTCTGGGAGAAGATTCCACCCCTGTGGAACACAGTGTGGTTCCTAGTGGAGCAGGATAACTTGATTCACTGTCTCATCAGCTCAGATACAAAATGGCCTTTTATGGGAGCCTGGAGCCATGGACAGCAATGAGAGAAAGTACAAAAAAGAAAAGCAGATGCCTTGTGAATCCATCAGCCCCAATCATTTGTTTATAGCCTTTTCCTAGGAAAGCAAGGGTGTGAGGTTAAGCTGTCCTCAACAGAGAGTGCTGATTCCCTAAACCCTATTTTCTTGGACTTGATTAATGGTTCTATTAGTGGCTTTATTTGATCTTCATTAAATTTGGGAACTGAGCTGACCCATTCAGCCAGAAATATAGTATTCTTTTTCATATTTCTAAAGTTCTTTATGATAATGGTCCAGAAGTGGAGTCTGGGATTCCCTCCCCAGCCACTCCTCACACTGAGTTTAAGTTTTGAAGGAGTGAGTTTGTTTGTCTGCCTTAGAGCATTGTATAGTCTTCACTATTGAGTGTTATTGAAGAATGGGAGGCTTCTCTGTCTCAAAGACTACACCATTTACATCCTCTTATAAACAGCTTTTGTGTAGTAATTTTGTGATCATTATTTTCTATTAACTGGGAGAACTATTGTTTCAATTTGCAGAGGTGTCTAGAATAGATGAGGCTCCCACCATAAATAAGAGTGACCTTGGAATCTTTACTTACCAAATTATCACTGGTACTGGGGAGATCTGGATACCATGATGGAGTGGGAATCCCCTGTCCCTCTCTATTCATTTGGCAACACAAACTGAGATATCGGGTTTTGGTGGGCCCCTGACCCTGTCTTTCCCTGAGGTCCTATGGCTGGAACATAAAGCCATTTCTTGGCTCTATGCACCAGGTTCTGGGTTCAAGACTCGTCTGGAACCCATCACTGAATTCTAGCAGGGAACAAGTGGTACATGCAGTGGGATTGAGTCTCTGGACGCCCATGGACACCCGTTAGGTCAAGAGAGGCCAATCATAAGTTCAGCTTTCTATGATGAGTGCCAAGCAATGAGGATAGTAAACTCATGCCAATTGAAGAAAATAAACAATGGCTTCAATTTTGGACACCTTGAGTTTGGGCTGCTCTTGTCTCATCTCACAGATGCTAACTGGTATATGAGCCATCAAGAAGAAGAGGCCAGATTTAACAATATGGATTTGAAGAGTCGCAAAGAGTTGGACACAACTGAGGGACTTCACTTTCACTTTTCACTTTCATGCACTGGAAAGGGAAATGGCAACGCACTCTAGTGTTCTTGTTTGGAGAATCCCAAGGACGGGGGAGCCTGGTGGGCTACCGTCTATGGGGTTGCACAGAGTCAGACACGACTGAAGTGACTTAGCAGCTGCAGCAGCAGTACTCAGTTATCAAACAAACATTTACTGAAGGCCATTTTGAGCATGAGGATGAGAATAAGAAATTATTGAACAAGAATAAGCCTTAAGTAAGAAATCGGTCCCTGACCTTCCAGAACTCAGAGTGTGGGATGGGGTGGGATGGAGAGAATAGATGTTAAGTACATACGAGCATCAGGAGAGGGCCAAGACACAAAAAAATGTGGTCTTGAGTGGAGATGGGAGCTCTCATCCTGTAGGCAGGAGGTAGGAATGAGGTTGAGTGTGGTCAGGGAGAAGCAGGAGAGGGCAAGGGCTGGAAGATGTAGGAGAGTCCTGGAAGTTCTCAATTAACACAGCAAAGAAGGAGAGCAAAGGGGATGGATGACCTGCAGGGTTACAACAAGAAACAGCTCAGGAACAGGGCCTGACAGGGTGGGGACATGTTGGAAGATGGTCATAGAGGAAGGCCAGAGCTCTGCCCAAGGTCTTGAACACTTGGATCTCCAGAGGAACAGTGACAGGAGGGGATGGAGTGCAGACAGCAGGAATCATTTCTTTTTTCTCGGCCTCGGGCCAACTGGCAACCATGCACTGATTAGGCAGAGTGTGTCTCTGGATGGAAGGCCAGAGGGACCAAGTAAGGAAGCTAACTACCTCCCCTACTCCCTCCAGCAGATGCAGACAGCAAGGATGCTGGTCTCCCGTTGACTGATTGTCTTATTTTTATATGGATGTTGTTTTAACATCCTGTTAGCCAATCTTCATCCTTAATCCAAGGTCTACAGGTTAGTTTTGTTCTTTTATGTTTAATTAGTGGTCAAAGATCTTTAGGTTATAAAACAATTTCAAATAATATCAAATATTACTTAATAGTAATATTAAATAATATTATAATGTTTACTGAGTCAATCCAGTTTAACTAAAATTGACTATTAGTAACTGACAACAGGACAACACATCACTTAATAAAGGCGAATTATTTTTTCCACCATGTATCCCTGATTGCAACAACGAATGGATTTAGGAATACAACAAAGAAAAAGAAAAGGCACTAAGAAAAGTGGACTCCATTATCACCACAATACCTATGGAAGCATATACACTCCTCAGCAGCCCTAAGGCACAGCAGAGCCCCCAGAACTCCCCCTGAAACCAGAAAAGGAGGGAAGGAAGGAGGGAGGCTTCCCGTGGCTGGCTCCAGCCAACCACAGCCACCTCTCCTGCGCAACCACCCACACATGTGGATGAAGACCAGAGCCGAGGGGAGAGTGAGCCTGTGAAAGAGGCCTACGTGGTCAAAACCTCACTGCTGACCAGCTCAGCAGTGCCAACCAATATCACCCATGGGGCTGCTTAGAAATGCAGGCTCTGGGAGCCCCAGACCTACTGATCAGAATCTGCATTTCAGTGAACCCCCAAGGAGATGCTTGTGTACCTTGTAGTTTGAAAGCTTGGAGTAGGCTGTGCGTATATCCCCAAAACAAAGCACCTATAACTCCAAGGTAAACAAGAGAAAACCATTTCCATAGAGGAAACCTAATCTCAACAGTTCTCTGTTCAATAACAACTCTGCTTATGATGAGCAGTGTTGGTCGGTGATATGCCTGGCACCATGCCTGGATTTATCCCTGCACCCCTGGAAACTGAGTATGTTATTACAACCCCACTCTGGTCCAGATGGGAATTTGGAGGCTCCCAGAAGTTAAAGAATTTGCTTAGTTCACCTGGTTTGTAAGAGACAAAGCTGGAAATGTATTGCAAGTCAGCCTGAATCCCACAGATGCCATGGATTCCATCAAACTCAAATTTTATTCTTGTGGGCTCATGGTATTGGAGAGTTTGGTGTGTCCACTGAACAATACTAGACCACAGCTTTAATGGTTACATAAACTTTACTGCATCCACTAAATGGAATGATATTCAACATTCAAAACCGATGTTTTTAAGAATTGCCAATGTTGCAAGGCAATTTTCATCATGAAATATTTCTTGAAAAAAGCATAATGTAAACAAAATAACATATATACATATATAAAAACTCAAACCACTCATAGAAAGGATAAATAAAACATGGATTATTCAATAAAATGCTATCTAACACATATATAACTAGATCTCTGTGTATCACCATTGATATTTCTCAAAAACATAGTGTTTAATCATGAAGAGTTGCAAAATAAAACTTTTAGTATGATATTATTTATATGCATTTTTTTGAAGCATAGGAAACAATATTGTAAATTACTCATGGATACTAGTATATAATATACAAGCCCTCCAAAAACAGACTGAAAAGATAGTTATGGAATCACAATACTTGTTGCAGTGGTAGGGGTCAAGGAGAAGCCAATTTACAATAAGTTTTAATTCTTTAGAAAGTAAAAAAGATGTTATAAATGTGATCTATATTGACAGTTGTTGATTCGATATGGTGGATATGTGGGTGTTTGTTGTATTTATAGTTTTCTGTATTTTAAGATTTCTGTATTTGAATTTATATGCTGTAGAAAAGTTTAAAAGGAAGGGCATAAAATGTTAACAATATTTTCCTCTGGATAGTAATGTTATGGGCAATTTTTGTTTTCTTTTTAGGCTTTGTCTGCTCTTTAAAAATTTTCCCTATTCGAATATATGACTTTTATAATCAATTGAAAAATAGACTGACCTTCCAGTTTTCTGAGAGCTAATCTGTTTCATGCCTCTGAGCTTTTGTAGAAAGCAGAGCACACTATTGAAGCCAGGCATAGGGGAAAATCAAAAAGTGAATCATGTTGGGATTTGAAAGCAAATTTTCTTTTTAAAAAAGAACTAGAAATTTAGGAGATGCAAACTTTTGAGATTAAAAGATTTTAGTATCACTTTTCTGTTCCTATTTTATCCAATCTTTATGTTTGTTTGTTATGTCAATTCTATGGCAAAACACAGCCCAATACCGTGCCACACACATCAGGTACTTCCTGCACGTAGTCTACCTCATCTTGAGTGTTAGAATCAGGCCACACATTGGAGAATATCTAGTGCAACCCCTCATCTTACCAGCAGGAAAACAAAGACTAAGAGAGGTAAAAAGGTTCACCCAGGGTCAGACATCAGGACTAAAATAAGTCTGAGCCTTCCTGACGTTTATACTGCCCCACCACACTGCCTTGGAGGGTTTGCAGATGACAGAGGTACCCAAACACGTGAAGATACAAATATCCACAAAGAAACAAGTCAACATTATCTTCTTAAGTAAACATAAATTGTGGCGTATAAAAGCTAACATAATTATCTTCACTTGGGCCTAGATTTATATTTCTATCCTCCAAATCTATTTACTTCTTTGAGTGAGCCTCTTCCTACATTGAATTCACTCCGTTCTGGAGAAGTGTGTTTGGTCTTGGGCGTGCATGCGTCCGCTTCTCGGCCTGCCTTTCCTATTGCCTCTGACTTTCTATGTGGCCCTTTCTAAAGCTGACCCTTTTCAAAGTGAGAGGTCTCACTAAAGCTTAAAAAAAATAAAAATAAAAATAAAAATAAATGAGTATCCCTCAGAGCAGGGATCTAACAAGAGACTTGGTTCATTGGTGTGGTAATTGTTTTTCCCTTCTGGACCAAACTCCGGGGCCCTGCGGCCCTTCTGTGCCTCATGAAGGGTGAGCCTGTTTTCAAAGCACAGTCCTAGGCGAGTCCCTCCATCACTCTTTGTCAGCCCTCCACACTTCAGTTCTGTCATGCTTCCAGAAATGAACCAACTCCATGCTCCTCAGAAACTGGAAAGCCTGTGCTGCTCAGGTCCAGGCTGGTTTAGCAATGGGTCTCAATCAACACAGCCCAGACCCATATGAAGGGCCATGTGCAGGCTTGACCCAAGTTCATGCCCTCTGCCATTGTTCTCCCCTCTGGCCCAGCCAGTCTGACCCTGTCACGACCTCAGTGATCACCCCACCTGTAGGAGACCAGCCCAGCCACCTTGCCTGGGTCACTAAGGTCCTTCTAGACACACATGTGTGATCATACAGCAAGCACATGCACACACACTTCCAGGCAAGGGCCACCAGTGTGCTCACACACACACACACACACACGTGGAGCCTGCAGTTCCCTAAGTGCACTGCACTTCCTCAAGCCCCTGACCTCCTTCACACACAGGCTGCCCCTAAGGCTGCCGTCAACCCCCGCCCTGCAGGCTGCATCCAGCCCCTTCTAACCTACACTGTCCTCCAGCTCCCAGAGGGAGCTTCACATGGGTGGCAGCCTTGTGTTTCTTCCCAACCCTCCCAGCAGGAGGCCCAGTTTCATGAATTGAGTCAAGATAAATGACAATTTATTTTTAAAGTCAGAACCCATAAATACAAACAAAGTGCACTTGGGCTCTCTTCCTGGCTTCACCAGCCACTCAGAGCAAGCCCGGCCAAATACTCTCCAACGCCCTCCCCAGGGTCCTAGGGTGAAGGCATTATTATCTTTACAGTAAGTCTCCTACACTTGAACTTTCAAGTTTCAAACTTCCAAAGATGCGAACATACGCTCACACGTCCAATCACATAACTTAGTTTATTCATCTGGTGTACATCGTCATGTGCGGGCATCCTCTACAAGTGTTTGTGCTTTTGTGTTTATATACAGTGTTATATAAAGTACAGTGTGCAGTTATATAAAGTGTGCAGTGTTTATATAAAGTACAGTATCAGTTCAGGTCAGTCTCTCAGTCGTGTCTGACTCTTTGCAACCCCATGAATCACAGCATGCCAGGCCTCCCTGTCCATCACCAACTCCCGGAGTTCACTCAGACTCACATCCATCGAGTTAGTGATGCCATCCAGCCATCTCATCCTCTGCTCCCTTCTCCTCTTGTCCCAAATCCCTCCCAGCATCAGAGTCTTTTCCAATGAATCAACTCTTCACGTGAGGTGGCCAGAGTACTGGAGTTTCAGCTTCAGCGTCATTCCTTCCAAAGAAATCCCAGGGCTGATCTCCTTTAAAATGGACTGGTTGGATCTCCTTGCAGTCCAAGGGACTCTCAGGAGTCTTCTCCAACACCACAGTTCAAAAGCATCAATTCTTCGGCTCTCAGCTTTCTTCACAGTCCAACTCTCACATCCATACATGACTACTGGAAAAAAGCATAGCCTTGACTAGATGGACCTTTGTTGGCAAAGTAATGTCTCTGCTTTTGAATATGCTATCTGTGTTAAGTACAGTATACATATCTTTATTTCAAGTCCAGGATGTCTGGAAGCAAGTGTAAAAATAGTGGTATACTACTGTACTTTTCAAGATAATGTACTGTAAGATTAAAAATGTTTTCTTCACCTTTTGTATCTGTTTGTTATGTCTTTATTGGTGTGAAGAATATTATCAATCTATACAGTATAGTACTATATAGCCAATTGTGTTAATTTGGTACCTAGGCTAACTTTGTTGGACTTATAAACAAATCGAACTTAATGAATGTGCTCTTGGAATGGAATTTATTTGCATGTAGGGGACTTACTGTACTTTCAAACTTATGCAAAAGTGCCCCTTCTTGGTCCCTCGGCTAAGTGATGCAATCAGCTTCTCGATGGAGGAGACACCAGGTATCCTGCAGTTGTGAGCATTTTGCACTGAAAGTTCAAGGGTCATGCTGTGGCGGTGGAGGTGGTTCATTCTGCCAGACCTCCCTCCACGTCTAAGCCCAGGGCAGGCACTTGAAGCATTTTGGAGCTCTGTTCCTGCATCTCTGAGGTAGGGAGAGAGGGGAGGACTCGTGATCCTGGGCCCACTCCCTTCCAAGGTCTGTCACAGAGATCTAGAGAGGTCAAGGGGGAGATGGAGAAGAAAGCACCCCTCCCAGAGCCCTCTCTGGCCTAGTGCTCACTCTTTCCCCTGTCAAGCCCTTCTCGATGGGGAGGCGACCTGCCCCACACCCCATGCCTCATGGCCTGTCCATTCCACAGCCACACGCGTTGCCCCTTGAGCCAGATCCCAGGGTGACCACTACAGACAGGAGCAAGGAGGACAGCACTCCCATTCCTGTCACCTCTCTGCTCATCTCAAACAAGATCACCCAGAGAGCTGCCCTTCTGCCCCAGGGCCAGGCCAGGGAATCAGTCATGAATTACCCTGGTCTTGGGCGCACAGGCTTACAACCCAGGGCCTTTGCAACCATCCAGCAAGCCAGTGGCCTGCTCCGCCACCCCAGCCTCTGTGCACGGCCGCATTCCCCTCCACATCTGGGGCTCCAGGACCTTTTTATGGAAATGAGGGAGGAGAAAGCATAATGCTTTCAGACTAAGAAAAATTACAAAGAGAACGACTATACCTGTGCGCTCACTACCCACAATTAACAGATGATGGCATCACCCTCTCGATGGATGTGAGTGTGGGTGAACTCCGGGAGCTGGTGATGGACAGGGAGGCCTGGCGTGCTGCGATTCATGGGGTCGCAAAGAGTCGGACATGACTGAGTGACTGAACTGAACTGAACTGAACATCTCTGTAAGTGCTTGAGAGATTTCTAAAATAAGAGAATCATACAGCTATCACTTCATTTGCATCAGCCCCAGTCCCTTTACTTGGCCCAACAAGCAAACTCCATCTGAAATGAGTGTGTGTGTTCCTTCCACCCTGACAAGTCTATTTTGCTTTATGGACATGCATCCAAAAACACAGGCTAGCAAAGCTTTATTGTTTTTACTGTTTACATAAAGTCATACTGAATTTATAATTCTGAAATATGCTTTCTTCACTCAGAATACTCATACTGCAGCTTTTAAGCTCTCTTGTCATTGATTCCTATAAATCAATCTCATTTATTTCAATTGCTGTTAGAACACGTGCATGTGAATATAGTATGATTTATTTAGCCGTTTCCTTCCTGGTATGCATTCTGATTTTTCACTACTATGAACAATGCTGGGTTCATGGTCGTGTTTCATCTTCACATGGAGGAGTTCCCTGAGGAGGGTGCCTTGCAGAAGAATTTCTGGGTTATATGTTTGAAGCCCAACTAGCCCTCAAAGGTGGAGAAGGAAATGGCAACCCACTCCAGTGTTCTTGCCTGGAGAATTCCAGGGACAGAGGAGCCTGGTGGGCTGCCGTCTATGGGGTCGCACAGAGTTGGACATGACAGAAGCAACTTAGCAGCAGCAGCAGCAGCCCTCAAAGGCCTCTGCTAGTGTGCAGCCTTCCCAGAAGGGAGCAAGAGTCTGTGTCTCCCACCTTGATCACTCTGGTCCTTGTAGGCCCCTTCTAGCCATGCTCCTTGGTCAAGTTAAGTGACAACTTGGTCGAGTTAAGTGACAACTCTCCAGACTTGGCCATTAAGCAGGCACTGTTCTGCACCTGTTGACTCCCACGAATGTTGTCCTTTAAGATATAAGCATCTGAATGCAGAGTTCCAAAGAATAGCAAGAAGAGATAAGAAAGCCTTCTTCAGCAATCAAAGCAAAGAAATAGAGGAAAACAACAGAATGGGAAAGACTAGAGATCTCTTCAAGAAAATTAGAGATACCAAGGGAATATTTCATGCAAAGATGGGCTTGATAAAGGACAGAAATGGTCTAGACCTAACAGAAGCAGAAGATATTAAGAAGAGGTGGCAAGAATACACAGAAGAACTATACAAAAAAGATCTTCATGACCCAGATAATCATGATGATGTGATCACTAATCTAGAGCCAGACATCTTAGAATGTGAAGTCAAGTAGGCCTTAGAAAGCATCACTATAAACAAAGCTAGTGGAGGTGATGGAATTCCAGTTGAGCTGTTTCAAATCCTGAATGATGATGCTGTGAAAGTGCTGCACTCAATATGCCAGCAAATGTGGAAAACTCAGCAGTGGCCACAGGACTGGAAAAGGTCAGTTTTCATTCCAATCCCAAAGAAAGGCAATGCCAAAGAATGCTCAAACTACCGTACAATTGCACTCATCTCATATGCTAGTAAAGTAATGCTCAAAATTCTCCAAGCCAGACTTCAGCAATAAGTGAACCATGAACTCCCTGACGTTCAAGCTGATTTTAGAAAAGGCAGAGGAACCAGAGATCAAATTGCCAACATCTGCTGGATCATGGAAAAAGCAAGAGAATTCCAGAAAAAAACATCTATTTCTGCTTTATTGTCTATGCTAAAGCCTTTGACTGTGTGGATCACAATAAACTGTGGAAAATTCTGAAAGAGATGGGAATACCAGACCACCTAACCTGCCTCTTGAGAAATCTGTATGCAGGTCAGGAAGTAACAGTTAGAACTGGACATGGAACAGACTGGTTCCAAATAGGAAAAGGTGTGCGTCAAGGCTGTATATTGTCACCCTACTTATTTAACTTATATGCAGAGTACATCATGAGAAACACTGGACTGGAAGAAACACAAGCTGGAATCAAGATTGCTGGGAGAAATATCAATAACCTCAGATACACAGATGACACCACCCTTATGGCAGAAAGTGAAGAGGAGCTAAAAAGCCTCTTGATGAAAGTGAAAGAGAAGAGTGAAAAAGTTGGCTTAAAGCTAAACATTCAGAAAAAGAAGATCATGGCATCTGGTCCCATCACTTCATGGCAAATAGATGGGGAAACAGTAGAAACAGTGTCAGGCTTTATTTTAGGGGGCTCCAAAATCACTGTAGATGGTGACTACAGCCATGAAATTAAAAGAGGCTTACTCCTTGGAAGAAGAGTTATGACCAACCTAGATAGTATATTCAAAAGCAGAGACATTACTTTGCCAACAAAGGTCCACGTAGTCAAGGCTATGGTTTTTCCTGTGGTCATGTATGGATGTGAGAGTTGGACTGTGAAGAAGGCTGAGCGCCGAAGAATTGATGCATTTGAACTGTGGTGTTGGAGAAGACTCTTGAGGGTCCCTTGGACTGCAAGGAGATCCAACCAGTCCATTCTGAAGGAGATCAACCCTGAGATTTCTTTGGAAGGAATGATGCTTAAGCTGAAGCTCCAGTACTTTGGCCACCTCATGCGAAGAGTTGACTCATTGGAAAAGACTCTGATGCTGGAGAGATTGGGGGCAGGAGGAGAAAGGGACGACCCAGGATGAGATGGCTGGATAGCATCACGGACTCAATGGACATGAGTCTGAGTGAACTCCGGGAAATGGTGATGGACAGGGAGGCCTGGCGTGCTGCAATTCATGGGGTCGCAAAGAGTCAGACACGACTGAGCAACTGAACTGAACTGTCCCATGACTCTCTCGAGAGTTGCTCAGCTTTTGTCTCCCGTGACTCTCCCCTTGGATGAGAGACTCCCACCTGAGCTGAGGACAAGGAGTACATTTCCTCTCCTTTCTTTCACTATCAGGACCCTTCATGAACTGAAGTGGCCTCCTGAATGGGCCAAGAAAGACATTCTCTCAGAGCAGAACAGCTCCATCGGGGTTTGTGCCCTGGATCTCAGGGGTGGTTCCCCGTCCCCTGGCTCTGTGGGAATAGTGGGACAGAGGACCATCATCTGCTCTGTGGGGTCCCACAGTGCTAGAAAGGCAAAGTGAGCAGTGACCTTGCTGGCCACCCCAGCCTCACTCACCGTGGCAACCAGGAGTGTCTGCATCACACCTACTAACTACTAAGCGAATAAAACTTAGTTTAACTTACTATGAATTTCAGATACGTAACACAAATTTCAGAAAGCAAAGGCAGAAAAGGAGACAGGCAAAATGAGCTGTAACTGGTGTTATGGCACAGCTCCTACTAGTTAAGGAAGCAACTGAATAATCACAGGAAAAGACAGGGGGCAGGATGGTGGGATGGTGGGATGGTGGGAAGGAGAGGAGATGCAGGAGTTCTGAGTGCTGGGGTGGGGCCTCCCCAAAGGGAGGAGGAAGCACTCCTGGTGCAGCTCTGCCCAGCAGTCTGGAAGAAACAGCAAGAGACCACGTTCACAATGAAAGGCACTGCAAGAACTCAAAACTAGACTTTACTGAGGTATCTGAGAGGAAGGGGATGTGTTTTGATGTCTGCAACTTTGTTGTGCATCAAAAATAAAGATTGATGGATGGAAAGGAAGAAGGCTGGAGAAACAGTGATAAAGCAAGTATCGGACAAGGTCAATGCGATTTAGTCATGGACAGATGGAGATGCACTGTAAAATTCTGTCATCATTTCCATATGTAAATTTTTTATGATAAAATGTTGAAGGGAACAGGTAATACCCACTCTTAAAAATTATCATAAGGATTACATGAGATAGTGAATGTGGAAGGGCTCTGTACACTATAGAAGATTTGCAGATTGTTTACATGATTAAATAGTATAACAGAAAAACAAAGAGAGATTATGAAATAAGGAAACATATAGAGTGCCTTTCAGAACTAATACATTTAAAATACCAAAGGAAAGACTGGGTAGATTATCACACTTCTGGCAATGGAAACACTGACTATAATCAAAACGAATGCAGAATGAAAAGACAAATTGATTAAAGTAATTTTTAAAAATCAGTGGGCATGAAAACACAAGCAAGTATCCAACTTACAGATAATTGATATCCCTAAAATAGAGAACCTACCAAATGGAAATAAAAATATTCAAAGGTAACTGAGAAGGAAATATTTCTTTAAAAAGGAAACTATATAGCTACAGATTGAAAGGGCATTCCATATTCCAGAAGAAAATGATACAGGAAAGTAACATTAAAGTATATCCTACTAAGCTTTATCAAGGATAGAAAAGAAAGTCTATAGACATCTAGGCAAAAAAAAAAGGAAAAAAAAAAGTAACTCATTACAAAGAAGAAAATAAGACTGTCTTCAGATTTTTCCCAGCACCACTAAATTCCAGAAGGCCACAAAGGAATGTATTCAACATTGATGGGAAATAAAATGTGACCTAAAATTATATACTTAATTGAGCAATAGACAACCACAAATATGCAAGTACCCAAAATATTGCATCCATTAAGTTCTCTCAAAAGTCCTAAAAACAGCCAGACAACCAACCATGGCATACTTGGAGATACCTGTAGAAAAACTAGAGATGGTCTGGAAGCAAATTACTTACAGCATCAGGGCTAAAGATAACCAGAATATGATTCCAGGAGATCAATATTCTACTATTAGCCACATGAGAATGATATAAACAAATCAAACTTGAAGGTATGGGCAGGAAAGGGATTTGGGAGAAAGTCTAAATCTTTTTCTCATGTCTCATACTGAGTTGTCAACTACTGTCTGAATTTTGATAAATCATGGAATGGAGTTTTCAATATTATTATAAATATAAAACTAACATATAAACTGTCAGAAAATATTCAAACTACACACACATGCACACAGAGAAAACATTAACACTCAGTAAGGTAGCATAAACAAAACAATAGAACCCAAATCAAACTTGACAGATAAGTCAATAAGTATAACTGGATAAATTCATACCCTAAAAATTATATTTGAAAAGTCTACTTGCTAAAAATAAAAGACAAAGAGTTGTACCAAAGCAAAGACGCTGGGAAGCCAGAGAGTAAACGTACGGGCAGAGCCGTGGCGGGCAAGACTGAGGCTGTGAGAGCACCGTCAGTCAAGACAATTCAGGGGATGCATTATGGGGAGGAAGACACTTTATAATGATAATGAGGCTAATATGTAATAAAGCTCTCTCAGGAAAATGTATGTGCCAATGAATGAGGCACCAAACTATAAAGGAAAAACTACAGTAAATATACAGAGAGAGAGAGACATAACGGCAGCAGAAAGACTGAGCTCATCTCTCCGTGCCTGTAGGGCTTCCCGGGCGGCACTAGCGGGAAGAACCTGCCTGCCAGTGCAGGAGACTGAGAGACGCAGGTTCGATCACTGGTTGGGAAGATCCCCTGGAGAAGGACGTGGCAACCCCCTCCATTGCCTTGAGAATCACATGGAGAGAGGAGCCTGGCAGGCTATGGTCCCTAGGGTCATAGAGTCGGACACGACTGAAGCAACTTAGCGCACACTCTCTGCCAGAACCAATCACAGAAATGCAGTGACAGAAGATTCTGGGGCTTGGGCTATGTCACAAAATGAATCCATATGTTTCAAGCCCTGCCCAGCAAAATCCCTGCCTTTTCAATGCCCACGAAACAATTACAAACAGGGGCACTTCCAGACATCAAGAGCCCATAGGGCTGCAGTGCGCTGGGGCTAGAGAGGCCATGACACCGCCTTCTTCTGCAACCCCACCTAGCTGGGTGTCAGCCTACAGACAGGGCTGCTCAGGTGGCTCAGACACACAGGTTGGCCTCCTGGAACCAGGTAAGACAGAACAAGGCAGGGGAGAAACAGATGGGGGAGGAGCAAAGACAGAACTCACAGCTCACGGATCCAACCAAGATGCCCCGACAGTGAGAAGGAGAAATAACCACGAAAACAAATTATAAACCATAATAAAAGCAAATTTTGCTTAAATTCATACAGAAATTATGAAACCTGGAAGAAATGAATGACTTTCCAGGAAAACATTAGTTACCAAATTTGAATATAGGAAATAATATGCAGAATGCAGAAAAATTAACAAAGGAATTATTATGGGGAAATATTTTGTATATCAATTCCATAATCAGACACTTTGCTGAATTCTCTTACTTTTAAAAAAAGTTCACAGTAGATTCTTCTGTTTGTTTCAGGTACACAACTAAATCATTTGACAATAATGACAATTTTGCTCCCATCTTCTCTATTTTAATATAGTATTCCTTTTCATTTTCTAACTCTATTAACTAGGCCTTTCAGGACAATGTCAAAGAATCTAATGAAAATGATCATTTTTACCTTATTTCTGCCATTAATGTCAGGCTTTCAGTGTGTACCATCCCATGGAAGCTAGTTTCTTGTTTGAGTTTCTCTCTCTTGCTACAATTCTTATTTTAGGTGTGACAGCACATTTTTATCAAATACCATTTTGGCTTTAATGGAGATAATCAGAGTTGGTGTTTTATTTTTCTTAAGACTCTTTAATGCGGAAAATTATTTCTCAATTCTGTTTTGAAAATTAATTATTTCCTGCAGTAAAATATTCTTTCATTCTTACAATGGGTTATACTGCATTATTTTAAAATTTTGTTTAGAGATCTCACTTGCTAAAACTTTATTTCAAGGGTTTGCATCAATCAATATGAAATTTTACTTCTGTGTTCTTTTTACCAGATTTTGGGCTGAATTTTATGCTAGCTCCATGAAATGATTTTGAAGTTGCCTTTTTTAAAGTTCTGGAATAGCTTACATATGCATTCAAATTCTATTCTTTGATGATACACAATTCAATCTGTGCCTAGTGTTTCAATATAAAAATTCAGAAGACGGAAACAAAATTATTATTTGTATATCTGGAAGAACCAAGAGAATGCATTGAAAAACTATTTAAACAGTAAGAAAATTTAGTTAAGTAACTAAATATAGAATTATATTCAAAGGTAATTGGCTTTTGGAGGAAAACTACCAGTTAGGCAGTATGATGAAATGATAAAGACTACCTTTCCCCATCTAACTTCCCCCCACGTGCACATGACCCACTCCTCAGACCCCCCACAGATGGGCCTTTTCATTCAAGGATGTTAACCACGGGATTCTCCTCTAACCCACTGGACAATTACCCCTGAGAATATCATCTTGATTGGTAAGATAAACATTACATAGATAATTATTTTAAAATTACATAATTTCTTCCAATTTTATTAATGATACAAATATATATCAATAGCATCCAACCAGCTCAGCAATGTTTTCACTACATAATGTGGAAGGAAAAAAAGTTCCTTCTGGGGCCTGCCCTGGAGGACCAGTGCTTAAGACACTGTGCCCCCTGTGCAGGTGCAAAGTTCTGATTCCTGGTTGGGGCGCTAAGCGTGGCAAGTAGTATCGTGTATGCCCTGCTGGGAATACAAGTGCCCATTCTGCTACTTTTTTTTCCCAGCTGCGCTGTGCAGCATGTAGGATCTTAGTTTCCTGACTAGGGATCAAACCCATGCCCCCTGCCTTGGGATCTCAGAATCTTAATCACTGGACCATCAGGGAAGTCCCTCTATGGCTTCTGCTTGTGTTATTACTATCATCATCAGTTCACAGCTCAATAATATTCAGACTACTCTTCAATTTTATGAAGAAATCTTAAACATAGATAAATCCATCCGTAAATCCAACTAACCTGGCACATAGACACTGTAACATTCCCTGAGGGAGCCCAGAGCCCTGCAGGGCCTTGTGACCCTCCTTACAGAGATGGCTGGTTGGGCACCTGTGTCCATTCATCCAGGCATTATCAGTAATCGTGTTCCCCGTGCCAGAACCATCGGGGCACATAGCCCAGCATCCAGCAACAGCGGCTGCCCAGAATGCATCGGAAAGGGTTTGGTGAAGAGCACCAGAGCCACTCAAGGTATCCCATTTATTAATGGAGAACTGGAGGCTTTCACAGCTACTGAAATGAGGAGGGTGAGAGTCGAGGAGGTCACAGAAACTGTCCCGGTGCCCCCTACACTGAGCAGCTGGACCTTGGAAGCTTCCACCCACTGCCACCACCCAGGCATGGGATCTCTTTCTCTTCCACCTGCCTGGCTTCACACCAGGACCTCCCTTCAGCTGCCTATGCCAGGCAGTGAGAAAGGGGACCCTAGGAAGTATAGTTCTGGGTGCCTCATGTGCAGTAATGCAGAGAAGAATGCAGGAGAGATGCAGAGTCTGCAATGGACAAGACAACTGGGCCACCTCCAACCCATAGGGGCAAATGCAGCTTCGCCTCTCCATGCACCACCCCTCACACAGCCCTGCTCAGAAGCAAAGGGGTGAAGCCCACTGTTCTGTCTCTGGAGAACTGTGTCCCATTTCCTGAGATGCAGTCATTTGGGCTTCATATTAGCAAGAAGAGGACAAGAGATATGAAACAAATGGGGAAATGCATACAAATACATAATAAAGCAAAGAACTCATATGCAGCCATCCCAGACCCCATTGCCTTTATAGATATATTTGCCTGCCCTCCACACACGTCTCCTTGGCCTGAGCCAGCACCTGCTGACTGCCCTTTGTGTGCCAGTGATCTCTTCATCACTCTAGATTTCTTCTCTCTTCCATTCACCCACCACAGTGCCCCAGCCTGCCCTCTTCTGCACAGCAAGGTGGTGCCCTCGCTTGCTTGTTTCTCCCGAAATGCTCCAACACCTTCATCGCCCTCACCCTCACCTGATGACTGTCCCGCTGCATGGATGGAACAGAAGCCACAGAAGAGAGCTTCCATAGGCTGCCTTTATCCACTGGCCTTAGTCTGCATCCTACCTCCAACCCATCACTCCGGCTTCTTGGGTGCTGGTGGGCACCTCCTCAACCTCTGTGTGCCCACCTTTTGTCCCCAAACCTATGACACCTACAGCCTTTACCATCCCCACTGATGGCAACACTGTGCTCCCGACTGCCTGGGTTGAAAACCCTGACATTGTTTTTAACTCTTTATCCCAAAGCCTCCATGCTGGGAAGCCTGCCAGCCCTACCTGCAAAATGCACCCAGCATCTGGCTACTTCTCACTCCCTTCACAGCTAACACTTTTGTCCCATCCACCATCAGCATCCATCCAGATCACTGCCCAGTCCTCCAACGGCACATCCACAGTCCATCCCCCACAATCCCAGCCAGGCTCCTGACTCATTTGGAGTGCTAACTACTGCACAATTGCACTCATCTCACATGCTAGTAAAGTAATGCTCAAAATTCTCCAAGCCAGGCTTCAGCCATACGTGAACCATGAACTCCCTGACGTTCAAGCTGATTTTAGAAAAGGCAGAGGAACCAGAGATCAAATTGCCAACATCCCCTGGATCATGGAAAAAGCAAGAGAGTTCCAGAAAAACATCTATTTCTGCTTTATTAACTATGCCAAAGCCTTTGACTGTGTGGATCACAATAAACTGTGGAAAATTCTGAAAGAGATGGGAATACCAGACCACATGACCTGCCTCTTGAGAAATCTGTATGCAGGTCAGGAAGCAACAGTTAGAACTGGACATGGAACAACAGACTGGTTCCAAATAGGAAAAGGAGTACATCAAGGGTGTATATTGTCACCCTGCTTATTTAACTCATATGCAGAGTACATCATGAGAAATGCTGGACTGGAAGAAACACAGGCTGGAATCAAGATTGCCGGGAGAAATATCAATAACACCAGATATGCAGATGACACCACCCTTATGGCAGAAAGTGAAGAGGAGCTAAAAAGCCTCTTGATGAAAGTGAAAGAGGAGAGCGAAAAAGTTGGCTTAAAGCTCAACATTCAGAAAACGAAGATCATGGCATCTGGTCCCATCACTTCATGGGAAATAGATGGGGAAACAGTAGAAACAGTGGCAGACTTTATTTTTGGGGGCTCCAGAATCACTGCAGATGGTGATTGCAGCCATGAAATTAAAAGACGCTTACTCCTTGGAAGAAAAGTTATGACCAACCTAGACAGCATATTCAAAAGCAGAGACATTGCTTTGCCGACTAAGGTCCATTTAGTCAAGGCTATGGTTTATTCTGTGGTCATGTATGGATGTGAGAGTTGGACTGTGAAGAAGGCTGAGCGCCAAAGAATTGATGCATTTGAACTGTGGTGTTGGAGAAGACTCTTGAGGGTCCCTTGGACTGCAAGGAGATCCAACCAGTCCATTCTGAAAGAGATCAGCCCTGGGATTTCTTTGGAAGGAATGATGCTAAAGCTGAAACTCCAGTACTTTGGCCACCTCATGAGAAGAGTTGACTCATTGGAAAAAAACTCTGATGCTGGGAGGGATTGGGGGCAGGAGGAGAAGGGGACGACAGAGGATGAGATGGCTGGATGGCATCACTGACTCGATGGACGTGAGTCTGAGTGAACTCCGGGAGATGGTGATGGACAGGGAGGCCTGGCGTGCTGCGATTCATGGGGTCTCAAAGAGTCGGGCACGACTGAGCAACTGAACTGAACTGAACTGAACTGAAGCCTCACAGGCCCCATGGGCCTGGCTCCAGCTCTCTGAGGCCTTCCCTCCAGGTGCCCGAGCTCTCCAGCCACATGCCCTCACTGTGACTCACGCCTGCCTCAGGGCTTTGCACTCTATTACCTCTGTCTAGAACATCTTTTCCATAGACATCTGCATGGCCAACACCCTCACCTTCTCTTACCTTCTTCAAATCCCTGCTGAAAGGCTAGAAGCTTGCCATGGCCACCTAGGTAAGTTACAGTTGGCACCCTCAGGCCACTGACACCTTTCTACTTTGTCTCTGTGACAGACACTTAATCACCTCCACCACAGTGCATGAATTATGAGACACATTGTGCTTATTGTTAATTCCTCTCCCTCCCCCAAGAATGTAGGCTCGTGGAAGCAAGAGATGCCTAGCACCAGAGCAGTGTCTGCTCAGAGGAGCTCCGTAACTGTTGGTGAACAAGAATCAACATGGTCAGTTATGAGATTACAGAGAGTCAGCAGTGAGGGAAGAAGCAGCATTGTCAGGCGTGGTCCCCTCCCTGAGGACTTCACAGTCCACACAAGGAAAAGGCCTTGGATATGAGGAGCCTAGGTGCTTGCCAGAGAGACTCCAATGGGTCTCAAGAAGCTTCATCAACCAGAGCCGAACTTGCTGCTGCTAATGGCTTAGGACCCCATGGAACAGAGGTTGGCAAACAGCAGGCAGGAGGAGGGAGAAGGTGTGGGTATTTCACCCCCTGAGAGCCACCTGCCTCCACAACCTCAAAAGTTCCCTCTGCTCCCATCATCTTCCTGAAGTTTCCCCTTGAAAAGGGACTCCTTAGAGGAATCTGTAGCAAAAAAAAAAAAAAAACCCACGACAGGCAGAAAAGAAGAGATATGGCAATAGAGGCCATGAAAGCTGATACTTTATAAGCAGCTCCAGCCAAGGTCAGGAAGAGGGGCACCACAGCCTGAGGCACCAGCAGGTGATGCAACCATTGGTGAAGTGGGCGCTGAGAAGGCCTGCATGGGCCACTGCACCTCAAAATATCACCCAGGGCCACACAAAGCCCACCAGAGGCCACCCCACCTCTCCATTTCCATTTCCTTCCTGCAAGAGGCTCAGAGATGGACGGGCTGGGCAACAGCAGCCTATAAGGTGTGCCAGATGTTGACAGAGATGCACTTCAGTTTTCTGCGCAAAGTAATTTGAATTTATCTTGAATGACAATGACTTCCTGGAGAAAAGTGTTGAGAAAGTTCTGAAGAGGTCCCCAGGTCCAATAGAAACTCAAAGGCTAAATCCCTCCTGGGCACAGGAGGGAGGGGGCCGTGACAGTGTCCAGGCTGTGAGCCAGGCTGTGAGCTGCGCTGCGGGTTCGCGCATGCGCACCAAAGCATCTTAGAGCCTGCATGGTGTGGACACCCGGAGGTGCTCCGTCCTCGGCTCCTCCTCCAAGCGCTCTGGGGCTGGGGCTGGTTGCGTCGGGAGGGGGTATGAAAAGTTGGAACATTTAAAATGAAAGATTGAAATAATGACTTCTCTAAGTGACAGCGAAAACACTGTCAAAATCTAAAACCATCCCTATGTGAAATTCTCGGATGTTACTGGGCAATGGGCCTTCTAAAATGAAATCTATTACAAATAACAGGCTTAACAGGCAAATTCGACCTACCTAATCTGCCTAAAGGTGAGCTTTGTTCTTCCTATTCCAGCATACCGCATGCTCCCTTCAGTTCAGTTCAGTTCAGTTCAGTTCAGTTCATTCGCCCAGTCGTCTTCGACTGTTTATGACCCCATGAATCGCAGCACGCCAGGCCTCCCTGTCCATCACCAACTCCCGGAGTTCACTCAGATTCACGTCCATCGAGTCAGTGATGCCATCCAGCCATCTCATCCTCTGTCGTCCCCTTCTCCTCCTGCCCCCAATCCCTCCCAGCATCAAAGTCTCTTCCAATGAGTCAACCCTTGGCATGAAGCTAAAAGTCCCAGGGGGCTCCCCATCATGGAGAAATGGGCTGCTCCCATGTCCTTTCTGCTCCAATTTAATTTGGAGGGTCACTTCATAACTGAGGACTCATAGCATCTCTTTGAGTTCAAGTATTAACTCATAAGGGCAGGAAGATGAGTTAGCACAAGTATTCGTGGAAGCAATTTGCAAATTTGTATCAAGAACCTTTGCAATAACTCACAGATACTGCTTTTACATAATCTTACAGAGATGTGGATAAAAGCCAATACATAAAGATGTCTGGCAAGCATTCACATCAAAGCAAGAAATGGTAAAGTAACCCAAACTAGGAAGTAGTTAAGTAATAAATTATCACAGCGATGGGACATAATACAGGTATGAAAAATATGTTAACAAAAAAGCAGTTTTAAAGATGTGAGGAAATGTTTTCGATTTAATACTGAACCAAAACAGGAATGCAAAACTTTATTTACAGTATGAACTCAGTTAAGAAAAAGAACACATCATTATGCTGTACACCTTAAACTTATGTGTTGCTGTATGTTAATTATATCTCAATAAAACTAGAAGAAAAGAAAAGGAAAATAAGCGTTAAATGTACTGGAAAGATAAAAAGTGATAATGCTAACAACAAATGGAAAAACTGAGGGTGAATTTTCTGCATCATTACACTTTTAATTTTCCAAATTTACTAAAATGAGCATAGTTTCAGATACAATTTGATTTTAAATTTATTTTTTTCAAATGAAGAAGCAGGAAAGGTGTTTCCCTTCAGAGGTGGGAGCCTAAATTAGAAAAGGAAGTCAAGGCAGCCCCAGCTCTTCACCTGGACAATGGCTCAGGCCCCTGGGAACCAGGAAGCCAGATGTGAAGGAAGAGGGGAGCCTCAGGCTGAGGGGCGGCTCTGTGAGCCAGTTGTGCTTCCTGAAATAGTGGGGCCAGGGCCTGAGCGGGAGGCGGCCTTCCAGCGACACTCAGCCAGGAGCAGCAGTGCCTGGAATGCTACTCCAGCTCTTGCTAAGACACTTTTGGGGCTGGCCGGACACTTGGGTCTAGAAGGCAGTCCAGAGTGGGGGTTGGAGCTGGTGTGAAGTCAGCAGACCCGGTTCGAGTGCTGGCCCTGCCACCATCCAACCCTGACCTCTCGAGCCAGTTGCTCAAGCCCCCTGTGCCTCAGTAGTGTTGTTTGTATAATGGGGATGATGACAGTGCCTGACTCATCGAGTTGCAGAAGCTTTGCACATAGTAGGCATTCAGCCAGTATAAGTTTTACCTTTCGGCAGAAAGGTCACAAGCGTAGGGAGTGAGGCGACACTTTCAAACGTCACTGATGTCACATCGCCTCCAGTGTCACTCTGCTGGGGTTTTCTCCTGCCCTGGCAGTAGATCCAAAGTGTCATTCTGCAGGCCAGCTGAGCTAGTGGCCTCAGAGACACCTGGGAGGCTTCTAGAAGCTACAAATGTCCCACCCCTCCCCCAAAGGCTCTGGTTCAGTAGGCCTGAGAATCTGCATGGTAACAACACTGCCAGGTGCTTCTGACTGACATCCTGCCCTGGAGGCACCGCGATGCCAGGGTGCTCAGGGAAGGCCACCTTGAATGAGCGCTAAGAAGCATGTTCCAATGAAAAGCTGCAGTTTCTGATGGATGAGTCCCCTCTCCTACCCACCCTAGGCAAAGCCTGAGGTTCTGAGTCAAAAAAATTCATCCTTTACCTCCATGTGCAGAGAAGAAACCACCCATCATCAGTGGGTTCTAGGATTCTTCACAGTGATTCATCATCAAACACAAGTTAAAAATGCCCACGCTACTTCATTTTACCAAGAATGACTGTGTGCATTCTGTTTGAGTATGTCCATACACACCAGCCCGCTTAGAACCATAAATAGGATCTCAAGGCTGAGTCTCAGCTTTCCTGCCCCAGACACCACCCCCACCCTCATTCTACGTTAGCTCCCTCCCCATGAAAGTCCAACATTGCTCACAGAGAATGCTCTGCCTGAGAGTATACTCAGGCAGACATTTATTAAGACATTTATTAAGTTGTCTGGATTAACATTGTCCCAACATAACTCAATTAAACTCTGCATATTGCCACACTAAGATTAGAAGGCTAGTGTTCCCATCCAGAGGTCTGAAAAGTTATTTGTCCTAGATTTCAAGTCATTGAAACTCTCTGTACGCAGCTCATTCAACATAAATGCAGGACATGCTCACATAAGGTCCGGTTCAAAGAAGTGCAGGACACAGCAGCTGACTTCAGGGGCCAGGCTGTTAGGGAGATAGACTGGGCTGCCATAACAAAATACCACAGGCTGGGTGGCTCACAAAGCAGAAATGTATCGCTCATGGTTCTAGAGCTAGAAGGCAAAGATCAGGATGCCGGCACAGTCAGATGAAGCCCCTCTTCTGGGTCACAGTTTTCTAGGAACCTCATTTGGTAGAAGGGAGCTAGGGAACTTTGTGGGATCTCTTATAAGGGTGGGCTTCCCTGGTGGCTCAGGTGGTAAAGAATCTGCCTGCAATGTGGGAGACCCAGGTTCAGTCCCTGGGTCGGGAAGATCCCCTGGAGAAGGGAATGGCTACCCACTCCAGTATTCTTGCCTGGAGATTTCCATGGACAGAGGTGCCTGATGAGCTACAGTCCATGGGATTGTAAAGAGTCAGACAGAACTGAGCAACTAACACTTTATAAGAGCACTAATCCCATTCATGAAGGTTCCATCCTCATGACCCACGCACCTCCCAAGGGCCCCAAACTCATAGCTTCCAGAAGGTAAGGAGCCATAATGGGGAGCAGACACGGCTTAGGACAAGCACAGGGGGCAGAGCACCAGAGCAAGACCCCCGGGAGACCAGGGACACACCCACAATGCAAATCAGAATGCCAGCAGCAGGGCCCATGTGTGTGATTAGCTAGGCTTTCCTGAGGCACAGGGGACAGGCCCAGCTGCTGGGCACTGAGAGTACACCCAGGCCAAGGACCCCCCCAAGGGGACTCCTGTGAGCAAAGAGCATGCTGTGCAGACCAAGAGGGAGAAAGAATCTGGGCAGGCTGGCTGTGGGCCATGCAGGAGGGACTTATGCTCAGTGAAGAGGAGGGGAGCCCCCCACATACACAGGAGGCTGCCCCGTAGGTATCTGACTGCCTGGATTTAAGTCCCGAAAATTCATACTTCAATTCACAGAGTGAGGGAGAGCTGGCTGGGCAGAGCCCATGGAAAAGATGCTACAAGGTTTGGGGTTATCTTGGGTTTTGTTTCGTTACTTTTGTTTTTTGGTCTGCCTGTCTGTTTAGTCATGTCCAACTTTTTATGACCCCCATGGACTGTAGCCTTCCAGGCTCCTCTGTCGGTGGAGTTTTCCAGGTAAGAATACTGGAGTGGGTTGTTCGTTGGTACCAATATCTTATATGTATCTGTTCATGAATTTAGCAGGTATGCACAGTGTACCCACCACGTGATCAAGGAGCTAGAGGCTCTCAAGTGAGCAAAACATGCAAACTCACTGCTCTGGAGAAAGACTGCTGGGGTGGGGTTCAAATTTATGTCAGCCGTCTCCCATGGGCTAGGCTCTTTGCATCTCACCACACTGCCTCTCTCCAGGCTGAGCCAGAGGACAGCAAAGAACAAAGAAAGCAGATTTTGAAACAACATTGCAACTCAAGTGATAATGTCTCCTATCAGAAGAAGGCAGGAAAATTGTTGACCAGTGCATGACATCCAGGCCAGAGGGAGCTTTCCACTGTCCCTGAGGGCAGTGTTCTGATTATCCCAGGTATGAGCTGGGAAAGCTGAGTGACCACTGGGGAAAGCAGGCTCAGGTGGGTCTGCTGTGGTGCCACCCAGGTGGTCTGTCTTTCTGAGCCAAAAATAGAAACATCTCACCTGGGCAGTGAGGATGGTCCTGCCCCACTCTAGGGGGTTTAAGGTACCAAACAGACACAATGTTCACATGTTATGGGAAGACATGTACACAACAGGCTGGGAAAGAGTACCTGGCTGATTAGTTCCCCTCCCAGAGAATTTGGTTGTATGAAACCCAGATCCATCTCTCACCAGTACCCAGGAGGCTTGGTCTGCTAAGTGCTGTGACGATGGGCCCACTCTTCATCCCAGACCACAGACCCGAAGCCCCTCCTAGAAGGAAGCCTAGATCCTGGGTCTGTGAATCTTGAAGGCTAGAGGACAAGCTGAGCTCTCACATGGGGTGTGGAAGGCATCAGGGGGTCCCACATCTGAGACAGGAAGGTCCAAAGTCAGCCAGCATTGGGCTGGGCCTAAAACCTGTACCTTGACAGGAAGGGGGAAATCATGATGTGGGGAGGAAACGGCGTGATCATCTCGGGTGGGTCGTGGGAAATTGTCTCCCCAGCCAGCCGTGAGCAGATTCTGTGCCCCTGTCCGTTCTAGTCATGGACCAACGCTCAGGATGCTGCTGTTTAGGAAAGGAGGGAGGGGTTTCCTTCCTGAATCCTAGAAGAAGGAACAATAATAATAATAACGGCCTAGATGTTGAAGTCATAATAGCTGCGTCTGAAAAGGAATGGTGTTTTTAAGACACACAGAAAGAAATAGACAGCCTGATGCATACCAGGCAGTCAGAATCCTGTTGGAAAAACACCCCAGGAAAGGAGCTCCTTCCCTGACTTCTGCACATGCCCCAGCAGCAGGAAGGAGCCCCTCAGAGTGCTGGGCTAGGTTCAAGGGTGAACATTCCAAGGTTGGAATGGCCACACTGCCCACACCTTGCCCAGCATCAGACTCAGGCTGGGAGGGAGCCTGTCACCCTCTACTCCCAGCCCCCAGGCCTATAGCCCACTTGAGTCTATACAGTGCTTAGGCCCAGGGTGGATCCCTAGCTCTGTATTTTAAGCAATGCCCCCGGGAGTTCTCATGCCAGGCTCTGTGGCCTGCTACCAGCGGACATCTTTGAGCTGGTATAAACCCTGACACAAGGAGATGGGAGCAGTCCTTACCTGTGGACAACACTAGTTGGCACCCCTGTTTACTCACGCATAAGAACTTGGCCACAGTGAAATATGTCCTGGAAGGCCCAAGCCGGTGACTACCCCCCAAACTGAGGGCTCAAGAAGGAGGGCCCCTACACCAGGAAGAAAGGGAATAACAAATGCAGCCCTCCTCACACCACCCCCCCAAGAAGTCAGCTCCCAGGGACTAAGGGCTCAGAAGAAATAATAGCATGAATTTGACACCACCTTCTTCCCCTGTGTCCAGCCCAGACAGTGGCCCCTGGAGGTTCATCCAAAAAGTCCCTGGAGTCCCCAAAACTTCACATCCATGGACCCAGAGCAGGAAAGGCTCAGGGCCTGGTTCTGAGGAGCTTGAGGCCTGGTGTACAAACAGTCATGGCCCTTCCTTTGAGTGACCAGTCGGATTGCCACACCCGTTTCCACCCAGAGGTGCAAACCCGGCATGGGCCCAGGATGACAGCGGTCCCCCGGTCACTCACGTGCGCCTGGGCAAATCTCTCCCAGGCTCAGTCTGCTCCTGGTGAGATGGGAGGACTGGCTCCTGCTTACACCCCCACTGCTGACATCGTTATGCCTCCTTGACTGATTCTAGCCTGGCTCCCCTGAGCCCTCTGCCCCCAGGCCTCCACTTTCAACATAAACAATTTTCTCCACCCATCCACACCCACACTAGGAAACCTGGACACACTCTAGCACAGCTTCTAGCAGCCTAAGGTCACAACCTACCCCAAAAAAACTGCCGCAGAAGGAAGCATAAGGCTGCCAAAGGATTTGACATTTGTTTCAGCCAACATTTGTTTCACCCTAGTTCTTTTAGACGAAGAAGGCGATGGCACCCCACTCCAGTACTCCTGCCTGGAAAATCCTATGGATGGAGGAGCCTGGTAGGCTGCAGTCCATGGGGTCGCGAAGAGTCAGACGTGACTGAGCGACATCCCTTTCACTTTTCACTTTCATGCATTGGAGAAGGAAATGGCAACCCACTCCAGTATTCTTGCCTGGAGAGTCCCAGGGACAGGGAGCCTGGCGGGCTGCCGTCTATGGGGTCGCACAGAGTCGGACACGACTGAAGTGACTTAGCAGCAGCAGCAGTTCTTTTCGAAAGATTAAAATGGTAAATCTTCCTTCTGTTGAGATGTATATGTATCTCTTGCCACCTGGGAGTATCTTTCTCAAGGGCCTGGAGTCAGGCCTTCAGACTCCCAGACTTAGAGAATGAAGTTATGGTTACCAGTGGGGAAGGATGGGGACAAGGTTAGTTAGGGAGTTTGGGATTTACATGTACACACTGCTATATTTAAAATTAATCACCAAGGACCTACTGTACAGCCCAGGGAACCCTGCTCAATATTATGTATCAACCTAAATGGGAAAAGAATTTGAAAAAGAATATGTGTATAGGTATTACCGAATCACTTTGTTGTACACCTGAAGCTAATACAACATTGTTAGTTAACTATAACATAAAATATAAAGTTTTAAAAATGTAATCATCAGGAAGAATGGGCCCTTTGTCCCAGTGTGATGCAGACCTGGCACCTACATAGTCCAGCCTTTCACCTGTTTCTTGTGATGTTTCACTTGACTCTCTCTACTCCCACATTACGGCACCATTCGCCTCTGCTAAATCCGAATGGAGCTCTCCCCTCACTGCAATGCTTACACAATAGAACTTTCTCACTCCTTTAACTTGTCTGGCTGTTTATCTCGGAGGCTACTTCAGACTTGATAAGTCATTTCCTAACAATTGTGCAGCACCCAAAAGAAAAGATGTGTGTGAGAGCAACTCTAGAGAATCTTCAGAGATGCATGCCAGTTTGCACCTTTATTAGGCACCAACTGTGTGCACTTATGTGTACACAGACGTGAAAATCTACACATCCCCAATCTAATCAAAGGAAGCTTTGGAAACATTCTCCAGGTCCACCTCACTCCAGGAGCTCAACAGTTTTAAGCCAGAACCAAGTGGTAACATGTAAAGAGACCACGCATGTCAGATATACCATCTGAGACACTTCGCACCAACAAAATACCATGCTCCTCTCTGGCAGAAGGTGTGATGGTGGAGATTGTAGGTTTTTAAACAGTAACACCACTGCAGCCACAGACCCTGTAAGTGGGAAGGAGGGAGAAAGGGGAAGGAGGAGGGGTCAGGGAGATGGAGGGCCGGTCTCCTGCCTTCTTCCTTCCTTGGCCTTCCACATCCTTTCTCAAAAGGAAACTGTGGGGTGGGGGACAGCCCTGGAAACTGACTTCACTCTAACTTAAAGAGGAAACTCCTTTCTAAGCAGAGGGCCTTAGTGCTGAGCTTTGTCTGCAGGGAATTTTTCTGAGGTTTATTAGCAACTGAAGAAATGCTGACAGAGCGGTTTTGCCCAGCCCAGCAGGCGGCCAAGTGCACCTCATTAGCCCAGCTTCCTGCTGGTGGCAGGGGAGGATGGGCTGGTGCGGGGGTGGGGGAGAGGTGGAGGCCTGGTCGCAGCCCTGCACTCACAGGAGGAGTGGGAGGAGTGGAGGGAGGCATTCTGCACGGCCACCTGCCTGCTCAGAGCAAAGCCGACTCTGGAGTCACAGGAACCAGAGCACGGAAAGGGGAGCACAGGGAAGGCCTGCAGCCCCCAGGGCCCCAGGTTCCAGGTGGCTGGTTCCGAATCTCTCCCCCCAAATATGACCCAATAATATTTCCAAATGTTTGTTCACCTTGCCCCAAAGGAGGACAGGATGTGCCACATGGAAGAACAAACTCTTTTCCCTTTTCTGGGATCCCCAGAAAAGAGCCAGGCATTTTCAGAATTTTTCCTGATTCATAAAATAATCACATTTTCTCAATCATCCAACTTCCCCATGCTTTAACATCATTTTAAAAGTGCGTAGTGATCCCTACAGCCACTGACGGCTCAGAATGCAGCAGGCCCCAAGGTAAGCACACACCTACTTGGTCACTGTGAACTGTAGCGGCTCCTACCACTCACCGGGACAACCCTCAGAAGCAGGTGTTACAGAGGAGGAATCCCAAGACCAGAGACTCCAGACAACTTGCCAGAGACACACAGCTGATGAATGGGGTGGAGGCCAGCCACCCACTCTCACTGCACCCCGCCAGGTCCGCATTGGGTCACTGCTCTAGAGTATAGCTTAATTTAGCACTGTTTTCACATTCTTTCCTTCATGTTTCTTATAACACCTGATGACCTAAGCAAGCCCAGAATTACCTGCTTGACAGATGGGGACACTGAGACCCACACAGGGCCTTGCACGGAGCTAGAAGCCAGGTGGAGACAAAGCCGACTAAACATTGTCGTCTTTGCCTGTATGTCACTGTTCCAGTGGGCTTCCCAGGGGCTCTAGTGCTAAAGAACCCCACCGAAGCAGGAGACACGAGAGACCCAGGTTTCACCCCTGGGTCTGGAAGAGCCCCTGGAAGGGGGCAGGGCAACCCACTCCAGTATTCTTGCCTGGAGAATGCCCTGGACAGAGGAGCCTGGCGGGCTACAGTCCATAAGGTCACAAAGAACTGGACACCACTTAGCGACTAAACAAATGACAAGGAAACTGAGGGGCTGAACTGGGAGGAAGAAGGCTTCCAGGCATGGCTGCAGGGGCCCCGCAGAGGGGAAGGAGGAGCCCTGGCCACACATACTGCGGGCAGTGGGCGCAGGGGGACCGTCTGCACTGGGGCCTGGATGGTGGCCAGCCTCCCACACACATTGCTGGGTTTGCCTCCACAGGGAATGGAAGGGAAGAGCAAGTGAGGGAAAGGTGAGCTTAACAGCCGAGCATGTGCGTCTTCAATCCTCACGTACCCAAGACGGGGCATCATCACCCCGGAGCAGCCCTCCTAATAAAGAACCCAGAGACCCTCCTGTGATTTCCCCAAGCCCAGGCAGGTTTTACAGACAAGCCTAACCTTCCTTAGCGGTCATTCTTGTAATCCCTCCAGTTGCAATACAGTGACTTTGGTTCCTCATGTAGGTGTGTGCATGTATGCACGTGTGTGTGCGCTTGCCTGTGTGCATGAGGAAGGGAGGGCGGTCTGTTCAGCGCAGACACTCCGACACCAGCCCAGCAGTGACTCTGCTCCGCGTTCCACTGCCTGCTGGCACGAGAACAATCACCACGGCTGCATTTGCCTACAGATTTTGATACTAAATAATATTTCCAGCAAAACTCATGTATATTGATTTGTACAAAAGGCAGAAGATGGAGAAAAATGGTAGGCTCCAGACAGGTGAATTCAATACCGAATAATCTAATATGCCCAATCTCATTTTCTTGTCCTACCTTTGATGTTTGCAAGCAAATCATTGGCACTTTAAGTTTGCACATATATCTCAATGCAAAATGGTCAAGCAGCAATAAATAAATGGATTATACAAATAAATGGTTAGCAGTCAGGGTGAAACTGCAGAGAATAGTCTGTGTTCCTGGGATGATTTACAAGCCCCTGACCCTTGGCTGTTGCCAGCTCTCATAATTCTAGAAAAGGAAAGGGTGGGTTGAGGGGAAGCAAGCATGGTAGAAAGAGGATGAACTGAGGACCACCAGGCCTGGGGAATAAGAGAATTCCATTTTTCAGGCAATAATGATGTCTGGGGCCTCCAGAGCGCCTAAACTGACCATAGCCTCAGCCTGATCTTGCTTCCACACTTTATAATACCTTCTCTGACTCTCTGTCCTGTGGGACACTCAAACGTGCCCACCCATAGCAGGCTATGAGTTCTTTAACGATAGAAGCACATTAATTTATCTTTTAGCCCTCCAGCTCCTGGTACAGTGCCTAAGATAGAGCAGACATATGCTGGGTGCTGTATCTAGGAGGATGGGTAGATGAACAGGTGGGTAGGTTGGTTGGTGGGAAGATGTGTGGATGAGTGGGTCGGTGGGATGGACTGATGGATGGGGGGTGGTATGTGGATGGATGGGTGAATGAAGGCTGGGCAGATAGACAGTTAAATGACTGACAGGCGATGAGTGGGCCAGTTGGCGAGTGACAGTAGATGGTAGATGGAGCATGCTTGAACAGACTGGTAGGAAGGTGGGTGGGGGTGAGTGTGAAGGGCCAGCAGGAGCTCTCTGAATTAATACCTGCGAGACCCTGAGGAGGGTGTCGGTAGTCTAGGTAGCAGGACTGATTATAAAATACCACGAACTTCCTGGGAAAGCTTCAATTTCACATCCCAGTCCCTGCATCCAAGCCCCATGACAAACCGCGGCTTGTCTTCCCCATGGGCGCAGTAGGCCTACACCTGTGCCTTTGAGACCCACCTTCCTGTTATGTCACCATCCCAGTACTCCTCGGACCCTCTCATTCAACACAGCAGCTCTCCTCCCCCAGTTCTTTTGCTTCTGCACCATAAAAGTGAGCCTGCCGATGACCAATGATTTAGGTCATTGATTAAAATGAACTGTCACAGCCACAGAGCCTGCAGCCATAGTATAGAAAACATATCTGAACCAAACGAGGCTCATCACTCAGGCTGAAGGCATGGAGCTCAGCCCACTTTCTGCCCGTCTAATTGCAGTCACTCTCCTTCAGGCCCATGTTCCCATTTTGTCCACAGTAACATAATTACAAACTTTGCCAAATGTTTTATAGAATTCACAATGCCCTTTATTTAGGAGCACTGGGTCTTATGGCTTAGTATATCTGCCCAATGAAGCTGAATGTCATTAAGCCATGACTTGTTTTTAATGAGCCCCAGCAATCTCTGTTTCTTTTCAGAAAAACTTTCCTCTCCAAATGTTTCTTTGGCCAGAGAATAGGGCTTCCCTGGTGGCTCAGATGGCAAAGAATCTGCCTACAATGCAGGAGACCCAGATTTGATCCCTGGGTCAGGAAGATCCCATGGAGAAGGGAATGGCAACCTTCTCCAGTATTCTTGCCTGGAAAATTCCATGGTCAGAAGAGCCTGGCAAGTTACAGTCCATGGGTTCTCAAAGAGTCAGACATAACTGAGTGACTAACCCTTTCTCATTAGCTTTTTTCACAGGGATGAACTAGGGAGAATCGGGCAAATTTCTTAAAACCATATGGATACCTCAACCATCTATTAATTCCAACATAAACACCCGCCCGCACTGCTTTTGTGCAGCCTCTATCTCCATGTTATTTCCAGGATGCTTCAAAGACTCTGGGTGTGGGGTTAGGACAGCACCCTCACCTCCTAGCTCTGTACCATTAGACGCACCTTGGCCCACTTGTCTGGGCCTTAAGTTCCTCATCTTGAAGAGAAGTAGCTATAACCACCTCATAAAGTTACCATGAGAAATAAGTGAGAAATCTCTGGTGGCTCCGACAGTAAAGAATCTGCAGGGCTCAGGAAAATCCCCTGGAGGGGGGCATGACATCCCACTCCAGTATTCTGCCTGGAGAATTCCATAGACAAAAGAGCTTGGTGGGCTAAAGTCCACGGGATTGCAAAGTCAGACATGACTGAACACACACACACACGAGGACAAGTCAGCCTTGATCGAGAAGTACATGGGCTCGTGGTCTGCAAATGCAGGCACTGGGTCACCATTTGACCTTCCAGAGCCCCCTCCCCAGGACTCTGTGACCCATTCCTACTTGTTGGATCATTCTGCCACCCCCCTTCACCCCCCTTGGCTAGAAGAGTACCGCTACTCAAGGGCAGACACCATCAGAAAGGCACCGTGCAGCATGGCACGCAGTCCAAGGCCCTGGGTACCCTTTCCTGGAGGCCCAGGCTGCAGCTGGACCTGCTCGGCCTACAGAGGCGGGTGGTTGCCTCGAGTCTTCCCCTCCAGAGACACATGCACGTGCCCCATGTGCTCTCCGAGGCGCTGGGGGGCCTCTGAAGGACAGACAGACAGACTTCTCACTCCAGATGCCTAACTGAGCATGCACACCTAATCTTACCTTCTCCTGAACCCACTCCAATTTTTTTTTTAAGTGAAGAAATCTTTTAAAAGACATACATCCACAAAGATAAAGGGGAAGATGCAACACCAGCGCAATTTTAAAAGTGAAAGACAAATTGGAAGAAGGCAATTCCTAAGCCAGCAGCAGGGAAAGTGAAGAATCAACCCCAATCACATTGTGAAATTCTCGACAGGAACTGGCAGCCCCAAGAACTTCCGGAATTAGGAGCGACACAACAGGGCTGAAATAAAGAGGACAGGTCCACAGCTGTTTGAGAAGCAGTTGGGCCCCCTTGGTCCCCTCTTTCTCAATCTATCTTGCTGGAGAGGCTACCTTCCCTCACCCACGGGGGGAGGGACATGTCCTCCCTCCCAGAGGAAGCCCGGAGGTTTGCTCCTAGGCCAGGACCAGCACAGTGAGGCCATGAGCACCATTCCAAACACCAGGATTTAACCCACTGTATGCAGTCTCCTCTTCTGGATCCAAAACCCTGCAGGCAGGAGTTTACCCTCCAGCAGGAGATGAAAAGGGTATTCAAATTCTGGGGAGAACTACTAGTCTGAAATGAAAGACAGAAAGAAAAAGACACTGAAGTCTCCCTCATGAGCGCCCCCGCCCCACCGCCCCACCGCCCCACCGCCCCCCACCCCCTGCAACAGATAGCTCACAGCTCCTAAGCAGCATTTTAGCCCCAGGTCTGAGGCCAAAGAGTAGTTGCTGCCTGAGGAAAGCCAGTCACGACAGAGAGAGAGACAATGAGAATGTGGAGGAAACAAACACAGGAGGAGAAATTCCTGTAAAAGACTATCATTAATAGTCTCTGGGGGAGAACAAGATGGTGGAGGAGTAGGTGGACGTGGAGCACATCTCCCTCCGCGGATCCATCAGGAACACACCTTCAGACGTGGAAGTGCTGCAGAACACCAGCTGCGAGCAGACAGGAGTACCTGACTGGTGGAAAAGAATATATGGAACCACGCAAAACCCAGGAGGATGGAGGAACTAGGGGCAGACAGGAGCGTTAGTAGGACTGGACCTGCGCTCGGCAGGTGGGAGAACTGAAGCAGGGGTCCAGTCCCCACATCGGGGCAATTGTCTGAGTCAGAGGAGAAACGTACAAGGCTGACAGTGAAACAGCTGATCTGTGGCAGCCTCAATGGAATGAGAATCAGTCCTTGCACAGCCATACATAACCCGGGCAGGAACACTGGTCCCCTGGAAGGCACAGTGGCTGGAAGCTGGAGTTTAGGGATTTTGGAGCAATCCCAGGGTGAGGACTGCTGTTGACTGTGGAGAGACAGATTGAGGGGATGTGAGGGAGGAGACTGTGGTGGGAAATGCCTGTGGAGGAAAGCCAGGCAGCCATAGAAGCAAGGGGATACTGCTGAGTCACGCGTAGGGGGTGGAGCCATCACCATAGCCTCTCTCTCTCCCCACACGCCAGCTTCTGCAGCTGAACAACAGAGAGGCTGGCCCATCAAATGCCTGATGCACTTAACTACAGAGTAGGACCCCACCCAGGGTGCCCCTTTAAGTGCCTGATGCGCTGAACTACAGAGTAGGACCCCGTCCAAGGGGATCCCTCTGTGTGCCTGACACACCAAACAACAGAGAAGGACCCCAGGCAAGAGAGCCCTCTGAGTGCCTGAATGGGTGGAGCTACAGAGAAAGACTGGCCAAAGAGACCTTCTGATCGCCAGCTACATAAGGCTCCAAAAAAGACTCTGATAGGGCCACAACACCTGCAGTGGAGGCAGTCTATGTCTCTGCATACTTGGCACCACCAGGGTCCCCGCAAGCCAAGCAGCTAAGCCACCTTCACACTCAACTCTCACTGGGGCAGAGCTGCCATGGGCAAAAAAAGTCTTGCATCTACGCGTGCAGGGTTGCTTTGGTCATGTCCAACTCTTTGTGACCCTGTAGACTGTGGCCTGCCAGATTTCTCTGTCAGGGTGGGGGGTTCTCCAGGCAAGAACACTGGAACGTCCTTCTAGGGCATTATATTACCTGCTGCCCTAGCCACCAACCCCCTTGAGTACCTGGTACTGCCAGAACCCCTGTGACCCAAGCAGCTGAACCACCTCCACGCCTGGCCCTCACAGGGGAAAACCCAAGTCGTCCAGGGCAGCCACAGGAGCAAACCCCAGTGGATGACCCACATGCAGAGGTGGAAATAAAACCACAACTGAAACCCAGGGGCAATGTGTTTAAGGAAGAAGACCCAAAACCTTCCCACCAGCTATACAAACTGCAGATTAAATCCACATGATCAACTAGGCAGACTCTGTGTCTATGGAAAATATAAAAGGTCATTGAGAGCTCCCACCAAAAAACAAAAACAAAAAAATAATCCTAGCTTTGATGGCTGTAGACATTGGAGGCAAGAACACACAGGAGTAGGACCAGATTAGAATCTGAGCCGCCCCCACAGCAGGTCCAGAGATCAGCACAGTGTTGGAGGGCATCTTAGGGAGATAAGGTGGACTCTTCCAGCAAGGGAAAGGACTCTGGCAGTAGTGACTCAAGAAAAACATTTATTATTCTTATGTTTTGACTTAAAGTTTGGTACATATACACAATGGAATATTACTCAGCCATAAAAAGGAACACATTTGAGTCAGTTCTAATGAGGTGGATGAACCTAGAGCCTATTATACAGATTGAAGTGAGTCAGAAAGAGAAAAATAAATACCATATTCTAACACATATATATGGAATCTAGAAAAATGGTACTGAAGAACTTATTTACAGGGCAACAATGGAGAAACAGACATAGAGAATAGATTTATGGATATGGGGAGAGGGGAGAGGGTGAGACGTATGGAAAGAAAGCATGGAAACTTCCATTACCATATTTAAAATAACGAGTATTTGCTGTATGGCTCAAGAAACTCAAACAGGGACTCTGTATCAACCTAGAGGGATAGGATGGGGAGGAAGATGGGAGGGAGTTTCAAAAGGGAGTGGATATATGTATACTTATGGCTGATTCATGTTGAGGTTTGACAGAAAACAACAAAATTCTGTAAAGCAATTATCCTTCAATAAAAAAATAAATTTTTTTAAGTCCCTGGGAGACAAGAAAAGATATTGCATCCATGACATGTGAAAGGATACCCTAAAAAGAGCATATTCAGAAAACAAAAGAACCATTGAAAATTTAAAATATGATAGTAAAAAATTTAAATTTAATAGAAGTAATGGAATTAAATTTCAAGAACACCTCCCAGCAAGGAGAGAAAGACAGCAGAACTAGAAAATAAAGCAGAAAAATAAAAAGTTTAAAAAAAAAAAAAGGAAAGTCTGTCCAGGAGACCATGTAGTGATTCCATCAATATTCACTAAAAGTGCCTCACCCACATCTGCTCCCCTCCCCCAGCATTAGAGTGTTTGGCTGTCAGGGGTAGAAGGGCTGGAGGTCAAGATCTCCTGGTTGGCCCTGGGGCAATGAGGTGCAAGAGTGTGAAAAGCCAGCTCCCTTGCCTTAGGATGGAAAAGTTCTAAAGTGCAACTTGGTCCCAGAATTTCCTGCTGGACCAGGAGTGGGACCTTACCCAAAATCTCACCCGGATGGCTTCCCCTTCCCTCTCCTCCTTCCCACTCCCTCCTCAGTTGCCTTTGGAATATTTTTTAATGAGTCACCTGCATATAAACCCTCATCTCAGGGTCTGCTTCTTGGGGACCTGACCTAAGTTAATGTGCTTGTTTTTTTTTTAAGTCACTCAGTCGTGTCTATTTGTGACCCCATGGACTATAGCCCACCAGGCTTCTCTGTCTATGGAATTCTCCAGGCAAGAATACTTGAGTAGGTAGCCATTCCCTTCTCCAGGGGATCATCCTGACCCAGGGATCAATCCTGGGTCTCCTGCACTGCAGGCAGATTCTTTACCACCTGAACCACCAGGTGGGGAAGCATATCCAGGTAATAAGAATTTCTAAAGAAAAGAACTTAACAAAGCAGGATGAGGGAAATCAGACAAGCAAGACAGCCTCCCGAACTGAAAGACGTGCCTCTCCAGACTGAGGCAGTCTAGGGCAATAGTCTAGCAAAATGGATGAACTTTACTGTCACTGTGAAAGTTTAGAACACAAGGAGTAAATCAGGCACGACACATTTCAGAAAGGATAAACTATAGATCACCCGCAACGGGTTCAGTCTCAGAATGCCCTTGTCCTTCTCAGAAAAACACAGGAAGCTAGAAAACAAGAGAACAACACTTCTTGAGGAAATATTATTTTTTTTCCAATCAGACTTTTGCACCCAGGCAAAACCTACTAATCATCCTCGAGGGTAGAATGAAGATAATTTCACAGAAGTAACATCTTAAAAACTCTTACCCTACACTTCCTTTCTCAGAAGATACTTGAGAGAGTATCCCCGTGGAGAATCCCCATGGACAGAGGAGCCTGGCAGCTGCAGTCCATAGGGTCACAAAGAGTCAGACATAACAGAAGTGACTTAGCATGCACAAACTCATAGACATGTGTGTATAAGAAAAACAGCATATATATCTTATTAACCATATGATTTGGTACTATCCACAGTTTCATTTTCCACCGGGGAACTTGAAACATATCCCCCACTGATAAGGAAGGACCACTGTATTTTAATATGTTGATGCAAGTATTAGAAAATCACAAATTAAAATTTGTGATTGTATTACAATCGCAAGTATTACAAGTATTGTAATACAATACAAGATGCAAGTATTACTAAATCACAAATCACACAAGGGAGCTGGCCAGGAGACAAGAAGACTTCGGCTCTAAGGAAGAGGAAATATCCACCCGGGAGGAAGGGCATCTCCAGAGTGATGGGAAGGAAAACCAAAACCTATAGAGAGTCCAGACTGACCACCTCAAGGTGGTCAAGAGGCAGCAAGGGTGGGGCTGTCATCACCAGACCCTCTGACACTCTTTGAACCTGATAAAACTCCTAGAGGAGACACCTAATCAAGGGACTAAATCAAGAAAGAGGGATCAGGGGCCCAGGATATAGGGGCTCCATCTCAGGAAAAATCCCCAGAAGATGACTGTGCAGCAGGCCTAGACAGTAATGACCCCTGAGAGAAGGAGGTGGAGACGCCAAGCTACAAATTGGAACTTAGAGACGCCCTGGCCTCATGGACCCTGTGGCAAACCTTATGGAGAAACCATGGAGAGGTAGAGAAAGTGAAGTACAGAGAAAGTCAAGCCAGTGAAAAATAAAGATAAGGCAATTATTAATTTCAGTGGAAAAGTAAGAAAAGAAAAATCATAGCTTTTCATATATATACATAGTATCTATATACTATGGGTTTTCTAATACTTGCATCAGCATATTAAAACACAGTGATCCCTCCTTATCAGTGGGGGATATGTTTCAAGTCCGCCGGTGGACACATGAAACTGTATATAGTACCAAATCATACAGTTATATAGATATATATATGCTGTTTTTCTTATACACACATGCCTATGAGTCATGCTAAGTCACATCTGTCATGTCTGACTCCTTGTGACCCTATGGACTGTAGCTGCCAGGCTCCTCTGTCCACAGGGATTCTCCAGGCAAGAATATTGGAGTGGGTTACCATGCCCTCCTCTGGGGGGCAGGGGGTCTTTCTGACTCCAGGATCAAACCCATGTCTTTTATGTCTCCTGCACTGGCAGACAGGTTCTCTACCACTAGCGCCACCTTAATTTATAAATTCAGCACAGTAAAAGATTAACAACAGCAACAATAATAAAAATAGACAACTATAAAAACATAGTGTAATAAAAGTTATATGAATGTGGATCTCTCTCAAAATATCTTACCGGTTTAATGCCTTTTCCATCTTCACCAACCAGTTATCATGCACTGTGGACATAACTTCTGCAGTTTGAGGTACAAGAGCAAAACTATCATAAATTAATTTTTCTTCCTTTACAACTTCATGACTAGGTGTAGTCTTACCATAGATCTTAGCGACCTCTCAGCATATGATTTTTTTTCTTTTCTCATTAAGTCTAGAACTTTCACCTTTTCACTTAAAAGACTCACCTATGACTTCTCTCGGCAGATCCCAATTGCCAGCATCATATCTTGTGTTTTGGAGCCAATTTTGAGTAAAATAAAGATGATTTAGATGCAGCACTGTGATATCCAATAGTCACAGTCAATGTGGTAACAGAGACACTACTAAGAGGCTAAACAGGCAAAGGGGCGCTTCACATCTGGGCAGGACCACGTCAGCACAAGATTTCATGATGCTACGCAGAAGGCGTGCAATTTAAAACCTACAAATTGTTTGTTTCTGGAAACTGCCATTTAATATTTTTGAACTTTCATTGACCTTGAATAATTGAATCCGTGGAAAGTGAAACCACAGATTAAAGGGAAACTACCGTAAATATAGAAAATTTATTGAGAAAAGGACAATCACTATTACCAGGAAAATGGTGCAGGGTGTGACTGAGAGAGAGTAGAAGGGTAAAGGAGCTAAAATTGTCATCTTCCGTAAGAGTAAATCAATAGACAAAGCTTAAACTAATCAGAATTTAACAGAAGATGCACATTATTTAGAAAGAGAAAGAAGAGGAAATATATAAAGTTAGCAACACACACACACACACACACACACACACAAAATCCCAAAGGGTGTAATGAAATTGCCTCTGGGTTTAGGAAGACTGGCAACAGAAATTTAACATTTGTGTATACCCTTAAAACCATCACTATATCCATAGTACTCAAGTTTCCTCATACCTCTCACTCCCAACCCCTCCCTATTCATAGGCAACCACTGATTCACTTTCTGTTGCTATAAATTAGTTCACATTTTTTAAAAATTGTATCAAAATATAAATCACAAATATTCTTTTCATTCTGGCTTATTTCACTCAGCATAATTGTTTTGAGAGCCATCCATGTTTCTGTGTATATCAGAAGTCCATATTTTATATTTTGAGTTGTATTCAATTGTATAAATACATCTGTTTGTTTATCCATTCACCTGGATAGCTTACAATTAACAGTGTCAGAATTCATGATCTCCAAAGAAGATTTAACTTCAGGACCAGCCTTGATCACCCAAGAGCTTTTGTATAAGGGAGTTTTATTAAAGTGAAAAGGGGCAGAGAAACTTCTGACATAGATATCAGAAGGGGGATGGAAAATGTCCCCCTCTCTTCTCCACTACCTGCTCTGAAAACAATTCAGAAAGAAGGACAACGAGGCTCTGCCTGGATTCCACTTACCTGCACAGCGGCTGAACCCTCTACAGGTGGGAGTGAGGCATCTTAGGGCTCACTTCCTTTGCTTACTCTCCTTCACGGATCACAGTCAGGCTTTGAAAACTATTGTTTCATGTATTTTGTCAAGTTTTTAGGTTCCTCTTGTTATGCCCAGAGTCCGAGTCCCCAAAACTCAGAGAATAAGACGTCCACAGCAATGCAAAAGCATGAAGGGGTTTTATTTCTAGCTCGAGCTAGGGCTCCCGCCACATCCAATGCAGTGGAGTGGAGCAAGGAGCCCCAAGCCCAGATTTACAGCAGTATTTATAGGTTTTAGAACAGAGAGTTGGCAAGGGCTGATTGGCTGCAGGAGTTTCCTAGAATTTACTAATTGGCTAATCTTTATTGGCTGCAGGAGTTTCCTAGTATTTACTAATTGGCTATTGGCTGCAGGGGGATGTCTTTTATGTCCTGATAAACTCAAACCAGGCTATGGGGAGTATGCTAATTAGACAAGTCCTGGCATCCACGGGGATGACCTCACTGGGCAATGACTGAGCTTTTCCCGTGAGTCCTACCTTAGTCCCTGAAGCCTATCATGGCATTTGTTAGGTCCCAACATTCCCCCCTGTCTTTTGTTATACTGAGGAATCTTCCTCAGCATTTTGGGGCAGGGTCTGATATTGCTGCCTCAGTACTAGTACCTGGACTGTATTGATGCGCTCCTTAACAAATGTGATGTCTATTTAGGATACAGGGGCCAAGAGTGAGCTTGGCCAGGGACTCCCTGATTACCCCTGAGTGATTCACATAAAAACAACATTCTTCCCCTAACACAACACATAGGCCCCCTGAGAGACTTCATACTCAAGATACTTTTTGAGAATTGGGGCAGAGGTCTCTTTCTTCTGTACCTTCTCCCTGCTGTGCATGGGCGTAGGCCTACCTAGCAGAGTAGAAGTCTCTCTACCTGATCTAAGTTGGGGTTTTCCACATCTGAAACCAGCTTTTACCCTTGTAGTTGCAGCAATTTAGTTGGCCCCTCTCAGAGATGGGATAGACAAGGGCCAAACAAGAGACCTAACCGGATGGTCATCTCTGGTCCCCGGAAACAGAAGGCAACATTTGGGGTGAGGGTTACAGGGTTTGTGACCCCTTCTGATTGGTTGGTGGTGAGGCAACAGAGCAGTGCTCCAAGAATCTTGTGTTCAGTCTGAAGTTACCATCTTCCACCTGGGTGGGGGCTCAAAGACATTGCTATGCATATTTCTCTGAGTAGGAACCAGGACTCTGTCTGGAGGCTGTACCAGCCTTTGATTGTTTCTGTTTTCGTATCCCCTCCCTTCCCTGAGTAGCAATTGTTTGAATCCACGCTTTGGAATTCAGGGAAGGCCAAGGAGGCTGAACAAAGTCTATATCCTACAGATAAGAAATGGAGAACACAGAGCAGATCTGTACTCCAGAGCCCCACAGAGTCCCGCTCAGTTTTAATTTTAGGGAACTAGGCAACGACTAGGATAACTTCCTGTCAAAATGGGGCATAGGACTGCCCCAGCTTGGAGCAATACAAGCTCTAATCTGAAAGTACACCCATAGCATCACCTAGTTATTTTTCAGGATATCTGAACCGTAGCTACTCTATTTTGACTTTTGTAAACTATTTCTTAATAGCCAAAGCAGATTTCACCATTAATGACGTTTCTCTAGATATGAGAAGATGCAAGAATTGGGACTCATAAAATCTTCTCCTGAAAAGATCTAACTATCTGACGGCCTGTTCTGCCAGTTTTCCCAGAGCACAGAGTGCCTCATTCCTGATTTTCACCCTGAACTCCTTTCAGGGGCGTGGAAAGTCAGCAGTTGCAGGGACCATGATTTAATCTTCGTAGATGCAGATGGCGAGTGTCAGTCTTCAGTTGGCAGAGCCCCTTTTTTGCCCATAAACTTGACCATGGTTGTGAGGTGGGGGGGGGGGGGGGCACTTCATGACCATTTTATCCCATGGTGCTGAGAATGTCCATTCTCAAGTTTGGCAAAGATTTTGTTGACAGGCCACTCAATGTGCTATTACTGGATTAGGCCATAAAACAGTATCCAAAATTCTCTGGACCACCTGTCTTATTAGCTTCTTGATCCGGGAAAATATTCCTTCTTGTTGCTTCTTGCCATATCTAGAGTTACACTGTTACCATCATCGATCTCATATGGGACTATATATTATTCTATTAGAGGCCTCATACACACATTTGACAGTGTAAGAAACAGCAATTTTGTAAGATAGGGGAAATACAAATAACATAGCCAGCAGTATTAGTAAAGTCACAAGTAAGAGTTATGTTAAGAACTTCCCTTAGATGTAGCCCAGTATATCTTCAGGTCATCTGACTTAGTCTGCCCTGTAGAATCTTTATCTTCCAGGGAAATTATATACTGGCACCATCTATAAGGCACATAGCCCAGTTTTCTAGTGTTACTAGACTGATTATCTTTAGTATGATTTAATTTTTTTTTAAGTAAATTTTCTTAGGGCCAACCACTTAGAGTCTGGTAGTAGAGAAATTTACCAAGGTAACCCAGAACTAGACACAGGTAATTGGCCACAAACCCAACAGTTGATTGATTTTTAAAACTAGCATAGGATCAGGCCTATGATAGAAAAGCATTTGACTTATATGCAAAGGTCTAAGAAGTCAAGAAAACATAAATGGTCATATAAATCAGGTCCAGCATCTTGGGGAAGCTGTCTCCCTCTGATGTCATCATCTTCTCAGCCTGGTGTAGTATAGTTTCTCCTGATAAAAAAGTCCTTCCATCCATGTTGAAGACAGTCCCTTAAATTATGTCTTTTTCCAGTCCTGGTTGCAGGTCATGAGGCATCTGATCTTCATCCAAAGATAGATTACTGAGATAAGCTTCAGAAACAAACTTAGGGTGTTCTTCAAGAATTCTATTAAATTTCACATTAACATCACATAACAGCAAAGAACTATCTAAGAGATGAGTAATTTTACCGAAGTATTGTCATAATTAGTTTGAGAGGAAGATTTTCCCTACTCCCTGAAAACATAAGATTCAACCCCATAATTTTTCAGATAGAAACCATAAAAGTTATAAGTATATTTGCTGGTTCATTCAGTCCTTTTGCTAACTTTTGTGAAGTCATCAGGTTTTCCATTAAAATACCAGGACACATCAGAATGTTAAAAACTCCATATAATTTTTAGGATATCTGTATTAGCAATTTTACCATACATTATAACCTGAGTGGATTTATTACTCATCTGATAATCTTTTTCATGTAATTTAACCAACCAAATAAACACAGTTTAATATCTCTCTTTGGGATGTTTCAGGGGCCCTCTGAAGCACCCCAAAGTTAGCTAGAGATATAAAGGCTCACATTTTTTAGAAGTTTCTTCACTTGAGGTAATTTCCTTGTTGACAAACTTGTAACAGACATAATATTTAACTTATATTAGTCCTAGGTACAATGAAAATATTCTACTTAACATTAATTATTCTAAGACATGTCTATATTAGATAGGTTAACAAACAAACATTAATATCAGGTATTTAACATTGACTATTTCCCAGTTTGCATGAACCTGGAATTTATTGTTTAATTTAGAATAACTTGATTTGTAAGCACTTACCTTTTTTAAGCCAAATAAATAGAGCTCATATACAAAAATATTACCAAGACATATTTAGACAGACACAGTGCAAGATCTAGCTTCAAGTCTTTTTTTTTCCATTTTCCTCAGTGTCAGATAAGTGTTCCTGGGAGCCCTAGTCTCAAGGCACAGGGAAAGAAAATCAAGTTCTAACAAAATGGCAGCAGGTCTAAACCACATGGTTGCCAGACAAAGCAAAATTTCCTTTTCCAGGGGATCTTCTAGACCCAGGGATCAAACCCAAGTCTCCCATATTGCAGGCAGACACTTTAACCTCAGCTCCACCAGGGAAGCCCTTAAATACAAAAATACAGTCTCTGAGAAAACCTCCTATAGAGACACAGAACTTCAGATCTAAGCACTAACATCAAAGATTTCAAGGGAGGAAAGGAAGCCAGGTTGAAAAAGAAGGGAGAGGAGGCGGGAGATGGGGGCAAAAGGGGTGGCCTTACAGACGTCTCCTGCCACCTACAGATACCCAGGCACTACGGGACTTTTCCCTGGGCCTCCAGAGAAGGGAGGACTGGAACTCGGCCCTACCAGAAATCTGAACCAGAATTCGAGTTCTCTGCCAAGAGGAGGTGATCAGTCTCCAATCCTCAGCTCAGGCTGAGGGCCCTTCGACCAGATTCCTATGTCCAGGACTGGGGGACTAGAAAAACAGGGAAGAATAGGAAGGGTCAAGGAGAGGAGACAGAAAGAGAAGGGGAGAGAGATCAATAAAATCTCTTGTTCCTTACCAGTCGGGGCACTCTGGCCAGTTGACCGCGTCAAAAGGAGACCAGGGACAAAAGGGTCCCAGTTGCAGCTGCTGGGTCTGGTCCATTGGCAGGCAAGCTGGCCCCTGAGTACCCCGAGTGGTCAGGATGTCAGTCTTGGTTTTTTCACCAATAATGATAGATTTTGTGCCCTAGATTTGAAATCAGAAAAATGGTCACTCATAAGGGACAAAGGAGTAGAAGTCGCCCCATGATTACAGAGAACACATGAGACAAAATGAACATACAAAGAGCAGAGACAATGCCGGCACTCAGACATGACAAACAGATAACAAATACACATCGGCCGAGAACACAGCACTAGGTCTTCCTGGGACCCCCTGAAACGTTCTTTCCCTCAAGGTAATCTTACCAACAAGGCGTCCACAGAGCCAGCCGCCTCCCCAGCATGATGCCAGGCCTCGGCCTTACGCTGGTCTTAACCAGAGAACAGAGCCAGCCGCCTCCCCAGCACAATGCCAGACCTCGGCCTTACACTGGTCTTAACCAGAACTAACACCGGTGTTCAGATATCTCTCCTCCTAGTAAGGAAAGCCCTTCTACCAGGAGAGTGTTATTCTTCCCAGTTAAAGGGATCCCGGACGAGCCCCCAAATGTTATGCCCAGAGTCCGAGTCCCCAAAACTGAGAGAATAAGACGTCCACAGCAATGCAAAAGCATGAAGGGGTTTTATTTCTAGCTCGAGCTAGGGCTCCCGCCACATCCAATGCAGTGGAGTGGAGCAAGGAGCCCCGAGCCCAGATTTACAGCAGTATTTATAGGTTTTAGAACAGAGAGTTGGCAAGGGCTGATTGGCTGCAGGAGTTTCCTAGAATTTACTAATTGGCTAATCTTTATTGGCTGCAGGGGTTTCCTAGTATTTACTAATTGGCTATTGGCTGCAGGGGGATGTCTTTTATGTCCTGATAAACTCAAACCAGGCTAAGGGGAGTATGCTGATTAGACAAGTCCTGGCATCCATGGGGATGACCTCACTGGGCAATGACTCAGCTTTTTCCGTGAGTCCTACCTTAGTCCCTGAAGCCTATCATGGTGTTTGTTAGGTCCCAACACTTTTTTCAAAGTTGATGGTTAGAAATTTGTTATACTACCCTTTCTATTAAATGGTCTCCTAAACCTAGGGGAAATTTTTGGGAAAGGACAAGATGCTGAGCTTAAGAAGGATTCTCCTCTCTCATTGCATTCCAAGAAAACCCATAAAGAACATAATTAATAGATGAAAATATTTTTCAAGACTTTCCAAAACTAAATTGTGAGGTTGAAGAAAATTAATTTAGAGATAGGAGCGGTTATGAGATGAAGTCCTTTAGGGAGGGTCATCCGGTGATACCACGAGGGCTCAGATTGCTTAGCAGGGCTGTATATAGGAATGGGAGGGCAAAAAGCTTCCACACACAGGAACACAGGAATCCTAACCCCAGCCAAAATGGGTCCTACACTGTTCCCTGCCTGATGATCAGAAGCATCTGCTTAAAGAACAAATCCCATTATGCCTTCTTTGCTATGGACTTTTCCATGGATGCCTAGAAACCTTGAGTTAACCCTCAGGTCCTCTGTTTTGTGTCCAACTTCTACTATGACCAAGCTCTCAGGCTGGCAATACCCCCAACCATTTTTTTAAAAATAGCTTTTATTTTTTTGGAGTAGCTTTTGGCTCACAGCGATTTTGTCCACAAATCCAGAGACTTCCCATATGCCTCCTGCTCCTGTACCTGCATAGCCTCCTCCATTACCAACACCACCACCACCACCACCAGTTATCAGTCAGTCTGGTCCTGGGGCCTCAGGTAAGTCACTCACTCTCCCTGTGCTCAACTTCCATGCCTATAAAGTGAGGACAAGATTATGGAAAAGGTTAAACAAAGTAATTCCTGTAAACAGTGAGAACAGTGCCTGGTCAGTAGGTGTCACTCCTGTAGGTGGGTTTTTGTCAGCATCACCTTGTCCTCTTCCTCATACAGGTGGGAAGAATCCAAGTTCCCAGAGGGCAGGGGGAAGGCTTGCAGAGGGGATAAGCACACAACAGGTGCTCAATAAAATCACAAGCCAGCAGTTTGACCAAAGGGCACCATGATACCACATGCCCACGCTGTGTCAGCCTGCAGCTTGAAGCTGTAGCTTCTGATTTCCCAAGTTCTCATGACCACCCAGGGTGGAAACACAGTCCACCCATCAGAAAAGAGAACTGGCCCAGAGAAGCCAAAGGCCTGGAGTCACACTGTAGTAAGAGCAGGCAAGGCGCCAGCCCAGATCCACCTGGCTCCCACTCTGGCTGATCCCCCACCACATGGCGAGCTGCACAGCAGGCTGGGCACACAGTGCAGACTGTCTCTGTGCTGGGAGGGCCCTTGGCCACAAGGGGAGCCCAAGTCCTTCTCATCTCAGTGAAGAGCTCCCAGGAGGGCTTTCTTCTCTGTCCAGAATGGCCTCATCTCAAAATATTGTCATTCTATTTCATTTGCTTAAAAAGTCCTTCTAATTTCAATGGCAAACTTTTGATAATAATCCTTGATAAAAGTTCAAATATTCAAATTAACCAATCATTGTATTACATTTCATGAGGAAATAGGAGAACAAAGGGGGACCACCCATGGGAAATTGGATGAACATGGTTTCTAAAATTATAGTTTTATTATTGGCAAATATGCAATATAGAAATCCAATCTGACCCCTTCCCCCACAGCCTGCCCCCTCTCTAGCGTTTACAGTTTACCTGCGGCAGCCATCAGGTATCGCTGTCCATCAGCAGCACCACAGCTCTGTGACTGACATGACTTCACACTGAAGCCCATCTCTCCTGGGAGGAGCTGTGTGCGGAATGGATGTGGAAGGACCGTCAGCACCATCAGGGCCCAGCACAGCCCTGGCCCCCGGAGAATGCAGGGCGCAGCAGCCTCGTGGTGCTCCTCAAGCTGCCTGCCAGTGTGCTGCCCACCTCCGCCCCTCAGGCCACCTCACTCATGCCCCAGACCGCTGCTGGCTTGCTTCCTGCTCTCACTTTGCAGAAGTGGAGCCCAGACTATGGGGAAATGCTTCGACTGCCTCTGCCTTGCTCCCTCGTCACCGTTCTCTGCACCATCACTCACTAAGGACCTACCGTATGTTGGGCACTAGGGGAGATCTGCGGGAGCCTTCCCAGGTCAGGATCACCATCACTTCTTTACGTGGCTGGAGAAGCTGCTGATGTAAGAGCAACATCCTGGCTCGCCCTAGAAAGGCACAGTTAGCATCCTGAACCTCAGCTGCCTGACTGTCTTGCATCTCCAAACCCTGACTCTTCCACTTCTGTCCTGCGGGGAGCCTGGCTGCGGAGCTGCTCAGCACCTCCTCTGCAAAGGGGCTGTGTCTAGGCACAGACAGGTGAGAGTGAGGCACTCCTGGGCCTTCTAGTCGTAGGTTTGACCCCAAACTCCACACAGCTCAGATAGTGGCTGAGGATGACCCCTGCCTAGGATCAGGTGATGGACTTCTAAAGCTGGACCTGCTGCTACCCAGCTTGGGTCTCTGAGGAGTCACCTCCCCTCTCTGGGCCTCCACTTCCTCATCTTAAAAATGAACGTTGTCCGCGGTCCCTTCTGGAGCTGTCCTGTTTCTCAGTCATGTCCGAGTCTCTGCAATCCTGAGGACTGAAGCCCAACAGGCTCCTCTGCCCATGGGATTTCCCAGGTGAGAATACCAAAGTGGGACGCCATTTCCTACCCCAGGGGATCTTCCCATAACAGGGCTCAGACCCACGTCTCCCACGTCTCCTGCAGTTGCAGGTGGGCTCTCTGCCACTGTGCCGCCAGCTAGACTGAGTGTCCCCAGGAACAGGCCCTGGGACAAGGATTCAAGTGGAAATCATTTATTTGGGTGAGAAGGGATCCCACCAAGAGGAGGAGACAGAAAAGTGAAGGCATGCAAACGTGCCGATAAGAGCTCAGCCCCAGGCAAGCTGGCGCTGGCTCACACCTGCCCTGAACTCATATCTGCCCTAAGTTCACAAATGCCCTCAGCTCACATCTGCCCTGGGCTCACACCTGCCTTCAGCTCACATCTGTCCAGGTTCACACCTGCTCTGTGCTCACACCTGCCCTGCACTCACACCTGCCCCAGGCTTACACCTGCCCTGAGCTCACACCCACCCTAGGTTCACAGCTGCCCTGTGTTCGCGCTTGCCCTGGAATCACACCTGTCTTGTGCTCACACTTGCTGTTTTGTTGACATCTGTTCATGGGGTGCATCTCGGACAAGCATTGCCTTCGGTGATGTCATATGTAAGCTGATATTAATCTTGGTGGGAGTTTTCACACTATGGAAATCTATGAACACTACAAATCAGGCTCTTCCTGCCCCATCTACCACCCCTGAGAACTGGTTGATAAGCATTTACCAGCACACCACCAGCTTAATCCTGTTGGTTTTTCAAGTCAATCACTCAGTCGTGTCCGACTCTTTGTGACACCACGGTGTAGCCCACCAGGCTCCTCTCCCATGGAATTTTCTAGGCAAGAATACTGGAATGGGTAGCCATTTCCTTCTCCAGGGGATCTTCCCAAACCAGGGATCAAAGCTGGGTCTCCTGCATTGCTGACAGACTCTTTCCCATATGAGCCACAAGGGAAGCCCTTGATCCTGTTGGGAAACCGTGTAAAGCTCAGGCTTTAGAATCATCCCACCCCAGGGTGAGGGAGCTGGAGCTGTGACACAAAGGTCCTGAGACTCACTGGATGGGGGCCACCTTGGGGACCTTAATTCCCTGTATCCCCGTGAGCTCCCACACATGAGACAGGGCAGCCTATTTGACTCCAGATAAAGCCCTCAAATAAAACCAGAAAGAATCAAGGCACGGGTAAGGCCAGGAGGGGCAGGCTCAGGAGATGGAGTCTCAGGGAGGCTGGGCTTGGGTGTAACATAGAGTGCTGGCCCTTTGCTAACTTCCTGCTCTCCACAACAGAATACCACTGGTTAGAAGAAAGGCGGAGTCTGGCTGGGGATGGGAGGGAGTGGGACCAGGGGTTTAGAGGAAATAGGGTGACCCTGAGAGATCTAATCAGTACACACTGAAGTTAGGCTGCTCTGGTGAAGGAATATTGTTATCCGACCATGTGTGTTTCCCCAACTCAGCACACAGCCTGGAGGATTCAACCTGGGCCCCATTTGCAAGGAAGGGTTTTCATGGCAAAACAGAGAAGATAGTGGCATGAATCAGCCAGTCAGGGCTAGAGATGGTAAGACAGGTCAGGGGAGTCCCTGCCTCGGCCCCCACATTCAGCTGGTATGAAACCCTCATGAAGTAACACACAATCTCATACTCCTAGTATCATGGGCTCCCTTCCATTGAGCTCTGGGAGGGGAAGAGAAACTCTGGGTGGGTCAAGAAAGGTGTGTGGGGAAGAAGAGCTGGGAGAACGTACCCACAGGGAAAGCCGCACTAGGGCCCTGAGGCCAGACCAGCAGCTTTAAGGAGCAGGCCAGGAGCCAGTGCCTCGGAGGAAGGGGACAAGGGGAAGGGCAGGGGAGGCGACAGAAGCCAGTCAGGGGGAGCAGGGAAGACAAACCTGCACCACAAGTTGTGCAAACAGCCAAAAGCCCCTGAAACTCCTCCAAGAAGGAGCAGGAGCAGAAAGACTTTGTGGCAGCCTCCTGCAGTGTCACAGAGGGCAGCCCAGGATGGAGACTGGGGTCTGAGCAACAAGAGATGGGGTCCCGCATGGGTGGCAGGACGGGTAGGTACCATCTACCTGCTGCCCTCTCCCCTCAAAGAGAACACACGGAGGTGCCGGGGCTGGGGATGAGGGGACAGGGAAGAAGATGGCACAGCTGCGTGCCACTGAAGGCCTCCTGCCCAGCAGCTCTCACCCAAGGTCACCTCCCAAGGTGGGGATGGTAGAACCCCCAGAAAAAGGATGATACTGAGAGTCAATTCCTAGGTAGGTTGATAAGAAGTCCAGGGGTCCCCACGGAGAGAGGGGTCTGGAATTCTCAAGGAGGAGGAAAGGACAAACTTTTTTTTCCCTCTACAATCCTGAGGATTATATAACAATAATGTATCCTGCTTGAGGACAGTTTTTGGAAAAAAACCTTCTGGCTAATCCTGTTATCTTAACATGTAAATTATGGGAGTGGGTCTAGTAAGGTCTTTTCAACCTCCAGATATTCTTTTGATTCACCATAATAAACAATTTAAAAGTATATCACTTCAGTGCTAACACTAGCAAGGGGGTGCTCTTTCTGCCCCCTTCTGATGTCTATGTCAGAAGCTTTCTCTATGTCCTTTATACTTTAATATAACTTTATTACACTAAAGCTCTGAGTGATCAAACCTTGTGTCTGGCCCCAGATTGAATTCTTTTTTTCCGGAGGCCAAGAATCCTGGTGTCTTTTGTGGTTCAGCAACAACCTTTCAATACCCCCAAAGCTGTGAGAATATGCATGTTGTTTCCTGTGGGAACCCCTCTCTGCTGCAGCAGAGAGGTCTGAAGCAGCCTCCACTCCAGTGCCTTGCGTCTGTGACAGGATCAACAGCCTTGCCAAGGGGGCTACCAAGCCCTGCTGGCCTCAGAGTTCACAGCAGGAGACACAGAATAAGTGTTGGATATCAGGTGACCACAGACCAGGAAGGATCTGGAAGTATGGTCAGATGCTGGCAGGGACAGATGGTAGTCACTAGGACCCCAGCCTGGGCCTGACACACTCAGCAGAGGGGCCTGCTGCAGTGCTCCCGTCCCACCAGCTCTGAAGCCCCACCCAGGACCTCGAGTGTGGGGCAGGGGGCTGGCAGGAAGGAGATGAAGGGAAGTTGGTGAATGACCTTGAACTTGCAACAGCACAACCTGAAGGTATGAGAACATATGGGATAAGTGAGCTTGTCATCATTTCAAATTTCAGAAACTGAGGACAAACGGAAGATCCTTCAAGCTCTCAAACAGGATATAAAAATGAGCGAACATGGGTCAGATATAACCAACCAGGAGTCCGAATGCCAGAGAGTCGCATTAGTAATTCTGGAAACCAGAAAAAAATAGAGCAATACCTTCAAAATCATAAAGGAAAATGATCTTGATCAGAGAATTCTACCCCAGCAGTTTGATTTTGTCAGGAGTACGAGTATAAGACAGTTTCAGACATGCAAGCACTCAGATTGCCTTCCCTTGCATGCTTCCTCAGGAAGCCCCCAGGAGATGGGCCTCTCCAAAGGGAGGTATTACTCTTCCAGGGCTGCAGGACAGTGGAAAGGGGTCCATGAGGGAGACCCCAAGATGGCTGAGCAGCAGGGCCAGGATTGCCTGGGCAGCTGAGAATGTCAGTGCCTCTAGAAAACAAAACTGATAGAACAGCTAACATATTGGAACACAGTGAGAAGAAATTTACACCAAAAGGGAAGAAGCATGGGCAATAGAGAGAGTTTAGGGATAAATTAGAGACAAATACAGGGGAATAAAATCAAGCAAATGTAAAATACAGAACAATTATTAACTCCAGGTAAAACAAAAAAGTTATGCAAGACAGGAAAACTAAGTAAAGAAAAATACAGAACAATCATTAACTCCAGGTTAAACATCAACGAAAAAATGTTAGGCAGAAAAGGAAAATAAAATTAAGCAAATGAAAAATACAAATCAGTCATTAACTCCAACTAAAACAAAAATGTTATGCAAGAGAGGGCTCCTCTGTGAAAAGCCTTAACATAGTCACATTGTAAATAATGAATGTTCATCTTGTCAAGGGTGATGAAGCTATCCTCCAACTCTAAAATAAAACACAAAGTTGAACTTACTGCTCACTTGAGCAGAGGAGGGCTTTGCTGTTTAGGCAGTATCCCAGAGCACTGGAGCCAGGAGGGCAGGGATTGGCCAGTCATCCAGACTGAGGGTGACATCATTCATCATCCCCTGAAGGGGACTGGATGAGAGACAATACAGTTGATTGGCCAGCACACAGAAGCTGCTTAATTGAGTGTGTCTATCTCTGATTGGCTGAGTTTTAGCTAGGAACTGACACTGACTGGTTGGCTGTAAAGCATATTCCTTGAAGTCAGCTGTTGTCTTTCCATTGAAAAAGTTTAAAACTGGTCTGCTGTTGTTTGTTACCATGGCTACAGAACAATGGGTCTTTTCCTAGGAGTGTGGGAACGTCTGTATTCTCAGTTCATGCAGAATTAGGATGTAACTGATGTTGTTGATAATGGGGGATGGAAAGTGTTAGAACATGTGTGTGGTGCTGCCTAAATGAATGTGAATGAAAAATAACTCCCCACTTTCCATGGTAAGAAGTAAAAGAATATTACCCAGAACTGGAAAATCAAAAGTTAGAAATGTAAGCATTTTATTTAGAATTGTGAACATAGCATCTAAAGAACTGTTGAAAATTGGTTTTCTCTGGGGAGCAGAAAACTATGATGTGGGGCAAGGAGACTGCTGTTTTGCATAACCAAACTAGTTGGGCCATTAGACTCTTCAAACCCCATGTATTCATAACTTTGATAAAAAGCTGTGGGACTTTTTATAAGATTTGCTTTAATTTTCACCTAGAAGTTTTCAAAATACACATTGAAATGTTTCTCTACAGAAAGAGAGTTCTGTTTCTAGCACTTCAAAGCAGTTAACAAGATTTTTGCTTCCAGTTTCTTTCCTGTTAATAAATGAAGGATGCACCATTGCTTTCCAGGTACAAAATTTCCCCTTTGTTAACATCTCTCATCTCGCTGTGACATCTGAGGATATGGAAAATCTTTGGGTGGCTGCCTCAAGACACACCACACAGTGTGAGTCAACCCTCACAGAGTCCTTTTTGCTAAGTGGACATCCCTCACACTGACCTGAACCCCTCAACCCAGGATGAGAACAACATTTTAGGTATCAATATTTCCCAGCCCCCAGCACGAGGCCTGGCCAGTAACAGAGAGGTAGACTAAAAAATCCCTTAATGCAAAAGATAATGACATGGCAGCTTTTCTCCCAAGAATCTGGAAGAGCTTCCTGGGCCCCAAGCCTCAGGAGAAGTGGCTTCGCCCCCTAAAGGTGGCACCCCCTGCCTACTGGTCAACAGGGACGCCATCTCATCCTGGGCTGCCAGCTCCCCACACACAGGCAACACTCCGGGGTCCAGGGCACAACTGACTTCACCACTGGCCTACTTGACACTGTCCCCTGAAACCCTAGCCCCTGACCTCCTACCTGGTCGGAAGGGCAAAGGTGTGACAGGGTCAGAGGGCATGTAGTTGGCAGCAGTGGGGTTGATGGGTCAGTGTGCAGTGGTGTAGGGGCCAGACTCCTCTAGAGTGAGCAGGACCTCTGTGCTAAACTTTGGGCAGGCCAATTGAGATCCCCTAGTGGCCCTCTAAGGTCGTTGCCCCAGAGGCCTCCACCACATCACTGTGGCCTGGATTGGACATCATCAGGATTTCTCAGGCTTGAACAGACCATTCTGATGGTCAAGTGCAGCCAAAACAATGCAGAACCACTTGTGGTCCCCTCCGAGTTTCACGCAGACTCCATGGGGGCGCAAAGAGTCGGACATGACTGAACGACTCTCACTTTCGAGTTTTCACATTCTCGTGAGCACCCCATCACCAGGAAGAGAGACTCTCTTCATTTCTAGTGGACTTTGCCCCAGGAAAAGAAATGTCTCCCTTTTCCCTTCCCTCATCAATGGCTTTGCAATTGATGACAGGAGACCTGATACTGTTTTAAAGAGGGTGGTTCTTGGATGAATCCCACACGCTCGGCAGTTTGTGTACAATGTGATTGGATAATGAGCACTTGGCCTGGAATAGACAAACTGCCTGGTGAAACAGCTGCCCCTGGTGAGGAGAGTGAGCCCAGCTCCAGGAGGGGAGGGGACTGGCAGTCACACCGTTCCCGCATCCCTGCAGTTGGCTGCCACAGGTTGGCAGCCACAGGATGGGCCTTGATGGCCCATGGGGACCTCAGCACGTGGTGCCCTCCCCAGCTGGGGGGCCTCCGGCACAGCTGCTGGTCGCAGGGTGAGGGGGCATGCCTCTCTCTCTCTCTGTCCAGGGTCCTGCCTGGACTCCAGGGCTGCAGCCTTTGGGCTTACCTCCCTTCGGTGCTTCCCTAGGTCTTCCTGCTTCATGGCATTAGCTCATCCCAGGAGAGCTGCTTCTCCGCGCCGCTCCGGACTCTCACAGGCGCCTGCCAGGCGCACGTGGCCCTTTTCTGCTTACAGGTGAGCAAACTGAGGCACAGGAGGAAAGAACCAGACCATCCTTGCCTGAGCAAGGTACTGGCACATCAGACGTCAGAGCCCTGCCTAGGAAGCCTTAACTGACAGCTTTGAAAGCCGTAACTTCTCCAAGGAGCTTTTCCAGGCCACTGGCAGCTAAACCCAGAGGAGACGAAGGTCCAGGGCCCTTCTCAGGAGGGGTGGGAGGCACCCGTGAAGAGGTCAAGTTCGGGGTTACTCACAGGAAGGACCCTGGACTGGAGGAAGACACCTGTTCTTGACAGAATCCTGTCTCCAATCCAGGCCCAAGGCTGGGGAGGGGCGGCTGATCAATCAGTGATGGGTGTGGGCTTTTCCCCAGGCTGCAAATGCAGAGTGGTTTAGTTGCCCCCCTCCCCCAAACCCTTTTGTCTGGTTTCAGGCATAATAGATGGTTTTGTGGATGCATTAACTTCCAGAAACTTCCTCTAACCCTGCATCCCTGCCAAAACCTTTCAAGCCTCTTACTTCCAACCCTGCTCTGAAATCCCATTTCACTTCCTGGTTGAAAGAGCCAAGCCCTGGGGGACTAATTCTGCAGTCTTAGCTGTATTTTTAAGTCTGCTCAGAGTGTGGTGAAATCAAGGGAACTAGGACATTTGAATTCAGAATTTACATGTGACAGCTGTTAGCCTAGACCCCCAGGATGGGGCTATTAGTCAGTCAGGCCTGTTCCCTGCTCTGGCAGAAGGGGGTGCCTGCGGCCCGATATTCATTGCTGTGTTTATCCTTTCCACCCATAAGTGGTTACTGGTCACCTGCCCTGTGCCAGCTCTTTCCTAGGTGCTGGGATTCAGGACCAGAGGCCTCATTCTGTCAGGTGAGATGCACAGGTGGAATGTGAGACTGTGTGCTAGGCAGGAGGGATAGAGCAGGAGAGGAAGTGCAGGGTGGGGGCAGGGGGTCAAGTTTGTGAGGCCTCTTGAGGAGGTGGCTTTTTAGAAGGGAAGGACAAGGTAGAGCTGCATGCGGACTCTCACCCGAGGAGGAGGCAGCGTAACCAGCAAACAGCCAGCAGGGAGAGGGCAGGGGAGGCCCCTGGAGAAGGCCAGACGGCTTCTAGAAGGCCTGGGAAAGGCAGACCTGGAGGGGCTGAGCAGAGGCGGGGCATGGCCCGACCTGGAGGACCTCTTTGCTGCTGTGATGGGAAAGGACTTCAGGGGGCGAAGACAAAAGCTTGTGATGGTCTTAGGTGAACACGGTGGTCATCCCAGCTGCCATAGCAAACCCCACAGATGCATCTCCTCTCAGTGTCGCTGCGAGGCTGTCCGTCTGCACACGTGTGTCTCCTAACCTCCTCTGCTTATGTGGACTCCAGTCATACTGGCTTAGGGCTCACCTCCCAGCAACTTCATCTCACCTTACATCGTTGAAGTCTCCATCTCCAAATACAGTCACCTTCTGAGGTCCTGTGGATTCTGTGGGGAAAGGTGACCCGGTTCAGCCCATGCAGTGACAATGAGGAGCCAGATGAGAGATCACGGCTGGGACCACACTGGCAGGGAGGGTGGTGGGAAAGGGTCTGGTCCTGCAGGCAGGTGCTAAGGTAGGGTATGGAAGCAGTCTGCCCCAAGGGAAGGTGCATTGCCCTGAGAGAATGTAACATCTAAGAATGGAAAATTCTAAATATTATCACCGAGAATATAGTCCTCCTTCAAAAATATTTTGTCTAAATTTTAAAGAATGACTGCAAATACGATTGAATTTTAGTAATACATCTATAAACTTCAAATCTGCACATTTGGTCAACAATGTGTTCTATGTGGATGTTAATTCAGAGACCTGTCACTTGCAAAGTTGACTGCCCCCCTCTTCCAGGATCAAGTCATGCCTAAGTTCCTGTGGCTCTGAACCACACAAGCTCACTTAGGGCCCAGATAAGGTCTCTTGGTCTTGAATTTAAAAGGTGGAGTTGAAAAAAATTTTGACAACACAGCAATTACGAAGACAAGGCAACAGAATATGAGTTCCTTCAACTCTGTCATTTCATGTGACCACTTGGGATATTTTGTGTGTGTGTGTTTAAAATTTGAAGTAAAACAGTACAGACTGCGAAATGTGACATTTTTGTTTTGCAAGAAAATATTTTAATTCATATGCAAACTATTACTGGTGGTAAACAATATATTTAACTGAAATTTAGCCTTTTATAATTGTTAAGTAATCGTTTTAAAGCCAAAGAACTAATAAAGGAAATAAAATATTTCATCAGTGATATCTTGCAGCAGTTGCCTGAACTGTACCTCTGTTGGCTGACTCTATTTTACTGAAATTCATTCGTTTTTTATTGGTATCATTATATACACATGCACTTTCCAGGAGGCGCTAGTGGTGAAGAACCTGCCTGCTAATGCAGGAGACACAAGAAACATGGGTTAGATGGATCAGGAAGCTCCCCTAAAGGAGAAAATGGTCACCTACTCCAGAATTCTTGCTTGGAAAATCTCATGGACAGAGGGAGCTAGGCAGGCTAAAGTCCATTGTGTCACAAAGAGTGAGACACGACTGAAGCAACTTAGCACGCAAGCGTGCAATCAACGTAAACACAAAGTTCCATTTAAGAAAATTTGCAGTCTTTTCTGGGCCTTATTACTTGTTTTGTTTTGTGATTATTACTGAATATAATTTTGTCACACAGAAGAGGTTGTCAGTTAGTTTGAGTTGCCATAACAGCATCAATGAAAAAATATAACCTGCCATATCAGTAAATAAAAGATGTTGGATCCATGAAGCCATCCCGTTATAGCCATCCCAACAGTGAGCCCCGAGAGAACTCAGGACAGAAACAATCCGCCCACCATCTCACAGTCGGCCTCTACAGCCAGCCCTCCTCCCAGCGCTGCGTCCTGAGGAGACTCAGGATGAGAAAGCGCAGGATGCTGGCCCCAGATAGCTGAGGCACACATCAAAGGAATGATTTCAGTGAGCTCTGACTCTTGCATTTTCCCATACAGAAAAAAAAAAAAAAAGGTGCTAAGTTCATTAACGTGAGACATCTGGTTTTCTTTAATTAACAGTAAATTTTTGATGTTCCAACTACCTGGTCTTTGTTGCAAAAACTCCTCTAAATGCTGGCTCCTCCCTTGCCTCTTCAGAGAGGTCCCTTAGAGCATCTGAGTGTCTGCGTCCAGGGCTTAAATTCTCCATTTTGTCCACCAAATAAAACATAATTCTCAACTTTTAGGTTGTGCATTTTTTTTCAGGGCACAACAGAACACCATAGATATGGATGATTTAAACAACAGACTATTCCTCATGGTTCTGGAGAATGGAAGTCCAAAATTAGGGAGCCAGCATGGTCCAGTTCACTATGAAGTCTCTCTTCCATGACTTCATATGGCCTTTTATGGTGAATGCACGCAGAAAGAGAGATTTGCGTCTCTTTATCTTCTAGAATGGCACTAATTCTGTCCTGGGGACTCCACCTTCATGGCATAATTACCTCCCAGAGGCCCCACCTGCAAACATTGTCAAGCTGCAGATAAGAGCTTCAACATGTGAATTTGAAGAAGACACAAACACAGAATCCACACAAGGGTGATATTGAAAAAGGATTAACTGCTGGTGTCAAACGTGCTGGGATTTGGATGTGCTTTGAGGTAGAACCAACAGGTAATACATGAATCCAAGTGTGAGAGTGGGAGAGATGTCAGGGGTGGGCCGAGTGTGAAGGGCTGCTCTGGACACGGCAGGAGAGGCGGGTCTGGCACAGGTGGGATTGGGAACTTGGCTTTCAGACATGTTCCTTGTTGAGGTGTCTGCTGGACATCCCCGTGGAGATTTCAAATAAGTGGACAGATACCCCGGCTGAGAACCCAGAGAAGAGGGTAATGTGGGAGACACCAGTGTTTCCACGGGATTTAAAACCAGGAGACTAGTGAGTGTGGCCTCACGCAAACAACAAAACCACAAGCACAGCTATTTAAGGTGTCATGGACAGGCTTCAGAGACATGGATCCCTGACCTATGCTCCCTGAGAGCATAGCACGTGACCTTGGGAAGCACAGCATGGTGAGGCCAGGCTAGCCAGACAAAGGCCTTGAGGAGTGGGCAGCACAGGGCTCTGAAGAAGCAGGAAAAGGCCAGTGATGAGTGAACTCTGGGAGCCAGGGCTCCACTGTGAGAAAACACACCGCAGATCAGGAATTTTATCAACAGAGCTACTGAAAAAGATTGAAGAGTTCTAAGCACCTAAGTGACATGATCCAAGGAGAGTTTTTAAAGGCTCAAATAAGCTGCTTTGTGGAGAATGGATTAGAGTGGCAAAGTCATCCATCCAGGTGAGAAATTGCATGTTTGGACTAGAGGGCTATCTGGAGAGATGGGGAAGGCGGATAGGCTAAGAACCATGAAGCAGGCCAACAGCACAGGAAGTGGTGGGAGACGGAAGTAGAGGGAACAGATTAGAAAGGGTTTACCTGGGCGGCTGGGGTGGCAGGGGCGGACAGTGCCCTGTGCCTGGGGGAAGATGAAGTGCCAGACTCAGGGAGAAGTCCAGCTCAGTTGAAACACACTCAGTGCTGGCATGGCACCGATGACCCCATGAGGAGGTGTCAGCCAGCTGCAATGTCAGAATTGGGGCTTAGAGAGACAGAGTGGGCTCTAGGGAGAGCTGGCTGTTGACAGGTCATGAATGGCTGGCAGGTACTACTATATGGGTGGATGAGATCTCTCAGAAGAACTGACCCTGAGCCAGGAAGACTGAGAGCCTAGGGGACAGAAATCAGACCTTAGAGTCCAGTGAAACAGGGGAAGCCAGCAAACGAGAGAGGGCTGGGGAGAGGTATAGGTGCAGAAAAGCTGGGAGTATCCTGGCCATCAAGAGGAGGGGATGCCTCAGGAGGAAGGGAGCTGAGTGCTCTATGAAGTAAGATGCAAGATAAGAGGCAAGGACTGGTGTTCAGGACTAATAGCCACAGCCATTCCTGACGACCCCAGGAGCAACTCCTAGCAGAGATGAGTGGAGGAGTGAAAGGGAAGTGAAGCAAGCCAGCAGGTGCAGACAGCTCTACCGGGAAGAAGGAAGCCTAGCGTCAGACTCTACAGTGGACAGCAACCATGGTGATAAACACCCTACTCTGGGCAGTCAGTGTGCAGACAGAGCTAAGGGCATTCTGCATACTCACTCCCTTAATCTCTGCAACAGTCCTATAAAACAGTGACAAATATTCCCAAAACACGATCAGAGGGACTGGGAAACAGCAGTTAAAGCCTCACAGTCTTTAAGAATATAGGGAGGGCGGGGTCTGAATTTGAACTCTGGGCTGAGATTGTGCCTGTGCTGACCCATGACCAGGAAGGTGGTGGCAACATGCAGAAGGAACAGAGTCTGGCTTGAAGCAGGATCCTGGTCCCAGGTCTCTCTGTGCCCCAGTTTCTAAAGTGAAGGTAGTAACCCTTACCCTTCCCATTTCACAGAATTCCTTGGTAGATGAAATGAGATTCAGACATCTGTTTAACAACTTGAGCTTACACTTCATGGGGTAGCCCAGACAATAATGGAAGATGCAGACAGATCTGGGGCCCAGGTGAAAGCAGAGTCAGTGGGACTTGCTGGTGGGTCAACTGTAGAGGGTTCAGTTCAGTTCAGTTCAGTCGCTCAGTCATGCCCGACTCTTTGCGACCCCATGAACCGCAGCCCACCAGGCCTCTCTGTCCATCACCAACTCCCAAAGGCCAAGGGTGCAGGATGAATGAATGAAGACGAGTTAGAGTTAGTGTCAGAAACAGCTCTGATCATGATAAGGAATAATAATGGGGGGGAAGGAATAATAATGGGAGGGGGAATAATAATGAACCCAACATGGAGCCTGTTTAATTTTCAACATTAGAGTGTCAGTAGGTACAACATTTCACTGCTTACAGAGAGGAGCCCCAAGAAGGGTGAGAGCAGTGAGCCCAAAGCAGGACATGGGACAAGAGTTTGAGTGTGAGCCCAGAAGTCCACCTTCCACTCAGGGCTTGGGCTTCTTGGGGGGTTTCCCCAGGCTATACACCAGGGTAGCTGAGAACTTGAAGTCCCCAGGGCATCTTCACACTGAGAGGGCCTGCCAGCTGTAAGCCCATGGATTCTGCTTTCCCTCCCTGAGCTGGCTGCCAATCCTAGCTATCTACAACCTCATTAGTCTGTTCACACACACATTTGTTTAAAAAGCCACTAATGCTGAAAATTAAATGGGCTTCATGTTGGGTTCATTGTTATTCCTTATGATTATTATTCCTGATCAGAACTGTTTCTGATACTGACTCTAATAAGTCTGGATCTGATCACATCTATACTGTATCCAAAGACTTGGATCTGAACTGGACCCTGGTCTTGCTCAGGACAAACCAGGAGGCAAAGCAGAGAGTGATGGGTTCTGGGCTGGAGGGAGCTGTTGGGACTGGGGCCAAATGAGGAAGGGCCTGGTTTGATTTTGTTGGGGGGAGAGGGGAGGTGACGCATGTGCTGACTCTTAGCAGCCAGATGCTGTTATCCAGTAAAGAGCACAGTGGATTTCAAGGGCTCAGAAAGTAGAAGAGGGGAAATCTTGCTCAGCCTGGTGGATCTGGGTCCAAACTGGAGATGCTGGGCCTGGGCTAACCATTTTTCAAGTCTGCCCTTGGACTTGCTTCTCTTAGTAGCCCTGGAAGGCTAGGAGAATGTGGATTAAACCTACTCAGAAAATGCAGCCCAAGGCTTGACTCAGCTAAGATGACAAGCAAAAACGGTGACAGTGACAAGGAGAGAACAACCCTTGGGAAGTGTTCATCGTGCAACAGCCTCTCCCTCCAGCTCTTTGCACACAGGCTCTTCCCAGTTGTCCTGGCTTTGAGGCGGGGGAGTCCCTATGGGACAGGGGAGGAGGTGAGACTCAAGGAGGCTGAGCATGGCTCACTGGGCATGCCTGCTGAGGGACAGGGCTATCCAGTTGCTCTGTGTCAGGGTCAGGTGGCTCCCAGGGGCGCTGTCCCTATTGTGGATACCCACTGCTTAGAAGAGAGGACTCCATCTTTTTGAGCCTGGTGAGCTGAGGAAATCCGCAGGTAGCTCTGGCAGCTGCAGGCTTGGTGCCAGTAAAATGAGCCCTCACCTGAAGCAGCAACTGGTCAACAGAACAAAAACTGCCCACAGCCTGTTTCCAAGGTCCTTCTATCACTGCTCTGGGGTTTGATGTCCCTCTGAGCCATGCCCCCTCCTCTTATTGCTCTTCCAATCTTAGGCCACCTAGGACTCAATGTCTCTCAGCGCATCCTTGGGCTTCCCCGCAAAGGCCCTCTGTGCCTGGGAGGTGAGCCCACCTCCCCACAGACCCCAGAGATCTGGCTGTAGCAGGGAAAGTATCTTGTCTGGGGACCAGGTGAGGACATGCTCCAGCTCCCCTGACTCTTCCAAAGATGACAAATGGCCCGAGAAGCCCAGGCCTTTCTCCAGCTGTGACCCCTCCTACTCAGGAACACACGCTTCACACAGAGCAGCCTCAAATTGCTGAAGAACAAAGAGAGAAAACCTAATACCCAGCCATGCGGCCAACCCACCCGTAGCCCTGCAAGCTGCAGCTGGAAGCATGCCCCATCTCAGGCAGGATCCTGAGCAAGATACAGCATCAGGGAGGGCCGCCTCCCAGACGGGAGAACACAGCGCATGAGTATGCTCATAGGGATGAGCCAACAGTACCAGGGGATGATGATGGGAGAAAGAGGGAGAACGGGAAGCCCTGTCCCACAGTCCCTGGCATGTACACTGAAGGTTCATCCTCCCGTAGTGGACTAGCAAACCGTACACTCTTCCCAGCCTGTAGAATCCTTGAAGGGCCCTGAATGTCAGCTGCTTTCTGAAGTGAAGAAACCAAAACTCTAAGATGCAGTAACCTTGGGACCCGATGAAATGACTCATCACAGCATATGTCTTACCCTAGTTTGGGAGAGAATGCTTTTCTTTTCATTGAAAAACTTCTCACTATGTTCTTAATGAAAAGAAAAAGTACCAGCTACTCAATAAGACTTTAAAACAATAACAACAACGGTGAATAACATGAGAAATACAAAATGTTCTGCTGAAGCCTGTTATACAGAGTAAAGTAAGTCGGAAATGAAAAACAAATATCATATTTTAATGCAAATATATGGAATCTAGAAAAATGGTACTGATGAACCTGTTTGCACAGCAGGAATACGGACACAGATACATGGAACAGACTTGTGGACACGGGGGAGAAGGGGAGGGTGGGACGAACTGAGATAGTAGCACTGAAACATCACATTACCATATGTAAAATAGAGAGCTAATGAGAAGTTGCTGTATAACACAGCAAACTCAATATGATACTCTGTGACAACCTAGAGGGGTGGGATGGGGCAGGGGGAGATTCAGGAGGGAGGGGACACATGTATGCTCATGACTGATTCAAATTGTTGCATTGGAGAGGCCAACCCAACATTGTAGAGCAATTATCCTCCGATTAAAAATAAATTTTAAAACATAAATAGATAAAATATTCTACTGAACTCCAACTATGTACCAGAAACTGTTCTCATCACTGTGAATACAGCAGGATCCAGGAAACCTACTGGGATAGAGGGATAAGAGGCAATAAGTAAGTTAGTGAAACAGAAGGGGGTGAGCAGAGCCAAACCTCTCTTAAGGTCCTCATGGTATCTGGGGACAGGGTGCAGGGCTGATTAGTCTTAGACTTGTTGACACGTTTAAAGTGTATGTGTTTAATCCATTTCACATTTTAAGTGGGTAAAATAGAGGTTTAGTCTCATTCATGTGTAAATTGAATTTTCCCATCTATTAAAGAGAGTATCTTCTCCATTAAGTATTTCCAAACACAAGATCAGAAATCATAAAGCTCCTAGAAAAAACACAAGAAAAAAGTTCCTTGATGTGGATCTTCAGAATGAATTTTTTGGATATGACACTCAAAGCAAAATTAAAAGCAAACAAGTGAGACTACATCAAACTAAACAGCTCTGTGCCACCAACGAGGAGATTAACAAAGTGAAAAGACAACCCACAGAATGGGGGAAAATCCTAGTTTTAAATTATATATCAGATAAGGGATTAATATCCAAATTATAGAAAGAACAATTCAATAACAACAAAAAAAAACCACCAAATAATCCAATTAAAAATGGGCAAAGGACGAACATAGATACTTTTCTAAAGATGATATAACGAAAGCCGACAGGTACATGAAAAGTATCTCAACATCACTAATCTTCAAGGAAATGCAAATCAAAACCACAATGAGATATCACCTCACAACTGTTAGAATGGCTATAATCAAAAAGACAAGAGGTAAATACTGGTCAGGATGTGGGGAGAAAGAAACCCTTGAGTGCCGTTGGTGGGACTGGAAATTGGTGCAGCCATTATGCAAAACAGTATTCAGGTTCCAAAAAAATAAAAAATAGAATCACCATATGATTCGGCAATGAAGGAAATGAAGATATTATTCCAGAGGTGTCTGCACACCCACGCTCACAGCAGCATTATTACAGGAGCTGATGTACTGAAACAACCTAAGTGTCCACTGGTAGACGAACAGATAAAGAATATATAATGTATTATATATATATACACACATATCATATATAATAAAATGCTATTCAGCCTTAAATTAAAGAAGAAAATTCTGGGACTTCCCTGGTAGTCCAAAGGTGAAGACTCCACACTTCCAATGCAGGGGGCACAGGTACGATCCCTGGTCAGAGAGCCAAAATCCCACATGCCAGCACAACCAAAACCAGAAGACCCCGTCATTTGTGACAACGTAGGTGGACTCTGAGGGCATTATGGTAAGTGAAATGAGCCAGACAGAGAAAGACAAATACTATACGATCTCACTTTTACATAGAATCTGGAAAAAAGAAGCTCATAGAAAGATATATTATACTTACAGTCACTAGAGTAGGGAGTCGGGGGGTGGGGGACAGGAATATTTGATTTGAAGGTGGTCAAAAGATACAAAATTCCAGTTATAAGGTCAGTAAGTCCTGGGGAGGTAATGTAGAACACCTGCTGATGATATACAGAAAAATTATTAAAAGAGTAGATCTTGAGAGCTCTCATCACAAGGAAAAAATCATCTTTTTTTTTTTATATCCATGTGAGATGATGGATGCTAACTAAACTTATTGTGATAATTATTTCACAACATATGTAAGTCAAACATTATGCTGTATACCTTAAACTTACACAGTGCTGTGTGGTGATTACGCCTCAATAAACCTAGAGGAAAATTTGTGTAAAAAAGTGATGGAGGAAGTTCCCATGTGATCATGAGATGAAGAGAAAGAATACATAACTTTCAAGCAAGCAGAGGAGAAAAAGAGGAATCAGAAAACTCACTTGTGCCAATAAAAGGCAAGAATGAAAACAGAAAATTAAAGTAAAAGCAAAAAAAAGAGCAGACATGAAATGAGGTATAAAAGGTGTTAGGAGGAGACCTAAATGGATCAATAATCACAGTAAACAAACATTTTCTGACCTTTTCTGTTCAAATGATAACCCTGTGTGCGAGGCAGCAAAAGAGACACAGATGTATAGAACAGTCTTTTGGACTCTGTGGGAGAGGGAGAGGGGGGATGATTTGAGAGAATGGCACTGAAACATGTACAATATCATATATGAAACGAGTCGCCAGTCCAAGTTCAATGCGTGATACTGGATGCTTGGGGCTGGTGCACTGGGACAACCCAGATGGATTGTACGGGGAGGGAGGAGGTAGGGGGGTTCAGGATGGGGAACACGTGTATACCTGTGGCGGATTCAGGTTGATGTATGGCAAAACCAATACAATATTGTAAAGTAATTAACCTCCAATTAAAATAAATAAATTTATGTTTTAAAAATAAATAAACAGAAAATAGAGGTTTGAGTTGAATTAAAAGAATAATCCAGAAATAGGTTGTTTATAGGAATCATACCTAGAACATAAGGATACAGGAAAATTATAAGTAAAGAATGTAATATATACAAAAGGAAATCATTATTAAGAAAAGTAGAGACTATACTAAATAATGAGAAAAAAGAATTTATCAAGATGATGCAAACTTTCTAAACTATAGATAACTTTTAAAATGGCTTTATATTTATAAAGCAAAAATTGACCTAATGAGGGAAAAAATCCACAGCAATGCCAAGAGATTTTAAGTCACGTCTCACTAATTTGCTATTTAAACATATCAGAAAAATTTGTAAGGATATAGAAAGTTTGAGCAACACAAGTACAACCCTTATCCATTAGAATCATGCTGCTGCTGCTGCTAAGTCACTTCAGTCGTGTCCGACTCTGTGCAACCCCATAGACAGCAGCCCACCAGGCTCCCCCATCCTTGGGATTCTCCAGGCAAAAACATTGGAGTGGGTTGCCAATGCAGGAAAGTGGAAAGTGACAGGGAAGTCGCCAGACGATTTTAGGTGAGTTCCAAAAATTAGTGGAGGAATAGAAAACCCATATTTAAACACACTATTCAAACGGATAGAGGGAATGCTCCTCAGCTCATTTTATGAGGCTAGTGTAATCTTGATATCAAAATCAGACAAGGATAATACAAATAGGAAAAATTATAGGTCAGTTATATTTGTGAACATAGATATCAATATCATAAACAGGGTATTAGGAAACCAAATCCAGTAATGAATAAAAGCAGCAACATATGACCGATTTGCCACCAGGAAAGCAAGATTGATTTAATATTAGAAAATATATCAATATAATTCACTGCACTTAAAAGGCTGAAAATGGGGGAGAGAAGATAATTTTACTACAAATGGATTTTTAAAAAATCAATGAAAAAGCACCTCTTTACATACTGGGAATAGGAGGGAACTTTCTTAACTTGATGAAGGCTATGTCTATAAATGAAGGCTATCTCTATAAATCCAGTACAAACACCATACTGATTAGCATAATTTATTTAAAGTCAGGCATAAGACCTATTATAATTACTTTACTCATTACTGTACCAGTACAATAAACCTTTTTAAAATTTATATAAGGATTAGAAAAGAAGAAATAAATATTTTATTATTTGCAGATAATACGGGTGTCTACACAGAAAACATCTGCAAACTGTTAGAACAGCTAAAAGAGTTCAGTGGGTTCACTGGATCCACAAGATGATATGTGTGTATGGGCACAGGCGCATGAGCACGCACGCACACACTAGCAACATTACATTAGAAAATGCAAGATTTTGAAAGGTGTGTTCTAGCAGCAACAAAAACCATAAGATACTTAGTAATAAATCTAAGGACAGTTGCACAACAGTAGCGCACAAAGCTGTTCTGGGCAGCCATGAAGTGCGCACTGCATAGCTCCAGGGCATCCTTACATAGACGAAGACACACAGCCTGAACAGCTGAAGCTTGGCCTTACAAACCAAGTTCTAAGGCAGTACTGAAAAAAAGTAAAGTAAACGTAAACAAATGAAGATTTTTGCCATGTTCAAGGATGAAAAGATTCAATATCTTAAAAATATCAATTCTCCCCAGATTATGCTATAAATTTAGTGTGATTTCAATTAAAATCCAACAGGGTATACTTGATACTTGACAAAGTGATGATACTAAATTATGTCTGGCCAACCTAAACCAAATCCCTTATGATTATACAGTGGAAGTGAGAAACAGATTTAAGGGACTAGATCTGACAGACAGAGTGCCTGATGAACTATGGATGGAGGTTGGTGACATTGTACAGGAGACAGGGATCAAGATCATCCCCATGCAAAAGAAATGCAAAAAAGCAAAATGGCTGTCTGGGGAGGCGTTACAAATAGCTGTGAAGAGAAGAGAAGCGAAAAGCAAAGAAGAAAAGGAAAGATATAAGCATCTGAATGCAGAGTTCTAAAGAATAGCAAGGAGAAATAAGAAAGCTTTCCTCAGCGATCAATGCAAAGAAATAGAGGAAAACAACAGAATGGAAAAGAGTAGAGATATCTTCAAGAAAATTAGAGATACCAAGGGAATATTTCATGCAAAGATGGGCTCGATAAAGGACAGAAATGGTATGGACTTAACAGAAGCAGAAGATATTAAGAAGAGGTAGCAAGAATACACAGAAGAACTGTACAAAAAAGATCTTCACAACCCAGATAATCACGATGTTGTGATCACTCATGCAGAGCCAGATATCCCGGAATGTGAAGTCAAGTGGGCCTTAGAAAGCATCACTACGAACAAAGCTCATGGAGGTGATGGAATTCCAGTTGAGCTGTTTCAAATCCTGAAAGATGATGCTGTGAAAGTGCTGCACTCAATATGCCAGCACATTTGGAAAACTCAGCAGTGGCCACAGGACTGGAAAAGGTCAGTTTTCATTGCCATCCCAAAGAAAGGCAATGCCAAAGAACACTCAAACTACTGCACAATTGCATTCATCTCACACACTACTAGAGTAATGCTTAAAATTCTCCAAGCCAGGCTTCAGCAATATGTGAACCGTGAACTTCCAGATATTCAAGCTGGTTTTAGAGGCAGAGGAACCAGAGATCAAATTGCCAATATCCATTGGATCATCAAAAAAGCAAGAGAGTTCCAGAAAAACATCTATTTCTGCTTTATTGACTATGCCAAAGCCTTTGACTGTGTGGATCACAATAAACTGTGGAAAATTCTGAAAGAGATGGGAATACCAGACCACCTGACCTGCCTGTTGAGAAACCTATCTGCAGATCAGGAAGTTAGAACTGGACATGGAACAACCCTGCTTATTTAACTTATATGCAGAGTACATCAGGAGAAACACTGGGCTGGAAGAAACACAAGCTGGAATCAAGATTGCTGGGAGAAATATCACTAACCTCAGATATGCAGATAACACCACCCTTATGGCAGAAAGTGAAGAGAAACTCAAAAGCCTCTTGTTGAAAGTGAAAAAGGAGAGTGAAAAAGTTGGCCTAAAGCTCAATATTCAGAAAACGAAGATCATGGCATCTGGTCCCATCACTTCATGGGAAATAGATGGGGAAACAGTGGAAACAGTGTCAGACTTTATTCTGGGGGGCTCCAAAATCACTGCAGATGGTGACTGCAGCCATGAAATTAAAAGACACTTACTCCTTGGAGGGAAAGTTATAACCAACCTAGACAGCATATTCAAAAGCAGAGATACTACCTTGCCATCAAAGGTCAGTCTAGTCAAGGCTATGGTTTTTCCTGTGGTCATGTATGGATGTGAGAGTTGGACTGTGAAGAAAGCTGAGCACCAAAGAATTGATGCTTTTGAACTGTGGTGTTGGAAAAGACTCTTGAGAGTCCCTTGGACTACAAGGAGATCCAACCAGTCCATTCTAAAGGAGATCAGTCCTGGGTGTTCATTGGAAGGACTGATGCTAAAGCTGAAACTCCAATACTTTGGCCACCTCATGCGAAGAGTTGACTCATTGGAAAAGACCCTGATGCTGAGAGGGATTGGGGGCAGGAGGAGAAGGAGACACCAGAGGATGAGATGGCTGGATGGTATCACCGACTCGATGGTCGTGAGTTTGAGTGAACTCTGGGAGTTGGTGATGAACAGGGAGGCCCGGCATGCTGTGATTCATGGGGTTGCAAAGAGTTGGACACGACTGAGCAACTGAACTGAACTGAGCTGAAAGTATTTGGGTCCAAAATATCACCAAAGTTTTTAATAAAAAGAAAACGGAATATCTACACTTATCAAAAATCAGAACTTATAGTAAAGCTGTAGTCATTAGGGTGGTGTGATATTGCCCCAGGAGCCATCAGATAGGAAAACGGAGCAGAGAAATAGAGTCCAGGATCAGGTTCATATCTATGTAAAACAGCATATGAGACAGTTGGCATTAAAATAAGTGGGAATAGATTTTTCCACAAATGACAAAAATATTATACATTTGAGAAAATATAAAGACAGATCTTTACTTTGTAGTGTAAGTATATATATATGCACCATATACAAAAATCTATTTCAAGTGAATTAAAAATCCAAAATGAAAATAAAACCTTTAAAACTCTTAGAAGATTACATTGAGAGATATCTTTCATGATCTCATTATAAAGAAATTTCTCAAAGGACACAAACATAACATATCATAAAGAAAAATATCATGAATTAGCTATAATAAAAATTTTAAATCATATGAACAAAAGTTATCCCTCCCAAAATATGAAAAGAGAGTCACTACAGGGAAAAAAATATCTGCAACTTAACAAAGAATTAGTAGCCAACATATATAAAGAATTCCTACAAATCAAAGGGCAAGAGACAGATAACCCAATAGGAAAAAAAAAAGTGGTGATTCACAAAAGTGGAAAAACCAAAAGAATAAACAATGTGGGAAAAGATGTTCAGGACTTCCTTGTAAAGGCAGGTGTCCTTGATTCAAAATATGTCCAGAATCTGACCACTACTCTCTACTGCTATCATGCTCATGGGAGTCACCATCACCCCTCACCAGAAGTTTGGGTTTTGTTTTTGTTTTTTTTTTTTTTTTGATGTGTCAGTTTTCATATTTTTATTGGCAAGTGACAGAAAAATCAACACTCACTGGCTAAAGCCATAATAAAAACAAAACCACAATAACAAAAAGGAAATTTATTGGCTCACTCAACTGAAAATTCCAGGTGCAGCATAGTCCTAGGACTCAAGCTGTATCATTGAAAACCTGTTTCTCTGCATCTCTCATTTCTGCTTTCCAACTTATTCTATTCCACAGATCACAAAGAAGACTACAAAATAGCCATCAATAGCTCATATCCATAACCTCCCATGTATAAGTTGGTAGAAAAGGGGGTACCTTCGTAATAGCCTCCCTAGGACTCTTCCTGTTCCTCTCTGCCCTCCATGCACAGAGCCACAGTGACCTTGTTAAAATAAGGGTAGGCTCACACTGCTCCTCTGTTCCATCCCTCCCTTGGCTCCCATCTCAGAGGAAAAGCCCAAGTCTCCCCCATGACCTACGAGGACCCACCTGCTATGAGCTCTTATTGCAGCTACTGCTTCCCGCCTTCACTCTGCTGCAGCCGCATCAGCCTCCTGGCTGTTCTGGGAGCACTCCAGTGGGATCCATGTAGGGATTCTGCCATGGTTGCTCTCTCTACCTAGAACATACTTTTCCCAATATCCACTCCACAAGCTAACTCCCTCACCTCCCGCGACTCTTTGCTCAATCCTGCGACTCTTTGCTCAGTGCCACCTTGACATTGAGGCCTTCCCTGACCACTCCATACAAAACTGCACACCGCCTGCTGCCCTCACCCATCCCAGCCCTCTGGATCCCACTGATTTTGCTCTAATGTATTCATGCACTATCTCCTTCAAACATACTACATAGTGTCCATGGTTTATAACATGTCTCCTCTCTGCTGGAAGGCAGCTGTCCTTGGGTGGAGAGCTTTGTGTACTATGTTCAGTGCTGAGGACAGCAGCTGGCCCATAGTAGGCCCAGCAAACAGTCACCTTCCCCTTCCTTTAAAGCCTGGAATCTTAAACCTGCCTCGAAAGTGCTTACTGTTGCAAGCACCAAAGGAAAACACTTCTCAAATAGCTAACACTATGTGTGGAACAGGTGGGGAGAGCCCCAGTTCCTCATTTCAAGTAGCTCTTTAGTAAAAGGTGGAAAGCACTGGCCAGGAATGCAGAGGCTGGAGAGGCTGGTGGATGATGTCAGCAGGGCCTCGGACAGCCAGGACCACAGTGCCCACTTCACCAAGTGGCACTGACTGCACTCTTTTGAATTCTTATTTGCTACCTTAGCTCAGGCAACTCAGCAACAGACGCTGATTTTTCACCATTCTGGGGACTGGGAAGTCCAAGATCAAGTTTCCAGCAAGTTCAGCCTCTTCCTGGCTTATAAATGGCCACCTTCTCGCCATTCCCTCATATGTCCAAGAGGGCAAGCTCTGGTCTCCCTTTCTCCTCTCACCTGGACGTTAATCCATCACAAAGCTTCATCTAAATACAATCACCACTCAAAGGTCCCGCCTCCCAATACCATCCCTTGTGGGTCAGGGGTTCAACACATAATTTCAGGTGGATACACACCTTTACCTCATAACACTCTCTCAATGGGTTTCTGCACAGAAGTGGACAGAGGCCCACAGAGCTGTGATCTGGCTGTTGGCACTTCCTCTGCTGAGCTCAGGGTCTAATGATGCAACATCTTCTCCAGTGCGGTCAGTAGATGAGAGGGGGTCAGAGCTATTTCCAGCCACTCTGCAGAGTAATTGAATCCCTGCCCCAACTCCTTTGGCAATACAATGCAATTACACATTACACACAGGTTATAGCAGGACCGGGCACTGTGTGGACTTGGGATGCCATCTCTCCCACATCACAATTAATTTATTGTCTTCTTCACCAGGACACAGAACCATGGCTCCCTGTAATTGCGCTAATCAGAACTCCTATCTCTAATCCATCTCCCTCTCTTATTCGTCACAGTCACAACTTCAGGGTGGGCTGAAGTTTCCAGCTGGAATGTTGCACCCTTGGATAAATGGACTAAATTGTAGCCCAGCACTGCCAATGGATTCCCAAGGGTAAGTGAATTTTGCATTTTCTCAGAGAGTGATTTCCAGGAATCATAACTTGGGATCACGCCAGCTCTAGAGGAGGCGCCAAGGCCTGGGCTGAGGCCTGATGTTTTCACTGACCCTTTCCAGACTGAGCTGGGTCAGCCAGAGACCAAGGAGGTGACCTCCCCTCAACCTCACTCAGAAGGAAACTGCTATCATGACCTGTCTCCCCAGCACCTCTAAGCCTGACGTTGGCTTTGCAGTTTGGGCTTAATGGAGGTAGGTTGCGTTCAGAGAGCCTGCTGTTAACAAGTCCTGTGTCAGAGGGCACCATGAGGTGTCCCCCTGGTCTCACAATAACCTTGTCCCCCATCTGTCACAGAAGGGCACAGGTCCCAGAGGGGCAAGGGTGAAAGGCTTGGTCACCCAGCAAGGCTGCATCTGAACTGAGATGAAGCCTCAGCACAGCCATTGTCAGAGAGTAGGGACCCCAGATTTCTCCCACATCCCATCCTCCCTCCTAAGTGCCTCATTACTTGGGGATGACAGGAGAGGAAGGTGTCAAGCAGGGTGCACGCAGGCAAACAGCCTTCTAGACAGTGTGCAGAGCTGGGCCCAGCCAGAATGCTAACAGGCATGGCTGACACAGGAGCAGGGAAGGTCCAGGGCTTCCTGACCCTGGACGTGGAGGAAGGATGCTTTCAGGCTTGGATAAGAATGAGGGCCAGTGACAGGACAGGTCCAGAGGTGGAGGAGAAAGTGAGGGCCCCCAAGATGAGCCAGTTGCTAGAGAAAGCTGAGTTGCTAGAGAACCCAGAGTTGGGCGAGCCCCTCAAGAACCCAGAAAGCTGTGGCTCTAAGAGGGAGGAGCCACAGTCTCTCCAAGGTCTAACCCCTATGAGCCTTGGCCACCTCAAGGTGACCTGCCATCATCACTCTTGGGGCTCCCACTCTGGATAGGGAAGGGATTGGAAAACATGGCATTACCAGGCTAATGATTCCATCAGAGGAGCTGAAGGGACAGGGGGAGGGGCCACATCTGGTGGGAATGGTGAAGGGAGTCAGACCAGGGCCTGAGCACGAGATCCCCATCAGACCTCCCCTTCCAACCAGGTGGCACCTGAGGCACCTTCTGCTGCGAAATTGGGGTCCTCCACTGGCCTAAATCACTGTGGACAGTGATTGCAGCCACAAATTTAAGACACTTACTCCTTGGAAGAAAAGCTATGACAAACCTAGACAGCTTATTAAAACACAGACATCACTTTTCTGATGAAGGTCCATAAAGTCAAAGCTATGGCTTTCAGTAGTCATGTACAGATGTGAGAGTTGGACCACAAAGAAGACTGAGTTCCAAAGAATTGATGCTTTTGAACTGTGGTGTTGGAGAAAACTCCTGAGAGTCCCTTGGATGGCAAGATCGAACCAGTCAATCCTCAAGGAAATCAACCTTGAATAATCATTGGAAGGACTGATGTTGATGCTGAAGCTCCAGTACTTTGACCACCTGATGTGAAGAGTTGATTCATTGGAAAAGATTCTGATTCTGGAGAAGATTGAAGGCAGGAGGAGAAGGGGGCAACAGAGGATGAGATGGTTCAATGGCATCACCAATTCAATGGACATGAGTTTGAGTAAACTCTGGGAGATAGTGAAGTCCTGGCATGCTGCAGTCCATGGGATTGCAAAGACTCAGACATGACTTAGCAATTGAACAACTGACCAAATTAAGAGATGACTTTTCCATCACTTTATCTTTGCCAGGGTGCACAGGAGGCCCCTGTACACACTCAGGGGATAGCCCTGCCCCAGCTGGCAGCTGGATGGGTCTCCAGGGCCCTGGAGTGCTGGGCTCAACTCACCCCTCCTCCTATCACATGGTTGAGGGAGCTGCTTGAGATCACAAGGCAGGGAAGGCCCTGGCCCAGGACCCAGGCCCCACGTCACACTTGACTCCCTAGTCTCAGAATTAGACATGGTCCACTTTTGAGCTCTCTGGTTCTGAAGTCTGGGTTCTCTGCAAACAGCCAGTATATGTGGCACTAGAGGGCAGCCCTGGGCAAACACTGGTCCTACCCCTCCTGTGCTGCCTGTGGGTCTGGACTGGTGCTGGCCTGGCCAGCTTCACCCCAGCTGCTGCACCCAGCCCCAAGACTAAAATGAGCACATGGTTCTTGCCTGAGCTAGTTAATAAGTCACCACTGCGTGTGCCAGAATTACCTTATCTTTGCACAACAGACATTTTTACAGGAAAATTTGAAATGCTTTTCATCCATCAAACTGCCAGGGTGCTGCACAGAGAGCCCCACTTTCTGGAGATTTCATTTTGAGCCTGTTTCCAATGCACCAAAATGTGAGTGGCCCTGGCTCCATTTATAGGAAAGGTGCCCTCAGGCCAAGCACCGCAGGCTTCAGGGGCCAGGGGCTCAGGCCCAAGGGGCTTCGTGTGGGGACCCCAAGAATGGTGTGGTCTCAGGATCAGGGATTGTCAAGCGACCTCTTCTTTTGTTCAAATTCTGGCCCTACTGTCTGTGACCTTGGGCAAGTTACTTTACCTCACTGTGTGTTAAGCACTTCATCTGTAAAATGGGGATAGTCCAAGCGAAGTAATACATGTACATCATGTGAAGATAAATAAGTAATGATGCATGTGAATAACATCTGAAAAGCCCACGGTCCTCAATAAAAGGGAGTAATACTCCAGGTCTTGGTCCACTCGGGTGCCATAGCAAACTCCACACCCTGGGTGGTTTAAACCACAGGACTACCCCACCGCCTGGAGGCTGGAAGGCCATGATCAGGTGCCATCATGGTTGGTGTCTGGCGAGACCCTCTTCCTGGCTTGGAGATGGCTAACTTCTTGCTGTGTCCTCACATGGCCTTTTCTGTGTGTTCGGAGATTGAGAATGAGAGAGGACACTGGGGTCCCCTACTCTTTTTATAAGGACACCAGTCCGGGATCAGGGCCCCACCCTTATTCTCTGTCTCTAAAGACAGTCACACTGAGATTTAGGGCTTCAACACCTGAGTCAGGAGAGAAGGGGGACATGATTCAGTTCATGACAACTGGAATCCTGAAGATAGTCATTCAGCCAATTGGCCAACATGAGGTCCCCACTGGATGTTCAGCATCAAGACACTGTGAGGACAAGAAAGAGTGGCATCTTTGGGTTTAGGATCTATTGAATCCATGTTCTTCATTCTCCAGTGGAGCCAGAATTCAACAGTTTCATAGCATGAAAATCCAGGGCCTCCCACATATAGACACACATATGGGCAACATCCATGCAGCAGCTACAACCCCAAGCTCATGCTCTTGCTCCTCAGGCCAACACTCTCTGGGCCCCTGAGAACACACATGCCCCCTCATTGCACAACCTCCATGCCAGGATGACATGGAAGGTCATTCTTTTCCATCAGCAAGGGGGTCTAGCGAGCTGAGTTCTCCTTGTATTTCAAGTATCCGTTTGCACACCAATGGTGTTGAATGGAGAAGCAAGAGGGAGAGACATCTCAAAGTGACTCTGCTGAAATTTCCCAGACAAGCTCCACCAGCCACACTAGCCCCGCCACTGGAGGCTATCACTGATGGAGCCCTACCAGTTCCTGGAGCTACACATGCCTCTCCAGCAGGGGTTATGCATGTTAAGTGTTAGTTGTTCAGTTGTGTCCAACTCTTCATGACCCCATGGATTATAGCCTGCCAGCCTCCTCTGTCCATGGAACTCTCCCGGCAATAATGCTGGAGTGGGTAGCCATTCCCTTCTCCAAGGGATCTTCCCAACCCAGGGATCAAACCAGGTTCTCTGTCTGAGCCATGAGGTGTAGGTGGTATTAACACCATGTCTTGAATATTCATTGGAAGGACTGATCCTGAAGCTGAAACTCCAATACTTGGCCACTTGATGTGAGGAACTAACTCATTGCAAAAGACCCTGATGCTGGAAAAGATTCAAGGCAGGAGGAGAATGAGATGGTTGTATGGCATCACCAACTCAATGGATATGAGTTTGAGCAAGCTCTGGGAGTTGGTGATGGACAGGGAAGCCTGGCGTGCTGCAGTCCATGGGGTCGCAAAGAGTCGGACATGACTGAGCTACTGAACTGAACTGAACTGAACTGAACCAGGGAGAAACTAGAGAAGCTATACAGCTTCTCCAGGCTGTCCAGGCCCAGGCCAGAAGTGACCCCCAGCCTGTAAGACTCGAGGGCCCTCTCTCCTTTTTCATGCTTGGAATGTGACTGCTAGAGGGACTGAACACTGCAGCCAGGCAGGCCTCAAGGACTTCTGGCCACCTGAGAGAGTATAAGTGGACAAGTGGGCTCTGAAGCCTGGGACCAAGTTCAGGAAGGCTCACTGTGGATGCTCCTTGGGACTGTAATGATAAACGTGTACCAGCCAGCTCTCTAAAGTAAACGAAAAAAAAGCCCTGAAGTGTGGCATGAACCAGTTCCCATGGTGTAAATATTCCCCGTGGTCAGTTGCAAGCTATCAACAGTTTGATGACCAACTCTCAAAATTTCTAAGACTGTGATCATTTGTGGCTCCTGAGTGTGGTTCTGAGGCAGCCCCAGCCTGTGGGCCGTAAGCAGACAAGGCGCAGAGCAGGTTTAAAAGGTGCAGAGTTCACACAGCGGGACCCTAAGGCCACTTGAAGAGAATAAGGGAGCACCTGGAGCTCAGAGGGCAAAGGGGCCCTTTCCCTGGTGCTGAGAAGGGAAAGGAGAGACCACCATGGGGGAGGGACAGCTGTGGATGACCAGAGAGGGCAGGAGTTAGGTACACGAGCCTGACCATGCCCTTGTGGTAGGCCCACTCCCTGAACCATGAAGGTAGTTCCGAGGAAGCCAGTCACTCCCAGAATGCAGCCATGAAGGGCACTAGGCTCCTTCCCTTCCTTGGTCCTTGGTCCCAGCTGGGTTGCTGAGGAGGCAGATCACAAGGAGTGCCTGAGTCCACCTCCCCTCACCTACTCAGACACAGCCCAGACCTTGGAAAAGGAAAACATCAGCACAACAGCGCCAGCGTGTGCATCACCGTAACCAAGCAGGACCCTACAAGACCCTCCCAGGATAGACCCCCACCCGTGTCCTCCAGCTGTCTTTTGTCTGTAGAAAAACTTTAGTCGAAGAATAAATTTAATCAGAAAAGTAAGAAAATGAAGGAAGGAAAGCAGTCAAGCAAGACAAAGTAATAATTCTTTAGCCATCATACAAAGGCAAGGATCTTTAGTTCTTCCTCAAGGACTATAGATAATATTCTGGACCACATCCTTTGAGCTCTTTTGAAGATGCCAGAACCCCACCAGGTAAAAGAAGTTAACTGTATGCTGCCCACAAGCACATAGACCCCAGACTGGTTGGAACCAGAAGGCTAATGATGCTCACTCCCGATTAACTCGCAACAAACCAGCGAAAAGCATGTTCACGAGCAGTTCACACCCTGTTCTTTGAACGCGACAAGACTGCTCACTACCCCCTCCAGGATGGGAGACACAGCTTCGAGGGCATTAGCCCACTGTGGGCCCCTTTGCCTGGAAAAGCAATGAAGCTCTTTTTGCTTCACCCAAAACTCTGTCTCTGAGACTTAATCCATCTGAGTGTGTGCCTGGTCAGTCGTGTCTGACTCTTTGCAACCCTGTGGACTGTAGCCTGCCAGGCTCCTCTGTCCATGGGATTTTACAGGCAAGAATACTGGAGTGTGCTGCCATTTCCTTCCATCACCTAAACACACAGGCCAAATTTTGGCAACAGCGCCCAGTTTAGAATACAAAGGCCTTGGGTCTGCCGGAGTAGAACTCTGCCCATCCATTCTCCAGCACTGCGGTTGATCATGTCACTTCAGGGATGTCACATCCCTAAGCCATACCAAGAACACTTGGGCATATTTTAAACCTTCTCTAAATGGCCTGAGACCACCTGCAATCTTCGGCAAATTGCTTCACAGTTTTTCATAAAACTTTTCTGAGACAAGTGGCTAGCAGGTCCTGGAACTTAAGCCTGCACTTGGCAGTGTGACCCACATCAAGTCACACAGCCTCCCAGCTCCCCTCCTACAGCAAGCAGAGCATCATCAGGAGTAACCACAAAGGGGCAGGTCCTCCCTCTACACCTACTGTTCGACAGGATAATGAGCTGAAGACAGGTCATCAAGCTCTCATCAGGATTACGGCAGAGGGTTAGGGGATGCGTGCGTCTCTCACTCCTCACTGGGCCCCTCCTCTCCACCTGGCAGTCACAGGGTCCTGGCTGATGGTCTCTGCCACCTGTGCCCCCTCCCCGCTTCTACCTTTTGAATCCACAGTCTGTCACCAAGACCCAGCTAGTACTTTGCAGGGAGCAGCCTCATGAGCATGCATGTGAACTGACATCGCATCCGGAGAGCATTTCCCTCACCATGGCCTTGGCACAGGGCAAGACGCATGCAGAGAGACGCACTGATTATCCTCACAAGAACCTCACAAAGCAGGGACTGCTGACTCTTTCCTGGGTGAGCAGAACAAGGCCAGTGTGGCTCCAGCCAAGACACATGATTCTGTAGCCAGCCCTCCCTCAGCCACAAGGCAGAGAGAGAACCTTCTAACTCCTGTTTGGCGGGTAGAAATTTAGAGATTGCTGCTCAGATGATAATTCCTTACCAATTAGCAAAAAATTGTGGAAGGATGGTAGCAAAATGAATTCTAATAAAACATGAAATGCAAGATCCCTTTTGTAGAGGACAGTGGCTGATGCCCCTCGGCATCGCTCACCCTCCCACTTCCCAACAGCCCTGATCCCACTGAGCCACCCTGGGGTTTCAGGGTGGCAGCACCTCTGCAGCCTCCAAGCACAGAGCTGGCCTTCTGGGCTGAGCCAGTTCCGGCATCCAGTCATGGGAATGGAGATGGGCTAGTGTCTCTGCTGGTCCAGACGGTAACTGCAATGGCTGGGAGCGCCAGAACCAAGGCTCCTCTAGTTGGATGTCAGAAGACTCAGGAGCTCAAGAAGCTACAGTCTGCCATCTTGGGACCTGATATGAAGCACTCATTTGGTAAATCTGACATTGCGGAAAGCAGCATGGGGAAATAAGCCTTTTCACACTTCTAAGCCACCGGAACAAGCCTCACCTGAACCCCTGCTAGTCTGGACTTCTCATTCGAGTTAGTCAAAGAAGTCTCTCTATTGTTTCAGCTAGTTTGAACTGCTTTCATGTTGCTCATGATCAAAAAGCACACCAAAAAGACACACTATTAGACATTTTTAAAGAGTGGCAGGCATAACTCCACACTGGCATACCTTGGGGTGGAGAATGGAGACAGAGAGAGAAACTGAGAGAAATTCTATAAACAAATTGATGTTTATTTAAGAATTGCACAAGTCAACATTTGCAGGGGCAACTCTCTAGGTCCTAGAAAAAAAATTGGGCAGTGTGCAAATTCGATTTGAACAATTGGGTAAATATTCATTCAGCTCAGGATTCTGCACCCCTTCTCTTCAGGAAGGGTCAAGCACATGTTTGCCCAGCCCTTGATCCCTACACTCAATAACTCAATGCATTCTATCAACAGCCTCTCCAAGTTCAGATAGGGAGGGGTCAGGGCACTGACCCTTCTCTGGGACCCCTCCTCGAGGCTCCATTAAAATCCCTCTAGTCATCTTCCTCCTACCAAAACATGACCTCTTCAGAATGAGAAATGTACTTTACAAGCTTCCCAAACTCATCTTTATGCTATAAACTTCATGTGCTGAGTCCTTCTCTTCCCAAAAGCCAAGCTCTTACCATTAAAAATCTAGGTTTGCAGCACAGTGTCTCTGCTACGTGTTTTAGAATATTTTGAAATCAAAGTCAAACTGTGGCTCTTGGTATATTAGTGAGCATGTTCCAGAAAATGAACCAATAGGATGTGTTTCTGTCTGTCTGTGTCTATGTGTATGTGTGTGTATAAGTGAAGTGAAGTGAAGTGAAGTGAATTCGCTCAGTTGTGTCCAACTCCTTGCGACCCCATGGACTGTAGCCTACCAGGCTCCTCCCTCCATGGGATTCTCCAGGCAAGAGTACTAAAGTGGGTTGCCATTTCCTGCTCCAGGGGATCTTCCCAACCCAGGGATATTATAAAGAATCAGCCCATGTTTTGTTGCAAGAAGGGGGATCCCTTCTAGGGTTTGAAAGTGGGCTCTTGTCTAACACTCAGAAATGAATTGTCCGAGGAGACACATGTGCTGGCGAAGCAAGAGATTTTATCGGAAAGGGCACCTGGGCAGAGAGCAATAGGGTAAGGCAACCCAGAACTGCTCAGCCTCGGGTTTTATATGATGAAGGGATTAGTTTTCGGTTGTCTCTGACCAGTCATTCTGACTCAGAGTCCTTCCTGGTGGTGCACGTATTGCTTAGTCAAGATGGATGCCAGTGAGAAGGATTCTGGGAGGTGGTTGAACATGTGGTGTCTCCTTTTGACCTTTCCTGAGCTCTTCCAGTTGCTGGTGGTTTATTAGTTCTGTATTCCTTATCAGGACCTCCTGTTGTAAGACAACTCATGCAGATGGTTGCTATGGTGTCTGGCCAGGGTGGGTGGTTTCAGTCAGCGTGCTCCCCCTAACATTATCATGGAAGCTGACAAGTTCCACGATCTGAAGTTAGCAAGCTGCAGACCCAGGAGTGCCATGGTGTAGTTCCAGTCCAAACGCCAACAGCCTTGAGACACAGGAAGAGCCAATGCTTCTGTTTGAGTCCAAAGGCAGGAAGAACTGATATCCCAACTCAAGGCAGTCAGGCAGAAGGCATTTACATTTTTGTGCTGTTCAGGTTCTTGGCTGATTGGTGACAGCAACAACACGGGGAGGGCAAGCTGCTTTCCTCAATCTACCAATTCAAATGTTAATTTAAGCTCCCTCACAGACATACCCAAAATAATGGTTAACCAAACGTCTGAGCACCCTTTGGCCCAATCAAGTTGACATTATAAGATTAACCATCACATGAAATTCCAGGCTGTTTCTGCCTCTATGCACAGGAGGAAGGGCACACAAAAAGCAGCCTCTTCTAGGGGATACGGTACAAAGAGCTTGTGTAATACAGCTAATGTTGCCCTGCTCCACTGAAGTCCATCTCCAGGTTTTTACTAGCATGTTTCCCCCAGCCATAAATTCCCTCCTTCTTCTTTGTGGTTACCCTAGCCTTACTGACCACTCAAGGTCCAGCAAGATGTATACACCTACTGTCTGAATCTCCCCTCCCCAGAAAAGCTGCAAGCAGGGCTGATTGTGGGAAAAGGGGTAGTCTCTGCCCAAAGCTGGGGGTGAACTGAAGATTGGGAGTCAGTGTCCAGCTGGATCCTGATGGCAGATGGGGCAGGCCAATGTAGACCAATAGCTGGGTGCCGGGACTAGGGGGAGAGGAAAGCAGAGCGGGAAAGGAGAGCCCAGGGTAGCTGTGGGCACCCACTCAGGCCCTCCATGCTCCACAGCACACATTTCTGGGTGAGGCAGGAGACAGATGGCCCCAGGCTGAAGCAGCTGCAGTCTGTACTCTGTGGACAAATACTCCAGGATGAAGATAATAGCAGGAGGGGAGAGGAGCTGAGCCCTGCCCTGCCCAGATAAGAGATAAAGAGTCCATGTAGTTCTCATTCTTGAGGTTGAGAGAACCTTCCAGACTCCACACACACAGAAAGGCTCTTTGAGGGATCTAAAGGGGAGGGGATGCCACCTCATAGTAAGAAGTGTCAACCTTCCAACAGGCCTCCATGCTAGAATATATCTTGACTAAGAGATGCGTGCACACACATGGGAGGATCCTGAGATATACCATAAATAGACTCAGAAAAGCAAAATGGCCAGAGGAAACCAGAAGAAATGCCCCATATAAGTGGTTCAGACTACCATGAGGGTGCTACTGTCTCTCTGAGACCCTTCACCGTCCCTACCTCTGCCCCATGTGAATCTATTCATATACTTTTTTCCCTCCTAATGAACACTTTGTTTCACTACTTTCTCTTTATGGAAATTCACTTCTACAAAACCAGTGGGCCAGGGCTCTGTCATCGGCCACTGGTCTAGTGGCTAGGATTCAGCACTCTCACCACCACAGCCTGACTTCCATCTCTGGGTGGCACTCAGAATCCTGCTTCAAGCTGTTGCAGGTCGAGGCCACCCAAGATCATGTGGACTGGATGCACCCAAGATGATTTTGCCTCCTTCACCCACCAGGCAGACTTGCGCACACCATTTCTCTACCACCATCAGCCTAAGACACAAACCTGGCCCCTCCTGCACTGTTAGAGAAGACAAAAGGCACTCATTTAATGGGCTGGGCCAAGGGTAATGGTTATCTCCACTGCCAGTTGCCCCCTTCCCTGTGAAACGAATAATGTACCATAAGCACTGCTCAGAGGCAGATAAAAATAGCTTTGAATCAAAGAGGTAGTTTCCTTATTTTGTCTCCAAGGACAGATCAGAGGACTGGACTGCATGTGGGCAAATCAGTTTTTCCTCTTGGCAGGAGTTTCAGTGCTTTTCCTCCACAAGCACGGAAAAGTCTGCCAATGTCGATATCTGAAGCTGAGATAATAGGCTGGGGCAGTGTTTTATCTTTTCTTGACCCACTCCCGGCCTTCAAGGTCTCTGCTATCCTTCTGTAGACAGACAGGCTAAGCCAGACATAACAGCAATAGCAGAGAAATCCCCCAGGCCTGCCAGACTGACGCAGCTACGTAATGATGACCATTGCTCCCACTGCAGACATCTGCCTGACATTCTGCAGACCCATAGCAGCAGCCTCATTTTACAAGTGGGGAAACCGAGGCTCAGAGAAGCCACATTATTTTGTTAAGGATCAGAGCTGAATCCAGTTACCCTCAAAGCTTGAAGCATTTTAGGACTCTGCAGATGTGGAATTACAATCCAGGGTTTTCCTCCTAACTCCTCCTCTTAAAAGCTTGGTCTCAGAGATTCAGGCTCTTCATCTCTCTGAGCCTCAGTTTCTTCACCTGTAAAATGGGAGTCAAAACTGCTTCCAGAGCTATTTGCAACTCTAAGGAGATCACGCAAGAGTTTTTTAATCTGCAAATTGACATGTAGATAACTAGTTGTTGTTATTCTTTTAATTGAGCATTTAATGCACACAAGGCACTGCTCACCAGGCCCCTAAGAGACAGGTACTATTAATATCTCCACTTTGCAGCTGAGAGATAGAGGTACAAGAAGGCTAAGGTCTTGTGCAAGCTAGGAGGTGAAGCCGTCATCTAAACAGAGGCAGCTGGCCCCAGAGCAAGCACAGTGAAGTCTAAACAAGGTGATGGTTATCCCAGATGTATTTTCCTGTGCTGAAGACTGTTAGGGGTGATGGCACCTTTGCAAGAGAATCTTCACCTCCCTGCAAATTCTCCCAAAGGTCTATTCTGTTCTCTAGTACAATCTTCAGTCTTGGGGGGATAAAAGGATCTGATAAAGAAGTCACACCAAGGTGGTGCTGCTGATAACAGCTCAGTCTGTAACCAGCACTGTGTTTGCATTCAAATCAAAGCCTGGAGGGTCCATGTTTAATTCAAAGGGCATAATCCGAACAAGACAAGCGGAAGGCAGACAGAGGGTCAGTGCCCAGCCAACCACCTCTGCAGCGCATCCACTTTTTAGCCCAGCACCCCTCTCAAGGGGGCAAGGAAGGGGGCAGTAGGGGATGAGAGGCTTCTGATGAAGACTCTTGCTCACTAATGTGGGCACTCACCCCATCAGTACATTGGACTAGAGAGCAAGTCCAAGTGCACCTTGGCCCCACACCAGCCCTCTGGTACCTACTCCAGGGCAAGGATGTGGGAGGGGCCTGAGCAAGCCAGCCGTGCCCTGCGGCAGAGACCCCGCAGACACAGCTCCTAGCCCTGCCCCCAACTGCCCAGCGCTGGGGAGAGTGTCCGGCGCGTTCCTTCCCCTGTACTTGGCACCAAGGCCTCTCGCCCCAGCTGGCAATGAAGGTTGGATGAGTTGCGTGTGTAGTCGTGGTTGCAGAGCAGATGATCGCAGGTGGTCGTTGCCCCCTCCACCCCCATACATACGCCTCCCCAGCACCCATGCTGCCTGCCTCCCATGAGCCCACACACCTCATGATCCTCTCAGTGCTATGTTGAGTGGGTGTTAAGCATTCAGCCCAGTGGCTAGCACCTGCTCCCTCTTGCTTTCGACCAGAACAGAGTGGGAAGTCCACATGCCCCTACCGCCAGGCAGGCAGGGCCAAAGACCTGTGCGCCCATAGAAGGGGATGAGCAGAGCTGAGCTCAGGATCTACCCAGAGGCCTGGAAGCTGTCTTTTAGCTGGACTTCCCTAAGGAGTGCTGAGGCTGGCCCCAAGAGCTGTCTTCTCATAGAGTATTGAGGAGCAAGACCTGCATGAGGAGGAGAGAGGTGAGGAGAAGGAGCAGGGACCTCTTAGGAGCTGTCTCAGTCAGCTTGACTGCCATAACAAAATACTGCACACCAAGTGGCTTCAACAACAGGAATCGACTACACAGCCTAGAGACTGAAAGGCCAAGATCAGGGCGCCAGCAAAGTCTGGTGAGATTTCTCTTCCTGAACTGTTGCATGCTATCTCTGATAAGGAACAGCTCAGCCCTGAGCCTGTGCGTTATGGACCGAATCTTTCTGTCCTCCCAAAATCCATTTGTTCAAACCCGAGTGTGGTCATATTTGAAGACAGGGCCTTGTCTGCATTTGGGTGTCAGAGGAGGTCATGAGGGTGGGGCCCTCAGGAGGGAACTAGTGCCTTATAAAAAGAGATACCAGAAGCTTGCTTTCTCCCTCTCTCTGGCCCCACCAGCCCCCAGCTAAAAGGCTTCTGCTTCTCTCTCTCCTTTTACCTGGCCTAGTCTTACCTAGTTTGAGGGAGAGGAAAATTTGGCCTTTTGAGCTTGCTTACCTTTAGAGAATCTTCTCTCTGTATCTACATTTCTGTCTCTTCTCCTCAATATGACACAGGGGAGGGAAAGTTGTTTTGGGTGATCCTGACGAGAAATAGGGTGGCAGGGCTCAGAAGAGGTTCCTAGGGAGGAGCAGAGATAGGACGACAAAGGCTCGGTCAGAGCCCAGCACACCCATATCCCGAACAGCACAGGGCAGAAGGACAGCTGAGGAAAGGCAGCCGGAGAGGGCTGGGGAGTCTGCAGTGAGCTTGGCCGCCCCCGGGCCAAGAGATGAGAGCATTGTGAGAATAGGCAGGATCGAGGCTGGCACATGCTGCTGAGAAGTAGGGAGGAGCACAGAGACGTTGAACTTGACCCCTTGGGGAGAGGAGGTGATCTCGAGTGGCCTCTGCCCACAGCAACTTGGAGCAGGGTCGCGGTTCTGGCCAGAGATTGAAGCCAGGCCACAGCAGTGAGAGCACTGAATCCTACCAGTGGCCCACCAGAGGCCAGTGGTCAAGGACAAGGCCCTGGCCATCAGCTGTGTCTAAATGAACTTCCACGTGGAGACAGAAAGCAGCGAAACAAGCAGAGTGTTTATTAGGAGGAGAGCAGTGAACGTGGATGGACACGTGAGCAGGCAGAGTCACTCCTTCATGGTAGTTTGAATCACTTTTATAGGACTTTCTTCTGGTGTCCTTTGCCCATGCATCCTGGTTCTGAGTCCACATTTAGTAAATCTCAGGATCCTCCCATATGTGTGAGCACATCTCTCAGCCAAGATGGATTCTAGCAAAGAGGACAATGGGTAGGTTGACATCACTTACTATGAGGTGCCGTTGTCCCCTCTCTTTTGACCTCCACGAAGCCTTTCTGCACAGGTGTAGTCAGGAAGAATTTGACTTTGAGAATGAGAAATAAGTGTTCTATAATTTCTCATCTAGGCAAGGCTCAGTTCCTCTCTCACTCCTGCTAATTTGGAGTATCTGTCCATAGGGGATAATCCCCAGCTACTTAGCCTGGGGTCCATCTAGCCCTGCCTCAGAAGCAGTAGGAGGACAGACAAATCCAGTGGGATGGGGAATGAAATGAAGAAAGCAGCAGCCCACTGGGGAAGTCATGGGACATAAGGCTTCTGAGAAGATGGGCAGCCTCCCAGGGGCTGCGTGTTCCATCCTGAAGAGCCCAGAGCACCATCCCAGGGAGATGGCAGAGCTGGGAAGGTCAATCTGCTGCCTTTCATCCATTCAACAGTTGGTTGGGTCCATCATTTTCATGTTTACACATCCTGTCTCACCAAAGAATATTTGCTGACTACAAATGCTAATCGAGCCTTCTTTCTCATTTATTTTTTTGTGGATATACCTTTTGTTTTTTGAGTACAAAAATAACATACAGTTGTTTAAAAAAAATCACATGACCTAGAAAAAGCATAAGTTAAAGCATAAAGCATAAACTTCTTTCTCAAACCTTCCTTCTAAACTTAGCCACTGCTTACTGTAGATCCTTCTAGACATTGTTGCTACATCTTCATTTTTTTCTTTGACAAAGATGGAATGATATCTTATATGCATTTCTCCTCACCCTGCTTTTAAAACTAGCAGTCACAGACATGTTTCTACCTCAATGCAGGGTGATCAAATTCATTATTTTAACATTTTCATCACCTCCGAAAGAAGCATTGTCCCCTTCAGCTCTCACCCCTTTTACATGCTCACCCTCCCCTAGCCCCAGGAAACCACCAATCTACCTCTCTCTCTGTCAAGGGATATTTTGGATTTTCACACCACACGGAATCACATAGTGTGTGGTCAGTTGTGACTGGCTTCTTTCACGGAGCATATTTTCAAGATTCACCAGTGTGCTGCTGCTGCTGCTAAGTCGCTTCAGTCGTGTCCTACTCTGTGCAACCCCATAGACGGCAGCCTACCAGGCTCCCCCGTCCCTGGTAGGCTGCAATCCATGGGGTCGCTAAGATTCAGACATGACTGAGAGACTTCACTTTCACTTTTCACTTTCATGCACTGGGGAAGGAAATGGCAACCCACTCCAGTGTTCTTGCCTGGAGAATCCCAGGGACAGGGGAGCCTGGTGGGCTGCCATCTATGGGGTCGCACAGTCGGACACGACTGAAGCGACTTAGCAGCAGCAGGGCTTCCCAGGTGGCTCAGTGGGTAAAAAATCTGCTTGCTATCCAGGAGACACTGGTTCAACCCCTGGGCTGGGAAGATCTTCTGGATGAGGGCATGGCAGCCCACTTTGGTATTCTTGCCTAGAGAATTCCATGGACAGAGGAGCCCGGCAGGCAACAGTCCATGGGTCACAAAGAGTCAGACATGACTAAAGAGATTGAGCATACACACATGGATACTTAAGGAACCTTGAGTAGGATGTGTGTATTCAGTGAAGAAAATGTGAGGAATGGAGGTGCATTGTATTAAGGAAAATGAAGTAGGTCTGACTTACAGCTGTTTCTGGGGGAAAAATATGAAAATGATGGTACAGAAAGTGATGAAATGCTTGTAGAAGTGGACCCCAAGAAAAAGGTTTTCTGCATGGTTAGGATTGACAAAGTTTCAAATAAATTTAATTGAGCTCATGAATTTAAAAGTAAGCTGGTTTAAATTTTGAATTTGGTTTTTCTCTCAGTTAAGAGGACAAACTGTCTTATGTTGAATTGCCTTTGATAACAGATTTTAAGCTCTTTATCTTTTAAGTACTATGCTCTGTATTTGTCTTTGAAATCTTTTATTGTTACTTTGGCTAAGTGAATAACTCTTGTTTCACAGGGATCTATGATTCCACCTGACTGATTATTCTAAACTTTTACAACATTTTTTGACAAACCTTCCTAAATTAAATTTTAATGAAGTCCTCTTGACCTCTAGCTATCTTTGGAATGCTTCAAAGATCCCCTGAAATACCCCAAAGAGAGATATTAAACTAATTAGGTTTATTTGGTATGTTAAATTACCTACAAAGTATTATCAAATGAGTAATAAATCTTCTTAGGTTACATTGTATAGTAAATACTTACTAACATAGGTATTCTAGAAATTATATGGCATTCCAAAAATTCTGACATGTCCTGGTAAAATGTTATGTCATAATTCCAGTCATTATCTTAAAGAGTTGTATGTTATAGCAGTAACCAAGTTCCCTTGTCAATTGCATTGTAATCAGATTCTAAACATGCTTTCTGAAGTCTTTTGTCATTTTAGACACTTATGGTTTTATTCTAATGTATTTGCAAAGATGCATCTTCTTCAAGAAGATTTATAGAAACGACTTTTGGATAAAGACAAGTTTCTGATTTTCAGACTAAAACACTGAACTGGGTAAGAAATTAAAGAATTCCAATGGAAAACCTAACACCTTCATAAAACTGTTAACAAAAAGGATTGATTATATAAGACTGAGTGAACTGGTGAATGTGGTTATAATTTTACGGTTGATGTCTAAAAAATTACTGGTTTGAATCTATGTTTTCCAGGTATAAGGAAAACCTTCCCTTCAAACTAATTAAGACATACAGTAATTTGGTAAGTTATACCTTTGAAAACAGAATTGAAACATTCACCTTTTCTCTCTATCTGATCCCTCCAGAAATTGGAGACTCTTAGGTTTCCAGCAGCTTTCCCAGATAAACTACATCACTAACAGGTACAGAAAGCTTAAAGCATTTTGAGGACCTTGAAAATGGAGGAATTCACTTACATCTGTTAGGCAAAATCTGTGATAAATCCTGGCATGACTTTCTGTGCCCTGAGAGTTTTTTTTCAAGTTCAGTGTGAGACTCCTTATAAAAGTTCCATCAAAGCAAAAAAGGACTATATGATCAATTATAGTTACATAAATCATCAAGTCAAGTTTATTGAGACCAGACTTATTTTGCAAACAAATTAGACTTAATTTGGTTATATTTGGTAGAAAATGAGGGTAATTTTAGAGAAAGTAAATATTATGTTTCAGTGAATATTAAATCCCAGTTTTGTTAATAGAGATCTGTATTTAATAAGACTCAATTCCTGTACAGTTCCTTTTTGTTCCATTATGTTAATGTAAAGTTTAATTGAATTATTAAAAAGACACTCTGTTTGTTTCTGAAGCATATCTTAGTAATGTATCTTTGGATGAAGATCAGATGCCCCACGACCTGAGACAAGAGACTGTCTCCAACCTAAGGATCCTTATCAGGTACTCTTAACTACTTCATGCACAGAGAAACTGAAGGAATTGATTCTTGGATTAACTCTCACTTACAAAGGGTCCTTACACTGGACTGGCTGATAGAGACAATGGCTGACCTCAAAACCACTTTATTTTTATTTATTTATTTATTTATTTTAACTGGAGGCTAATTATTTTACAATATTATAGTGGGTTTTGCCATACATTGACATGAATCAGCCATGGCTGTACATATTCAAAATGACTTTAAAACAATGCTCAAACAGCCGAGGAGCTGCACTAGAGTAGGATGAGAAGAAGAGGAAATCAGAAATAGACAACTAGTCCAAGATCCTGGACCTGACTCGTGTGATCTTTATAATGTTTTCTTGAGTTCTTGGACCTTTGCATATGAACCAAATGTTTTCCTATTATGGAACAATCCTATGCTGATTTTAAAAATCAAATCAATCCAATTGTTGGGTTTCCCACCAATTACCTTTGTCTAGTACTCTGAGGATGCCTTGGTGGATTTCTCCCCTCCAAAGCTCTGATTGGATAGCCCTCAGGAAATCATATTAGAAGAAAGAAAATTTAGTCCTGTTAAGGCTACTTTTGATATTACCAGATAGGAATCCCCTCACCTAGTCAATTAATATTACCTTCTCTGACCCTGGCCATAAAAAATGAATTTTAATCTAAAGTTACTCAAGCCCAATCAGAGAAACAAGAAAAATTTCAGCCAAGAAATAAAACGTCTCACAATTACAAGATGGATATGTGGTTAATACCAGACTATGGTCATTTAAGTTTAAAGCTCCTCTATGTTGGAAACAATCAAGTCATATTAAGGATGATCAGGCTAGTAACATTAGGAAACTAGGCTGAGTGCCTTATGAATGATACCTACACATTACTACCATTAGTGACTGGTATGGAACTGACTAGGTCAGATGACCAGAGATTCACTGCGTTGCACCTAATGGAACTCATGGAATTCGCGGTACTTAGTTTTATGGCCTTAGCTTCCACCAGGATGGGTAAGAAGATGTCTCCTGCGATTCCGTTGGATTCAAGGTCACATAAGTAACAATCTAGAGATGACCCTGGCCAATCTACCATTGGTACAAATCCAGTGGGTCAATAGATTTGCATTTCACTTGTATGACCATTTAGCAGCTATTTTTGCACCTTCAATAGGTTTGGAGAATGTAATCACCCATATTGAAGCCTTAACAAAATTTACTCAATGGGCTTAAATGATAATAACCAACTATTAGCCAATTGAATTCTGAGATTTCTATGATGAGAAAGCAGTGCTACAAAACCACATGGCCCTTGACATTCTTACAGCCTCTTATCTCATTACTTCAAACTGAATGCTGTGCCTGATGAATCCTCTAATATAAGGCACTTAATGAGCCATATCAGATCAGAAGAAAAACCAGATTTCTTCCTTAAATGACCCACTCCCTAGTCTTGATGATCTCTTCAGAACCTGGTTTGGCATGGGAAATGCTTGGCTTAAATATTTACTTATAACTCTATTAATGTTATTAGCTATACTATTTTTTTGTCTGTATTACAAGATTATTGTTTCTTGTGTTACCAAATGTATGACTGAGCCTCACGCAAAAATAATAATGACTCAGCAACTTGAAGCAGTTGATCAAATATATGGTTCTGTATGAGATCAATGATTGTAGTAGTGTAACTACAGATATGGAAAGAAGCAAGAGGGAATTTTCCTTGACCATAATAGACTAATAAGACAGGTGGTCCAGAGTAACCTTTAGTTACTGTTGATAAGACCTAGTCCAGGAATAGCACATTGAGTGGCCTATCAGCAAAATCTCTGCCAGATCTAGGAATGAGCCTTCCTAGCACCATGGGACAAAATGGTCATGAAATGCCTCCCAAAGCATGGTCAAATTTATGATCATGAGGGGGCCCTGTCAACTACAAATTAGCACTTGACACTGGTACTTGCTACCTCTTAAGGATTAAATTGTGTGCTGCTGCACAGCTGATTTTCAACACCACCTGAAAGGAGTTCAGAGTGGAGAGCAGAAATGAAGCAGAAACTCTGTGCTCTGGGGAAAACTGGTCTTTAGATTGATATTTTCAGGAGCCAAATTTATGGGCCCAATTCTTGTATTTCCTCTTATCTAGAAATGCTTGGCACCCCACTCCAGTACTCTTGCCTGGAAAATCCCATGGACAGAGGAGCCTGGTAGGCTGCAGTCCATGGGGTCGCAAAGAGTCGGACACGACTGAGCGACTTCACTTTCACTTTTCACTTTCATGCATTGGAGAAGGAAATGGCAACCCACTCCAGCGCTCTTGCCTGGTGGGCTGCCGTCTATGGGGTCGCACAGAGTTGGACACGACTGAAGCAACTTAGCAGCAGCAGCAGCAGAAATGCTCTAAAATTCTTCATGGTGAGGTTTGCTCCTTGCGAGTAGCAGTAATCTTCACAAGATTAGCAGAAATCTTCTGAAAAAGCATGTGCTTGATTGCATGTACTCCCCCTTCAGCAAAGTCACATATACACTGACCTTCCACCCTACATCTTTGGAGCAGTTTCTCAGAGCTATCTGTAATACTCTCTGCCAGGCTACAGTTCTCATTTTGCCCCAAATAAAACTTGACTTGTGACTCTCATCTTGTGCATTTTTTTTAAGTCGACAACAGTATCCTTTCAGAGTCCTTTTTATTTCTGTAATGTTGATAATAAAGTTACTCTTTCATTTCTGATTTTATTAATTGTCTTCTCTTTTTGCCTAGATTTTAATCAAGCTAAAGGATTGCTGATTTTGTTGACCTTTTCAAAGAATCAGCTTTTGGTTTAATTGAACTTCTCTGTTGTTTTTCTAGTCTCTGTTTCATTAATTTTCACTCTAATCCTTATTATTTCTTTTCTTGCTTGCCTTACATTTAGATTGCTGTTCTTTATTAGTGTCTTAATGTGAAAGTTTAGGTTGTAGATTTGAGTTCTTTCTTTTTTCTTAATTAGGCATTTACAGCTATAAATTTCCCTCTAAATGTAGCTTTTGCTGCATTGCATGGATTTTTAATATGTTGTATCTTCATTTTCATTCGTTTCAAAATACTTTCTTATTTTTCTTTTGAATTTTTCTTGGCCCATTGGCTATTTAGAAGTATGTTGTTAGTTTCTCAGTTTCTTTCCTGAGATTGATTTCTAATTTTCTTCCAATGTAATTGGAGACTGCACTTTATATTATTTCTGTTCTTTTAAATGTATTGTAGTTTGTTTTATGGGCTATGATCTACCCCGGAGAATGTTCTATATGTCCTTGAAAAGAATATGTGTTATTTTTGTTGGGTGGAGCATTCCATAGATGTCTGTTAGGTCTATTGGGTTTACAGTGTTGTTAAAGTCTTCCCTTTCTTTGTTAACTTTTTAAAAAATTCCCTCCAGCTTTACTGAGATATAAGTGACACAGAGTACACCGTGTATACAGAGTATAAGTGTGTAGCACACAGCACAGTGACTTGACCTATACACATCACCTAATGATCACCACAGCAAGTTTAGTTAACATCCATCATCTCACAGAGACACAAATAGTTTTTTCCTTGTGATGAGAACTCATAGGATTTACCCTCTTTACTTTCATAGATACTATACAACAGTGTTAACTATAGCCATCAAGTTATACATTAGAGCCCTAGTGTTCATTTATTTTATAAATGGAAGTGTGTGCCTTTGACCACCTTCCTCAAATTCCCCTTTTCTCCAACTCCACACCTTTGATAACCACAAATCTGACATCTTTTTCTATGAGTTTTGTGTTGTTGTTTAGATTCCACATATAGGTGAGGTCATTTAGTCTTTGTCTTTCTCTGTTTATTTCTTTCACTTAAAAAGTCATAGTTACCTTGAAGCTCCATCCATATTGTCTCAAATGGCAATATTTCCTAATTTTGACTGAATAATATTTCATTGTATATATAGCACAATTTCTTTATCTACTTATCCATTGATGGACACTTAGATTGTTTCCACATCTTGACTATAGTAAATATGCTGCTATGAACTGGGGGGTGCAGAATTTTCCACATAGGGTTTTGCTTTCTTTGAATTTATTCCAGAAGTAGAATCCCCATATCACATGATAGTTCTATTTTCATTATTTGAGAACGTTCCATACTGTTTTGTATGGTGGTTTCACCAATTTACATTTCCAGCAAGAGTACACAAAAGTTTCCTTTTCTCCACATTTATTATTTTTTGCCTTTTTGATGCTGATCATTCTAACAGGCATGAGGTAATCTCATTATGGCTTTGATTTACATTTCCCTAGTGATTTGTGATGCTGAGCATCTTTTCACATATCTGTTGTCATTAATCTCATGTCTACTTCCTCCATTATTGAAAGTGGATTATTGAAATCCCCAGCTATTATGTTTAATTCTTCTCTTCATTTCAGTCAGTTTTGCTTTCTGTATTTTGGTCCTCTGTTATTAGGTGAATATATGCTTATAATTGTGACTTCCCTGGTGGCTCAGACGGTAAAAGCGTCTTTGTACAATGCAGGAGACCTGGGTTCGATCCCTGAGTTGGGAAGATCCCCTGGAGAAGGAAATGGCAACCCACTCCAGTACTCTTGCCTGGAGAATCTCAGGGATGGGGGAGCCAGGTAGGCTACAGTCCATGGGGTTACGAAGAGTCTGACACGACTGAGGAACTTCACTGCACTACACTATGCTTATAATTAGTATCTATTTTCCCAGAGGATTGACTCTTTTATCACTATAAAATGTCCCTCTTTATCTCTAATAGTTCTTCTGTGTTAAAGTCTATTTTATCTGTTTTCAGTATAGCCACTTCAGCTTTCTTCACTTCTTACAAGAAATAAATCTCTTTCCATCCTTCAATTTTCATTCTACCTGTGTCTTTAAATCTAAAGAGTGTTTCTTCTGTGCTGTGCTTAGTTGCTCAGTCGTGTCCAACTCTTTGCGGCCTCATGGACTGTAACCTGCCAGGCTCCTCTGTCCATGGGGATTCTCCAGGCAAGAATACTGAAGTGGGTTTCCATGCCCTCCTCCAGGGAATCTTCCCAACCCAGGGATCAAACCCAGGTCTCCCATATTGTAGGAGGATTCTTTACCATTTGAGCCACCAGGGAAGCCCAAGAATACTGGAGTGGGTAGCCTTTCCCTTCTCCAGGGGATCTTCCCAACCCAGGAACTGAACTGGGGTCTCCTGCATTGCAGGTGGATTTTTTACCAGCTGAGCTACCAAAGAAGCCCAGAGCTACCATGTGCTGTGCTGTGCTTAGGCGCTCAGGCCTGTTCAACTCTTTACAACCCCATGGACTACAGCCTGTCAGGCTCCTCCGTCCACAGCGATTCTCCAGGCAAGAATACTGGAGTGAGTTGCCATGCCCCCTTCCAGGGGATCTTCCCAACCCAGGGATGGAACCCAGGTCTTCCACACTGCAGGTGGATTCTTTACCGCCTGCGTCATCAGGGGAGCCCTTGAATACTGGAGTGGGAGGCCTATCCCTTCTCCTGGGGATCTTCTCGACCCAGAAGTCCTGCATTGCAGGTGGATTCTTTACCAGCTGAGCTATAAGGGCAGTTCCTTTATTCATCTGCCTAATTATTAGATTGCTTGCATCATTCACATTTACTATTTGGATTAATTAATAATTAATGTTTGGATTATTTATGTATTTCAGTTGACGTCTGCCATTTCACTTTTGTTTTCTGTATGTATCGTGTGTTGGTTTTTTTTTTCTTTTCTGGTTGTTGTTCCTCTATTTCCCTTCTACTGCTTTCTTTGTATTAAAGGAGTATTTTCTGATTAGCGTTTCAATTTCTTTGATAATTTTTTCAGTATATCTTTAAGGATTTTTTCCCTTTGGTTTTTTAGTGATGGCTCTAGGATTTACCATGCACATCCTAACATCAGAATCAACTTCAGATTTACACTGGTCTAATTCCAGTAATATGTAAAAATGATACACTACGGTTCTAGTCTCTCTTCCTCTTTTGTGTGCTACTATTGTCACATATATATTAATGTTATACACCAACAATACACTACTATAATTATTACTTTCCTATCTGTAGTTATTTCCTTAGCAGCTTGCCACCACCCACCTTTTCTTGTAGCTATTGGCAATATATATTTTTCAATGTGTTACACACTCTACAAAACATTAGAAACATATGATTTTATACAATTGCTTTTTAAATCAGCTAAGAAAGGAAAAGAGAAAAATATGTCTTTATACTGTCTTTTATAATTATATAAAACTATATATATAGTTCTTCCTCTGGAGAAGGAAATGGCACCCCACTCCAGTACCCTTGCCTGGAAAATCCCATGGACGGAGGAGAGTGGTAGGCTACAGTCCACGGGGTCGCAGAGTCGGACACGACTGAGTGACTTCACTTCACTATTGCATACCTTTCCTTTTCCCTCTGACTGCCCTCCCTTGGTCTCTCAACAGGCAGCTTCAGACCTCCTTGTGACATTTAGGACACAGAATATCCAGGTGCCTCCCCCAGCAGCTGTGGAAGCTACGCTGGAGGGTTAGCCATACCAGAGCAGGAGAAACAGAGAAGCAAGCCGTGCTGAACTCTCTGTGTCTGGGGCCTGCCTCCAGGGACTCAGAGAAAAACCATCCCCATAGTTGAGCTTCTAGTGTGTATCGGGACCAGACAGAACGTGTTACTTACAAGATCATTAGCCTCACCACAGCCTAGCCAGAAAAGTGTCCTCATTCCCATTTTGCAGATGAGAAAAGTTAAATGACTTGCTTACAGTCAACAACGGAGACAAGATTTTAAACACTTTTATCAGGTTGCAGTGCTAGAGTCAAATAAGCTTCCAAGGATGCGGGGGCGGGGTGGGGGTGTGAAATGCATATTTGATCCACATACAGGTACAATTCTTGAATCTTTATTCAAAGGATGTCTGCAGGAGGTACCTTGGTAAATTTACCTGATTTTACATTGTTTCTCTGATAGAATACAATGATGGGAGGGGAGGTTGTGTGTTGCTGTTTTAAAATTATTTCCCTTTACCTTCCCTTTACCTTTTAAATTATTTCCCTTTACCTTTCAATAATGAAACTCTTTTCTAACGAGGAAAAAATTGAAACACATCCATATTCTATCAAGCTGGACAGCATTACCTCAGAATACAAATTGTTCTGTTACTTTTCAGTAATTTTTAAAGAACTCTTTCTTATTATAAAAATAATACAAGCATCAAAATAGAAGTAATATATACTACTTTAGAGGAAGTTTGAAACTGCAGAACAATATAAAAAGGAAAAATATAAATCACACAAAATTCCTTTATTAAAAAAAATCACTATTAGTATTCTGGTGCATTGTCTTGCTTTTCTCCAGTTTTCTGTGTATCAGATGTACACATGAGCATGATTACAGGGCCCTTCAGGCACTGGGAAAATAAGCCAGTGACAGGAGAGGAAGAGGGAGCAGGGCAAGACATGGTTCCTACCCTGAAAGAAATTGATGGCCAAGCTAATGGCCCCAAAGGAATGGACTTAAATGAGATTAGGAGAGACACAGTCAGCAAAGTTACAATTCAAAAGCAAAGGGGAAAAGTAAACTCAGAAGGAAAGATAAAATGTCCTAGTCCATCATTAGCTCCAACGTGGGGCCTCTCAGGCACACGGGTGCAGGTTCTAAGGCAGTCTGCTCTGAGCTGGGCTCAGGTTTTTCGGCATCAACTATGCCAGGAGGGGTTTAGAGTGGTGACTGGCAGGAAGGACTGCAGAGGAGTGGACCGGTGTGAGCAGCCCTGTGGACACCCTGTCATCTAGTTCTTGCAGCCTCCAGAGAACACTGAGCTGTTGGGACTCACCCAAGTCACCAGCTGGCCTGCCAGTGCCAGCACTCTGAGAACCCCCACTGTGAGCCGTGGAGGTGGTGCTTTTTCTGATTCTGGGCTCAGACCCTTTGGTGCTTAGCAGCTGACTGCCTGATGCAAGAAACCTCTGAGGCACTGAGCCCAGGACAGCCCATTAGCTGGACCCAGACCTGGCCAGGGAAGGACAGAGTCCACCCCCCAGGGACATGGGGATCCCAGTTCCACCTCGGGGGACCCTTTTTCAGATCCACACAAGGAAGGCTAAGTATTCTCATAATGGCAGGCATGGACGTGCTAAATTGCTTCAGTCATGTCCAACTCTTTGCAACCCTATGGACTGTAGCCTGCCAGGCTCCTCTGTCCTTGGGATTCTCCAGGCAAGAATACTGGAGTGGATTGCCATGCCCTTCTCCAGGGGATCTTCCCACCCCAGGGATTGAATCCGTGTCTCTTTTGGCTCTTGCATTGGCAGACAGGTTCTTTACCCCTAGCGCCAACTGGGAAGCCCTAGGCATGGACACAGCGCACAAAACTGTAGCTTGCCTTCTTTGCCTGACAAGACAAATGTGAGAACAAAGCAGCCCAGGCCTTGGTTTAGGGGTGGGTCTTAAACATCAGACCCACTGTCTCAAAGCTGATATTCATTCTCCCTGCTCTTGGGGACAGGACTGGAGACAATGGGGAATGAGTAGGGAAGGTAGGTGTATGTACGTGTGTGTGTGTGTGTGTGTGTGTCCACTGACATTATAAACTGTACTTCAGATGGGAAGAAGTGGGGGTGGGGCAAAGCTGAGTCCCACTGGTTGGTGGTGTTGATATTTTCTAGAAGTTCAGCCCCTGTTTCTTCATCTGCAACCCTCATGGGCTTTAATGAACACACAGGTGGGAATGAAAGCAATTTTTATGGACGTTTGCTAATTATTCTCCTTGATGGCAGGGGGCATGTTTTTATGCCTTTTTAAGTCTCCAGAATTTAGAAGACTGCCTAACATGGGGAAGTCTTTATATAACTTTATTTTTTAAGTGATTAGGATTGCTTCTCTGCCTTTTGGCTCAGATTAGTGTAGGATCTGTTCTTAACAGCTTAAAATGGTGATGATGATGGTGTCATTTTAATACAGTTGTGCCCAAACATTTTACCAAAGATTATTATATAAAGATTCATGTTCAAACTGTTATAACAGTGTGTCGTGTATTTTGGAGAAGGCGATGGCACCCACTCCAGTACTCTTGCCTGGAAAATCCCATGGACGGAGGAGCCTGGTGGGCTGCAGTCCATGGGGTAGCAAAGAGTCGGACACGACTGAGCGACTCCACTTTCAGTTTTCCCTTTTATACATTGGAGATGGAAATGGCAACCCACTCCAGTGTTCTTGCCTGGAGAATCCCAGGGATGGGAGAGCCTGGGGGGTTGCCATCTCTGGAGTCACACAGAGTTAGACACGACTGAAGCGACTTAGCAGCAGCAGCAGCAGTCATGTATTTTAAAGAAATATTATGTGGAGCCCAATGTTTGACAGAATCTACAGAAGCAAGAGTAGCCCTCGTTCAAGAGAAGGGTACAAAGTCCACTCTATGCCTCTTGTCCGATGGCGGTCCCCGCAGCAGCTTCACGGAAGCTTCGGGCACGAGTTGAAAAGCAGTTTCAGAGACAGTTTGGAAATCACTCTCTTGAGTAGGGGATGTCCTTTCAATTTCAGAATTGGGGCTCTGGGACACAGCGCAGTGAGAGGAGGTTACAGCTTCCCCCAGCACCCCGCTGGATGGCCTTCCTCTAATTCCAGTCTCCCCAAGAGAAGAGAAGCCGTTGCAGGAAGTGTCGTGGGGCCAGCAGCTGATGTTCACCAGCCCGAGCTAAGCCCGAAGCTCACAACATTCAGGGCACCCTAAAGGTCCAATATCATCCATACGCCCATTTTGCAGATTAAAAAAATAAATAAACAAAAGCTTAGGGAGGTTAACCAGCTTGCCTCAGATCAATGGCTACCAAGCAAAGGATTCAGAATTGCACCCAAACCAAAGTCCATACTTGTGGCCACCCGTACTGGAACACACTGGGGACATTCAGGAAGAGGCACGGCACAAGCACCCAGACAGCAGGAAGGGACAAGCACGCCAAGGCTGGGGTGCTTGGTGCCAACAAAGCCCCTGCTCCCGCCCTTCCCCTGACAAGGCCCCTGGCGAGTGCAGGCAAGTGATTCCAGAACTACTCCTGTCTCCCTTGACAGGAAGCGGGACCGCTAGGCAGGCAGCACAGAGGAGAGGGTGGGGTTGCCTAGGCTTTAATACAGAGGAGAAGTTGGGGGTACACTGAGGTTCCCATGTGGGGCCCAGTCCAGGTCACCAGGCCAGAAGACCCCAGTGAGGAGGCTGGGACAGGTACTTCAGCCCCAAGAGAGGAGCCCCCACCACAGGGAAACAACATGGTGGGTTGGGGGTTGGGGGATGGGGGCTTGTAGCTCCTGTCTAGAGAGGCAGCCAAATCTGCACTGCAGGACGACAGACATTCCCACGGATGTCCTAGGGCTGCCGGGCTTTGCCAGCACAGCCTCCTACCCTCCCCCACGTGGCTGGGTGGAATCCCTGCTCTTTTGATGCACTGACTAATGTTTCTTAAATGGTGCCTAGCCTGCTCGGGGCTAGGTTGCCAACAGACACTGGAGTGGAGGGGAAAATGAAGGACAGAAGCAGGTGGGAACAGGACCCCGTGCTGACAAGGACTCTAGTACTGTAGGGAGGCTTGGTGGGGCCTGGGGAAAGGCCCTCTGAGGACACAACACACACGCAGATGGACTCCAGAGGAGGTCTCTGCAGTTCCAACCCTTGGCCCTACCAGGCCTAGTAGGGGAGCCACCAGGCCTTCTGTGTGCCAAGGGGCCCGCAGCCTCCAGCTGAGGAGCCGCTGGGCTGAGTCCAGGATAAGAGTTGAGTGGGAGCCTTTAGAGTCCCAGGCCATCCAGGGTGGGGTGGATGCAGCCCCAGAGAGAGAGGATCAGAGAGAGTCAACCAGTCCAGGGCCCTGGTGAGGACCCCCAGAGTGAGGGCTTTAGGAGCATTCCCTGTCCAGGATCGCTGTAGCAGCCCCTCGCCCAGACCTCCCAAAGGAACCAGTCCTCATCCTTCAGAGATGCCTCCTGAACTCAGAAAAATGCCTGCGCAGAAGGCTGCTAGCACCCTCACGACCCCACCGTTGCATTTTTGGACTTAGTGATCCAGCACACCCTGATAAGGTGTGGCTGCAGCCAACCCAAAACAGGCCTGCAAATGTGCTTGCCCTTCCACCATTCCACCATGCAACTGGCCCCCTCTCTTCCACAGTGGAGAGGACATCCTGGGGACAGGAATGTGCTATGAGAGACCATTCAGAGCTCAGCCTGGGCTCGGCCCCTTGAGGAACAGGGACCACTGCAGAACCAGAGGAGGGAGGTACGGGGCTGGGCCAGGGAACTAGCAAGACTTGTGCCATGTACATCACCCTTTCTGCTGGGCCCCTGACCCATTACAGTGCCTGCTCCAGTTGATGAGGCCTAGTAGCTTGGTGAGATGAGGTGTGATGGTCCCTGCCCCACAGCTGTCAAAAGGACGTGGAATTAAGTCATCCACATACCTACTCTGCAACCAAATCAGCACAAGATACCTCTAAATGCACAGCCAGCTGCCCAGAGCCAAACCAGCTTCTCCTTAGACTAGTCTAGAGCCCTGCAGACACAGAGGTTAAGACCCCAAGTTGGACTCTCTGAGGCCTTTCTACCTCGGGGCAAACACTTCAGGGAGTTGATTTCTCCCGTCTGGGTGGGGCCGGGATGATGGTGAGGACACAGCCCTGCTCCCCTTGGGCATCCCTGCAATGTCAGGACAACTGCTGCGGGAGCCCCGTCATCAGCAGTGAAGCCAAACACCCCACAGAGACACATAGAACAATCTGCACAATCTGACTCGGGTTCCTCTAACATAAATGTCAGTAGAAATCACCAACTCCATTTTCAGGAAACCCAATAATCTGTCATGTGTACTGTGCGTGATCAAGAAAGACGTGGCTTTCCGCCTTCTGGCACCACATCACTAATCTCCCCTAACGGCCAGGAGGTGGGGGAGTGTGCCCGTGGACAGTGTGACCACCCATACACTGGTCTTCTCAACCACATCCCTCCACAGATAAACATCACCCTCAGAATGAGGAACTTGGCCACCCAGAGCCAGCCGCACGAATCAGAAACAATCTGACATCTCAAGGTCAGCTCACCGGAAAAACCATCATGAGTCTTTCAAGGCGACAGATCTCCCCGTGATGCCGCGGGTACTTTCCAGCCACAGCGCTGCCAGCGCAGCCCTCAGTCCTGGTGGGACTGCAGGGGGGAAACAGGCAGAAGGGAGCGAGCAGAGCAAGAGGCAGCCAAGCCAAGATCCAGGGGGCTCTGCCACCTCTCGTGGTCTTCACTTTGCAGCAATGCACAGGAGCTCAGAGCTGGGAGGAAACCCAAAGACACTTTGCTTCAATAATTTGTTTTGTTTTCTCAGAGACAACCAAGACCAGAAAGGTAATGACCTTACTGGTTCACTAGGTGACAACCCTGGGAGGGGAATTCAGATTCCTTGCCAGCACCTCCTCAAATGGACAAAGGCAGAACTCCAGTCCTCCAACCAGAGGCAGGTGCAAATATCCAGTAAGCGTCAGAGATGGCCCAGGCTCCGTGGAGGTGCCCCTCACCAGATCGCAGGTGACAAACATATAATCACACAAACTGTTGTTTAATATGAATTTCAGTTTTTTTTAAAAAGCACATGGGGCTAAAAGTTCTACTAACCAGGGGGTCTAACCTATCTAACCTAGTCTTGGCCTGGTAGGAAGGGGGGACTTGCCTCAGGAGATGCTGTCAAACCTGAGACTGGAAGGTTAACCAAACAAAAGATGGGCAGAGACCCAGGAAAAGAGTGTCTCCCTCTCTCCCCTCCCCCTTTCTCCTGGCCTCTCTCCCTCCTCCTCCAGGAAAGCTGTTTGCTCCAGACCAGCTAGCCATACTGCCAGCTTTCACACATGGCATAGTCATCACTTTCCCTCAGCAAGGTCACCTCCACTCACATCTCTCAAATTCCTCCCACTCAGCAATTCAGGTCCTGCCCTTCCCCCAGGATCCCAGCTTCCCCCAAACCCATCACCCCATGTGGTCTTCCTCCCCTCAACACCAGTCACAGCGTTGAACACACCATAGACTTTCAACAATGAATGGAGGGATGGATGGGGTAATGGGCCCATAAGATGTGGCAAGAAACAAGGCAAGGGAAACTCTGAGATGTCTGTCCTAGCCCATCAAGCAGCCCACAGCGGTGGGTATGCTCATGAGCCCTGAACAAAGTCCAAGAAGCCTCTCTAAGTAAGAACAGAGACCTTTCAGAGCCTATTCATCAGCAATGAAGCATGGTGATCCAAACATGGCCTTATTGAAACTCCCTTACATCTTGGTCTCATAGGGAAGACTCCACTCAGATGGGAAATAGTCATCTTGTGCAGACCTGGTCCCTCCATCTGCTGCCCCAACAGGCTCCCAAAAGTAAGGGCTGCAGGGTGATCTATAGACAAATATCCTGGATACCAAGACACCCTACCAACCTGTGACACTGCCCCTGACCTGCCAGCCCACCTGGGTGGAGGGGAAGGGAAGCAGTCCACACCAGCTATGTGTGTGAGCTCAGCGGTGTCTGACTCCTTGCAACCCCATGGACTCTAGCCTGCCAGGCTTCCCTGTCCATGGGATTTCCCAGGAAAGAATACTGGAGTGGGTTGCCATTTCCTCCTCTGGGGGATCTTCCCAACTGAGGGACTGGACCCATGTCTCCTGCGTTTCCTGCATTGGCAAGCAGAGTCCTTACCACTAAGCCACCTGGGAAGCCTTCATACTGGTTGATAGATCACCAGGAGCCAATCACTTGAGCTTGCTTGTCTACACACGTGAGGAGGCACCAATGAGCTGGAATTTAAAGTCAAAGCAGTTTTCCCACATCTAGGACTAGAGACAAGTCGCCTTGCAGTCCAGTTTTGCTTTCTGGGGAAACCACAGGAGTGGTCCCTCTCTGGTTATGATATCAGTGAAGCACCCTTGCCCCATAAGAGGACCTTTAGTGTCCTCTGCTGTACAATCTCCAGTGAAGGACCCTGGGGCCCTCTTGGAGAGAAAGGAATAGCATCACTACCCTGTAGCCAAGGCGTGTGCACCATGCATCCCGAGCTATGGCCTTCACCGCTGCAGTGGACCAGCCGCCACTGAGCGGCGCAGGGCTTGTGTACAACAGCGACACCATGTGGCAGCCGCGGAAACCACAATGCCTCTGGCTTGGTTGCATTCCTAGCTCTCTCCTTGGGCGTCTAAAGGCAAGATCAGCTCCAGATTCTGGGACAGATCAAGAACTTCCTGCCCTGCTACTGATGAAAACTGGTAAAGATTCCAGTTGTTCACTGCCATGTCGCCATATCTCCCCATCTCTCCCAAGCTGGTATGGGGCTATTCCAGTTTGGCATGCCCTGTCTTGATGGCTGCTCATAACCACCTGAGTGGCACATATCCATATTGTCTGATTTCTGCAGATAGTGTTGTTCAGGGATTAACAACTTTCCCAAAATCACACACCCCAAATAAGTGGCAATGCTGAGAGTCACGCCAGGTCTGACTCCAGGATCCATGCTCCTTCTGCACTCTACAAAGCCTTTCTCAGCCCACAGCAGAAGCCAGAAAGTACAAAGTATCTGAGGGCCACACTAGGTTTAACCCAATTAATGCTCCCTGGAAACCTGTCCCTAGCCACACCTTCTCCAGTCAGTGTGATGTCTTTGGCATTTGGTTCACATGTGGCCCAAACCCCTTAGATCAAAGACCATGTGTGCCATATGGCATGGGTTGTGTTTCGGATTTTTTTTTTTTCCATTTTGCTTAGCTGGTGCAAGAACTATGTCTAAGCAATCAGCATAACTTGAAAATCAATTTGTATCCTGTCAGCCCAAGTATCCCTAAGAACCTCCACTAATACAGCAGTAATGAACATCTGGAAACACAGCAGCTGTTGGGGGAACGAGTTATAAAAACACTAAGATGACAGCTTGTTTTTCATACGTTAGATTGGCTCTTGCACAAATGGGAGAGGCAAACAGACGAAATGGAAACCAGAGGAGGAGGAGGGGAAGGGAAGAGGGAGGCGCAGCTATGCCCCAGGAGCGACTTCACTGGGTGAAGGTCTTCACTCCCCTCCTTCTCGGAGCTGGGCCGCCCTGGGGTGGGTACCTGTGGGCTCAGGTATCCTTCTGGCCAATCAGAGAGGCCGGCAGTCCAGCATGCGGACCTCCGTGTGGATGAGCATCCAGAAGTGGGCAAGCTGGTTGAGAAGGCAAAAGGGCCACCCAAGGCAGGAGACATCTAGGCCTGGACTTGAAGTCTAGGGAGCTGAGGAAGGAGGACTCTCCAGGCAAGAGGTGCTGAGGTTCTAGAGATGCGGGGTGTGACCAGAGCATCAGCTCTGGAGTTGAAGGGACAGAGGCTCCTTCATGGGAAGCCCTGGCAGGGGTGCACTTGGATCCTGGAATGGGGTGTGACATGGGTATTTTTAGAGCCATGTTTACAATGGGATAGATGTGTGAGGCACAGCAGGGGCCCAGCCTCACGCCTCTTCCCAACCAGCACTGCTGAGCCCCACCTCAGCACCTCAGTACCAGGGGTCCCCCACCTCTGGGATATGGACCGGTACCTCCTGTCAGATCAGCAGTGACATTAGACTAGAAATAAAGTAAGTGCACAATAAATGTAATGCACCTGAATCATCCCCAAACCATTCCCCTTCCCTGGTTCTCAGAAAAATTGTCTTTCATGAAACCAGTCCCTAGTGACAAAAAGGTGGGGGACCACTGCAGTAGGCAACAGGGCAGACAGGGTCTCTGCCCTTCTGAGACCCACAGAGAGAGGACAAGTCATCAGGCTGACGTGACACCCTCCCTGGGGAGGACACTACTCCAACTGGGTGGTCATGTGCAGCTTCTCAGAGAGGACTGGGGTGAGCAGAGCCTGGGGAAGCATGAGCCACAGCTTTATAGGGACGAGGGGTTCCAGGCAGAGGAACCAGCAAGGAGAAGGTCCAGTGTGCTCAAGAAGAGGGCCCTGAGGCCCAGGAGGGTGACTGGTAGGAGAGAACAGGCTGTAGGGAAGGGCCTACTCTGGCCCACTGGCCACACGCTCCGAGGCTAGGAGAGCTGACTGCCATAACAACTCACAGCAGGAAAACTAGCTGCTGCTTTGTACGAGTTTTGCACAATTAGTCTGAAACAAATTCTCAGAATTTGCATGATTAAGAGTAGGAACATTTTCTCACCCTCATACTTGGCCAACCATACTATTTTAATCTACCACCACCAACAACAATAAACAGACAGTCTTAAAAAGTCAGTTCCCTTCCAGTCACCCTTTTGGTATTCCTTATATGGGAAAATTAACTCCAAAGCTCAATAAAAGAATATTTCTAGGTAAGATTTTAGCCAACTACATGGTGCTTTGTTTCTTTGTTCATTTTAATCTGCAGAAAATGCATTTTCCATCCTTCAAAGGAGCATCACTTTTTTGGAATGTGGAGCCATGGAGTGTGGGATCTGGGCTGACACTTAAAGGACCCTTTGGAATTGGTTTCCAGGCTGATGATGGATTCATCTGTATGGGGACCCAGGGAAGACAGCGTAACAGACATCCACCTCTGTGTCCTGAGATGTGAAGTAAGTTACCTGCTCAGCCCCTGAACTACATTATCCTGGGGAAAGGCCCACCTCTACTGAGACCCAGTGTCAAAGTCAGTGGCAAGTGCAAGGGGAGCACTGTTTGGGGTCCAACCTGCCCCTCACCCCAAAAGCTGCCCTGGCCCAGAGGCGGAAATTTGAGAAGCAACAGCTGAGCTTTGGAACAGTGAGCCCAGAAGAGCTATCCTTGGGCAGGAAGCATCAACAAAGGGGGCTCCCCAGCAGGGAGGTTGCCACCCAGAAAACCAGCAGAGGGTTAGGGCAGGGAGCCCCGTAATAGTGGTTCCAGAGGGCCGAGACATGAGACCTCTCCCCACTCCTCACACTTGGCGGCTAGACACACTGCTGTCTCTGCACTGCTGTGATGGCTGCGGTTTTACAGTAGGATTTAAACTCAGGGAGTGTGAGTCCAGAGGGGCTTTGGGTGGGCAATTCATCTCTTTCAGTTCAGTTCAGTCGCTCAGTTGTGTCCGACTCTTTGCAACCCCATGAACTGCAGCACGCCAGGCCTCCCTGTCCATCACCAACTCCCAGAGTTCACTCAGACTCATGTCCATCGAGTCCGTGATGCCATCCAGCCATCTCATCCTCTGTCGTCCCCTTCTCCTCCTTCCCCCAATCCTTCCCAGCATCAGAGTCTTTTCCAGTGAGTCAACTCTTCGCATGAGGTGGCCAAAGTACTGGAGCTTCAGCTTTAGCATCATTCCTTCCAAAGAAATCCAAGGGTTGATCTCCTTCAGAATGGACTGGTTGTATCTCCTTGCAGTCCAAGGGACTCTCAAGAGTCTTCTCCAAGACCACAGTTCAAACGCATCAGTTCTTTGGCACTCAGCCTTCTTCACAGTCCAACTCTCACATCCATACATGACCACAGGAAAAACCATAGCCTTGACTAAATGGACCTTAGTCGGCAAAGTAATGTCTCTGCTTTTGAATATATTATCTAGGTTGCTCATAACTTTTCTTCCAAGGAGTAAGCCTCTTTTAATTTCATGGCTGCAATCACCAGCTGCAATGATTTTGGAGCCCCCCAAAATAAAGTCTGCCACTGTTTCTACTGTTTCCCCATCTATTTCCCATGAAGTGATAGGACCAGATGCCATGATATTCATTTTCTGAATGTTGAGCTTTAAGCCAACTTTTTCACTCTCCTCTTTCACTTTCAGCAAGAGGCTTTTTAGCTCCTCTTCACTTTCTGCCATAAGGGTGGTGTCATCTGCATATCTGAGGTTAGTGATATTTCTCCCAGCAATCTTGATTCCAGCTTGTGTTTCTTCCAGTCCACCATTTCTCATGATGTACTCTGCATAGAAGTTAAATAAGCAGGGTGATGATATACAGCCTTGACATACTCCTTTTCCTATTTGGAACCAGTCTGTTGTTCCACGTCTAGTTCAAACTGTTGCTTCCTGACCTGCATACAGGTTTCTCAAGAGGCAGGTTAGGTGGTCTGGGATTCCCATCTCTTTCAGAATTTTCCACAGTTTATTGTGATCTACACAGTCAAAGGCTTTGGCATAGTCAATAAAGCAGAAATAGATGTTTTTCTGGAACTCTCTTGCTTCTTCCATGATTCAGCGGATGTTGGCAATTTGATCTCTGGTTCCTCTGCCTTTTCTAAAACCAGCTTGAACGTCAGGGAGTTCACGGTTCACGTATTGCTGAAGTCTGGCTTGGAGAATTTTGAGCATTACTTTACTAGCATGTGAGATGAGTGCAATTGTGTGGTAGTTTGAGCATTCTTTGGCATTGCCTTTCTTTGGAATTGGAACAAAAACTGACCTATTCCAGTCCTGTGGCCACTGATGAGTCTTCCAAATGTGCTGGCATATTGAGTGCAGCACTTTCACAGCATCATCTTTCAGGATTTGAAACAGCTCAACTGGAATTCCATCACCTCCACTAGCTTTGTTCGTAGTGATGCTTTCCAAGGCCCACTTGACTTCACATTCCAGGATGTCTGGCTCTAGATTAGTGATCACACCATCATGATTATCTGGGTCGTGAAGTGTTTTTTTGTACAGTTCTTCTGTGTATTCTCGCCACCTCTTCTTAATATCTTGTTTCTGTTAAGTCCATACCATTTCAGTCCTTTATCGAGCCCATCTTTGCATGAAATGTTCCCTTGGTATCTCTAATTTTCTTGAAGAGATCTCTAGTCTTTCCCATTCTGTTGTTTTCCTCTATTTCTTTGCATTGATCGCTAAAGAAGGCTTTCTTATCTCTTCTTGCTATTCTTTGGAACTCTGCATTCAGATGCTTATATCTTTCCTTTTCTCCTTTGCGTTCGCCTCTCTTCTTTTCACAGCTATTTGCAAGCCCTCCTCAGACAGCCATTTTGCTTTTTTGCATTTCTTTTCCATGGGGATGGTCTTGATCCTTGTCTCCTGCACAATGTCACGGACCTCATTCCATAGTTCATCAGGCATTCTATCTATCAGATCTAGACCCTTAAATCTATTTCTAAATTCCACTGTATAATCATAAGGGATTTGATTTAGGTCATAGTTGAGTGGTCTAGCAGTTTTCTCTACTTTCTTCAATTTGAGTCTGAATTTGGTAATAAGGAGTTCACGATCTGAGCCACAGTCAGCTCCCGGTCTTGTTTTTGTTGACTGTATAGAGCTTCTCCATCTTTGGCTGCAGAGAATATAATCAATCTGATTTTGGTGTTGACCATCTGGTGATGTCCATGTGTAGAGTCTTCTCTTGTGTTGTTGGAAGAGGGTGTTTGCTATGACCAGTGCATTTTCTTGGCAAAACTCTATTAGTCTTTGCCCTGCTTCATTCTGCATTCCAAGGCCAAATTTGCCTGTTACTCCAGGTGTTTCTTGACTTCCTACTTTTGCATTCCAGTCCCCTATAATGAAAAGGACATCTTTTTTGGGTGTTAGTTCTAAAAGATCTTGTAGGTCTTCATAAAACCGTTCAACTTCAGTTTCTTCAGCGTTACTGGTTGGGGCATAGACTTGGATAACTGTGATATTGAATGGTTTGCCTTGGAGACGAACAGAGATCATTCTGTCGTTTTTGAGACTGCATCCAGGTACTGCATTTTGGACTCTTTTGTTGACCATGATGGCTTCTCCATTTCTTCCGAGGGATTCCTGCCTGCAGTAGTAGATATAATGGTCATCTGAGTTAAATTCAGCCATTCCAGTCCATTTTAATTCACTGATTCCTAGAATGTCGACATTCACCCTTGCCATCTCTTGTTTGACCACTTCCAATTTGCCTTGATTCATATACCAGACATTCCAGGTTCCTATGCAATATTGCTCTTTACAGCATCGGATCTTGCTTCTATCACCAGTCACATCCACAGCTGGGTATTGTTTTTGCTTTGGCTCCATCCCTACATTCTTTCTGGAGTTATTTCTCCACTGATCTCCAGTAGCATATTGGGCACCTACTGACCTGGGGAGTTCCTCTTTTGGTATCCTATCATTTTGCCTTTTCATACTGTTCATGGGGTTCTCAAGGCAAGAATACTGAAGTGGCTTGCATTCCCTTCTCCAGTGGACCACATTCTGTCAGGCCTCTCCACCGTGACCCACCCATGTTGGGTGGCCCCACAGGGCATGGCTTGGTTTCATTGAGTTAGACAAGGCTGTGGTCCTAGTGTGATTAGATTGACTAGTTTTCTGTGAGTATGGTTTCAGTGTGTCTGCCCTCTGAGGCCCTCTTGCAACACTTACCATCTTACTTGGGTTTCTCTTACCTTGGGCATGGGGTGTCTCTTCACAGCCACTCCAGCAAAGCACAGCCGCTGTTCCTTACCTTGGACGAGGGGTATCTCCTTACCGCCACCGTTCCTGACCTTCAACGTGGGATAGCTCCTCTAGGCCCTCCGGTGCCTGCGCAGCCGCCACTCCTCAGGTTGCTCCTCCTGCCGGCCCTGGCCTTGGGCTCGTGGTGGCTCCTCCCAGCTGCCACCCCTGACCTTGGGCTCGGGATGGCTCCTCAAGGTCACCACCCCTGGCCTAGGGCGTGAGGTGGCTTCTCCTGGCCGTCCCTGATCTTGAACGTGGGGTGTCTCCTCCAGCCGCCACTGACCTCGGACGTGGGGTAGCTCCTCTCGACCGCCGCCCCTGACCTCAGACTCGGGGTGTCTCCTCCTGGCCCCTGCCCCTGACCTCGGACGCGGGGTAGCTCCTCCCAGCCACCACCACTGACCTCAGACACAGGGTAGCTCCTCTCGGCCACCACCACTGACCTCGGATGCAAGGTAGCTCCTCTCGGCCATTCCTGTGCCACCGTCGCAGCCTGGCACTCTAGGCCGCTGCCCCTGACCTCGGACGTGGGGTAGCAACTTAGCAGCAGCAAGCTTGGTATAATGTCCCCACTTTAATTTCTGATTTTAGCCATTTTCTGATTTAGTCCTTTTAGTCATTTATGTATCCTCTCTGTTTTTCTTAGTCTAACTAAAGAGCTACCAATATTTTTTTTTTAATCTTTTCAAAGCAATGACCTTTGGTTTTCTTGATTTTCCTTATTGTTTTTCTATTCTCTTTCTATCTCTATTCTAATTATTATTATCCCCTTTCTTCTGCTACCTTTGGTAGTTTCTTAAGGAATGAAGTTATGCTGGTAATTTACGACTCTCCTTTTTCAACGTGCGCGTTCATAGCGAAACCGCTCTGAGCACTGCTCTCGCTGCATGCCATAGGCTTTGGTATGTTGTGCTCCTGTTTTCATTCATCTCAAAGCACTTCATAATTTCTCTAGTTATAGCTTTGACACATTGGTTATTTAAGAATGCTGCTGCTGCTGAGTCGCTTCAGTCGCGTCCAACTCTGTGCGACCCCATAGACCTCAGCCCACCAGGCTCCCCCGTCCCTGGGATTCTCCAGGCAAGAACACTGGAGTGGGTTGCCATTTCCTTCTCCAGTGCATGAAAGTGAAAAGTGAAAGCAAAGTCACTCAGTTGTGTCCGACTCTTCACGACCCCGTGGACTGCAGCCTCCCGGACTCCTCGGTCCATGGGATTTTCCAGGCAAGAGTACTGGAGTGGGGTGCCAGTGCCTTCTCTGTACTTAAGGATACATTGTTTAATTTCCATGTATTTCCTTATTTTCCAGTTTTCCTTCATTTATTGACTTCTAGCTTCATTTGTTGTGGTTGGAGAAGACACTTTTATGATTTCAGTCTTTGAAAATGTATTTAGAACTGTTTAATGGCCTAAATATGATCTATCCTGAATAAACTTTCCAGGGTACTTGAGAAAAATATGTATTTTTTTTTCATTGTGTGAAATTTTTATTCACTTAAATCAATAATATAGAGGAAAAACAGACAAAAAGTCAGTAAGAACATAGACTACTTGAATAGCACAACCAGTAAACTCAACAACAGACATATATTGTACACAGCATCATGCAAATTCATTTCAAAAACAGAAGTATATTTTCAAAAACTGACCCAGTGCTCAATCATAAAACAAGTCTTTAAAAATTTCAAGGGATTAAAAAAATTTTTCAAGGGATTAAAATTTATATTAATGTTTCCTACTCATATTGCAGCGCAAAATCAAAAGTAGAAACATCTCTAGTGAAGTTTTTATTTTATCTATTGTACTTTTCAGCTTCAGAATTTCTATTTGGTTCCTTTCTATAATTTTCTGTCTCTTTATTGATACTCCCTACTTGTTTATACACCATTATGAGTCCTGTAGTTCTTTGCCCATGGTTTTCTTCAGTTCTTTTAGCATCTATAAGACAGTTAATTTAAAGTATTCGTCTAGCATATTCAATGCCTGGGTTTTCATAGGCATGGTCTCTATCAATTCCCTTTACCTGTGGAGAAATGAACATTGCTAATACTATAAGATAATAACTCTGGAGATCAGATTCTCCCTCCTCCCCATGGACTGTTCTTGTTTTTTTATTGTTATTTAGGGCTGCAACCATCTATTTGCTTAGTGACTTTTCTAAACTTTTTTTTTTTTTTGCATAATCTTTATCCTTTGTTTCATATGGTCACTGAAGTTTCTGCTTTGTTATCTCTGTGGCTAGATAGTGACTTGACAGCAATTTCTTTGAAAGCTGGGATCCAATAAAAAAGAAAAGATGCTCTGTCTCTTTAAATTCTTTCAATACACAATACACACTGCTCAGGAAGCTGCTTCAGCCAGAGGGGTTGAAAAAAATGGTCAGCATCTATGTTGGCCCCTGGTTTACCCATCAAAGCAAAATAAAACACACAATTCTACTTTTGGAGGGCAAATTTTATTGCCCACTCTGGCACCAGCAAACACGCCATGAGTACAGGCCATCTTCCCCATAACTGCCCACCTCACAGCTGGACAATGGAGGCTGGAGTCTGCTACACAAACACGAAGTTACCAAACCCTCTCTTCATCAAGCACTCTGCTGGATGCTGCAAGGATTTGACTAGGTTCCAGAGTTCTAAAATAGTTTATTCTGACAGTTTATGCCAGCTCAGTAACTGTTTTGAGGGAGGGACGAATTCCTGGAACTTCCCACCATGCCATTTCTATGACGTAATAGTTGTTTACCGTTTTATGGATCACTTTTCTACTTTTTCCTGGTTATTTCTATATTCAGGCTTTCTCTCTCTTTTAAAGTTAGGTTTTGGTCATTTATACTTGTTTGGGAAATCGTCTACTATTGAGTTGTAGTTAGCACTTTTTTGACCCCGTTTCCATCCCCTGCACCTCTGAGGTGCTCTTTTCCTTTCCCGCTCCCTCCTCCTGCAGGTTCCTGCTTCCTCTCCATCATGAAAATGCAATGCTCTGTTTGTGGGGGCATGAGGTTAAATGTACAATGAAAGGTTTCGTTTCTAATTATAGATCAATTTCTAAAGCTTTGCAGATCTTTTTAATTACTTAGACCAAATTCAAATTTATCCCTGAACTGATCACATTCCAGCAGTTTACATTCCAGAAGAGCTTCCTGAGTGTTTGAGGAATGGAGCTCCTGGGAGGGGTGTGCGCTTGCGCGCTAGCCCTGGGCTCACCGCAGGGAGCCATCCTGGCTGCAGTGCCACCCATCATGTGTGTCCTGCTGAAATACACCAGGGCCAACAGGACCAGCCAGCTGTTTATGTCTTTGTTGGGGGTTTTCCAAAGTACCCATTCTAGTATTTATTTATGACTTGGGGTTTCTAATTCATTAATTTTTGTTCCTAACTCCTAATTCCTTCATCCTGGCTTCCTTAATTTACTTTCTTCTTCTCTTTTTAACTTTAATTGAAAGTGTGCTTTATTCATTTCTCCTTTCTGCCTAACTTTGAAAGCATGTAAGGTCATGAATCTGCTTCATTCTATCTTTGACAGATCTCCTAGGTTTTCACATTGCCGTTTTCTTAGTATTCAACAGTTGTGGTTTCAAATTTGCTTTGATTTAGAAGTTATTTAGGAAATGGTTGCAGGAAATTAAACGCTGCAGCCGTTTAATTTTTACATAGATGAAGATTTTGCTTTTACTTTTGTTATTAGTGTCCATTTTCACTGCAGTGGGTCAAAGCGCTGACCTGTACAATTTCTATTATAAGGAGTTTACTGGAAACTCTTTTCTTGACTGTCACGTAATGAATGAAACCCTTTCGCAAGAGTCCCAGGGGTGCTGGAAAAGAGCATGGCCTCTCAGCTGAAGAGCACAGAGTTTGGTATGTAAGCTTTGGGCCATCCCCTGATTGCACCACTAAGTCTCCAAGTCCCTATTGTTGCATCCAGCACGCAGAGCTATGGTACAGTTTTCACAGTTACAGTGTCTTTCTCACAGTTTGCTTGTGTTCCTGGGCTCAGCTGAAGGTGCCTAATGTGATTTTGGAATGCTGCTGCTTACAAAGAAATACAATCGGGAAAGGCCACTGCTCAAGGGAGCAGCAGCGCTTCCACAGCCAGAGGCAGGAGCCCCTGTGTGCCCTGCAGAGGCCAGCATGCCGGCCCAAAGGAAGGCGACACCCTAGACTGGGACCTGCTGCGCATGCGGCATCCTTAGGCTGCTCCACGCTCCAATTCTGGGGCACGCCCAGCATGTGAGGAGATCTTCCAAATCTCCTAACCAGTCTATCGAAAGGACTTGGGGAGCTAGACAGAAAATGACACCAAGTTAAGGAAACTGAATTGTACTACCAGCCCCTGCTTAAAACCATACTCAGCCTCCACCCAGTTCCTCCCCATCAATAGCTTTAGCCTTCGTGTCCCCTTAGAAGCTGAGCAAAGATGGTCAAACAGGAAATTTTTAGTATGACTTTCATGGATCTTCTCACACTGACATTACACAAGGCCCAGTAAGTTACCCAAGTTCCAGGCAATATCCACTGACTAACTCAGTGTTAGATGGACAAGAGGCATGTTCTTACTCCCTGTCCCACACTTTTCTCCTTCTTTCTTCCAGTTTTTCTTGCGTTTTGGAATTTTTGTTATTGCTGTTTGGGTTTTGTTTGTTTGTTTGTTTGGCTTTTTGGCCACACTACATGGCTGGTATGATCTCAGCTCCCCGATCAGGAATTGAACCTGGGCCGTGGCAGTGAAAGCCTAGAGTCCTAACCCTTAGGCAACCAGGAAACTCCCAAGGCTTTCGGAATTTGAGAGTCAGTTTCTCTTTGTTTTTATTATTACTAAAATCTTTCAATGACTTATATTGAAGTAGCAATACATACTTCACAAATAAAACAGGAAAATACAAATTAAAAGCATAATAGAATACCCTATAAGCCCACCATATTGACAGTACATCAGCAGGCACCATGGACCCACCGGAATTCTCAGACTCACCAGACGCTGCTAGGAAGAGTGCAAGATGATACAGATACTTTGAAAAACAGTTTGATTTTATCAGTAAAACTGAAAATATGCTTGTTGATGGCCTAGCACTCCCACTTCTGGGTGTATAGCCCATAGATACATGTGCCACGCATAAAGGATGATCACAGTGGAAATATCCATATAAGCCAAATATCAGGCACAAGCCATATGATTATTGAAGTGAAATGGATAAAATAAATTCATACAATGGAATTCCATACAGCGAAACAAATAAAATATAGTACGTACAACTTTCACAAATATTACACCAAGTGAAGCAGAAAGACACGAAAGAATACAGGGAGAACTGTGCACAATTCCAGTCCTATCCCAGTCTTCTGTCCCCAGCTACCCGCCCACCTTTCCCTGTGCAGCTTAAACTCAGCACACACAGTCTGAATTTCTGCTCTTCGCCCTCAAAGCCTGCTCCTCCCTTCAGCTTGTCTAGTGCACCTCCCGGTGCTCAGGCCAAATACCCTGCAGTCGCCCTTGCCTCCTCTTCTGCTTTCATAGCCAGCAGCCCTCTGCTGAATGCTGGTCCACGCCTCCATCATCTCCCACCACACCAATGAACAGCAACTTCAGATCTCCCTGCTTCTCCCAGCTCCAACAAGATCATGACCCAGTGTCTTCTGGTCTTCTTGGACCCCTATTCTGCTCCTCACTCTCCCCGCACCAGCCACTCTGCCTTCTATCCTAGGCCTTGAACATGCCAAGCATGGTCCTGCCTCGGGGCCTTTGCACCTCAGCTCCCCCCATCTGAAACACTCTCCTCCTTGTACCCACACGGCCCTCTCCAACTTCAGGCTTTCTTTAGGCCTGTGTTCAGATGTCAGCCTCAGTGCTGAGGTCTCTTCGGAACACCCCATGTAAAGCTGCCCCTCCTCCTCATCTGGCATTCCCCGGCCAGGGCCCCCCTTCAGTTTGCTCATACTGCTCACTGCTTCATGACGTTGTCCATAACACTGTCTTCCCCAGCCCACCACCACTTCTCGAACATCAGCTCCATGAGGACAGAGATGTTTTTCTGTTTTGTGCATTACAGTGTCCCAGTGTCCAAAACACTGCCTGGGACATAGTATGTGCTTACTTTAGCACAGCATCCTTAGAAATCAAAGCCTCGGTCAAATGTTTGTGCCAACACTTCCAGGAAGAGTGAGGGAAAGATGAGTGAACAAGGAAGGAGGGGAAGCAAATCCTGACCGCACTCAGCCAAGTGGGACACAGCCTGACGGCAGAGCGGCCGCGGAGTGGGTGGCCAGGATGTCACCCCCTCGCTCCTCCCACTGGCCAATGTCCACTCCCCGGGGCACTAACTCACCTTCACCCCTGGCCTCTCCAAGCAGCCCCTGCGGGTCCACTGGGTCAGACCTGGGCAGGGAACTGCAGAGATGGGATTTGAGGCTGACGCTCACTCTAGGTCCCCAGAAGCCCACATGCTGTGGCCACAGAAAGTACAAGAGCCATCAAAGGACCACTAAGCTGGGAGGGGAGGCGAGCAGCTACAGCCAGGCAGATCCAGGCCCAAGTGGACTGTCGGGGACAGAAAATCTGGGCTTGGCAGGGGGATGGCTGCATATAGTTGCTGGTAAATGAATCTACTCTTCCCAGATCACGTGAAATGCCGCTTTAACACAGAATAAACTGTTGGAGTTGCTCATTTAAAATCATTATTTTACACTGTTTACTTTATCTTCCATTATTTTTAGAAACACTTTACCCTGTTTTGCCTTATTTATCTATGGCTTCATGGTTTGATAAAGTCAGGCCTGACCGCTTCCTGCTAGCACATTCATGCCAGAACAGCCCGATGCATTTGTATGTTTCTCCTTCAACACCAGGGATTCTTTTTTGGTGGGGGGGAGAAGTGTTGTGTTAGTTTCTGCTGTACAACAAAATAAGTCAGCTGTGCATATACACATGTCCCCCTTTTTTGGATTTCCTTCCCATTCAGGTCACCACAGAGCACGGAGTAGAGTTCCCTGCGCTTACAGCAGGTTCTCTTTAGCTACTTATTTTACATATAATAATGTACACACGTTGATCTCAATCTCCCAGTTCATCCCACACCCTCTTTCCCCACTTGGTGTCCATACGTTTGTTCTCTATGCCTGTGCCTCCATTTCTGCCTTGCAAACAGGTTCACCTGTCCTATTTTTCTAGATTCCACACATATGCATTAATATATGATATTCAGTTCTTTCTCTTTCTGTTATCCATTCTGTATAACAGTCTCCAGGTCCATCCACATCTCTACAAATCAGCAGGGATTTTGATATTGAGCCCAAACCAAGTGAGCGGTTCTCCTTGCACCTTCTTCTCTCCACGTGGATGTCTTCACACCCTCCCTGTCAGATCTCAGTGGCCCCTGCACCTGGAGGAGGGAGCAGGGCCAGGCCACAAAAAGTCCTAGAGGGTGGAGTTCAGCTTTCCCTTTTGCCAGCAGCCACCCCAGGGCTCCCTGCAGGTGCCCCAGGTGTGTGGGTATGCACAAAGTCACACTTAGACACTCAGAGTCACAGCCAGCATAGATAACGCCAAGAGTATCCAGCACAGTCAAAGGTAGTGAAAGGAGCAGAGACTAGAGACGAGGTGACTACCTTTGTTCACAACATAATTCATAGAAGTGTATGGGTTATACAGTTAATAGTTGTGATAATCATTGTCAGTACCCAATGCTTGTGAACCTCCAGAAACTCTGGTATCTGTTCTAGGATGGCGGGCCTGCTCCCATGACCCTCAGAGCCCTGCAGAAGCACAGCCTGTGTGCCGCGGAAGCAGGGAGAACTTGTGATGGCGGAAAGCTGGCAACTGGGGGCTTTTCTAAAACAAAATCATTCCAGGGAGATCTTCAACCTGGAGGGTGGAAGGAGGCAAGAAAAGAAAGGCCAGGTAAGCTGGAATACAGGGAGAGCCAGGCAAGGGAGCAGAGGTGGAGCTGGGACCAGGCTGGCCAGGTACCTGGAAGGGTATTATTGGATGTGCGGACAAAGGAATGGTCTTCGACTTGATGTCAGCGATCTGTCAAGCACTGGGCTGCACTCAGCAACCCCACAAGGTGGGTAGTAATGCCCAGATTTATAGACACTGATTGGTTAAATCAATGAGCTTGCACTTAGTGTCTGAGTTCATCAGTGCTCCGGGCTGAGAATTGTGGCGAGCCCTAGTGGGAGGTGTGCACTCGGGGTTGGGGAGAGGGATGCAGAGGGCAGGTAGGAGCATGCACATGGGCAGCGAGGAGAAGTTAGCAGTGGGGTCACGGCCCCCAGGACTTGGGGATTAAGGGGGAAGCCTGATCGTAAAATGGCTGCTGTCAGAGCACAGACATGGGAGCTAGCAGGTATCGGAGGCCTGAGGGATGACACTGAGGTACTGAAAGAGGGCAGGACTTCAGAGGCACCCTAAAAGGAAAAAAAAGCATCAGAGGGGCCTGCAGCTGATGCAGAGAACCAGTTAGAAACAGAGAGAACAGCTGATGCAGAACCAGTTAGAAACAGCCCAGTGCACCAATTCCAAAGCTTCCTGCCACACCAGCAGATCAGAGTTTTGGGGACAGAAATCCAGTTTCTAGTCAGGGAATACATATTAAGGCTGGATGGAAAGAAGGGTGGGATCAAGAGAGTGCACAGGACTGGGTACAGAGATGGGTTTTCATTTTTATCCAAGTTACACACACACCATAGTTAGAAGAATGGAGCACTCAAAGGATGCTGATGGTCAGAGCTGACCGAGCTGGGCTGGTGGCTGTGTGTACTGGGTAGAGGTATCTGCCGAAGCCCCACCCTGGGCAACTGGCCAACCCAGCACAGTCTGGTCCTCTGCCCTGAAGTCTGCAGCAGCCTGGGGTCCCACCTGAGCCTTCAGTGCAGAAATCCTTCCCGGGTCACTCCTTTCCTGACCATCCACCTAACAGGCCAGTGTTCACGACACCTCAAATACACACAAGGGCAAGGGCACATTTCTTCTCCCTGGATTCCATGCTGTGAAAGGGGGGGCTCATGGGGATCCTGGGTGTACACCCTGCTGAAAATAAGCACCTTGTATCCCCCCCACAGGAGACACAGGGAGCTCAGAGCCACATACAAACTCTCAGCTTGAAGAAAGGACACAGGTCCTAAATCATCTGATAATTTGCCTGTTTGCTCTTCCATCTCCCCTTATTCTTTTATTTTGTTTTAAATACATTCAGCCTTATTTCAAAAAGGAAACAGAAGTTGCTACAAAGTTCCATATGTAGAACAAGATAATACTATGTGTGTTTGCTAGTGGCTCAGCTGCAGGCTTCCCTAGTAGCTCAGACGGTAATCTGCTTGCAGCGCAGGAGACCTGGGTTTCATCCCTGGATCAGGAAGATCCCCTAGGGAAGGGAATGGCTACCCACTCCAGTATTCTTGCCTGGAGAATCCCATGGACAGAGGAGCTTGATGGGCTACAGTCCTCAGAAGAGTGGGACACGACTGAGCAACTAACACACACACAAGCTAATATTAAATTAGAATAAAAAGAGACCCAGGGCAAAGCTAACACGAGAGTGTGGAAGTCAGGAGACTCACTCTCTTAGTCAGAGCATCACCTCTGCACAACCATTTGCTTACTCAGCACATCCCCCACGTCCCCCAGCCCCCAGTTCCAGGTACCTGTAGGGGCCTGGGGCAGCCTAGGAGGCAACAGCAGTGGATGGGCCCAGAGCCTTCCCTTCACAGATGTGGCAGGGGAGTAAGCGTGGGTGCCAGGGCTTTGATCAGAAGAGCACAGTCCAGCCCCAGACAGGGACCTGAGGGGTGACAACACTGGCCGGCCAGCTCAGGAAGGACACAGAGTCCCCGGGGTGGAGTCAGCCCCCTGCGACACAGCCTCCCAAATGAGGAGGACTCATACCCTGGGGCCCCAACCAAAGGCAGGGGGCATGGCCAGGCCAAGGGTGCAGAGGATGAACTTGATCCCAGGGCCAAGGAACAGCCTGCCAGTGCCCACCTGGCACCCTCATTTACCTTTTTCCCTGGGTAATGATCTGTCTCTATTTTGTAATTACTGTATTGTATGAGTTCTTGTGAATTGTCTTGAACCCTCTGTGGAAAGAAGAAGGGCATTCACTAATTGACAAATTAATTAGCAAGTCCTTTTCCATCCATTCTTTACACCTGGGCCTGCCCATTCCCAGCACAGCATCTGCCTCGAGCATCCTGCAGCAGGGAGACATGGCATGCTGGCAGGCAAGGTGGTCCCACTTGGAGATCCTGGCAGACCACCCTGTCTCTCCTCACACCTGTGGGCAGCACACAGAGGCCTGGAGCCGGATGCTACCCTCAGGAGCAGGGCACCTAGCCCTGCCCCTCAGGCTCTGCCTACTAGTGGGTCAGGCCTGCTTCTCTCCTCCTTCTCCCTGAGCGCCTCTCAGGGGCAGGGGACCCTGCCCTGCGCCAGCTCCACCACACGAACATCACTCCACTGTGGGGCTGCAGCTGGGCCAAGCTGCAGGCCCAGAGCAACGTCCCCAGCACCCTGAGCCTCAGCCTCCACAGGGGACCCCAGAGACACCCAAGCATCAGGCCTAGCCCTGGGACCTCGCTCCTCCCTGGTATCACCTGCCCTGGAGCTTCCTGTTGGGTCTGGCCAACACAAGGCCTCGCCAGAAACCTGGAAGCAGCAGCAGGAAGGTCAAACCAGGCTGGCGTCCACCCCAGGCCACAGCAGGCAGGGCCGGGTCCTCCACGTGCAGCCACTGGCCCATGAGCAGGTGCTTCCTCTAACCACGGCTGCCCACCCCTTGGGCCTCAGGCCTCGCTGGCCAGAGCTCCCGTGGTGGTTCTCTCTTTATGGTGCTCACTGGTTCCCTCCACAGCCACCCAGGTTGAGTGTGCCATTCCCTGCTGGGACCCCTTCTGGTACATCTTTTTCATTCCAAGATGCCTCAGACAAGGCTCTTTAGCTTACAAGGGAGAGAAATATGCGTAAGCCACAGCCAACCTGTGTTGGAATGCTCTGTTGGGATCCCTGTTGGGATGCTCCCCAAGAGCATCCTCAGGCCGGATAGTTAACTAGCAGACTCTCACTACTCAGAAAAATGTTGTTCTGCTCACAGGGATGGTTTGTGCAGGGAGAAAGGCACCGCAAGAAGCTCAGGGGATGCAAGCACAATCCTCTGGGGGTCCCTACCAACAGAGCTACATGGGGACATACCTAATTCCCCCAACAACGTGAAGACAGGTGCAAAGTACTCCCAGCCAGAGGCTCCCCTGAGCCCTGGTGACCAGAGTTTTTACTAGGGCTCAGTCACAGGAGCCTACAGGACTGACTCCACTCCCCCGAGAAAACGCAGGCATTTACCGGCAATCACACTGTCCGGATACACTTACCTGCTCAGACTGGTCCAGCTTGGTGCAAGGCCTCAGGCATGCAGAAACACTCCTGCCAGGCAGAATACTCTAAGATCTCTGAAGTCAGGCCTGCGTCTGGAATGGACAGGGCCTGCCATTAAGCAAAATGAGGACAAAGCAGCTCCCAGAGCTGGGGCTGACAGCTGGCCTCCGAGAAAGCAGAGCTGGCAGGGAAGCCCCAGGAGTCCCTCCTTCTCTCCTTCCTGCTGTTCCTGCCCTTCTCTGTTTCCTTGTCTTCCCTTCTCTTCTCTTCCTCTCTCCCTCCACCTCCTTCCCAGTATCCTCCTCTCCCATAGGCACATGGGCCAAAAGCAGAAGCCCCACGCCACCTGCCTCCAGCCTTTCAAGGAGTGGGGCCCCCACCCCACCCCTCGAGTGCTGCATTAGGTCCAGCCCACGCTCAGCTCTGTGCCACTCGGCACCCTAAACTCAGCCCCCCAGAGGCCCCAGGGGGCATCTCCATCTCAGACATAGGCGCAGGTACTAGTGCGACCGCAACAGTATGAGGCCCAGTTCGCAATGACTGGGAGAGAATCCACGGTTGGACTGGCTTGCGTCAGATGCTCACACCTGCTCCCATCAGCCGTGGCCAGGGAGGCAGGGGCAGAGAAAAGTGGTGTGGGGTGGGGAAGCCTCCCCAAAAGACATCCGCTCCCGAGGCAGAGCGCTCAGGGCCCACACCGACAGGTGAGATGAGGAGTGGGGTCAGAGAAAGCACACACGTGGGACCAGGAGCCTGTGGAGGCCACACTCCCGTTTTACCCAGAGAGTCCATCCGCCCAGCATCCTAGAGCCCTCTTTCTGGAGAAAGACCTGAAATGGTCAAAAATGATCTCAGTCTGAGATGATCTGACCTCATCACCAAGTGCGGGACATTTTAGGTCTCCTGCATGGACATGACTGGTCCCAGAGCCAGGGGACCAGTCAATCTGACCAGGGGCAAAAGCGGCGCCTTAACAGAAGGAACAGGCCTGCAGAGCCTTGTCTTTTGGCCCCATGCCATTAAGTCACCTCTGATGGACTGGGTGGCCCTGAATGAGGTTTACAGAAGGACCCCCAAAAGCATTCTCACCTAGAAGGGGGAAGGAGCCTGCTTAACAACCCAGATCAAGGACCTGTGAGGAGAGCTGTGCTGGCCAAGTGGGGTAAGTCTGGAAGCTGGGCAGCTACTGTGGCTCACATGCAGTCAGAGCCGGGGAGCTCACTGCAGGGAGAGGAGACGCACAGCACATCAGTACCAGGACCCACGTGCCAGGGCAGGTGTGAGTGCGCGAGGAGGGAGGCAAGAGTGGACAGGCTGGGCAAGCCACCGCCGGGCGGCAGGGACTGCTGTGTGGCCAGGCCAGGAATCTCGTGGTGCACTCGGAACTAGGACCAACTCCTCGAGTTGAGACAACCCCAGGACAGCCAAGGGGAAGGGAGTTCCCCTCCAAATTAGGTGTGTACGAATGCAGTTGGAAAAATAAAAATGATAACATATTTTCTGAAGAGGCAGGCACCGTGATCACTCACCTCACACCCACCATGGAGGCCCCCATCTCCTTTGTTCCCTCCTCCTTCTTCACCATGGGAACCCTGCCTCAGGAATCACCCTGGTAGCTCTCACCAGGGGCTGCCAAGACTGGCACTGGGTTAAAGGTTATTACTTCCAAGAAAGGTACTGTTGAACATACAGAGGTCTCTGAGTGGACTGTCTGGACTTAGAAAATAGAGGAGCAACACTGAGAGACCAAGGGTCCTTCGCAATGCCCTGCTCCCACCCAGTCACAAAGCAGAAGGGATCGTACCTCCAGAGCACACTTGGCCATCACTTTCCCACTGGCTCCCAGAGCTCCTGTGGCCCCTGACCCAGCCCCTCCAGCAGGGATGCTGGGGACCCAGGAGCCAGGGAAGCACTTAGCAGGCATTTCTACCATCCCTATCTTTCTCCCCTCTCCCCCTAGATCAGGCATGTAAACCACCCCCCCCCCCCCCGAGCTGCGGATGATCCATCAGTAAAATGGATAGAATAATATCAATCTCACCAGGGTGTTATTTAGACTTATTTATTAATGCTGGCAATATACTCAAAGCCCTCAAGATTAAAGCAATAGATCACCGGGAAATATTATTGCATCCTGTTGCCATGGTGATGGTCCCACTCTCTCAGCTCCTCCTCGGAGCCCCATGCCACATTAGGCTCCGAGGGTCTGGGGAGCAGAACTGCACCAACCAGGACATTAACACTAACAACGGCGATAATTAAATTACACAGAGAGGAAGCCCATGAAATATGTATGGGAGAGAAATGGATTTGATTCATTTAGGCAAATGGGCATGTTTTCCCATTAGAAATGTCTCCCCAGAGCCTGGGGCTGGTTCCCCGCAGCACTCATCTCTTTAGACAAGGCCAGGGACTCAGGGCCTGGGCAGGAGCCTAAGCTGGGAGTAGGGTTGGGGCAGAGACCCAAGCGAAGCTTTCTGAGAGCAACAGCTCTGCTGGGGCCCCGAACTGGAGGGCTAGCCCCTGAGGCACAGCGCCCTGGATGGGGCCCTCCCCTGCCACTCACTAGCGACTCCCCTGACTTTCCCTGCAGCCACCTCCTCTGTAAGATGGGGAGGCATTGGGTGACCAGGTTTAAGGATTCAAGGAGACAGAAGTGAGGCACGAATTGCCCTCAGGGGTCATCATCCCCTTTGCTCCAAGAGGACTCTAGGCTTCAGAACTAGGTCAGGAGAATCCTCTACATGTGGTTGGCTATCCAACTTACTGTACAGCAGGAGCAAGCTGCCGCCACATGAACTGAGCCCCCGACCCAGAAGCATCAAAGCTAGCTGCCCCTCCCAGCTTACCCCCACCTGCCCCACTACCCTCCCAGCTGGCTAAGCGCAGGACAGCCCTTCCAGACAGCCACCCCGTCCACCCCGAGTGGTCCTGCTCACACAGGCCCCAGACACTTCTGTCCTATGGATAGGGACCAGCTGTCTCTGCTGTGTCATGCTCCCTTCCTGCCCAGGATGGTAGTGAACCTCAGATGGGAGGGAACTCTCAGACCCCAGAAACACATTCCGCCCTGCCTGGACCAGGAGCCGGAAAGTTTGCTGCCAGAGCCCCAGGCCCCTGAAGGGAGTAGCTGCAGCCCCAGCTTGGAGCCAGACACAGGTGGTTCCAGCCACTCCTTCACTAGCTCACCAGTGGCTGGATGTGTCTGGGGCCACAGCTCTCCTGCCTTGGCTGCGGTGTCCTTTCAAGGCCTCTCATCCCCTCCAGTGCCTATTGCTTGGGATAGATGTACCACAGGAGCCCCTTGCAGCAGGCACTGTTACTCTGCCCACTTCAGATAAAGAAACTGAGGCTCAGGGAGCTCAGACATTAGCCCACGGTCACGGAGCATGTCACTGGGGCAGGATTCAGACCCCAGCTCGCCCAGGAAGCTTTGTATTCCTGGCCATGTTGCCCATCATGGAGGGAAGGGCTCTGTGTCAGGGGCGGGTCGTGAGCAGGGCCCTGACTTTGTCCTTTCTGCACCCCACCTCCCTCAGAAGCTCTACAGACGCTCCTCCACCTGTGTGCGCCCTGCTGAGGACCAGAGAACAGCTCTGGTGCCCAGAGGCAATGTCACTAAGGAGCCCAGGCTCCCTAAGACACACAGAGGAGGCTCAGGGAGGGGCCCTGCCCAGGAACCAGCAAGCAACCCCCCAGAGTCCCCATGGGGTCTCCCTTCCCTGGGAGGTCACGCCTGAGCCTGGTTCTAATGTCATCCTGGGTGGCTTTAAACACATCTCAGTTTAAGCCTCGCACTCCCCTCAGACCAGGAGCTCCTCACTGGCTGGGACAGAGACTGTCCACCACACACACATACACACACACTCACACACACACACACACACACACACTCACTCACTCACACACAGGGCCAAACCAGCTCTGTCTGATTCGAAGCCAGAAACGCTCTCCATACCCCACTGAGGCTCAGAAGTACCAGCAGAGCCCTTTCCACTATGACCCTGGGCCCTTCTTCCCTGGCCGTGGGGTCGAGGAGCTTCATGCTGGTGGCCTTGCCCCAGAGAATATCTCAGCACACCCCCCACCCCGTGCCATGTGCCAGGCACAGAGGAGACTCCGGGAACAAAGAGCAAAGCCTTACCCTCCTGAATCTCACAAAGCCACGACAGATGGCATGTACGCAGCGTTAAGGCAGGGACCAGGAAGCCTCAGTGACAAGGTGACACCAGGCAAACACCTAAAGGAAGTTCAGGAGCTGACCACAGAGTACCAGGAAGAAGAGGCTCCAGGCAAGGACACAGCATGTGCCGAGGCCTTCCCGCTGCATTCATGCACGTAAGAGCACCTTGTTGGCTCCCAGGCCCCAGGCATGAGCCTGGCACCTGCCAATTCCTCTACAGTTACCATACCCCAGGGCCCTGGCAAGGGTCACCTCATTTTGCTGTTTCAGAAACTGAGGCTCTGAGATCTTAGGTGGCTTTCTGAAGGTCACATGCTTATGTGTGCCTCTTGACAACAGGTCTGCCTGGCTCCAAGGCTTGTGTCTGTCCACATTCCCCACCCCTTCCCGCCCTACTTAGTGCTGTGAGTCCAGCTTATTCAGCCTTGGTGTTGATTTTCTTCCTGCAGGAAGAATGAACGGATGAGTGAATCAATGAACCAGCACCAAGGCAGGCAGTGCAGTCTGGGTGGGCAGGGGCTGGCCCTGGGCCCTCTCCGGAGTAGGTCACAGCCAGCTGAGCCGGGCACCCACTGGAGCTGCCCTGATGCCACGCAGCCTCAGGCCAAGACTAGGGAAAGCAGAACCATGAGCACCACCAGCTTCCTCCAGGACTAGGGTGGCATTAGGTTAACTGGCAGGAGCTGCACTCACACCCACTCTTGTCTCCAGAGGTGTTCTGACCCCACCTAGACAGTGCTGATGGCAGCAAGAAAAGGCGTCAAGACCCCCGGCACTTCTCCTGCCCACTGCTCCAGCCACACCCTCACCTTCACCCCTGGGTTCCAGCCACACCAGGCTCCCCTTGGTCCCTGCGGGAAGCACCTCAGTGGCCAGCCCTGGGCTATGATGGCCCTCTGCTCAGAAGGCTCTGTGTGGCTGCTCCGGGGCCTCTGAGACTCAGGTCAACCCTACCTCCCCCAGGTAGCCTCCTGACTGCCAGTGTCCATCAATACCCCCTTGGAGACCCTGCCCCAAGGGTTGACTGCTTATTATGGCCCCAATGCTCAACACAGACCTTGTCCCTGGAGCAGCCCTGACGGTGCATCCCGCAGCTCTCTGTCCCCAGCAAGCCACCAACAGACTCTCCAGAAAGCATCTGGGGACAGAACCAAGCCCTCTTTGCACATCTCAGGCAATCTGTTTTCTCTTTCTGAGAGCCCTGCAAATCCATTTCCCTGGCAGTGATGGGAATGGCTATTGTCAACGGTGGGGAGAGCACATTATGAATGATTCCACTTGAGTCCGTTTCTAAAAGGAGGAAATCAATATGCTCTTCCCAGCATGGCCTGCTCCCCTCCCCTGACCTCTTTGCTCAGGCCCCAGCTACTCCCTGCGGACACCCTCTCTCCTTTTTCCTTCCCAGAAGGGGCGGGTCCTTTCTCAGAACCGCCCACAAACCTCAGGAAACCAGGCTTCTCTTCCAGGGAAAGTGCACTCACTCCCGCAGGTCACCAGGGGATAGGGACTTGATCTGTGCTTGAGAAACCTCCATGGACCCAGCCTGGGGCCTCTGAGACCACAGTCAAGGGCAGGCCTGCCGTGTACTGGGCACTACTCAGCATTCACACACATTGCTTGTAAAACACGTGGGAACAGCAGGACTTCCGTCTCAGGATGGGCCCTAGGAGCTCTACCTAAAGGGCAGGCAAGAAACCGAGGCTCAGAAAGTCACAGCGATTCCCCCAAAGACACACAGCTCAAATGTGGATGTGCTGAAATCTAGGTGCTAAGCTGCACCTCCGTGGCTTGGCTCCAGGGACACAGGGTCAAACCCCAGCTTCGTCAACACAAGCTGTGTGAACCTGAACAAGTCATAATATGTGAACGCCTCCTCGAGTACAGGCTGGTACAACTCCTCAGGGCAGCAACGCTAGTCTATCCAACGCTAGTCTAGTCTATCCTAGCCAGCTGCGCCCTGAATGAGGTGGCTTCCTGCCACGCTCATCCCAGCCTGCATCCAGCCTTCTCCCTTCCTGGCAGACCTCAGGCCTGGCTGTGTGCTTCAGGAAGTGTAACCCTTTGCCCAAAGGTGCCCCGGACCTTGCCTGGCCACCCTGCTGCCAGGAAGCCTCAGGCTGGTGTTGGCAGCTGTACGCACCCTCCTGGCCTCAGGCTAACTTTAATACTGAGTGTCCAGTGAGCCTTCTTTTCACTTTATTGACTCTCCCTCACCCCAAAGTCAGGCCACTCATTCTTCTGTTCTGCTTCGGAAGCATTTCCACAAATTCACTTTCTGGAGGCAACATGATTCTTCAAAAGGAGGCTAATGCAAGAGGCAGAGATTGGGTTCCAGCTATGCCACCCACTGGCTAAGAGGCCTGAGATGCCACCCTAAGTTTCCCCCTCTGTAAAATGGGAGGGTTGAGCTAGATGTGTTGCAAGAAGGGAGATCCCTTCCAGGCGCCCTTCTTGGGGAAGTGGGCTCTTGCCTAACACTCGGAAATGAATTGGAGGAGACCCATGTGCTGACAACACAAGAGACCTCACTGGGAAGGGGTGCCCGGGTGGAGAGCAGGAGGGTGAGGGAACCCAGGAGGACTGCTGCGCCACGTGGCTGGCAGTCTTGAGTTTCATTGTAACTGGGTTAGTTTCCGGGCTGTCTCTGGCCAGTCACTCTGACTCAGGTTCCCTCCTGAGGGAGGTGCACACATCTCTCAGGATGATTCCAGTGAGAAAGATCTGGTAGTTGATAAGACCTATGGACTGGCATCTCCTCTCTCCTTTTGACCTTTCAAAAGTCTTCACAAGTGGTGGCAGCTTGTTAGTTCTGCATTCCTTACCAGGATCTCGTGTTTAAGATAACCACTCCAGTGGTTACAACAGTGCCTGTCTGGGGCCAGTGGCTCCAATCAGTGGTTCCCCTAAAGGATGCATTACCAGGGCCCCTCCAGTTAGGGGCATCTCCTCTTTTCTGGGCAAGGTGAGCTGACACAAGGCATCACCTGGCCTGCCTCAGCCAACAACCCACTGTTAGTCATTTACAATCAAAGAGATTAGCTTTGCAAATACCGCCAAACCCAGATGAGCACTCTTCTGGGTGTTCCCTCACTCCAAGACTCAGATGGAGTTAGGGCTGCTGTCTGGAGATCAGCTGGTCCCTGGAAGAAGCAGCAGAATCTCTGAAGAGCCTGACATCAGAGAGGAAATGCCCAGCCTGGAGGTGTCACTTTTGCTCACAATGAAGCTGGAGTAAGTCCCTGGTCCCCACCCAACCATGAGGAAACCAGGAGGTTTCCCCATCCACCAACCTGGAAGGTCACAAGCTGGGCATCCTGGGAGGCAGCCCACTGAAGACCACCCAAACCTGCATTTCCCAGACAGGAGCTCAGGTGGGGCTACCTGGGTGAGAGCTGCCTGGCCCCTGAAAAGGCTCTGAGCCCTGTGCAAAGAGGAAGGCAAGCCCCAGAGAGAGGGGCTCTCGGTGGGAGCTCTGAGGGCCTGTGGTGGGGGGCGGGGATACTCCAAGATTGGAAGCTGGGACCCTCCTCATGCCCTGCCTCTGAACATCCTCACTAGGGCACAGTGCATAAGGGAGGCTTCAGGGGGACAGAACAGGAAAGGGAAGACCGCGTGGGCAGGGACGTGGGATCCCAGAAATATAGTAGTTTAAGGCTGGAGAAGGAAATGGCAACCCACTCCATTGTTCTTGCCTGGAGAATCCCAGGGATGGGGGAGCCTGGTGGGCTGCCGTCTATGGGGTCGCACAGAGTCGGACACGACTGAGGCGACTTAGCAGCAGTAGCAGCAGTGAGGCTGGGGAGGTTAGAAAGACAGGGGAGGGAGGAAGCAGAATTAAACCTGGAAATTACTGCTTATCATGTAGCTTCATCCTCACACCTGCCAGGACCCAGAGCAGCTAGGGGAGGGCTTCTTGACAGAGCTGCAGGAACACAGTGACCATTCTAGGGCTGTGTTAACTGCATCTTCCAGCAATGCCAGCCCTAGGCAGAAACAAATTCTGCCCAAGACTCCGGCCCTGTTCACTCACACCGCATTCATCCAACAAGCCAGAGGCTAGACGTGAGCAACAGCAGCCCTGCCCCCAGACACTGGATGCAGGGTCACTGCTGAGCTCTGACCCCAGGCCTGCTCTGACTCTGCACCCCTCTCCCTCCCCTAGTCCTATGTTTCCCAGGGTTCTGCCAGCACCAGGCCCTGGGATGGGGTGGATGGGGTGCCCACCAGCCCAGCAGGACACGCATGTCCCAGGAGCATCTGCAGGAGCGCAGCACACTGAGGCCATTGGCAGCAGGCTGGTTACTACTCTGACTATCCAAGCAAGACAACACAGGCCCACAAAAGCTTTGACTTAACCTTGCTGGCAAATTGCCCACTGCAGACTTGCCCCCACGAGCCCACCTCAGGAGAAAAGTGAAGGCATAGCAGGCAGCAGCTCACCTGTGTCCTTCAGGGAAACTGAAGAACACACATCCTTCCCCCCCGCTCCCCAGGCCAGATGCTTCTGGAACTTCTGAGAAGCTTTATCTTCACCCCAGGGCCCCTCAAACCCTCTCCCCTTCACCACAGCCAAAAGGCCCAGTCCTCGGTCAGCTGCCCCCATATACATGGGTCCCCGAGGGCCAGGACCCAGTGTCACCCCCTGGGACCTCTGAGCCCAACACAGTTTCAGCCTCAGCAAGATAAGGATGTTCATGGGACAGGATGAATGAACTCACTGATACTCACCTCATACAAATATGATAACAGCATTTCACCTTCTTTTCATTTTTTTAAATAACTGTTGTCCTAATGGAAAATGTGCCAAAAAATTAAAAGAAAAAAACTCACAAACTCAGGGTTGACATATTCACATATTTTCTTCCAGGCTTTTTAGCTCCTATTTGTTTACAAAGCAAAATTGCAAGGATTGGGAATGGTTTTGTTGCCTGCTTTTTGTACTCAAGGCCATGTGGCGAGCATTTTTTTGAGTGTTAATTCATATGTTCGGTAAATTTTTTAATGACTGCACCACATTCACTTTAACCACTTCATGATTTAGATATTCATTCCTCTAACAGGGCCATTAAGTAGCTGCCAATTTTAGGCCACAGAAACATGGCCACAGGGCCTCACTCCAGGCAGGAGCCAAGGTCTGCACATGCGACGTGGCCAGAACAGATTCTCACCTGGCCTCCCTGCTCAGAGCCCTGTCCTTAGTAAGGCTTTGACCCGGATGCCAATGGCTTTCCAGCAACTATGGCTGGCTCCATCTCAAGAGCAGGCCCAGGAATCGCGCCCCCTGAGGGTCCCCCTCAGCAGCCCCTGGTCCTTCTCACCTCCAGCCAGAAGGAAGAGGGTTTCTTCCCAACCCTGGCTCTCCCCTTGGACTCCTCAGTCTCTCGGCCCCTCACACCCTCCAGACAGGGCTGATCCAGGCCAGCCTCCCACTGCTTATCTATGAAACATGCCAGATGACCACCTGGTTGTGTGCGTGCGAAATCACTCCCATCGTGTGCAATGCATCACGACCCCATGGACTGTAGCCTGCCAGGCTTCTCTGTCCATGGGACTCTCCAGGCAAGAATACTGGAGTGGGTTGCCATGCCTTCTCCAAGGGATCTTCCCGACCCAGGGATAGAACCCAGGTCTCTTAAGTCTCCTGTATTGGCAGGCGGGTTCTTTACCACGAGCGCCGCCTGGGAAGCCTGATGACTTGGTTACCAGTCTGGAAATACACCTAGAATGGGGAGGCGGCCTTGGTCTGGAACAGAGCCCTTGCTGCCCCTGGAGGCCTGGGGTGCTGCGCCTGCCCCTAAAGAGGGGCCTGGGATGCCCTTGCTGAAAGTAAGTCCAGCCAGAATGGCCACAGCAGGACCCAGACTACCTCAAGTCATGTCACCATGGCCTCAGGCCCCAGAAAGTGGGGCTCCCTGAGTGAGCGCCCCCTCCCACTGGGTGGGTGCCTTCCTGCACCTCTGCTCGCTGCCCCCTTCTCCTCTCCCAACCAGCTCCCTGCCAGCAGCACGCAGCTGCCTCCTGCCCACAGGCTCTCCTGGCCTCCCCAGTTCACACGGCCTCTGCCTCCGGAATCCGACTGGCCCAGCTCAGGCCCTGTGGCTTCTCTCAGGGCACAGGTGGCTGCTTGGCCACAAACAGGTTCCTTCGCCCAAGCAGCCTGCTCTGGTCTCTTGGCTCAGACAGGGGAGAGAAGCAGCCCTGACTGCAGGGACCTGGAGCAGCAGATGCCCTCAAGGAGGGGCCAGGGGACAGCAATGAGCACAGGTGTGACAGGAGGAGAACCGGGGCTCCAGGGCCAGCACCTGGAAGACACACCTGCCTGCCAAGGATGGTCAGGCACTGAGAAGCCCCTGTGTGGGCAGATCACAGGGTGGGTGGTACTCTGGGATGCAGGGCCGCCTCAGAGGAACCCACAGCATCTGTGATAGCACCAAATCCATGACATTAGCCAAGAGCTGGCCCCAGCAGCTCCCAGGCACCTCCAGAGCTAGCCAGGGCAGGGGGTCAGGAGGAAAAGGCAAAAGGAGGAGATGCCAGACAAGGATTAGGGACCCAGGTGCCAGCAGCCATGAGATGTCCCCTGGGGATCCCTGCTTCTGGGGGGATGGAAGGTTGGGAGGTGGCTGCTGGGGCAGAGGGAGAAAGACAGGAAAGCCTAAACGGGTGTCAGGGGGAATTGGGGAGGAGGGGGGCGGACCCCAGCTGCAAGGGCCACCCTTGCAGGCAGCCAGGCCCAATGGCTGGTGGAGGCAGGAGCATAGGGGCCTGGCCATCTCAGCCCACTGCCCCCTGTGGGACATCTCTGAAGGCCACTCCACCCCAGCAGTTGGCCTGTGTGGCAGCCCCAGTGCGTTCTGCCTGCTCTTGCTTTATCCCAAGATCACTCTCGAAAAATCATCCTGTCCAGTCCACTCTCTCTGATCCTGCCTCCAGGAAGCCAGTGTGGACCCTCGCTGAAAAGCCCCAGGGATGCTGCAGCGGTACATCCTGAGGAAGCTGGATGCAGTCACCTGGGCCGCAGGCTTCTTCAGCCCGTGCCCTTGCCCTGCCCTGCTCTTCCCCTGGGGCTCACAGCTGCTTGCGTGACCCGCTGTCCATCACCACACTGCCAAGGCTGCTGACCCTGCTCCTGACCCTCGCTACACCTTCTATCTCCCACACGCTCCCTCCTGCAGCCTTGACCCTCCGCCAGTTGCTCCCCACCACAGCCGCCCTCAAGGCCTGCTCACAGCCCCACCACACTTCACGCAGCTGTTCCTCTGAGGTTGCCCACTGGGAGCCCCAATCCTGCCTCGGCCTCGGGTTCAGCCAGGACAACTGTGCCAGGCGGGAGCAGGGCTGGAGCAAACTGAGCGGCCTTATGCTCCTGCGTCGACCAGCCATTGGACCTGGCGGCCTGGGGGGCGTGGCCTCTGCAGCCGGGATCCGCCCCCCACCCACCCGACCCCCAGTATTGACAGCATCTCCTAGAGACTATTCGGGCTTTCCTGTCTTTGCCCCTCTGCCCCAGGTACACTGGGTCCAAATGTGCAAAGTCAGGGACAGCTTGGGGACAGATCACCGAGAGTTGCCCATGGAGCTTTGACAGAGAATGTCCCAGGCTGTCCCTCCTTGGGGGCTTCTCATCCATGAGACACAGAAGTGGAGGAACCAAGGACCCAGCTGGAGGGTCAGTGCTGGTTGTCTCTATTGTGGGACCCCTCACCTCGCATCAGCGAAGCCACAGATGTGATGTAAGGGCCTTCGGGATGAGTGCAGTGTGGTGCTGTGAGCGTCAGCTTGGAAACGAACACAGTCAAGTTTGGGGAGGGCTTGAGGACCCACCTCACGGAGGCCATGGAGGCACCATGATGGTGAGGGGATGGGTGTCCAAACAGGGGGCCCCGGGATTCAGGCCAGCACACGCCATGGCCACCCCCGCGGCAGGTGTGACTGTGACCAGCACCCACATGTGTGAGTGTTCATCCACGAGGCCCGCCATGACAAAGTAACACCGCCGGGAGGCTTAAACGATGGACGTTATGATGTCACGGCTCTGAAGGCCAGAAGTCCAAAATCAGGATGTCGCAGGGCTGGTTCCACCTGAGGCAGTGGGGAAGGGCCTTGCTCCCTGGCTCACAGACTCCCCAGGTCTCCACAGGGCCCTCCCTCTGTGTCCGTCTGCAGGTAATCTCCTCTTCTTACAAGGGGTCCAGTCCCCCTGCATCAGGGCCCACCCAGGGACGTCTTTCTAAGTTGACTGCCTCTGAAAGGACCCTATGTCCGAGTAAGGTCAGATACTGAGGGGCCGAGGGTTAGGACTCCAACATATGAGCAGAGGAACACGGTGGCTCTGCTGGACTTTTGCTGCCTCATCACATAAAAGGGCCGGCTGGAAGCTCTGCACACCTCTGCATGGGCTGTGGGCCACGGGGACCATTGGCCACTGCTCCCCACTGCCACCCAGGAGACAAGAGCTGGGAGGAGGGCAGCCCAGAGCCAACCAGACCCCCCTGCAACCCTGTCTCCAGTCATCAGACAGCTCTCTGCTCTGCACTGGGCTCTAAAATAACCTATCGATTTTTGAGCCAAGGCTAACTTTAGTTACCAGTGATGCCACTACCAGGGGAAAATAAGTAATCATTAAAACTGCATCCAAATGAATGAACTAGCAAGGGTCTCACTGGGATTTGGGCTGTTGCTTTATTTTTTTTAATTGTCATGGTTTGCTGACATAGTTCTTCCTAAACTGAAGCAGCATGAAAGAAACCTTTTACCAAACATGACGCATTACCATTTGGGAAATATTAAGACATTGATTAGTCTGCTTATCTACAGCTGTTTTACAAGCCATCCCAAGATATAGTGACTTAATGCAACACCCTTTATTATCTCTCACTGCCTTGTGGATCGGGAGGTGGGGCAGAACGTGGCTGAGTGACTTTCCTACTGTCTGACGCTGACTGAGGTTGCTCCACCATGCCCGCTGGTTCAGGGTGTCAATACCCAGGATGTCTACCTGCCCCTCGGTCTTGGTCTCAGGGCCTCCCAGACGGCCTTCCCCACAGGACCACCTGGCCTTGGTGTGGGGACGCAGGGGCCCAGGGGCTAACCATCTGGGCAGAGATGCTAGGAGCCCACACCGGAGAGGGGAAAGCAACCTGGAGAGGAGCATGGGTGCCCAGCAGGCGGAGCAACCCCTGACTCACACCTGCCCACTCACACACTCTCCCATATGCACACCTGCCCACATGAACATAATCCCACACTAGCCCATACTCACACCTGCCCACTCACATATTCTCCCACATGTACACCTGCCCACATATACATAATCCCACACTAGCCCATACTCACACCTGCCCACTCACGTACTCTCCCACAGGTACACCTGCCCACATGCACACACTCCCACACTTGCCCACAGTCACACCTGCACACTCACACACTCCCCCATATGCACACCTGCCCACATGTACACACTCCCACAGTCACCCATACTCACCTGCCCACTCACATACTGTTCTATATATACACCTGCCCACACATCCACACTCCCACACTCACACCTTCTCACTCACACATTCTCCCATATATGAACCTGCTCACATGTACACACTCCCACATTCACCCCACTCACACCTGCCCACTCACACACTCCCCATATGTTCACCTGCCCACATGCACACACTCCCACAGTCACCCACACTTACACCTGCTCACTCGGTCTCCCATATGCACACCTGCCCACATTCACACGCTCCCACACTCACCTCACTCACACCTGCCCACTCACACACTCCCATACTCACCCCACTCACACCTGCCCATACCCACATGTACACTTACCCACACTCACACTCACTGACACTCACCCATACTCACAACTGCTCACATAGATTATTTCATACACTCCCCCTCATATCTGCTCACATGTACATCCCCACACTCACCCACACTCACACTTCCCCACTCACATACTCTCCCGTACGTGCACCTGCACATCACATGCTCTCATACACAAACCCATATACATATCTGCCCATATACACGTGTGTCTCATACAGACTCACTCACACTCACACCTGCTCACACAGTCTCATACACACTCACACCTGCTCACATGTACATTCTCGCATACTCACACCTATTCACACACATGCTCTCCCTCATTTCCACACTCACAATCACACATCCTCATACACATCCACACACTGACAGACACACCAACACACACTCATAGACACAAATTGCCCTCACACATCCACCACACCAATCACACTCACTTTCCCTCATAGCTCAGTTGATAAAGAATCTGCCTGCAATGCAAATTGTATTTTGATTCCTGGGTCAGGAAGATCCCCTGGAGAAGGGATAGGCTCCCCACTCCAGTATTCTTGGGCTTCCCTAGTGGCTCAGCTGGTAAAGAATCCACCTGCAATGTGGGGGACCTGGGTTCTATCCCTGGGTTGGGAAGATCCCTTGCAGAAGGGAAAGGCTACTCACTCCAGTATTCTGGCCTGGAGAATTCCATGGACTGTATTGTCCACGGGGTCACAAAGAGTCAGACACGACTGAGCGACTTTCACTTTCACATACATATGCACACATCACACACATAGTCACACTCACAGACGCTCACACATATTTACACAATGTCACCACAGCACAAAGCACAAAGTTGTAGACCCCTGGGGCACAGTTATGGGGAATACACCAAGTGGAATCATCTCCTCAGGAATGACTAGTTGGACATCACCAGGCACCAGGCCTATCCCAGGTTCTGGGAAGCAGCAGAGAAGGAATGAAGTGGGCACGTGCATGGGAGGAGGCAGCGCTGACCCAACCTCTACATCTTCAAAGTGAAGTCACTCAGTCGCGTCCGATTCTTTGCAACCCCGTGGACTGTAGCCCGCCAGGCTCCTCTGTCCATGGGATTCTCCAGGCAAGAATACTGGGGTGGGTTGCCATTTCCTTCTCCAGTGGATCTTCCCAACCCGGAGATCGAACCTGGGTCTCCTGCATTGCAGGTAGATGCTTTATCCTCTGAGCCACCAGGAAAGCCCTCTACATCTTCTATGCTCTTCTAAAGATTTCATCCCATAGTTCCTGGACTCCACCTCAGAGGCAAAAAATGGCACCCATGAGACATCCAGCTAGAAAATCATTTAGCCCTACAGTGGCTTTTTTGTTTTGTTTTTTAACATCTATGCTATTTACACTCTATTTTACATTTTGATGCAAATACCTCCCAATAGAACACAGGCCTCTTATTAGAGCCACTCAGCATGTTTTTTTTTCAGCTGCACTGTGGCATGCGGGATCTTAGCTCCCCTGATCGGGGATCAAACCCACACCCCCTTGCTTTGGAAGTGAGGAGTCTTAACCACTGGATGGCCAGGGACGTCCTTGTGTTGTTTTTTTAATTCATTATCAATTTTTAAAACTCAGGAGATGCCACATAAAATCTGGATTTCTAGTTTCTCTTGAAACACTGGAAGACCTTAGAATGCATGATGCCAGGCTGAGTGCTAGGCCCACCCCAGTTCTGCAAGCTAGCCTCTGGCCTAAGGGAGATTTCTAAAGCCTGGAGTTGGTAACCTCCATGTCACAAAATGGCAGCCCTTAGAAATTTCATTTCCTGCTGAAGAGTCAGGCTGGAGAGGAGGCAGCCCCATCCCTGGGCACAGTGGAGCTGTGCAGGGCCACTCAACCCAGCTTTCTCTGAAGAGGCCCAGGGTGGGGGGAGGCACGCACCCAACAGGTCTCCCCATCTCCACTTTCCCCCTCCCCCACCCAGGGCCTCACACAGCTTCCAGCCCCTCCTATCTGCCCCATGCAAGTCCCTGGGGGGACTTAACCATTTGAGAAAACAGCCCAGTTTCTCCAAATTCCACTTCCAAAGTGGAGTCCAAGGCTCCAAACTCTGGACAGCTTGGTTTAGGGGTTCTTCCCCAAGGAGGGTGACAGTCCCCAGGGCCCAAAATGACTCCAGGATGAAGGTCTGCCTAGGGGCCAGGCTGAGGCCAGGTTCCCCACCTCCTCTATGTCCCAGGGCCCTGTCTCACGTCACCAGCCAGGTTTCCACTCCCTGGGGCACCAGCCTCCCGCCCTCACATCTCCACGCTGTCCCCAAGAGCACCCGCCTGCTCACAGAGGCCTCATCTGTGACCTGGGACCAGAGCAACCCAGATGACACAAGCTCCAGCTACTAAGTGAACAAAATAAGTTCCAAACCTCACACAGAACAGGTGACAACAGGCAAGGACACCTACCCTCAGCATGGTTGTTAGGGTGACAGCGCAGGCACGATCTGACACCTCGCAGGTGCCTGGGAGATGACGGCTGCAGGCGTGATTGTTATCAGGGAAAAGTTCACATCCTCTCTGTACTAAATTTGGCCAACACCGGTATAGTGGGAGAGATTCGTTAATTTCACCATATGTCCTAATTGGAACCATAGCCTGAATCACTACCACTTGCCAGAAGAAAAGAGAGGAAAAAGCAAGCCAAACGGCTTTTTTTTAACTTCCTATGGATTGGAGCAGTTATCAGGCAAATGTCTATTCTCTGATTCTGACAGCCCATCACCCTATCACACTGCTTTTAATCTCTGCAGTCATCCCAGGGCCTCAGACTAAGGGAACGTCTCTGAATCCCAGGAGGAACTATGCGCTAACAGCGATCTTTCAGGCACCATAGTACACAAGGCAATTCACTGAGCAAATTCTCACACATCAACCTCCTGTGGTGGTGGCTGACAGAGCAGAGCTGAGCCCACCACGGTCCCTGCCCCAGGCAGCTCAGGGCAAACGGGAGGGACTCACGGACACCCTCTTAGGGGACCCTCGCCAGGACGTCCAGTCAGCACAGAGGTGCTAGGGCCCCTGCAGCTGTGGGTTGAAGGGCCTGTCTCCTCACCAGGCTCCCGGACAGCCGTAAGCAATAGAGGCTGTGCGCCGGACAGCTGCACCCTGCCTTCCATGAACAGGAAGTTCTGCCTCGATCACTGAGCAGGGAGCCGGGAGCCAGTTGTTCAGAGTCTTCACGTCCGTTAGAAAAAGGGTCATAGGTGCCCAGGTGTTGAAGAGGCAGACCAAAACAAAATCAAGCCATCTGTACAAGGCATTAATGCTTTGCACGTTTCCAGCTGAGTCAATGAGGAAAGGAGGGATCAGGTACCATTGACACGGAGAGAAGAGATGGCCCAGGAGCCTCTCCAGATCCTCCAGGATTCATCTGAATCTGTTCCCAATCCCTGCGCTCTCTAACCATCTCCACAGATGAACATGAAGTGACTGCCCCCCCTCCTGACTCCCCTGCCACCTGAGCGTCCCTGCTGGCATCCCCAGGGAGGCTATGGCAGCCTCACACACATGGAGGAGCCAAGGGGTAAAGCCTGGGTGACCTTTTCCCCGCGAGCATACAGGAGTCGGTGCGCAGGCTCCTTCCACCCCTCCCTCACCCTGAGGGATAGATAGCCTGAAGTCCAGGATACAGCTTCTCAGGGGTCCAGACTCAGTCGAGTGGACCTCTCCCTCCACCTCTTTCTCCTGCCCTGCCCACTACCGCCACCCCTAACAACCAGGACTTGCACTCTCAAACAAAAGCATTCTTTTCACAAAGGCACCACATAGCATCGCCCTCCCAGGGAACACACCGGATGTGTGAGTCACAGGAGGTCACCACCAGAAGGGTCTCCAAGGCTACCTTGTTCAACCCCAATCCCTTCTTCCTTTTTACAGATAAAGAAACTGAGGTCCAGAGTGAGAAGGGAACTCATTGCCCAAGGCCACACAATCGGAAGCACACCTGGGACTAAGGCCACAGCTTTTGTCTCCTCAGCCAGCTCTTTTTGCCCTCTGCCCTGCTGTCTCTGTTAATGGCCCCACACATGCATGCTCTTCAGCTCCATTTTCCTTGGGCTGTGCTGGTCTTCGTTGCTGCACGCAGGCTTCCTGTAGTTGCGGCGAGCAGGTGCGACTCTCTAGTTGTGGTGCACAGGCTTCTCTTGTTGCAGAGCACAGGCTCTAGGGTGTGGGGGCTTCAGTAATTGCAATCCCCATACCTTCTACACACACACACACACACACACACACACACACACACACTGTTACTCAAGTCCAGCACCACTAGCAAGACCCAGCAGTTGGGAGACCCATGAGAGCACAGGCTCAGTAGTTGTGGCATATGAGCTTAGCAGCTCTGCAGCATGTGGAATCTTCCTGGACCAGGGATCGAATCCATGTCCCTGCCTTGGCAGGTGGATTCTTTACCAATGAACCACCAGGGAAGTCCCTCATAGCATATCTATGACACGGCCCAAGCTCCAGCTTCTGGTGTAGACCCATTTTCCCTTTTCCTGCTAAGATCATCATGGACCCTGGAAATGGCACAGTAGACAAAACAGCAAAGGAGATTTCTGTTTAAAAAAAAAAAAGTAAGAAAAAGGTGAACTGCTTTGGGACTCCAGGAACAGCACAGTGGCAAGAAGGTTTGCATTCTCTCACCCAACACTAGAAGGAATCCCAAGCCTGGTATTTCCAGACTGCAGCCTCGCAAAAGAAGGCAGCCCAGATAGGCTTACTCCTCCCCTGGAGCCATCAGGGTCCCCATACCTCCTACACACACACGCACACACATACATACTGTTACTCAAGCCCAACACCACTAGCAAGATCCAACAGTTGGGAGACCCATCAGAAATAAGTGGCAGTGATAGCATTTTTTCCCTTCTGAGCCTGAGACTCCTTTTTCCACTGAGAGATGCCAGGGTGGCTGGTGGGCAGGGCCAGCAGGAGAGGCCACCACAGGCAGCTTAGTTCAAAAAGTCCTTTGTCCTTCCCTGACCAGAAATACCTGGAAAGGTAAGAGCCGGGGGACCAAGACTCTCCTCTCCCACCCAAGACATCCAGCAAGCAGCAGTAACATAGTGGCATCACTCCCCTCCCCACCAAGAAACCCTGAGTAGCTTAGCCTTAGCAAACTCCTCCCCACCGGCCCCTGGCAGCACAACAGGGACCAGTGGGAGAGTCCCAGCACAAGATAAACCAACAGACCAAAGTAGTAGTGCAAAGGCTCTGAAGTCTCATTGGAACCTCAAGTGACAGTCGTAGACAGCAAAGTAAATCTGAACTGCATGCTGTTGTTTCTGTTCAGTCACTCAGTCGTGTCTGACCCTTTGCAACCCCATGGACTGCAGCACGCCAGGCTTCCCTGTCCTTCACCATCTCCAGGAGTTTGCTCAGATTCATGTCCGTTGAGTCGGTGATGCCATCCAACCATCTCATCCTCTGCCACCCCCTCCTCCTCCTGCCCTCAATCCTTCCCAGCATCAGGGTCTTTTCCAGTGAGTCGGCTCTTCGCATGAGGTGCCCAAAGTATTGGAGCTTCAGTGCTAGCATCAGTCCTTCCAATGAATATTCAGAACTGATTTCCTTTAGGACTGACTGGTTTGCTCTCCTTCCAGTCCAAGGGACTCTCGAGAGTCTTCTCCAGCACCACAGTTTGAAAGCATCAATTCTTCGGCTCTCAGCCTTCTTTATGGTTCAACTTTCATACGTAACTACGTCGCTGCTGGCTAAAAAAAAGTTGTATAGAACTCAGAGCCTCCTAACATAATAGACAAAATATCCAAGATACAATAAAAAAAATTATCCATCATATGAAGAACCAAGAAAACCACAACTTGAAGGAGAAAAGACAATCAACTGACACTGAGGAAATAAAATTCATATTTTATGGCAAAAAAAACATAAACATAAAAGTTTTCTCTGCCATCCTGGGCCTCTTTCCTCCCCTTTAGTGTATATGGTGCATTTGCATTAAGCAGACCTCCTTACGAAATAAGGAGGAACAGGTCACGGACTCGCTTCTTAATCCTGCAACAGGTCACGGACTCGCTTTGTACATGCAGATCTGGATTGTATAAACTGTCAGTACATCATTTGATATATAACCCTTTGCCTCAAAAATGTATATAACTGCGCTTTGACCTCTAAGGGGCAGAATAGTTCTCAGAGCTTTCTGAAAGACTGCCTCCCAGGTTACAGTCCTAAGATTGGCTTGAGTAAGATTGTCTATTTCTTTCTTAGACTAAGAGTTTTTCATCAATATTCACATGGTGTAGTCAGCAAGATATCACAGATACCTACCAAAGGAATCTACCCTGAGCCAGCATTTGGTTCCCTCTTGTGCTCTTTAAGTGCCCCAGCTTCTCAGTACTCCCCAGGCATTCTGGTAAGCTTACTTGATATCTGGATCTCATTGCTTTTAAGTGATCCTAAAAATTTTACTCAAACTGTTTTTACTTACGACTTGGAGTCTTAAAGGGCACCAATGCATTCCTTAGACAGGGACCTAGGGAGATCTGAGCAGGAGCTCCAGGGAAACGTGGATGGCTGGAGTTTTGTTAAACTTGGCTTAAACTTTGAAAAAAGTTGATGTATCATCTGAACAAACCATTCGCTAGTGAAATAGAGATTGACTTATTCAGCTCCAAAGAACAAGGGACATCCACTCCTGCTAACCAAAAAGTGTTCTCAGGCAACTGAGGACTTGACTTAATTGTCTGAGAATTCATTCTGTTGTGACATGCAACAGTCCTACAGGGAACTGTACAACAACCATTAAGTAAATACTGCTCTTCCCAGGATGGATTGGGTGGCTGGGGAGGGAGCTGAAGGGAGGTGTGCAACAGAGACTGATTACCTAGCACTCTAAGCAACCAGAGTGGTTTCAGACTGTTGGAGGTGAAACCATGTAACCCAAATGGAGACTTGAAACTGCAGTCTTTTAACTAAGATCACATCTGGTCTCAGGACTTAATGAAGCTCAGGTTCTTGATGTCTCATTGCAGTGAGATACAAACAGGTAAGAAGAGGATTTATTTAAGAGAAACATTCCACAGGCAGATTGTGGGCCATCTCGGAAGGCAAGAGGCCCCAAAATATGGTGTGGCTAGGTTTTATGGACTGGGTAATTTCATAGGCTAATGAGAGGGAGGATTATTCCAGCTATTTGGAGAAAAGTGCAGAGATGTCCAGGAATTGGGCCATCATCCACTTTTTGACCTTTGATGGTCAGCCTTAGAACTGTTATGGCACTGGTGGGCGTGTAATTCAGCTTATGCTAATGTACTACAGTGAGTGTATAATGAGGCTCAAGGTCCACTGGAAATCACATCTTTCACCATCTTGGACCTAGTTGGTTCTTACCAATTTTTGTCATGTCCTGCGGCTATGTCAGAGTAGTGTATGTAACTAAGTAGGCACCAAAAGCAGGATGTACGTTTTCAGTAAAAGAGGGTATGAGGAATGGAAACGCATTTTGTTACGGGAAAATAAAGCAACTTTGTCCTAAAGCTGGTTATTTCTAAATGGGAAAGAAAATAAGGCACAAATTAATTTAGATATAGAAAGTGGTAGAAGGTTTGTTTTGGAGAAGGCAATGGCACCCCACTCCAGTACTCTTGCCTGGAAAATCCTATGGATGCAGGAGCCTGGTAGGCTGCAGTCCATGGGGTCGTGAAGTCAGGCACGACTGAGCGACTTCACTTTCACTTTTCACTTTCATACACTGGAGAAGGAAAGGGCAGCCCACTTGCCACTCCAGGGCAAGTGTTCTTGCCTGGAGAATCCCAGGGATAGGGGAGCTTGGTGGGCTGCCGTCTATGGGGTCACAGAGTTGGACATGACTGAAGCAACTTAGCAGCAGTAGCAGCAGAAGGTTTGTTTAAAAAATGAGGGAAAGATATTTAGAAAGGAATTCTATGTGTGATCAGGATTAAGATTAGAATACATTTAATTGCGTGAATTAATTTCCATATTAAAAGTAAGATGGTGCAAAACCTGAATTTGATTTTTTTTTTCCTCTGTAAAGAGAACAAAATCTTCTTAGAATACTGATCTGCTTTTGATTATAGATTGTAAAGTTTCTTTACCTTTTAAATAATCTGTTGTAACTACCTGGATTTGCTTCTGAATTATTTTATTATCTCTTAGTTAAGTGATTAACAGTAACCTATGAGCCTATTTGACCAAATGCTTTAAAACCTTTTTGATAATTTTGACAAAACTTCCCAAAGATAAAATTCTAATTGAAGATCTTTTGACCTCTGATAACTTTGGGATACTTCAGAGGGCCCCTAAAGCATCTCGGAAAGAAAAATATTAAACTAATTAGGGTTATGTGGTATGTTAAACTACATGGGAAGCATCGTCAAGTGACTGATGATAAACCTCTTTAGGTTATATTGCATGTGTAAATGTCATTAATATAAACGTTTTAGAAATTATGTGAAAGTTCTGAAAGTTGGCTATGTCTTAGTATGTTATTAGTCATAATTCTAGTTACCCTTTTAAAATGTTGTGCATTAAAGCAATAACTGAGTTTGTCAGTTGCCCTATAATCAGGTTTTAACCTTGTCTTTTCAAGTCTTTTGTCATTTACAGGCACATTATTGTACCCCAATGCTTTTGCAAAAATGTTTCATCTTCGAGAAGATTCATAGAAATATAAACTTTTGACAAGTACAGGTTTCTGATAACTTCTAGATCATTCTGCTGAACTGGGTAAAAAAATAAAAAATTCTAATGGAAAACTTAGTGGCTTCATAAGCTGCTAGCAAATGATCAATAAGGATTAATCACATACAGCTATTTCATCCTTGTTTTTCAAGTACAAGGAAACTTTCCCCCACCAGTTGACTTACAGCAATTTGGTAAATTATACTTTTAGAAGTAGAATTGAAACTTTTATCTTCTCAATCTACCTAATTCCTCCAAAAACTGGAACTTCTTAGGTTCCTAATAGCCTTATAAGGTGAATAAGAAAGGACACCTCCTGGAAGGTGCAAAAGTCTCAAGATATTTTGGAGACCTATTAAATAAGAGAGGAATTCACCTATATCGGAAGATAGCACAGGCAGATTCCGATGGAAAGCACTTAGTCTGGCTTTCTTGGCCTTGAATTCCTTTTGAAAGTTCAATTTAAGATTCCTGATAAAAAGCTCAAGCATAGCCAATTTAAAAGAGCCTGCATGGTCCATTTGCTGTGCTGTACTTAGTCGCTCAGTCGTGTCTGACCCTTTGTGACCCTGTAGCCCACCAGGCCCCTCTGTCCATGGGGTTCTCCAGGCAAGAGTACTGAAGTAGGGTGCCGTGCCCTCCTCCATATGGTCAATTAGACTTACGTAAATAATCAGGTCAAGTTTATTGAAACCAGACTTATTTTACAAATAAATTAGTATTAATTTGGCTATATTTGGTAGAAAATAGGGTATTTTAGAGAGAAAAATTATGTTTCAGTGGATATTAAATTCTAGTGTTGTGAGTTGAGGTCTGTATTTACTGCCTAAGACTCATTTCCCAAATAGTTCCTTGTTGCTATGTTACATTATTTAGCATATTTAAAGTTTAATTGAGTTATTAAAAGGCCATTCTAAGTTTGTTCCTGAAGCTTATCACAGTAATCTATTTTGGTATGAGGATCAGAAGCCCCATGACCTGCAACCAAAAGATGATGCCTACTGGAAAAGTCATCAGATAAAGGACTAGCCATGTTGGAGGGACCATATCCACCTTCTTCTCTTGAATGGACTACAACTCTTGTTTCTGACTCCTGACTTCATCTAACATCAGCACTCTCAGACCAGGATGAGAAAACTGACATCTGCGGTACACAGCTAACCCCAAATGCCAGACCAGGCCTATATACCGATTGCTTTGATACTGCTCACACTTTCGATTATGTACCAAATGTATTTCTTCCTTGGGCTCAATCACATGCAAGATTCAAAAATCAATCCAGTTACTAGGTTTATTCCAGTTTTCTCTGCCTAGTAGTCCCAGTTTACTTTGGTAGACTTCACCTCTCCAAGGCTGTAATCGGATGGCCCTTAGAAATTTTACTTTAGAATAAAGAAACTCTGGCTTCCCTGGTGGCTCAGATGGTAAAGAATCTGCCTGCAATGCAAGAGGCCCAAGCTCGATCCCTGGATCAGGAAGATCCCATGGAGAAGAAAATGGCAATCCACTTCAGTATTATTGCCTGGAGAATTCCATGGACAGAGGAGCCTGGGGGGCTACAGTCCACGGGGGTCTCAAACACTCAAACACAACTGAGCAACTAACACACACATTCTGAAACTAACCATATATACTCCTTTTCTCTAGATGGTAAATATTGGGTAGCTACTAATGAGTTCAAGGGATTTTTGGAATAAGTTTACGGTCTTGGTGCTCCCCAGGTTGGTTAGGAAGATGCAAAATTAGTTTCCCTTGGGTTCAAGGTCATCTACAGTTAGCCTTGGAAACAGTCCCTGCTGATTAACCTTCAATCCAGACATGCTGGGTTTGATCAGTTTTCCAATGGTATAACCGATTGGCCACAATATTTTTTCCTTCACTTAGAAGATATCATTACTTACATAGAGGATTTAATAAAATTTACTCAGCAGTCTTTGTCCGTAATTAAGTCATTACCTTCTTCAATTCAGAAGCCTCCGTGATAAGAAAAGTGATCCTATGGAATTGCATGGCCCTTGGGTTTCTTCCCTTGGGGGAACCATGCTGAATGCTGTGTTTTTGTACACGATGAATATTCTAATGTAACTTGTCTATGACACACATGAAGAATCAAATTTCTTTTTTTAATATAAATTTATTTATTTTAATTGGAGGTTAATTACTTTACAATATTGCATTGGTTTTGCCATACATCAACATGAATCTGCCACAGGTATACACGTGTTCCCCATCCTGAACCCCCCCTCCCTCCTCCCTCCCCGTACCATCCCTCTGGGTCATCCTAGTGCACCAGCCCCAAGCATCCAGTATCATGCCTCGAACCTGGACTGACGATTCGTTTCATATATGATATTATACATGTTTCAATGCTATTCTCCCAAATCATCCCACCCTTGCCTTCTCCCAGAGTCCAAAAGACTGTTCTATACATCTGTGTCTCTTTTGCTGTCTCACATACAAGGTTATCATTACCATCTTTCAAAATTCCATATATATGTGTTAGTATACTGTATTGGTGTTTTTCTTTCTGGCTTACTTCACTCTGTATAATAGGCTCCAGTTTCATCCACCTCATTAGAACTGATTCAAATGTATTCTTTTTAATGGCTGAGTAATACTCCATTGTGTATATGTACCACTGCTTTCTTATCCATTCATCTGCTGATGGACATCTAGGTTGCTTCCATGTCCTGGCTATTATAAACAGTGCTGCGATGAACATTGGGGTACACGTGTCTCTTTCAATTCTGGTTTCTTCGGTGTGTATGCCCAGCAGTGGGATTGCTGGGTCATAAGGCAGTTCTATTTCCAGTTTTTCAAGGAATCTCCATGCTGTCCTCCATAGTGGCTGTACTAGTTTGCATTCCCACCAACAGTGTAAGAGGGGTCCCTTTTCTCCACACCCTCTCCAGCATTTATTGTTTGTAGACTTTTGGATCGCAGCCATTCTGACTGGCGTGAAATGGTACCTCATCATGGTTTTGATTTGCATTTCTCTGATAATAAGTGATGTTGAGCATCTTTTCATGTGTTTGTTAGCCATCTGTATGTCTTCTTCGGAGAAATGTCTAGTTCTTTGGCCCATTTTTTGATTGGGTCATTTATTTTCCTGGAATTGAGCTGCAGGAGTTACTTGTATATTTTTGAGATTAGTTGTTTGTCAGTTGCTTCATTTGCTATTATTGTCTCCCATTCTGAAGGCTGTCTTCTCTGAATGATTCTCTTCCCAGTTTGGGGGAAATGGTAGGAAAATGGTTTGGTTTAAGAGAATCTTGACTTAAAATATTACTGATGACGTTGTTACTTTTATTGGCAATTTTGTTAGTCTAACACTAAAATGAAAGAATCAACCAGACTATTACAACCTAGCATTGAAAAACATAATAGCCCCAGGGCAGTACACAACCACCCTGACATTGAGGGACCAAATATTTGATCACCTAATTCTGTCTATCAAAAGATTAATGATCATAATGGGGAAACTGATGACTTAAAATTTATATTTTATGGCAAGATGAAAAAAATTTAAGCTTGAAAGCTTTTTCTGTCTGTTTGGGCCTTCTCCCTCCCCTTTTGAATGTATTATACATCTGCATTAACCAGACTTCCTTAGGAGATAACATTCTTTCTTAATCCTGTAAGGATCACTAATATCACTACAGATTCTACAGTCATTAAAAAGGAAATAAGAGAATACTATGAACAACTTTACACTCATAAATTTGACAATAAGAAAAAATGGACTGAACAAATTCATTGAAAGTTATAAAGTACCAAGTCTCAATCAAGATGTAATAGGCATCTTAATAAAGGCATAACCATCAAAGAAATTGAATTCATAATTGAAAAACTCTTCCCAAAATTATAGGACCAGATGATTTCACTGAAGAATTCTATCATTTAAAAGAATTAACATCAATTTTATACAGTTTCTTCCATAAAGCAGGAAAGAATACACTAATACCAAAACCAAATTGAATACCATAGTCCAGTGTCTCTCATGGACTTAGATTCAAAAATCCTCAATATATTGAAAAGAAATCCAACATATATAATAAGAATTATACACCATGATTAAGTGAGATTTATTCCAAGAATGCAAGACTGACTTAACATTTGAAAATCTACATATTCCACTATCAACAAAGTAAAGAAGAAAAATTATTTTTCACATTTTGTGAAATATTTTCACAATTTGTGCAGAAAAAATATTTGACTCATAATTTTTAAAGAAAATCTCACAAAACTAGGGATAGAGAATAGTTACCTCAACTTGTTAAAGAATATCTACACAAAAAAAAACCCCACCATAACAATAATTATATTTTTTAAAAGGCTGAGTATTTCCTTGGACTGCAAGGAGACCAAACCATTCAATCCTAAAAGAAATCAACCCTGAATGTTCATTGGAAGGACTGATGCTAAAGCTAAACTCCAATACTTTGGCCACCTGATCACTGTGGATGGTGACTGCAGCCATGAAATTAAAAGATGCTTGCTCCTTGGAAGAAAAGTTATGACAAACCTAGACAGTGTACTAAAAAGCACAGACATCACTTTGCTGACAAAGGTCTGTATAGTCAAAGCTATGACTTTTCCAGTAGTCACATATGGACATGAGAGTTGGACCATAAAGAAGGCTGAGTCCAAAGAATTGATGCTTTCAAACTGTGGTGTTACAGAAGATTCTTGAGAGTCCCTTGGACAGCAGGGAGATCAAACTAGTCAGCCCTAAAGGAAATCAACCCTGAATATTCACTGGAAGGACTGATGCTGAAGCTGAAGCTCCAATACTTTCACCACCTCATGCAAAGAGCTGACTCATTGGAAAAGACCCTGATGCTGGGAAAGATTGAAGGCAGGAGGAGAAGGGGACAGCAGAGAATGAGATGGTTGCATGGCATCACTGACTCAATGGAAATGAGCTTGAGCCAACTTCAGGAGACAGGGAAGGACAGGAGAGCCTGGTGTGCTGCAGTTCTTGGGGTCACAAAGTGTCAGATATGACTAGCAACTGAACAACAGCAACAATGCTTAACAAACATATATTGAATCTCTATGCTTAAAATTACAAAATGCTGATGAAAGCAATCAAAGAAATACATGGAAAGATATTCTATTCATTGGATTATTCCATGGATTAGAAAACTCAAAGTAGTAAAGTTGTCCATTGATGGCTTCAATGCTATCAAAATCCCAGAAAGGTTTTTAGTACACCTAGACAGACAATGTATATAGTACACCTATATACATTCTAAAATTTATATAGAAAGGCACTAGAATAGTAAAAAAAAAAAAGAAAGAAAGAAAGAAAGAAAGAAAAGAAAAGAAAGAAACTAGAATAGCAACAAAAATCTTAAGATAAGAAAAACTAAATGAGAGGAATATCCCTACCTGATAATAAGCCTCCGTCAATCAGTGTGGCACTGGTAGAGGGTATGTGTAACATACAGACGAGTGGGAAAGAATGGAAAACACAGAAACAGAACCACACAAACATGCACAAGCGATTTTCAACAAAAGGGCAAAATCAATTCAATGGAAGAATAGTTTTCAAAAAACAAAAAAATGAACCTTGACCTAAATCTCACATCATACACAAAAATTGCTTCAAAATAGATCATAGATTTAAATGTAAAACGTAACTATAAAACGTTCAGAAAAAAAATTAAGAAAATCTTCAAACTTCTAGGGCTAATGAGTTAGACTTAATAACAAAATATCATCCATAAAAAGAAAATTTGATACATTGGGCCTTGTTAAAATTTAAAATTTTGGTTCTATGAAAAAGAAAAGCCACAGATTGGGAGAATATATTTGAAAACCACATATTTGAAAAGGGACTAATATCTAGAATATATAAAGAATTATCAAAACTCAACATTACAAAAATAAATCAATCTGAAGATCAGCAAAAGATATGAGAAGACATTTCACTGGACAGGATATACAGATGGGAAGTAAGCACATGAGAACCATCAGCTGCCGGGTAAATGCGAATTGAAATCACAATGAGATCACTATAACCAATGAAACTGGTTAAAATGGAAGCCAGTGACACACCAGCTGCTGGGGGAGCATGCAGAGAATTCAGATCACTCACTCATCCAGACCAATCCAGAAACGGTACAGCCGCTCAGGAGAGCCAGGCGGCAGCTCCTTTAAAAAGCCAAACATGCAACTACCATGTGACTCTGTACTCTATCCTAGAGAAATGGAAACTCATGTTCCCACAAAAATATGTATATGGTTTTATTTGCAATAGCCTAAACTGGAATCAGCCCAGGTGAACAATCCTTCACCGTGAAGATGAAGGCGAAGGACCTTTGAAAAGGTCCTTCAACAGGTGAATGGTTAATCAAAAGGTAATACTTCACACCATCGGACAATACAATCCAATACACAGAGCCTGCATAAATCTCCAGAGAGTTATGCTGGGCACAAAAAGTCAGATGCAAAGAGTTATACAATTCCATTCACATAACGTTGTTGAAAGGACAATTCCTTAGAAATCAGAGACAAACTAGTGGTCACCAGGGGTTAGGGATTGGAGGTGGGAGAGGTGGTGGCAAGTGGTGGGCTAAGAACACCACCAGGAGAGAAGTGTGGGGTGTCTGCACCATTTAGCGTCTTGGCTGTGTAGCAGAAACACGAACTTACACAGGGGGTAAAGCTGCATGCACGCTCAGGCATGTGCACACACGAGCATGCACACACACTCAATCACATGCATGGGCCAAAGACGGCCGGTGTGCATCGGCTTCGAGCTGGTTTATTTCTTCACAGAAGGCTGAGACCCATTAGGTCAAAAGCCCACAGACACCAAACTCCAACTTTCACACTTTCAATTACTTTAAAAATAGCTCAAAGCGGCAGTGATTTAACCATTTAGAAATTGCTTGCGTTACATAATCCTAGGAGCTGTTACCTACTGGTAAGATAAGGCCCAAAGCCACTGCTGCCCTTCTGAGCTCTCTGGCCCAGGGACAGAGTGACATCATGCAGACAAACAGACCCCTCTCAGGCCCCCTTCTCTCCAGGAAGCTCTATTGCTCACCCCTCCTGCCAAATATTGAACCTCTATCACAGCCTCTGCACAGACTTCTGCTGAGAGGGGCTTCTTCCACGTGCAACCCCATCCCAGTGCCACCCAACAAAGCTTGCTGTGCGTCACTGCCTCAGCCCAAACGCCTCAGCAGCCCCCATACACGTGCGTGTGTGCTGGTACCACAAAGGAGTACCAGCGACCGGGAAATCCGAGCCAGTGGGCCATAGCAGTGCTAACTCACACTGTGTGATATTATCCTATTGTTTCAGAAAATGTTCCCCTTGAAGAAAATTGGGTAGAGAGTACAAAGGATGATTATTATTTCTTATAAATTCGTGTACATTTATAATTATCAAAAAAAATTTCACTTAAAGAAATTTCTGGCTCTTTGCAAGCTCTGCCCACTCTACTGCCACTGAGGTAAGTGACAGGATGAGCTGGCCTTTCCTCAGCTGGTGAGATGGACACACATCCTCAGGAGAGCAGCCTGGCATGGACTGCACGCACAGGTACACACTCACACACATACACACCTCAACAGCCCCTCGCCAGGGCCCTCTGTCCTCACCCTCTGTCCTCAGCTCGGAGTCCCAGAGCTCTGTGTTTGGGCCTCGGCTCTGTTCCCAAAGTAAGCCACTCTGAGCCCCAAGTCTCCTGCAAAATGGGGCTATGGTTTCACCCTACAGAGTTCTTCCTGGAACACCAGAGACAAGACCTATGAAGTAGGCAACAGCATCCCCACTTCACAGATGAGCAACTTGGGGCCAGTAAATCTTATTATTATTAAAACACCAAACCACACTCACGTGAGAAGAAGGCTCTGAAAGTGGAGGGCCAGGGAAGCGGAGGGAGCCAAGGAGGGCGGTCTGCATCCCTGCCCAGGCAGGTTCGCCCTTTGTGATTCTTCTCCTCTAACTGCCTGGGGCATCAGTAACCTCCTTGTGTAACCCGTGTACGTCAGAACACACTTACATACATGTGCATACACTCAGCACAGATTGAGTTCAAACCTTGTCTTTGTTGAATGAATGTTTCATTTTTCAAGACCCCAGTTCCACAGTCTACAGGGGGCAGAGTTCCCTGAGCTGTCAGAGAGGTCAAGAGCTAGAAAGGGTCTAGGGTGGACCAATGAGGCTGGGAAACAGTGGGGGTGGGGGGACAGCGGGGCTGGGACTCACTAGTCATCCCCATCCCGGGCACACTGTGCCACACCAGAGACCTCCAAGGCACCACGAGCAGAACAGCTGCACTCTGTGTGCCCAGGGCTAGTCAGTGCAGGCGAGTGGAGACGGGGGAGACGAGAGGAAGCTGCAGGAGGCCAGCTCCAAAGACTCTCCAAGCCATGGAGGCAGCAAGCAGCACAAGGCAGGTGGCAGGCAACAGGCACCTCCAGCAAAGGCGTGGTAGAGCTAGTCCTCTTTCTAGAACTGAGTCCAATCCCTTCTCCTGGGCAACAGTCAAGCAGGGCTCAGCACAGGAAGATGGAAAAGCAGAGCTCCCAGGGTAGGGTGGAAACTGACCCCAGGGCGTTCTTTATGCCAGAAGCAGGGCAAAATAATCAGAAGCCCAAGCAGCCCAGGTAACACTGCCCTCAAGCACTGACTGAGGGATTGTGTTAAAAATTCTTAGCAAGACGCCCCCATGCCCCTCTCACCAACCCACCATCTTCCTCTTCCTTTAGAGAGAACTTGGGAGGATCGATGCTGGGTCATGGTATGGCTGGGCCATACCACCGCCCGGGAGTGCCCAGAGCTGCACACACAGACAGGAAGCAGCTCGAGAGACAGGCTTGGAGAGCCACCCTCATCTATATGCTAATTAGCCAATACAAGAATTATGGGGTTAATTAAGCATCTCGGCCCTCCCTCCATTTTATCTGCCCCTGACACCAGGGCTAGAGGAGGCAATCTCAACCTCTGATCAAATTAGCTGTCCACCGGCTGCTCCATGAGGCGGAGGAACCAGCTCCCAGAGTTAATCGTGTTTATTTCACAAGGCACAGGGGATTTAAAAAATGATTACGAATCAAACCCAGGAGCAAACGGCCCCTGAACCTTGTGCTCTCAATTTCCTCCTTGCAAAGAGTGTTTTCTTGCTGCATCCAGGCCACACACTTCCTGCCTGAAGTAGAGTGACCAGCTCCTGGGGACATGACATCAAGGTGGCAGGCTGGTGGAGACTTGGGGTGGGCAGGGGAGGGAGAGACTTCCTCTTACTTTCCTGTTTCCTAGATCCCGCACCCAATGCCTAATGTTGTCAGAGGGCTACGGTTTCTTTATGTTTCTGCCCCACTGTGTGGCCTCGGGTAAATGATTTTAATTCTCTGAGCCTCAAGTTTCTTATTTGTTAAAGAATACAGTGTCCACCTAGACATACTATAGGCAGTATGGATGGCCTAGGAAGTAGACATCAGGGCATAATGGGCATTATGTCTGTTTTATTCCTTTCCATTTCTCCCCTTGCACCCTAGACTTCAATTCCTGTCATTCCTCCCATCAAAGTCCAGCTCAAGGCTCCCTCCACCAAGCACCTCCCTGACATCTCTGTGTAACTCAGCAACAGCCCTGCATGAGCAACAGCCCACGCAAGGGCATGCATCAGTAAATATGTGTTGGAAAAAAATGTGGAAGAAAAGGTGTGACGAAGATGACAGAGCAGGAAGACCCTGAGCTCACCTCCTCCCACAGGCAACCCAAAATCACACCTATTTACAGACAAACTATAGATGAGAACAGTCTGAAGACTAGCAGAAAAGATCTCCTACAACTAAAAATACAAAGGAACTACAAGATAGTTCAGCAGGGTGGAGACACAGTGTAGTCAAGGCCCTTATCCCCAGGCTGCAAGCCACAAACAGGAAGACAATTACAACTGCAGAGGTTCTCCCCAAGGAACAAGGGGCCCAAGCCCCACAGCGGGCTCCCCAGCCCAGGGGTGAACCCCCAGAGCGTTTGACTTTAAAGGTCAGCAGGGCTCACATACCAGGGACCCAGAGGGTCATAGGAAACAGAGGCTCCACTCTTACAGGGGGCAGACGAATCTCACATGCTCCAGGACCCAGGGCAGAAGCGGCAATCTGAAAGGACCCTGGGTCAGACCTACCTGCTCATCTTGAAAGATCTCGTGGAGAAGCAGGAGGCAATTGCAGCTCACTGTGGGGACACAGACACTGGTGGCAGCCCTTGTAGGGAGCTCATTCTACCACCAGGACACCACGGCTGACAAGTGCCACTGTGCAGTTCTTCTAGCTTATTAGCTCCAGGGGGTTACCTGCCCACCAGCAGGTTGACACAAATCACTGGACCCCCCAGGCCAAACAGTTAGCTGTCTGGGGATGCAGCCCTGTCTGTGAACAGGCCAGCACCAGGCCCCAGCCCCACTGCACCCACTCAGGGCCTTACAACCAGCCACTCTGGGACCCAGCCAACCTACCAGAGGGCTGGCGCTAATCCCTAGACTCCTAAAGAATAAATCCAACCAAAGATCTGAACTTGGAAAGCTGCAAGTCATTAAAGAAAGAAATTAAAGACAACACAAACAAATATAAAAATGTACCATAATGGATTAGAAGAATTAATATTGTTAAAATGACAATATCACCCAAGGCAATCTACAGATTCCATGGTTCTTGTTGTTGTTCAGTTGCTAAATTGTGTCCGACTCTTTGTGACTCCATGGACTGCAGCACACCAGGCTTCCCTGTCCTTCTCTATCTTCCGGAGTTTTCCCAAACTCATGTCCATTGAGTGGGTGATGCCATTCAACCATCTCATCCTCTGTAGGCCTCTTCTCCTCCTGCCTTCAATCTTTCCCACCATCAGGGTCTTTTCCAATGAGTCGGCTCTTTGCATCTGGTGGCAAAAGTATTGGAGTTTTGGTTTGATCTCCTTGCAGTCCAAGGGACTCTCAAGAGTCTTCTCCAGCACTACAATTCAAAAGCATCAGTTCTTTAGCACTCTGCCTTCTTTATGGTCTGACTCTCACATCTGTACATGAGAACTGGAAAAAACATAGCTTTGACTATATATACCTTTGTCAGCAAAGTGGTGTCTCTGCTTTTTAATACATTGTCTAGGATTGTCATAGCTTTTCTTCCAAGGAGTAGGAAGAATCTTGGAATTCTCTAGAATCTTTTAATTCTGCGGCTGTGTGATTTTGAAGCCTAAGAAAATAAAATTTGTCACTGTTCCCACTTTTTCCCCATCTGTTTGCCCTGAAGTGATCAGACCAGATGCCACAATCTTAGTTTTTTTGAATGTAGAATTTCAAGTCAGCTTTTTCATTCTTTTCTTTCACTTTCATCAAGAGGCTCTTTAGTTTGTCTTCACCTTCTGCCATTAGAGTGGTATCACTTGCATATCTGAAGTTGTTGGTATTTCTCCCAGCGATTTGGACTCCAGCTTGTGATTTATCCAGCCCAATATTTCGCATGACAAAATCTGTATATAAGTTAAATAAACAGGGTGACAGTATACAGCCTTGACATACAGCTTTCCCAATTTGGAACCAGTCCATTGTTTCATGTACTAACTGTTGCTTCTTGACCTGCACACAGGTTTCTCAGGAGGCAGGTAAGGTGGTCTGGTATTCGCATTTCTTTAAAAATTTTACACAGTTTGTTGTGATCCACACAGTCAGAGGCTTTAGCTTAGTCAATGAAGCAGAGTAGATTCTTTTTCTGGAATTCCCTCGCTTTTTCTACGATCCAACAGATGTTGGCAATTTGATCTCTGGTTTCCCTGCCTTTCCTAAATCCAGTTTGTACATCTGGAAATTCTGGGTTCACATACTACCGAAGCTTAGCTTGAAGGATTTTGAGTATTACCTTGCTAGCATATGAAATGAGCACAATTGTACAGAAATTTGAACATACTTTGGCATAGCCTTTCTTTGGGTTTGAAATGAAAACTGACCTTTTCTGGTCTTATGGCCACTGCTGAGTTTTCCAAAATTTTTCTGGCATATCAAGTGCAGCGCTCTCACACCATTATCTTTTACAATTTGAAATTGCTCAGCTGGAATTCCATCACCTCCACTAGCCTTATTTGTAGTGATGCTTCCTAAGGCCCACTTGACTTCATACTCCAGGATGTCTGGCCCTAGGTGAGTGACCACACCATCATGGCTATCCAGGTCATTAGGACTTTTTTTTTTTTTTAACAGCTCTTGCTGTGTATCCTTGTGACCTCTTCTTAATCTCTTCTGCTTCTATTAGGTCCTTACCATTTCTGTCCTTTATTGTGTCCATTTTTGTGTGAAATGTTCCCTTGGTATCTCCAATTTTTTTGACAAGATCTCTAGTCTTTCCCATTCTATTGTTTTCTTCTATTTCTTTGCACTGTTCATTGAAGAAAGCTTCCTTATCTCTCCTTGCTATTCTCTGGAACTCTGCATTCAGTTGGGTATCTCTTTCCCTTTCTCCTTTGCCTTTCACTTCTTTTCTCAGCTATTTGTAAGGCCTTCTCAGACAACCACTTTGCCTTGTTGCATTTCTTTTTCCTTCGATTCAGTGCAATCTCTATCAAAATACCAATGGCATTTTTCACAGAGCTAGAACAAATAATTCTAAAATTTGCATGGAAACACAAAACATCCCAAGTAATCAAAACAATCTGAGAAAGAAGAACAGAGCTGGAGGTGTCATGCTCTCTGACTTCAGACTGCAAAGCTACAGTAATCAAAACAGTATGGTACTGACACAAAAACATAAGTCAGTAGAACAGAATAGGGAGCCAAGAAATAAACCCACATTTATATGGTTAATTAATCTACAACAAAGGAGGCAAGAATATAGAATGGAGAAAAGACAGTCTCTGCAACAAGTTGTGCTGGGAAAACTGGACAGCTACATGCAAAAGAATCACACAGGACTATTTTCTCATACCCTAGATGAAAATAAACTCAAAATGGATTAAAAAACTTAAATGTAACACCTGAAACCATAAAAATTCTAGAAGAAAACATAGACAATACGCTGTTTGACACTGGTCTTGGCAATATTTTCTGGCTGTCTCCTCAGGTAAGGGTAGCAAAAACAAAAATAAATGAATGGGACTACATCAAGCTAAAAAGCTTTTGCACACTGAAGGAGACTGCCAACAAAATAGAAAGGCCACCTAGTGAACGGGAAAAGATATTTGCAAACAATACATTGATAAGGGGTTAAAATACAAAACATACAAGGAACACATAAAACTCATCATCAAAAAAATAAACAGCCCAGTCAAAACATGAGCAAAGGACCTGAATGGGCATCCTTCCAGAGAAGACATACAGATGGCCAACAGGCACATGAGAAGATGGCCAGCTAATCATCAGGGAATGCAAATCAAAACCACAAAGGGATGTCATCTCACCCCTGTCAGAGTAGCAGTTGTCAAAAAGACAACAAATAAGCGTTGGTGAAGATACAGAGAAAAGGGAGACTTCGTGCACTGTTGGTGGAATGTGAATTGGTATAGCTACTACGGAAAGGAGCAGGGAGCTTCTTCAACATTTTTTAAATACAACTACTATACAATCTAGCAATCCCACCTCTGCGTATTTTTCCAAAGAAAACAAAAACACTAATTCAAAAAAATATACCCACCCCTAAGTCCAAGGCAGCATTATTTACAATAGCCAAGATGAGGAAGCCATCTCAGTGTCTATCAATAGATGAATAGATAAAGAAGATGTGATATATGTACACACACACACAGTAGAATATTACTTAGCCATAAAAAAGAGTAAAATCTTACCTTTTGTAACTACATAGTTGGATTTAGAGGGTATTACCCTAGCAAAATAAGTCAGACAGAGAAAGATAAGTACAGCATGATTCCACTTAAGAATGGAATCCAAAAACCAAAGCAAATGAATAAACATAACAAAACAGAAACAGATTCCTAGATACAGAGAACAAACAGGTGGTTGCTGAGGTGGTGTGGGGAGGCAGACAATGAAAAGGAAAAAAATGTAACTGCATGAGGTGATGAATGCTAATTGACTTCATTGTGGCAGTCATTTCACAGTGTATATTTATATGAAACCATCATGCTGTACACCTTGAATATATACAGTTTTGTCAACTATATCATATCTCTTTGAAGCTGAAAGAAGGTTTTTCCAAATGAGCTAAAGGGGCTTAGAGAGAAGACTGTAAGTCATAAGGGCCCACTGAACATCCTTGACAGACGCCAATCACCACGGAGCCCATCAGTCAAGCCCAATTTGTCCATTTATAAATGCAGCCTTGGGGAGAGGCAGCTTGGTAGTGACAGCAATGAAAGCAGATGGAACATGGATCCTGACACTCTCCACAGTCCAGACTGAGTTCATCTGCGTCAGCCTCATGTCCACTGTAGAGTAGCTGTGAAGAGCAGAGATAAGCCCCTCCTCATAGGAGACTGACTTGGGCCATGTGGCAGGCAGAATTCTCACATGGCCCCCAATATTTTCTCTCCCCAGGTGTATCTGCCCTCTGGATATAATGGGTATTACTTCCATGATTAGGTTGTGTTATTTGGCATAACTGACTTCAAGATTGGGAGATTATCCAGGTTGGCCTAAGCTAATCCCATGAGCCCTTTAAAAGCTGGTGGCAGAAAAGGAAGTCAGAAATTCCAAGCATGAGAAGGATGTCATACACCTTTGCTGGCTTGAAGATGAAGGAGAACAGGTGGCAACGAGTACAGGTGCCCTTCAGCAGCCAAGAACAGCTGGAACAGCTGACACCAGGAGGGGGGTGGACCTCAGTCCTATAACCACAAGGAACTGAGTTCTACCAACAAGATAAATGAGTGAGCAAGGGCTCTAAACAGATGCTTCTCCAAAGAAGAAATTCAGATGGCCAACAGCTATGTGAAAAGGTGTTCAATATCACCAATCTTCAGGGACGTGTAAATCAAAACCACAGTGAGCTGTCACCTTACATGTGTTAGAATGGCTGTTATCCAAAAGACAAAAGGCAAGTGTTAGCAGGGATGTGAGGAAAAGAGAGATCTTGTGCACTATTGATGGGAATGTAAATTAGTACCGCCACCATGGAAAATAGTAGGGAACTACCATGGAACTACCATATGACCCAGTGACCCCACTTCTGTGTACACATCCAAAGACATTGAAATCAGGGTTTTAAGAGCTTTTGCACTCCCACACTCACTGCAACATTATTCACAACAGACACAATATGGACACCATATAATATCCTTCAACAGAAAAGGAAGATATACATATATACAATGGAATATTACTTAGCCTTTAAAAAGAATGAAATCCTGCCCTTTGTTACAAAATGGTTAAACCCGGAAAACATTATACCTCATAAAATAGGCCAGATACAGGAAAACAAATACTGCATGGTCTCACTTACATGTGGAATCAAAAATAAATTCATAGAAACAGAGAGTAGAACGGGGATTGCCAGAGTCTAGCAAGGTAGGGAAAATGGGAAATGGAGAGAATGTTGGTCAAAGGATACAAAGTTTAAGTCCTTCAGGATGAGTAACTATGGACATCTAAGAAGGGAATGGCAAACCACTTCAGTATTCTTGCCTTGAGAACCCCATGAACAGTATGAAAAAGCAAAACGATAGGATACTGAAAGAGGAACTCCCCAGGTCAGTAGGTGCCCAATATGCTACTGGAGAGCAGTGGAGAAATAACTCCAGAAAGAGTGAAGGGATGGAGCCAAAGCAAAAACAATACCCAGCTGTGGATGGGACTGGTGATAGAAGAAAGATCCGATGCTGTAAAGAGAAATATTGCATAGTAACCTGGAATGTCAGGTCCATGAATCAAGGCAAATTGGAAGTGGTCAAACAAGAGATGGCAAGAGTGAACGTCGACATTCTAGGAATCAGCAAACTAAAACGGACTGGAATGGGTGAATTTAACTCAGATGACCATTATATCTACTACTGCGGGCAGGAATCCCTCAGAAGAAGTGGAGTAGCCATCATGGTCAACAAAAGAGTCTGAAATGCAGTACTTGGATGCAATCTCAAAAACGACAGAATGATCTCTCTTCATCTCCAAGGCAAACCGTTCAATATCACAGTTATCCAAGTCTATGCCCCAACCAGTAATGCTTAAGAAGCTGAATGGTTCTATGAAGGCCTAGAAGAACTTTTAGAAATAACAAAAAAGATGCCCTTTTCATTATAGGGGACTGGAATGCAAAAGTAGGAAATCAAGAAACACCTGAAGTAACAGGCAAATTTGGCCTTGGAGTACAGAATGAAGCAGAGCAAAGACTAATAGAGTTTTGCCAAGAGAACACACTGGTCATAGCAAACACCCTCTTCCAACAACACAAGAGAAGACTCTACACATGGACATCACCAGATGGTCAACACCAAAATCAGATTGATTATATTCTCTGCAGCCAAAGATGGAGAAGCTCTATACAGTCAGCAAACACAAGACTGGGGGCTGACTGTGGCTCAGATCATGAACTCCTTATTGCCAAATTCAGACTCAAATTGAAGAAAATAGGGAAGACCCCTAGACCATTCAGGTATGACCTAAATCAAATCCCTTATGATTATACAGTGGAACTGAGAAATAGATTTATGGACTAGATCTGATAGATAGAGTGCCTGATGAACTATGGAATGAGGTCCGTGACATTGTACAGGAGACAGGGATCAAGACCATCCCCATGGAAAAGAAATGCAAAAAAGCAAAATGGCTGTCTGGGGAGGCCTTACAAATAGCTGTGAAAAGAAGAGAGGCGAAAAGCCAAGGAGAAAAGGAAAGATACAAGCATCTGAATGCAGAGTTCCAAAAATAGCAAGAAGAGATAAGAAAGCCTTCTTCAGCGATCAATGCAAAGAAATAGAGGAAAACAACAGAATGGGAAAGACTAGAGATCTCTTCAAGAAAATTAGAGATCCCAAGGGAACATTTCATGCAAAGATGGGCTCGATAAAGGACAGAAATGGTCTGGACCTAACAGAAGCAGAAGATATTAAGAAGAGGTGGCAAGAATACACAGAAGAACTGTAAAAAAAAAGATCTTCATGACTCAGATAATCATGATGGTGTGATCACTAATCTAGAGCCAGACATCCTGGAATGTGAAGTCAAGTGGGCCTTGGAAAGCATCACTACGAACAAAGCTAGTGGAGGTGATGGAATTCCAGTTGAGCTGTTTCAAATCCTGAAAGATGATGCTGTGAAAGTGCTGCACTCAATATGCCAGCACATTTGGAAAACTCAGCAGTGGCCACAGGACTGGAAAAGGTCAGTTTTCATTCCAATCCCAAAGAAAGGCAATGCCAAAGAATGCTCAAATTACCGCACAGTTGCACTCATCTCACATGCTAGTAAAGTAATGCTCAATATTCTCCAAGCCAGGCTTCAGTAATACATGAACTGTGAACTTCCCGATGTTCAAGCTGGTTTTAGAAAAGGCAGAGGAACCAGAGATCAAATTGCCAACATCCACTGGATCATGGGAAAAGCAAGAGAGTTCCAGAAAAACATCAATTTCTGCTTTATTGACTATGCCAAAGCCTTTGACTGTGTGGATCACAATAAACTGTGGAAGATTCTGAAAGAGATGGTAATACCAGACCACCTGACCTGCCTCCTGAGAAATCTGTATGCAGGTCAGGAAGCAACAGTTAGAACTGGACATGGAACAACAGACTGGTTCCAAATAGGAAAAGGAGTACATCAAGGCTGTATATTGTCACTCTGCTTATTTAACTTATATGCAGAGTACATCATAAGAAACGCTGGACTGGAAGAAACACGAGCTGGAATCAAGATTCCCGGGAGAAATACCAATAACCTCAGATATGCAGATGACACCACCCTTATGGCAGAAAGTGAAGAGGAACTAAAAAGCCTCTTGATGAAAGTGAAAGAGGAGAGTGAAAAAGTTGGCTTAAAGCTCAACATTCAGAAAACTAAGATTATGGCATCCAGTCCCATCACTCCATGTGAAATAGATGGGGAAAGAGTAGAAACAGTGTCAGACTTTATTTTGGGGGGGGGGGGGCTCCCAAATCACTGCAGATGGTGACTGCAGCCATGAAATTAAAAGACGCTTACTCCTTGGAGGGAAAGTTATGACCAACCTAGATAGCATATTAAAAAGCAGAGACACTACTTTGCCGACTAGGGTCCATCTAGTCAAGGCTATGGTTTTTCCTGTGGTCATGTATGGATGTGAGAGTTGGACTGTGAAGAAGGCTGAATGCTGAAGAACTGATGCTTTTGAACTGTGGTGTTGGAGAAGACTCTTGAGAGTCCCTTGGACTGCAAGGAGATCCAACCAGTCCATTCTGAAGGAGATCAACCTTGGGATTTCTTTGGAAGGAATGATGCTAAAGCTGAAACTCCAGTACTTTGGCCACCTCATGTGAAGAGTTGACTCATTGGAAAAGACTCTGATTCTGGGAGGGATTGGGGGCAGGAGGAGAAGGGGCCGACAGAGGATGAGATGGCTGGATGGCATCACTGACTCGATGGACGTGAGTCTATGTGAACTCTGGGAGTTGGTGATGGACAGGGAGGCCTGGCGTGCTGCGATTCATGGAGTCACAAAGAGTCGGACCCAACTGAGCGACTAAACTGAACTGAACTGAACTGAATGTAGAGCACGGTGAGTGCATGCTCAGTGCTCCAGTCGTGTCTGACTCTTTGCAACCCTATAGACTGTAGGCGACAGGGTCTTCTGTCTGCAGGATTCTCCAGTCAAGAATACTGAAGTGGGTTGCTATGGCCTCCTCCAGGGGATCTTCCGGACCCAGGGGTTGAACCTGCATCTCCTGGGGCTCTTGCACGGAAAGCGGATACTTCACCACTGAGCCACTGGGGAAGGCCACGTGTAGCATGGTGCCTGTAGTTAACAATACTATATTGCATAGTTGAAATTCACTGAGGATAGATCTTAAATCAAATTACACACATACACAAATGATAACTAAATGAGGTGATAGATGTGTTGGCTTGATTGTGGAGATCATTTAACCATATGTTAGTAGCTCAGTCATATTCGACTCTGCTACCCCATGGACTGTAGCCCACCAGGCTCCTCTGTCCATGGGATTCTCCAGGCAAGAATACTGGAGCAGGTAGACATTCCCTTCTCCAGGGGATCTTCGTGACCCAGAGATTGAATCCAGGTATCCTGCATTGAAGGCAGATTGCTTACCATCTGAGCCACCAGGGAAACCTCCATTTAACTATGTATGTATAGTTAAAGTATAATATGATAATATTCATGTGACAATATAATAATATAATTAAGATAATAATTATATAGTAATTTAGCTATATGGTTATTCTATGTTAACTATTATATACCAGTTAACTATGTATATATTAAATATATAGTAATATATTACATATAGTTATATATATTATATATTTAAATAATGTATAATATTATATATTAAATTATATTTTATATAATATTTATATAATATATTATATAATATATATTATGTATAGTTATATAGAAATATATAATATATATAAATATTTATATAAATAAATATACAAATATAAACTATATATAGTTATATATAACTATAGATTATATATATATATATATAATCATGTTAAAGATCTTAAATATATACAATCTTATATGTCAATAAAATGAAGAAAGCAGATTTTTACCCTAGAACCTCCACAAGAAAACTCAACCTGGCCAAAATTTTTATTTCACACTAAGTGAAGCTGAGCGCCGAAGAACTGATGCATTTGAACTGTGGTGTTGGAGAAGACTCTTGAGAGTCCCTTGGCCTGCAAGGAGATCCAACCAGTCCATTCTGAAGGAGATCAGCCCTGGGATTTCTTTGGAAGGAATGATGCTAAAGCTGAAACTCCCGTACTTTGGCCACCTCATGCGAAGAGTTGACTCATTGGAAAAGACTCTGATGCTGGGAGGGATTGGGGGCAGGAGGAGAAGGGGCCGACAGAGGATGAGATGGCTGGATGGCATCACTGACTCGATGGATGTGAGTCCGAGTGAACTCCGGGAGTTGGTGATGGACAGGGAGGCCTGGCGTGCTGCGATTCATGGGGTCACAGAGTCAGACACAACTGAGCGACTGAACTGAACTGAACTGAAGGAACTCAGCCTCACCCATGCACGCTGGACTTCTGACTTGCAGAACTGTGAGCTAGTAAAGCTGCAACATTTGTAATAATTTGTTACTTAGCACAGAAAACTATACAGGGAAGCCAAGCAACAAATGCTCAGGGAATTAATCGGAGGTGAAATAAATTGAATCACATTTCCTCTGATGGAACAGAGGAGTATCTGCCTTGAATTGAATTCTGCTATGTTAGGCACTGGAGAGGAACACGGGATCCACGAATGTGTTCTTGTCACCACTTATGCAAATCAGAAAATTCTTGCTATGCTGTAAGTGAACTAGAATTGGCCCTGACGATTTCACCCACTGCTGCTAATAGATTTTCCTGAAGACGCAGGAGACAGCCTCCCCAATGTCTGACCATGCCGGGGGTGGACACATGAGAGAAGGGGGAGGGGAGGGTTTGGCTTCTTTACAAAGCTTCTTGGACATTCTTTACACTTTCTCCTTTACAAAGCTTCAGACTTCCTGCCATTGAAAGTGTCCATTAAGCCACACACTTTTAGTTCTGGCCTCTGCTGCCAGGGATGCCATCAGGCTATTAAAGAGCTCTCCACTCCAGTTTGTGCTTAACTTGCACACACAGGCTGTGTTCTGTTGGAGAGGACAGGTCTTGGGTAGTAGGTGCCAGGGCTCACATCACCAGCCCAATGCCCAGCACTGTGAGGCACCAACAGACAATTTGTACACTGTAAATGCCTAGGAAGCTAGCAAACCCCCATGTACAATAATTAGGCAGTAAGCCTCTGAGCTGCCACAGGCTGCAGGAGGAAGAGCTTAGGAGGTATGGTGGCAGCCACGGCCCTTCCTCATTGCGTGCATTTCCCTCCAAACCTGTAGGGAAATGTACAAGATTGATCACATTCATCGTTGGTGCTCCTTCACACTACTCCAATAAAATGTCATCAATGGATTCTTTTCAATATATAAATCCAAAAGTACTGAGAAAATGACAGAGGGTACATTTGGGGATCTAGAAAAATGGAAGAAGTGTAACTGACCCAGAAGAGCTTGGGAGGATGCCCTGGATGAAGCACAGAGGCTATGCCAAGGGCAAGTGGTGGCTGGCCCCAAATAACCCCTGCAGGACCCGGACTAGGGAGGCCTGGAGTGCACCTGAGGGCCAGGAGGAAGCAAAATTCACTATTGCAACTGGGCTACCTTGGGGAGTGGGCCATTCCTAATTATGTCATGACAAAAGATATAACCCAGGTTGGCCTGGTGAGGAGAATCCTAGTACTGGTGAAGGTCTATGAGACTCAGATCCTGTCCAACACCTCTTAAAGCAAGCAATTCCTCGCCCCTCCAAACTCAGGACATCAGAGGTTTGTTTCCTGGAGGAACTGAGCCAGAAGCTCCAGACTGAGGGAACCAAGTACAGAGAAAGTTGGGTGTGAAGTACAGAAGAGAAATAGAATGAGAAGGGAGTGCACACTCAAAAGAGTGCACTGGAGATGGGACCACTGCCTCCCAGCCCCAATCTTACCACCACCCCACCCACTGGCTCAAGAAAAGCATCCCAGGGTCTGATGTTAGGGGATCCCCGGTGGATGATAAGATCGGGTCACGACCTGTTCATTACATACCAAAGCCTCTTGCTACATCTGTATCCTAGGGGCTTCCTACTCACTTTGAGCACTTCATTCTTTGTTGTAATAGCCTTTTTTATTATTGAAATATAGTTTATTTACAATGTTGTGTTAGTCTGTGGTGCACAGCAAAGTGATTCAGTTATAATATACATATTCTCTTTCAGGTTCTTTTCCATTATAGGTTATTAGAAAATATCAAATATAGCTCCTGATGTTATTCAGTATGTCCTTGTTAGTTATCTGTTTTATATATAGTAGTATGTATCTGCTACTCCAAAATTCCTAATTTATCCCCTGCCCCTCCGCTTCTTTCTCCTTTGGTGGCCATAAGTTGGTTTTTTTTTTTTTTTTCTGTTTGTGAGTGTTTCTATTTTATAAATAAGTTCATTTGTATCATACTTTAGATTTCACATATAAGTGATATCATTGGAAAAGACCCTGATGCTGGGAAAGATTGAAGGCAAAGGAGAAGCAGGGAGCAGAGGATGAGACAGTTAGATAGCATCACCAACTCAGTGGACATGAATCTGAGCAAACTCCAGGAGATAGCGGAGCACAGAGAAGACTAGTGTGCTGTAGTCCATAGGCTCGCAGAGTCAGACACAAATTAAGGGACTGAACAACAACAAGTGATGTCGTATGATATTTGTCTTTGACTTACTTCACTTAGTATGATAATCTCTAAGTCCATCCATGTTGCTGCAAATGGCATTATTTCATTCTTTTTTTATAGGTAAGTAGTATTACATAGTATATAAGTACCAGATCCTTTTATCCATTCATCAAAAACATTTATGTTGCTTCCAAGTCTTGGCTATTGTAAATAGGAACACTCCATTCTTCCATTCTTAAATATGAATTGACAGCCAGCAGTCACCAAACATTGAGGCAGTCCTCTAACATAGAAACAATGAAACCAAAATGGGAAAAAAAAGAAAAGAGGAAAAATGTAAGTCAGAAAGACATTTCAGGTACTGGGCAATAATAAGAGTTCTTATGGTGGTTCAGTGGTAAAGAATCTACGGCAATGCAGGAGATGCATAGATGTGGGTACAATCCCTGGGTCGGGGAGATCCTCTGGAGGAGGAACTGGCAACCCACTCCAGTAATCTCTTGCCCAGAAAACTCTCATGGACAGAGGAGCCTGGCAGGCTACAGTCCATGAGATTGCAAAAGAGTTGGACATGATTAAGAGACTAAAAAACAAGGAGAGAGTAACAAATGCATGAAGAACTCTTGGAAATTAAAATCATGATGGCTGAAATAAGTAGAACAAAATGACAAAAAGTAGAGCAAAAAAGAGATGAAAATAGAAGAGAAAAGGTAAGAAACTTAACTACCACACAATTGTACTCATCTCACACGCTAATAAAGTAATGCTTAAAATTCTCCAAGCCAGGCTTCAGCAATACATGAACTGTGGACTTCCAGATGTTCAAGCTGCTTTTAGAAAAGGCAGAGAAACCAGAGATCAAATTGCCAACATCCGCTGGATCATGGAAAAAGCAAGAGAGTTCCAGAAAAACATCCATTTCTCCTTTATTGACTAAGACAAAGCCTTTGACTGTGTGGATCACAATAAACTGTGGAAGATTCTGAAAGAGATGGGAATACCAGACCACCTGCCTCTTGAGAAATCTGTATGCAGGTCAGAAAGCAACAGTTAGAACTGGACATGGAATAACAGACTGGTTCCAAATAGGAAAAGGAGTATGTCAAGGCTGTATATTGTCAGCCTGCTGATTTAACTTCTATGCAGAGTACATCATGAGAAATGCTGGGCTGGAAGAAGCACGAGCTGGAATGAAGACTGCTGGGAGAAATGTCAATAACCTCAGATATGCAGATGACACCACCCTTAGGGCAGAAAGTGAAGAAGAACTGAAGAGCCTCTTGATGAAAGTGAAAGAGGAGAGTGAAAAAGTTGGCTTAAAGCTCAACATTCAGAAAACTAAGATCATGGCATCCAGTCCCATCACTTCATGGCAGATAAATGGGGAAACAGTGGAAACAGTGGCTGACTTTACTTTTCTGGGCTCCAAAATCACTGCAAATGGTGATTGCAGCTGTGAAATTAAAAGATGCTTACTCCTTGGAAGGAAAGTTATGACCAACCTAGACAGTATATTAAAAAGCAGAGACATTACTTTGCCAACAAAGATCCATCTAGTCAAGACTATGTTTTTTCCAGTGGTCATGTATGGATGTGAAAGTTAGACTATAAAGAAGGCTGAGTGCTAAAGAATTGATGCTTTTGAACTGTGGTGTTGGAGAAGACTCTTGAGAGTCCTTTGGACTGCAAGGGGATCCAGTCATCCTAAAGAACATCAATCCTGGGTGTTCATTGGAAGGACTGATGTTGAAGCTGAAACTCCAATACTTTGGCCACCTGATGCGAAGAGCTGACTCTTTGGAAAAGACCCTGATGCTGGGAAAGATTGAGGGCAGGAGGAGAAGGGGAAAACGGAGGATGAGATGGTTGGATGGCATCATCGACTCGATGGACATGGGTTTGGGTGGATTCCAGGAGTTGGTGATGGACAGGGAGGCCTGGCGTGCTGCGATTCATGGGGTCGCAAAGAGTTGGACACGACTGAACGACTGAAATGAACTGAACTGAACTGAAGAAACTTAAAAGATCAATTCAGAAAATTCACAGTCTAACTGTATGATACACAAATAGAGAATAAAAAAGACAGGAGAGGGAAATTATCAGTGAAATAATAGTAAAATTTTCCCAGGTTGTCTTAGTCCACTCTGACCGCTATAACAAAAAATACCTCTAACTGAATGGCTTATAATCAGCAAACATTTCTTTTGCACATTTTGGAGGCTGGGAAGTCCAAGTTCGTGGTGCTGGCAGGTTCAGTGTCTGGGAGAGCCTGCTTCCTGGTTCACTGACATCTGCCTTCTAGCTCTCTGGTGTCTCTTTTGTAAGGGCTCTCTTCCCATTCATGAGGGCTCCACCCTCAAGATATAGCATTTCCCAAAGTTTGCACCTCCTAATACCGTCACATTGCAGGTAGGTTTCAACACATGTATTTTAGGGAGACAAATTTCAGTCCATAGCACAGATCATAAGGTTAGGATTGACAGGGCCCACTGGGTGCCCAGCACAAGGGATGAAAGACCACCTGCACAAACACCCATCATTATAACCTCTTAGAATATCAAGAAGAAAAAGTAGATGCTCAGAGCTTCCAGAATGAGAAAAAAAGAAAGTTTCTCATAAAGAAATTAAAATTGTGTTCAAATTTTCAACAATGAACTAGAAATTAGAAGATAATGGAGCAATGCCTTCCAAATCTCCCAGGTGAAAAAATTGTTTAATCTAGGATTGTATATCCAGCTGTACAATATTTGTGTTGCTCTCCCAACCTACAGTTTTTTGTTTTTTGGTTTTTTTGTAGAGGTTGAACAGTAAAGCTCAATTTTCCAGACCTTCTCACAGCCGGGGTCCTAGATACAAATTATGTTCTGTGCTGGAGAGAGCTCTTTCTCACCCAGGTTCTGGTAGTCAGTCTTGGCTAAAGGGTCATTTTCCTTCAAGAGTTTCCCAGATTCCTTCGTGCTGCTACGTTGGTGGGACAGCAAGCAGTGACAGTGGTGGAGGTGACTTTGAGCCTGGATGGAAGAACTGTGGATCTGTCTATCCTCTTGCTCCAGGGGGTCCAGAGGCTGCTGCCATAGCAGGAGGACCACCAGACTCTGACTGCTGCTTCCAGAGGCTGCCTCAGGGGAACAGCTGCCTCATGGGCTCTTCTATATTATTCTGAAAATCATTCCAAGCAGATCCACACAGCAATTGCTTCTTTAGTCCTTCCAACATTTGTGTGAACTCCTACAATGAATTCTGTTTCTTGAATATATAACTGCTAAACTGCCAGCAAGTGTGAGGCCATGGTGGCGCAGCCCAGTGACGTCTGGTCCCGATGGCTCACTCCGGTCCCAGGGCACAGATTGCTGTGCACTTGGCTCCCAGTGACGTACACCACAATGGTCTCCAGGCAACCACCCTCAAACCAGACAGAACCCCTGGAGTTGTCTCCCCTAGACTCCACCCCTGCCTACAGACGACTCACAGCCAATGACTGCCTCTTGCAGGACAAATTCTATGGAGGTAACTCCCACTCCAGAGCTGCTGCTCGGTCTGATATTGGCATCTCTCTGTCCTGCTTTCCTTTCTCGTTCTCCTATTTATCCCACTCCTTTCCCACTTTCTCCCAGGAGTATCATCCTAACGACTCATTTTCACACACACCCATGTTTCAGAGTCTTTTGGGAAGAAATATTTTTCAGATGTTCAGGGGACCCTAAGAATTTACTTCTGATAGCTTAGGAAGCTATGAGGGGACATGCTTCAGCAAAACAATGGTGTAAAGCAGGAGAGGAAGCTGTGAAACCCAATTATCCATACAGAGCATGAGGTCTAGAGAAAAGCTAAGAACCCGAAAGTCCACCTGGGAGGGCCCCAGAGGATGGAAAGTGATAGAAAGTCAATTTGACTCTGGAAAATATTGATTCACATAAAAACTGACCTGGTAAACCATTTAGGAAAAATAAATATAGTTACATAGGAAACCAAATAAATGGAAAATATGCAGGCATTAACTCCAGGAAACATCACCATAGTCTACTTCACTTAGCAGTAAGCAAAATTTACTGTCATAGTAACATAAACACTGACCATCAATTTAACCAAAGTGAAAGTGTTAGTTGCTCAGTCGTGTCTGACTCTCTGTGACCATGGACAGCAGCCTGCCAGGCTCCTCTGCCCGTGGAATCCTCCAGGCAAGAATACTGAAATGGGATGTCATTCCCCTCTCCAGGGGATCTTCCCAACCCAGGGATCAAACCTGGGTCTCCTGCATTGCAGGCAGAGACTTTACCATCTGAACCACCAAGGAAGAGCTGCAATTTAACCAAAAGTTGTGATGAAAGTATAGTGAAGGATGGGGGAAGGGCCAATGCTGAAGGACCTGTGGAGGTCAATCACCATTCTCTACTGCCGCCAACAGACAACATTTAAATTGATTAATGAAGAAATAACAAGATCAAAGATGGCAGGGGAATAGGACAGGGAGACCACTCTCTCCCCCACAAATTCATCAAAAGGTCATTTGAATGCTGAGCAAACTCCACAAAACAACTTCTGGATGCTGGCAGAGGACATCAGGCATCCAGAAAGGCAGCCCATTTTCTTCAAAAGGAGGTAGGACAAAATATAAAAGATGAAAAGAGAGACAAAAGAGTTAGGGGTGGATACCCGTCCTGGGGAGGGAGTCATGAAAGAGAAGTTTCCACACAGGAGGAAACCCTCTCACAGGTGGGTATGTGGGGAGTTTTGGAATCTCAGCAACATAACTGGGAAGGAAAAAAAAAAAAAAAACCATGGAATACACACCTAACCTCAACTGTCAGCAGAGAAGTAGCCCAGAGGCTGGCATCTACCACCAGCGAGCGGGGGCTGGACAGGGAGGTGCTGGCTGCACAATCAGTGCTTAGGGTAAGAACCAGGCCTGAATGCCCTGGGGACAATGTGAGGGATAGCAACCCAAACTGTGGGATTGCCAGAGGGAAAAAAAAGAGAACTTTCCTGCAAAAGGCTCTGACTTGAAGCCTGGCCCGCTCACAGAATGAAGGATTGAGCAAACACCAAAGGAGAGCTAGTCAACTGCATACAGGCCCCTCCCCCACCAGAGGCAGAGAGGCAGGCGGGCGACAGCCAGAACTGGAAGGCAAGGGGCTGCTCCAGTCTCAGCCCCAGAGACAGGCATCCTCCACCAAACTGAGCAGGTTTCCAGTTGCTAGTCACGTCTTCCTGGGATCCTGGATGGGTGACATCTTCCAGGAGGGTCACAGCCTGAGATCAGCCCCCCAGAGGAGACACATGGCACACCTGAGGGGCCGTGCTCGCAGCTCGCCTGGGAAACCGAGCAGCCGGGAGTGGGGAGGTAAGACGCACCACCCTCCTGGGACAGTGCGTTCATCAAACACCTGGCCACCTGAGCCACTCGTACCTGGGAAAGACACAAAACACACATCCAACCGAGTCTGTGCCCTTGTGGAGAATCTGAGAACCTGAGTGCCTTAGACACTCAGGGGAAGTACACGAAGCACAGGGCCTGCTTTGGACAGCGCCTCTGCATAGCGCCCTGGAGCCTGAGCAGTGTAGATCCAGGAAGCACATGCTTCCTTGAGCTGGGGCAAACCCAGTGGGGTCCATACAACGTGAGCACTCCCCACACACATCAGCGATATTTGTTTGCCACGTCCCTCCCTCCCCACAACCCAACTGAACAAGTGAACCTAAATAAGTGACCACCTTCACCACCTTGTGTCAGGGCAGAAATTAGACCCTGAAGAGACTCGGAAACAGAGGAGGCCAAAATAAACAAAGAGGGAACCACTTTGGAAGTCATAGGTGAAACAGATTAAAACCCTGTGGTCAACATTGACTAAGCATTGCAGGGGGTTTATAGACCTTCAGAACAAGTACGAGCTGGAACAAGGAACTATCTGAAACTGAACTGACCCCACACTGCCCACAACAACTCTAGAGAAATTCCTAGATATATTTTTACTATTATCACTTTTTAAGTTTTTTTAAATTAAAGTTCTTTATTACTCCTTTAATTTTCATTTGTATAACCTATTATCACCTTGCCAAAAAAAAGGCCCTAGTTTTAAAGCAAATTTCAGATATATATTTTTTATAATTTTTGTGATTGATTTTGTTTTGTATTTTTAATAGTGTGGTGTTTTGTTTTGTTTTGCTTTGAGAGTCTAACCTCTATTCTAGAATTTTAATCTGCTTTTTGGTATTTGTTATCAATTTTGTACCTGTAAGAATCTAATCTTCAGTATCCATTTTCACTTAAGGGTGTGATTACTGGCTTGATTGCTCTCTCCCCTTTTGACTCCCCCTCTTCTCCTCCTGGTCACCTATTTCCCTCCTCCCTCTTCTTTTCTCCATGTAACTCTGTGAACCTCTCTGGGTGTCCCTCACTGTGGAGAATTGTCTCACCGTTAACCTAGTTGTTTTATCATCTGTGATGTATGGATGAAGAAGTCTTGAGGTTATTGTAAGAATAAGACTGAAAGCCAGAGGCAGGAGGCTTAACTCCAAAACTTAAGAACATCGGAGAATTCCTGATTCCAGGGAAGATTAATAGACAAAAGCTTACCCAAAAGCCTCCAAACCTACACTGAAAACAAGCTCCACCCAAGAGCCAACAAGTTTCAGGGCAAGACATACCACACTAATTCCCCAGTAACGCAGAACAAAGCCCTGAGCATTAAAAGACAGGCTGCCAAAGCCTTGCCAAACTCATAGACAACCCAAAAGTCACTACTGGACACTTCATTGCACTCCAGAGAGAAGCGATCCAGCTCCACCCACCAGAACACAGACTCAAGCTCCCCTTACCACGAAACATTGACAAGCCACTAGTCCAACCCCACCCACAGGGAGCAGGCTCCACAGTAAAGAGGAAACATGAATGTCCACCTTACTGAAAGGGCACCCAAACACAGCAATCTAAACAAAATGAAGAGGCAAAGAAATATTCAGCAGGTAAAGGAACATGATAAATGCCCAACAAACCAGACAAAAGAGGAGGAGATAGGGAGTCTACCTGAAAAATAATTCAGAATAATGATAGTACAGGTGATCCAAAATCTTGAAAACAAAATGGATTTACAGATAAATAGACTAGAGACAAGGATTGAGAAGATGCAAGAAATGTTTAACAAAGACCTAGAAGAAATAAAGAAGAATCAATCAATAATGAATAATGCAATGTGGTGGTTTAGTTGCTAAGTTGTGTCTGACTCTTGCAACCCCATGGACAGTAGCCTGCCAGGCTCCTCTGTCCATGGGATTCTCCAGGCAAGAATACTGGAGTGGGTTACCATTCCCTTCTCCAGGGTATTTTCCCAACCCAAGAAGTGAACCTGGGTCTCCTGCATTGCAGGCAGATTCTTTACCAACTGAGCTATGAGTAACTGAGATCAAAAGCACTCTGGAGGGAACCAACAGTAGAGTAACTGAGGCAGAAGATAGAATAAGTGAGGTGGAAGATAAAATGGTGGAAATAAATGAAGCAGAGAGGAAAAAAGAAAAAAGAATTAAAAGAAATGAGGAAAACCTCCGAAACCTCTGAGACAGTTAAATCCCCCAACATTAGAATTATAGGAGTCCCAGAAGAAGACAGAAAAGTGGGGCATGAGAAAATACTTGAGGAGATAATAGTTGAAAACTTTCCTAAAGGGGGGAAGGAAATAGCCACCCAAGTCCAAGAAACCCAAAGAGTCCCAAACAGGATAAACCCAAATTGAAACACCCCAAGACACATATTAATCAAACTAGCGAAGATCAAATGCAAACAGCAAATATTAAAAGCAGCAAGGGAAAAGCAACAAATAGCACACAAGGGGATCCTCATAAGGATAACAGCTGATCTTTCAACAGAAACTCTTCAGGCCAGAAGGGACAGGCAGAAAATACCTTAAGTGATGAAACAGAAAAACTTACAACTCAGATTACTATATCCAGCAAGGATCTCATTCAAATATGAAGGAGAAATCAAAAGCTTTACAGACAAGCAAAAGATGAGAGAATTAAGCACCACTAAACCAGCTCTTCAACAAATGCTAAAGGATCTTTTCTAGACAGGAAACACAGGAAGAGTTTATAAACTCGAACCCAAAACAACAAAGTAAATGGCAACGGGATCATACTTATCAATAATTACTTTAAATGTAAATGGGTTGAATGCCCCAACCAAAAGACAAAGACTGGCTGAATGGATACAGAAACAAGACCCCTATATATACTGTCTATAGGAGACCCACCTCAAACCTAGGGACACATACAGACTGAAAGTGAAGGGCTGGAAAAAGATATTCCATGCAAATGGAGACCAAAAGAAAGCAGGAGTAGCAATACTCATATCAGATAAAATAGACTTTGAAATAAAGACCATGAAAAGAGACAAAAAAGGACACTATATAATGATCAATGGACCAATCCAAGAAGATATAAAGTTTATAAATATACATGCACCCAACATAGGAGCACCTCAATACGTAAGGCAAATGCTAACAAGTATGAAAGGGGAAATTAACAGTAACACAATAACAGTGAGAGACTTTAATACCACACTCACACCTATGAATAGATCAACCAAACAGAAAATTAGCAAGGAAACACAAACTTTAAATGATACAATGGGCCAGTTAGACCTAATTGATATCTATAGGACATTTCACCCCCAAACAATGAATTTCACCTTTTTCTCAAGTGCATACTGAACATTCTCCAGGATAGATCACATCCTGGGCCATAAATCTAGCCTTTGTAAATTTTAGAAAAAAAAAATGAAATCATTTCAAGCATCTTTTCTGATCACAGTGCAGTAAGATTAGACGTCAACTACAGGAAAAATAAACTATTAAAAATACAAACATATGGAGGCTAAACAACATGCTTCTGAATAACAAACAAATCACAGAAGAAATCAAAATATGCATAGAAACAAATGAAAATTAAAACACAACAACCCAAAACCTATGGGATTCCGTAAAAGTAGTGCTAAGGGGAAGGTTCATAACAATACAAGCTTACCTCAAGAAACAAGAGAAAAATCAAATAAATAACCTAACTAGAAAAAAAAGAAATTAAGAACCCCAGGGTTAGTAGAAGGAAAGAAAGCATAAAAATTAACACAGAAATAAATGAAAAAGAAACAAAGGAGACTGCAGCAAAAATCAACAAAACTAAAAGCTGGTTCTTTGAGAAGATAAATAAAATAGACAAACCATTAGCCAGACTCATCAAGAAAAGAAGGGAGAAGAATTAAATCAACAAAATTAGTAATTAAAATGGAGAAATCACAACAGACAACACAAAAATACAAAGGATCATAAAAGACTATGATCAGCAACTATATGCAAATAAAATGGACAACTTGGAAGAAATGGATGAATTCTTAGAAAAGTATAACCTTCCAAAACTGAACCAGGAAGAAACAACATCTTAACTGACCCATCACAAGCACAGAAATCAAAACTGTAATCAAAAATCTTCCAAGAAACAAAAGCCCAGGACGAGATAGCTTCACATGTGAATTCTATCAAAAAGTTAGAGAAGAGCTAAACACTTATTCTACTCAAACTCTTCCAGAAAATTTCAGAGGAAGGTAAACTCTCAAACTCGTTCTATGAGGCTACCACCACCCTAATACCAAAACCAGAAAACGATACCAAAAAAAAAGAAAACTACAGGCCAATATTACTGATGAACATAGATGAAAAAATCCTCAACAAAATTATAGCAAACAGAATCCTGCAACATATTAAAAGATCACACATCATGACCAAGTGGGCTTTATCCCAGGGATTCAAGGATTCTTCAATATTTGCAAACCAATCAATGTGATACACCACATTAACAAATTGAAGGATAAAAACCATATGATTATCTCAGTAGATACAAAGAAAGCCTTTGACAAAATTCAACACCCATTTATGATAAAAACTCTCCAGAAAACAGGCATATAAGGAACATACCTCAACATAATAAAAGCCATATATGAGAAACCCCCAGCAAATATTATCCTCAATGACAAAAGACTGAAAGCATTTCCCCTAAAGTCAGGAACAAGACAAGGGTGCCCACTCTCACCATTACTATTCAACATAGTTTTGGAAGTTTTAGCCACAGCAATCAGAGAAGAAAAAGAAATAAAAGGAATCCAGGTTGGAAAAGAAGTAAAACTCTCACTGTTTGCAGATGACATGATCCTCTACATAGAAAACCCTAACGATGCCACCAGAAACTACTAGAGCTAGTCAATGAATACACTAAATTTGCAGGATATAAAATTAACACACAGAAATCCCTTGCATTCCTATACACTAAGAATGAGAAAACAGAAAGAGAAATTAAGGAAACAATCCCACTCACCATTGCGATGAAAAGAATAAAATACTTAAGAAAAATCAACCTAAAAACTACCTAGAAATCTATAAAATCTACCTAAAAACTACCTAAAATCTACCTAGAAAACTATAAAACATTGATGAAAAATCCAAGATGATACAAATAGATGGAGAAATATACCATGTTCATGGATTGGAAGAATCAATACAGTGAAAATGAGTATATTACCCAAAGCAATCTACAGATTCAATGCAATCCCTATCAAGCTGCTGCTGCTGCTAAGTCACTTCAGTCGTGCCTGATTCTGTGCAGCCCCATAAATGGCAGCCCACCAGGTTCTTCTGTCCATGGGATTCTCCAAGCAGGAATACTGAAGTGGGTTGCCATTTCCTTCTCCAATTCATGCATGCATGCTAAGTCACTTCAGTCGTGTCTGACTCTGTGCGACCCTATGGACAGCAGCCCACCAGGCTCCTCTGTCCACAGGATTCTCTAGGCAAGAATGCTGGAGTGGATTCCCACTTCCTTCTCCTCCCTATCAAGCTACCAATGGTATTTTTCATAGAACTAGAACAAATAATTTCACAATTTTGTATGGAATTACAAAAAACCTCAAATAGCCAAAGCAAAATTGACAAAGAAGAATGGAACTGGAGGAATCAACCTGCCTGACTTCAAACTATGCTACAAAGCTACAGTCATCAAGACAGTATGATACTGGCACAAGACAGAAATATAGATCAATGGAACAAAATACAAAGCCCAGAGATGAATCCACGCACCTATGGACACCTTATCTTTGACAAAGGAGGCAAGAATATGCAATGGAAAAAAGATAATCTCTTTAACAAGTGGTGCTGGGAAAACTGGTCAACCACTTGTAAAAGAATGAAACTAGATCACTTTCTAACACTATACACAAAAATAAACTCAAAATGGATTAAAGATCTAAACATAAGACCAGAAACTATAAAACTAGAGGAAAACATAGGTAAAACACTCTCTGACATAAATCACAGCAAGATCCTCTATGATCCACCTCCCATAGTAATGAAAATGAAAGCAAAAATCAACAAGTGGGACCTAATTAAACTTAAAAGCTTTTGCACAATGAAAGAAACTATAACCAAGGTGAAAAGACAGCCTTCAGAATGGGAGAAAATAATAGCAAACAAAGCAACTGACAGAGAATTAATCTCAAAAATATACAAGCAGCTCCCACAGCTCAATTCCAGAAAAATAAATGGCCCAATCAAAAAATGGGCCAAAGAACTAAACAGACAGTTCTCCAAAGACATACAGATGGCTAAAAAACACATGAAAAGATGCTCAGCATCACTCATTATCAGAGAAATGCAAATCAAAACCACAATGAGGTACCATCACACACCGATCATCACTGCTATCAAAAAGTCTACAAACAATAAATGCTGGAAAGGGTGTGGAGAAAAGGGAACCATCTTACACTATTGGTGGGAATGCAAACTAGTATAGGCACTATGGAGAACAGTGTGGAGATTCCTTAAAAAACTGGAAATAGAACTGCCATATGACCCAGCAATCCCACTACTGAGCATACACACTGAGGAAACCAGAAGTGAAAGAGACACGTGTACCCCAATGTTCATCACAGCACTGTTTACAATAGCCAGGACAGGAAGCAACCTAGATGTCCATCAGCAGACAAATGGATAAGAAAGCTGTGGTACATATACACAATGGAATATTATTCAGCTATTAAAAAGAATGCATTTGAATCAGTTCTAATGAGGTAGATAAAACTGGGGCCTATTATCCAAAGTGAAGTAAGTCAGAAAGAAAAACACCAATACAGTATATTAATGCATATATACAGAATTTAGAAAGATGGTAACAATGACCCTATATGCGAGACAGCAAAAAGCGACACAGACATGAGGAACATACTTTTGGACTCTGTGGGAGAAGGCAAGGGTGGGATGATTTGGGAGAATAGCACTGAAACATGTATATTACCATGTGTGAAATAGATCACCAGTCCAAGTTTGATGAATAAAACAGAGCACTCAAAGCTGGTGCACTGGGACAACCCAGAGGGATGGAATGGGGAGAGAGGTGGGAGGGGTGTTTGGGATGGGGGACACACGTACACCCATGGCTGATTCATGTCAATGTATGGCAAAAACAACTACAATATTGTAAAGTAATAGTCTCCAATTAAAACAAATTAATTAAATTTAATAAAAATAACAGGATCAGCACATTATTTAGAAATATGAAAGTAAATACCACTGTGAGCATTACAAGCAGAAATCTATTTGACATGAGTTCATCTAAGCCCTATTACATCCAAAAAGATAATGCATAGCTTCTGATGGAAGACACACAAACATACATACACACCCCACACAACAAAATGAGGATGGAGGGATAAAACCAGGGCCATGGAGGAAGCAGAGTGGGGGCTGGTTCACTGGGCACAGAGGCAGGTATAGACGCCCTTTCCTGGGAGGCCACAAGAGTCTGAGAGTCACAGCCATGGACGACTCAGCAGACATACAACTATGGATACGTTCCATACTCAGCAATTTAAAAAAACTCACCATCCAACTCCAGACTCCCACCCACTATCAGTCAGCCACTGCTGCCCAAAAGTCCACACTACAGATTCATTTATCTGGATTGAGCATTGATCTCTCTTTAAGAGTGGAGGTTCCCTGTCAGGGATACACACCACATAGAGTACAGGAAAGGCACAGTCTGCACGCCCTGGGCAAGCTGCTTCAGTTCAGTTCAGTTCAGTCGCTCAGTCGTGTCCGACTCTTTGCGACCCCATGAATCGCAGCACGCCAGGCCTCCCTGTCCATCACCAACTCCCGGAGTTCACTCAGACTCATGTGCATCGAGTCGGTGATGCCATCCAGCCATCTCATCCTTGGTCGTCCCCCTCTCCTCCTGCCCTCAATCCCTCCCAGCATCAGAGTCTTTTCCAATGAGTCAACTCTTCGCATGAGGTGGCCAAAGTACTGAAGTTTCAGCTTTAGCATCAGTCCTTCCGATTGTGCTGTGCTGAAGCTAAAAGAGCTAAGAGAAGCGTTTCATCTTCCAGCCTTGCTGCTCTCAGAACCCTCCGCTGACACAGGCGCATGCCCAGGCTAGCCTGTTGGAACCTGAGAGATGCAGTCACTCCCATCGCCCCAGCCAGCAGCCAGCAGCCTTCCAGACCCGAACAAGATTGCTCAGGACCAACAAGACCCACTCAACCCACCAGCTGCATGCAAGCCCCACCAAAATTAGTCCAGCCCAGCCCAGACTTCAAGAACCACAGAGCAGGACTGCAGGCTAAACAGATGGCAAGAGTGTGTGTGTGTGTGTGTGTGTGTGTGTGTTTATTTAAGTCACTAAGTTTTTAATAGGTTTACTCTGTAACAAGGAAAACTGATGGACTTCCTATGTGAAATGATGATACCAAGGCTTAGATCACAGGGTTAAGATGTAATGGTATTATATGAAGTTACCAGAGGTGCTCAAAAATATTCTTTAGCATCTACCCAATTTCCAACACCTAAATGCAAAAGAGTTTTTAGCAACTGCTACATTTACCGAGGAGGCCAAAGAGTTGGGGGCAGGGCTCCCAGAGGGAGAGAGAAGCCTCTAGTGGAGGCTACACCCACCTTCCAGCCCCACTGTTGAGCCACATGACCACCTGATGTGACAACAAGCAATTCAATTTTGCAAGCAGGTCTGAAAAGGCAAAGATTTAAACACCATAATTGGCTTAATCTACCATCATCTACCAGAGAAGGCAATGGCAACCCACTTCAGTACGCTTACCTGGAAAATCCCATGGGTGGAGGAGTCTGGTAGGCTGCAGTCCACGGGGTTGTGAAGAGTAGGACACGACTGAGCGACTTCGCTGTCACTTTTCACTTTCATGCGTTGGAGAAGGCAATGGCAACCCACTCCAGTGTTCTTGCCTGGAGAATCCCAGGGACAGGGGAGCCTGGTGGGCTGCCATCTATGTGGTCGCCCAGAGTCAGACACAACTGAAGCAACTTAGCAGCAGCAGCAGCACCATCATCTACACCAGCCATTACAGAACCCTTCCAGGGGAGTTTTATCTCTACCACCTGCGAGCCAGACCTCACACCTGGAGGCACAGAAAATGACTCTCCCTAATCCTACCAGAATCATAGCAAGCACAGCGAGGGACAGGCCTCAAGCAAATCCAATACCTCTCTGCACTGACCCTGTGAGGCTTATCAACTCACTTATGAGTGGTAATTAGATGTTTGTCTCATTAACGCTGACTTATACAGGAACCTCCCTTTTGTGCTGAAACTCAGTCTCTGTACACTGGCACCAAATAAATCTCTGAGACAGAGTTTGGGGTGAAGTAGAAAAGGATAACTTTATTGCTTTGCCAGGCAATGGAGGTCACAGAAGACTAACACCCTCAAAACTGTGTCCCAGCCTGGAGTGGGTAGTGAGTTTTGTAATGGTTCAAAGAGGAAGGCATGATAAGCTCATGGACATTCTTCTGACTGGTTGATGATGAGATAAGTGGGAGTCAGCATCATCAACCTTCTGGTTTCAACCAGTCTGGGTCTACTGCTGGTGGGCAGCATATAGTTCATTTCTCCTACCTGGTGGGAATTTATGTATCTGAAAAGTAGCTCCAATATACTGTCATGTGTGCCCTTTGAGGGGAAACCAGGACACTGCCCCAAGGCTGCACTATTGTTTCTTGGTTGCTCCCTCCTTGTCTCTGCATCCCCTCCCTTCCCTGGTTAGCAACTGTTTGAATTCTACAAGAAATGGGGAACACAGAAAGGTTTTTTTCGCCCAGGAGCCCCACAGGGTCCCGCTCGGTTTCATTTCTCCCTGGGATAGAGCCTGGGATGCCACAAGAAGAACACTGGGTTTGGAGTCTGAACACTTGAGTCAGTCGCTCTACACACCCACAAAACACGCATGCCCTACGGAGCACACTGAAGCGCCCACATCATCTGTTGTCTGCTGAAGACCAGAGCCCCACCAGGAAAGGAGGTTTGTGCACTCTTCACACAGGCCTCCACCAGGGAGCCAGCAGGTGTCCTGGGTCTGCTAAGAGTCTTCCAAGTATCCGGCTATCCCTAAGGAGATGTGATTCCCCAGCACTCTAGAGGAACTTCCGGAAGTGAGGTGTTTCAAACCTATGAGGTCCATAAGGCTCATTGAATCCACACAAGCCCCCTATTTCATGTGTGAGCAGTCACCCAGAGAGGGGCACTGGCCTGTCCAAGGACCCTCAACTTCAAAGCCCACTCTACCCACACTGGGATCCATAACCTTGACTCTGGGTGATAAGATATCTGTCCAGAGGGCTTTTAAACTCAATATTATATTAAGCAGGGAGTTAGTTTACATTGCTTGGAGACACATTACCAGCCGATCTATGAACAGTTGCCCTGTACTAATGGCAGCAGCCATGAAGAGCGAACAGAAGATTTACAGAAGAGTCCGAGCTGCCTGCACATGGCCTTCTTTCTAGACTAGAAAACATGCTAGGGAAGTCTTGCAGCGCTGTCCAGGGAGAAGGGCACGCCTGTGCAGACCTCCCCGCTACTCCAGGCGGCCCAAGGCCTGTCCCAGCGCCAGCCTACTCATTCACTCAGGAGGGGCCGCACTGGATGCTCAGTCTCTGCCCCCACCCTCTCCCACAAACCTACCTGTATATCCTGGGCAGGAGGGGCCACTTTCTAAAGTGGACATTTATTTGCCAAGGGCCATGATGCTCCCTGGGAAATAGCATTAATTCTCCAAATCCCTGGCAGTAGTTCTTGTCATTACTGCTTGAAAACTTTATGCCTTATATTGAGTAGACCACATGAACACATTAAAATCTGTCCTGTTCTATAAAATAAGTAAATTCCTGGATAAAGACGGTGTGGCGTATATATATATATATACACACACATATATATATATACATATATATAATGAAATATTACTCAGCCATAAAAAAGAACAAAATAATGCCACTTGCAGCTATATGGGTGGACCTACAGATTGTCATACTGAGTGAAATGTCGACATAGAAAGACAAATACCATACGGTATCACTCATATGTGAAATCTAAAACATGTCACAAATGAACTTAGGTACAAAATAGAAATAGAGTCACAGATGTAGGAAACAAACTTAGGGTTACCAAAGTGGAAAGAGGTGGGGAGAGGGATAAATTGGGAGATTGGGAATGACATTTACTTACATCTGTATATAAAATAAAGACCTACCTAATGTATAGATAGGGTTATGTGTATATATATACATATGTGTATACATGGACTTTCCTGGTGGCTCAGATAGTTCAGTGTCTGCCTACAATGCAGGAGACCTGGGTTCAATCCCTGGGTCAGGAAGATCCTCTGGAGAAGGAAACGGCAACCCACTCCAGTACGCTTGCCTGGAAAATCCCATGGATGGAGGAGCCTGGGAAGCTACAGTCTGTGGAGTCACAAAGAATTGGACACGACTGAGCGACTTCACTTTCACTTAATGTATAGATAAAATATAAAACAGATTTAAAATAGATAGATGGATGAAATAGATAAGAGCCTACTGTATAGCACAAGGAACTCTACTCAATATTCTGTAGTGACCTATATGGAAAAAGAATATTAAAAAGAATGGCTATCCCCGGGACCCTTCACTCTGAATATGGGCGATTTATCAGGACACACAACCATATAGGCCTCTACTTGACACCTTGAGAAATGTCATTCATGCTTCATAACCAGAGGGCAGCTGGCTTCTGGGTGCCCTCTGGGCTCTTCATCTCAGCCCCTCCCGTGGCGTCACGCACTGTGCACCATCAATCTCCCCCACCCAGTCTGTGGGATTGGAGACAGAGGCAGGCTCTCACTTCTCCAACCCAAGTGCCCACAGTGAGTCTGGTGCATGCTAAGCCCGTGATAAATGTCAGGTGAGTAGATGGCTGAGTTAATGAGCAAAAATGGAATAAATCCTATATGCAGAATAAGTTTCCGGGGGGTAAAACAAATCCCAATTAACACAGTAAGTGGCATTTTGTTTTCTCTATTTCAGGACACACAAAATAATTAGTGCAGAGTGCAGAGAGAGCTCTGAGTGTGAAGCTGGATGTAATCAGGTGTCAAAACACAGAAACCTGAGGAGATGAGCACAAATACACGGTGAGCTCGGTTAGGAAGGAGCGACTGCTCAGGGTGAGTTTTCTCCTCGAGAGGGGCACTTTATTGCAGGATCTTAAGGCTGTGTTACCATGCAAGAGAGACTCCTCAGGAGGGGTGCTGGAAAATGCGATGGTCCTGGTTCAGATGGATGGAGCAGCCCTGTCCACCCCTAGTGATGAGGTGTCCACAATGGACCCCCTAGACTCACAAAACTCTCATGAAACAACCCACTCAGTGTCTCCATCCAATCAGCATAGAGATCCCAAAGAGGTTAAGCAGTTGTGTAATTTGCTCAAGAATTCGCTTGGTCTGCCCCAGTCTAAGCTGTGTACACTCACACATTCGCTGACAGGGAGACTTGGGCTCCCCTCTCCCAGCCAAAGCCCGTGGCACCCCTTCACCCTCAGGCCACATGGCCGCCTCCAGGACACCTTCCCAGACCCTCTTGGCCCCCGTCCTCTTGATCCTCCACCTCCATCTCCTTGAGACTGGGCTCACACACAACCAACCTGCAACTCCACAGCTTGCAGCCTGCCTGCACACTCCTGGAGGCCCTGGTTCCTCCCACCTCATCCAGGCTTAGAGATGAGATGTTGTCATAGCCCAGGAATTGCAGCCTCACAGGGGGGCTACCTCTGCCCCAGCTCCATCCGTTCCTCCCATCCATCCTCCCTAATAAAGCACTGGTACTCAGTCCTTCCTGGGGAACTCAGACTCACACACTGTTCTGATTTTTGTCTTTATTTCTCCCTCTTTATCCCCAACCCCATGCCCCATCCTTCTTCCCATGGAGGATAACTTCTCCCACATGTGGACAGACTTCCTAGAATGGGGAGGCATCCTGCAGTCTGCCCTTTCCTGAATTTTGCTTTACATAAATGGACCGGATCATACATTTCACTCCTGTGCTTCTTTTGCTCTCAACCCCTGGTTCTCAGTCTACCCTGCTACAGGTCACTGACCCACTTCCCTGGGGCGAAGATTTCTGGGGACCCATGTGGGAGAGATCAGGTGTGGGCCCCCCAGATCCTATGATACGCACGAAGAGCACTCTGCACCAACAGAACACGAGGGGCCCGCTTCCCTACACCTTAACCAAAATGTCGTATGATCCGATGTTCTCATTCCCGCAGTCCTGCTGGGCGGAAAGTGTTGCCGTTCTGTGTATTTCCCTTCCGGCTGCTCGGCAGCTCTTCCTCTCCTTGCCGGCCACCTGAGAGCCATCAGCACCTCTCCGGGATTTTACCTGTGAGCTCACGTTGAACCCCCTCCCCCACCTCCGCCTCAGTCATCTTGGCCATTACCTTCAGAGGGAGTTTAGGAAGTTTAGGAAGGAGGAGGAGGCAGGCCCTGGTGGCTCCGATGGTAAAGAGTCTGCCTGCAGTGCAGGAGATCTGGGTTCAATCCCTGGCTCAGAAAGAGCCCCTGGAGAAGGAAATGGCAATCCCTTTATTAGGTATAAAGTGTGTCAAGCCAGGCTCTGATTGTCCCCACGTGCCACCAGCCTTCTGGGCTTGCAGTAGTAGCCAGCACCTCCCATACTTCCCCACCCACACAGCTACTCTTCTCGGCCCATCCAAAAACTGCTTGGAGTTACAGATTCAAGGCTCCCAGGAAAGTCACTCTCCAGGAGACATGGATCCCAGCTAGTCACAGAGAACCTGTCTACCTCCCACTGCTTGTCAGCCTGCTTCAGGGGACACATCCCCAGAGGCCAGCTCTCTCTCTCAGTCCGTCTCCTGGCCTCAGGAGCTTCCATGCACCCTCCTCACCCGTCATACTCAACTCAAAGTTCTCTCCTTCCAGAAGCCTCTCCAACTTCCCTGGGCAGTCAGGCCCTTCTACCCTGGGGGTACCCAGGCTTTTCTCCCGTGGGGTTTGCTCCCATGCTGTGAATTAGACACGTAGCAACGGATTCTTTAAGAGACTCAGGGTGCATTCCTTCCAAGGCTCTGATAAAGCGCAGCAGAGATGGAGCCCCAGTTACACACATGGGGTGGCACAAGGGGTGATGGGACCAGGGCTTTCCTTGACGTGCCTGAGAGCCCAGGCTGCTGGCACACCTTCGGTTGGTGGGTATTGTTGTAAACTGTACTACAGTGTATTTTGATTCTCTAGGAACTACAATTTTAAATTGCAAAATACACTTATAGCTATGAAGACACTAGTTCTCTAACAGGTGAAAAAATAGCTTTATTCCTACAAGCAAATTCTCTAGCTCCAAAGAATGGCCTTCCCAGGGTCCCATGGCCGCCACTGCAGAGGCCTCAGTCCAGAGTGCCCACCCACCCTATTTCGCTCATGGAGTGATTGCATGTGCAGGCACACACATCAATACATGCAGTCACATGTGTGTGTGCACACGCACTGCACACAGCATCTGATAAAAGACTTGTTGCAGAAATAGGGGCCCCTTCCAGGGCCTGAGAGTGGGCTTCTGTCTAACACTCAACAATGAATTGTCCAAGGAGACACATGTGCTGACAAAGCAAGAGACCTTGTTGGAAAGGGGCCCCCTGGGCTGAGATTAGGGGAGCAAGGGAAACCGAAGGACTGCTCTGCCACGTGGCTCACAGTCCTGGGTTTTATGGTGATGGGTTAGTTTCCAGGTTTTCTCTGGCCAATCATTCTGACTTAGGGTCATTCCTGGTGGTGCACACATCACTCAGCCAAAATGGATTCCAGCGAGGAGGATCCTGGGGGGTTGGTAGGACAAGTGGCGTCTCTTTTTAACCTTTCCCAGATTCTTCCGGTTGGTGGTAGCTTGTTTGTTCCGCTTTCCTTGCCAGGACTTCCTGTCCTAAAATAACCCATGCAAATGGTTGCTATGGTGCCTGGCCAGGGCGGGAGGTTTCAGCCAATGTTTCCTCTAACAGAACCACATAAATCCCAGCCAGAGGCCCAGACCTTCTAGCCATCCCACCCCTAACAGAGGCTGGATCAGGAGCTACCTGAGCCCCCAGGACATAAAGCTCTCCCCCAAGGCCACAGCTCCTCTGGGGGCCCCCAGACCCTGCATTCAGGATCCCCAGTCTCATTTGGAGCACGGAGGTCTCTCTAGAGCTGCCCTGCACACAGGATGGTAAGTTTAGGGATGCAGACCCACAGGTTTGCTTAGACTGAACTTGGCCAGCTCAGGAGCCTTCTGCCATTCAATCTCTCTCCATGGTTTTTAAGGGCTGGGAACAAAAACATACTCCCTGCCCAATTGGCTGCAGCATCCTCAAACAAGCTCCTGGGTGGGGCTACCTGGACCTTCATTAGGCCTATAAAGACTGACTAACCATCCTGGGGCCCCGCACAGAAGCTAACGTGCAGGGAGGTGCAGGGTCTTGCATGGACCAAGCCAGACCGCACTGTGGTAGCAGAGCCAGCCAGCTAGCCTCTGGCTGCCTCTCTGCCCCTCACTCTGCCTCCCAGCACCCAGTCACTCGCCCCAGCCCCAGGGCTGAAGTCAGACCTCTGCACACTAGAACAGGCTCTTTCCTTCATTGCCTCTCAAGGATGGGGGGAAATAATGCCTCACCACTTCCTGATGCATTATTTATCAGGAACGCATTAACTGTGGGTGACATCACAGGCATTTGAAGGTAATTTGTGGAAAGTATTGTTAAAGCAATTGATTTGCAAATTCCTTGACAGGGAAAAAGAAGCACCCAGCAGGCGGAGATGTGACACTGAGATGGGTTTTTTTATGTATTGGGGGATAATTGATTGAAAGCTAAGCTCTGTAGCCAGTGAGAAAATGAGATTATTCTGTCTGTTATGCAAAGATATTGTATATTGTGCAAAACAGCAGGATGAGGAGCTGTTAGGGCCGCTGAGAGGCATTTGCTCCTTCTGGGGAAAGTAGCGGGTAATGTCTTTCTTTCCAAGTTTAAATCAAGTCCTTTCACTCCTCTTACCCCTCCCCCCCCACACACACAACCTCCCCATCCTTTTGGGCTCTCCTTTCCTTCCAGCCCCACTGGGTTTGCTGGGTCAGTAAATGAGTCATTTATCCAACAGCATCATTCCATCAACAATCTGTGGCATCCAAGGCATGCCAAGGACCAGGCTGACCTAGGCTGACCCATAGCGGCATAGAGGCCACCTGGGGAGTGTTGCAGGGCCAGGGAAGGGGCAGAGATTGGATCCTTGCTCTGCTCTGCTCTCTACATCTGGACCTTTTCAGTCCCCCAATATCCTTAACTGCACCTCCCTAGCCAACAAAACTGGCTGCCACCTGCTCTTCAGAACTCTCTAAGAACTGCTCACGGCCTCCACCATGACCACAGCCCACTCTCCAGGCCAGACAGCCAGCGAGGCCTTCTCCCCACCACTCCTTTGCTGCACTTCCCTGAACTCCAGCACACCCTCCAAACTGCCCTGTCCTCCTGCGTGCACACCATGGCTCCAGTGGCTCTGACTTTGCATGTTCTGGCCTTTCTGCTGACATACTGCCTGTGTCCTACCCAGCAACCTAGTCAGTCTTTCCAAGCAGAGTTCAAATGCAACCTCTTCCAGGAAGCCTTCACTGACTGCCCCAGGCAGTCTGAGCTGCTCCTTCCTCCCTCTGGGCACCAACATGTTCACTGATGGGATTCTCAGACCTCCCTGGGAGGTGGTAAGGATAGACAAGTCATGCCTGCATGGATTAATGCACTCAGGAATGATTGGGTGAGTGAATCTTGCCCAGATCACCTTGCAGGATCCTTTGATTTCTCCCAACTCTGATGAAGCTCCAGGCAGAGTAGCAGAGTGCCCAGCAGGATTGCTGGCTTTGCTGGCTATTCCCACTGCCCTGAGCCAGAGAACTCGCTGGGGACTCCCTAGCAGGATGGCCCAACTGTCCTGAGGAGGCCTGGTCCCAGAGAGAGCAACCACACATGGAGCTCACTCAGCAAGCACCTGCAGCCTGCAGAGGCAGAAGCAGACACCACTGGGGCTTCTGAGTGATGGCTTGCGTGGCTGTAAACCTGGGTTGATCACTTAGCTTCACTGAACCTCAGTCTTCTCATCTGTCAAATGGAAGTCTTATCAACACCAAGCTCTCAGATTGTTGAGGATTAAAACCACAGTGCCTGGTCCCCACTGCACATTCATTACAGTTCTAAACCTGATTTAGAATTTTTATGCCCATGTTGTGCATTAGGAAACTGAGACACATGGAGTTAAGAAGTTATTTGAAACCACTCATTCAAAGTGGCAGAAGTCTGGCCAGACCTGGACATACCAATACCATTCTCCTCTAGAAAGCTCCTCCCAGCTGACACCACACTTCACACAGCACACTGGACTCCAGGGTGAAAGATAAGAGGCCCTCACGGGTCACTCAGACTGTACACAGCCAACAGCAGTGGTTGGCCTGAGACAGAGGCTTTCAGTGCCAGAGTCAGGAAAGCCCCAGGCAAACCAAGACAAGCCATCAGTCATGTTCTGACCATCTTTAAAAAGCTGAAGCAGGGGAAAGAGCTGGAAAATGCGTAACGGTTATCCAAAATATTTTGGTAACAGAGATCATAACATTCAGTGCGAGTGTGCGTGCTAAGCCACTTCGGTCTGACTCTTTGCAACCCGATGGACTGTAAACCGCCTGGCTCCTCTGTCCATGGGATTCTCCAGCAAGACTACTGGAGTAGGTTGCCACGCCCTCCTCCAGGGCATCTTCCCAACCCAGGAATTGAACCCACATCTCTCAAGTCTCCTGCATTGATAGGCAGGTTCTTTACCACTAGCACCACCCGGGAAGCCCCGTAGCATTAGGTGCATTCCTTTTAAATAGACTGACATTTCCTAAGACTATTTCCTGGACTTCCCTGGTGGCTCAGACAGTAAAGTGTCTCCCTACAATGCGGGAGACCTGGGTTCAGTACCTGGGTTGGGAAGATCTCTTGGAGAAGGTAATGGCACCCCACTTCAGTACTCTTGCCTAGAAAATCCCATGGACGGAGGAACCTGGTAGGCTACAGTCCATGGCGTCGCAAAGAGTCGGACACGACTGAGCGACTTCACTTTCACTTTCAAGACTAAGTTAGGGAAACAAACAAGAAAGTTTCTGACCACCACCTTGCTTCAACACAATTTCTATGGGACTGCCAACACTGCTGCCTCATCCCCGGCCTGGTGCTAGGCTCCCAGTGTTCAAGGGTGACCAAAGCATGACCTTTCTCCCTGTAGGAGGCCCCAGGCCAAAAGGCAAAGGTTCTTGGGCAGCAAGAACATAGTCAGGTTAAAGCAGAGGGAAGCCTGGGGGATTAGGGGGCATGTGGGAAGAAGGGGAGATCACAGAGGGCTTCCTGGAAAGGGAGACACCTTCTTTTTTAAATTTTGCTTATTTTTAATTGAAGAATAATGGCTTGAGACAACTTCTTAACAGGAACCATAAGTAAGAATTAGCAAGGCAGCAGGCTAAAATAGCATGGGCAAGACCCAGAAGTGTGGCAGAGCCTGGCCCAGTCCAGGAATCAGAAATATGACTGAAGAACACTGTAAAATGTGGGAGGGAAAGGGAGAAAAGACAGAGAGAGAGAGAGAGAGGCCACATTCAAGAGGCTTGTTTTTTTCTCTGAAATGTGATCCTTTTCTTAACTTAGAAATGCATACAACATGGGGTTGTCCCAGGTGAATGGATGGATGTCTCATTATTTTAATAGCTGCATACGATCCCGTGATGCATAAGATTCTGATTTTTCAGTGCTTCTGTCTCCGAGGAGAGGCAGGTTATTTCTGGTTAATCTTTTGTTGCCACTATAAACAATTCTTCAGTACATATTTCTGTAGGGTGGAGCCTCAGACATGGAATTTCAAATAGGTATTGTCATATTAACTTTCCAAAAACGCAGTTGTGCTTGTGCTCATGCTCAGTCACTGAATCGTGTCCAGCTCTGCAACTCCATGGATTGTAGCCTGCCAGGCTCCTCTGTCCATGGGATTTCCCCAGCAAGAATACTGGCATGTGTTGCCATTTCCTCCTCAAAGGGATCTTTCCAACCCAGGAATTGAGTCTGCCTCTCCTGTATGGCAGGTAGATTCTTTACCATTTTTGTGGTGGTGGTTGTTTAGTCTCTAAGACGTGTCCGATTCTTTGCACCCCCATGTACTATAGCCCCCCCAGGCTCCTCTGTCCATGGGATTTCCCGGGCAAGAATACTGGAGTGGGTTGCCATTTCCTTCTCCAGGGGATCCTCTCGACTCAGGGATTAAACCCACATCTCCTGAATTGGCAGGCAGATTCTTTACCACTGACCCACCAGGAAAGCCCCATTCTTTCCCATGCTGCTACTGCTGCTGCTAAGTCACTTCAGTCGTGTCCGACTCTGTGCGACCCCATAGACGGCAGCCCACCAGGCTCTGCCATCCCTGGGATTCTCCAGGTAAGAACACTGGAGTGGGTTGCTATTTCCTTCTCCAATGTATGAAAGTGAAAAGTGAAAGTGAAGTCGCTCAGTCGTGTCCGACTCTTCACAACCCCATGGACCGCAGCCTACCAGGCTCCTTCATCCATGGGATTTTCCAGGCAAGAGTACTGGAGTGGGGTGCCATGGCCTTCTCCAATTCTTTCCCATAGGAGTGCCCTTTTCAACACATCTTTGCAAGTACTGGATGTTTTGTTTTCTTCAATTATTGCCAACCTGACAAATGAAAAGTAGCCAGTCAATGTTACTTTCATTTTTATTTCCTGACTACTAGTAAAGCTAAACCTCTGTTCATTGCTTCTTTTATTTTTTAAAGATTTCTTCTCCTGCATACTTGGATATATTTGGATTTTTGTGTTTTATTAGTAGGAGCTTTTTATTTGTTACAAATACTGGTCTTTTAATTGTTGTGTTATCTGGCCCCAGAACTGTTCAAAACATTGACCCTGATAAATCTAGGTGCTTTAGCTGGACTCTAGACTCCCAACAAATTCAGCTCTGGAGATTGGAATCACTTGGGAAGATTTGAATCCTAAGGCCTGGACCTCATTCCCATCCTGGACTTCTTGGATTTTAGCGATTTCAGGTAGGGTCCAGAAATCAGAAGTTTTTATTGTAGTAGAATTCACATAACAAAATATAAAAGTTATCATGCAATGCATTTTAAGTGTACAATTTATGAGTGGAACAGAATTGAGTGCCCAGAAACAAACCCAGACATATATGGACAATTAATTTACTAGGCAAGAACACCTATGGAGAAAGGGTAATCTCTTCAGTAATGGTTTTGGGAAAACTGGAAAGCCATATGCTAGAGAATGAAACTAGAAAAATTATAAAAACATAAAAATTAACTGAAAATTGACTAAAGACTTGAATGTAGTACCTGAAACCATGAAACTAGAAGAAAACATGGGCAATAATAACCTTACTGGTATAAGTCTTAGTGATATTTTTGTGGATCTGATGCCAAAGGCAAGGGAAACAAGAAAAAGTAAACAAATGGACCACATCAAACTGAAAAGTTTCTGCACATCAAAAGAAATCATCATCAGGGAATTCCCTGGCGGTCCAGTGGTTAGGACTCGGTTCTTTCATTATTGAGGGCCTGGGTTCGATCCCTGCTGGGAGAACTGAAATCCGGCAAACCAAAAAAAAACAGGCAAAGAACATGAAGAGATATTTTTCCAAGGAAGCATTTTCCAACAAACATTTGAAAGGATGCTCACCAGCACTAATTATTGAAGAGATGCAAGTCAAAGCCATAATGAGCTATCACCTCACACTTGTTAGAATGCCTATTCTTGAAAAGACAAGAAACAACAAGTGTTGGTCAGGATGTGGAGAAAAGGGAACCCTCATATCACGTTGGTCAGAATGTGAACTGGTACAGCCATATAGAAAACAGTATAGAAATTGCTCAAAAAAATAATAGAAGTACCATAGAATCCAGATCTTTCACTTCTGGTAACACCAGTTTGAAAAGCTACATGCACCCCCGTGTTTATTATAGCAATCTTTACAGTAGCAAAGATGTAGAAGCAACCTAAGTGTCCATCAATGGATAAAAGGACAAAGATGTGGTGTATATTTATAGAACACAATATTTCTCAACCATAAAAAGAAGGAAATCCTGCCATTTGGGACAGCATGGATGGACTTTGAAGGCCCTGTGCTAAGTGAAAAAAGTCAGAGAAAGACAAATACTGTATTATTTAACTCAGACTTGGAATCCAAAAATACAAAACAAACAAAATAAAGCAAAAACAAAGCTTCAAGATACAGAGATTAGTGCTTACCGAGAAGGGGGCTGGTGTGGGCAGTGGGTGAAGGCCAACTGTATGGTGATGGATGGTAACTTGACTTGTGGTGGTGACTCTAGTGAATACAGGTGTCACACTGTAGTGCTGTGCACCCAAACTTACATCATATAAATAAATGAGCAAATAAATAAATAAATGCAAATTGTTTCCTTTATGCACATTTTAAAAATATACAGTTCAGTGGTATTCGGTACATTCACAATGTCAGACCACCACCACTGCTGTCTAGTTCCAGAACACTTCCTCAGCCCCAAGAAATCCCTACACCCATTATCAGGCACGCTCCCACCCCACAACCTTTGACACTAATCTGCTTCCTATGTCCACGGCTTTATCTGTCCTGGACATTTCATAAAAATGGATTTACCAATGGCCTTTTGTGTCTGGCTTCTTTAATTCAGCATGTTTTCAAGGTTCATCCATGTTACAGCATATATAAATAGCTTCATTCTTTGTTATAGCTGCATAATATTCCACTGTGTACCAGATTCTGTTTATTCGTCTGTCGATCAACCTTGAGGTTGTTTCCTCCTTTCAGCTATTGTGAATCGTGCTGCTGTGAACATCAGTGTATGGGCCTTTGTTTGAACTCTTATTTTTAATTCTTTATGTATAGTCTTAAGAGTGGAACTGCTTAAGAGAGTCACATAGTAACTCTGTGTTCAATTTAATGTTCTCCACAGCAACTAAACCATTTTACACTGTCATGGAATAGGAATTCTTAAATCTCCCCTGATGATTCCAACATGTAGTCAAAGTTAAGGACTTCTGTCTTAGTAAATCTTTAGTGACATTTCCAATCTCTCAGCATTTACACCATGTTAGTTAACTATTTATTCTTAGATCAATTTTGTTAACTTTTGTTAGGCAACCACCTATTTTCTATACATTTTCAAGTGTTGTCATGTAATAATTTTTTGTTTCACTGTCTTTCAGACTTCTTACTAATCTCATGTGCCCTGTTCTTTATTGAGATATAACTGACAAAATTGTATGTACCTGAAGTGTAGATGTTAGTTAAGAAGCCGAAAAAGTTGCTTTTAAAAGAGTCTGAAGCTCAAGCACTGTTGGCTTCTTGGGAAACAAAACAATTAATATGAACGTCCCATTTATAAAGGCGCAGTTGTTCAGTCGCTAAGTTGTATCTGTCTCTTGTGACCCCGCGGAGTCCACCAAGCTATCCATGGTATTTCCCAGGCAAGAATATTGAAGTGGCTTGCTATTTCCTTCTCCAGAGAATCTTTCTGACCCAGGGATCGAACCCCTGTCTCCTGCATTGTAGGTGGATTCTTTAACCTCAGCCACCAGGGAAGCCCCATTTATAAACAGATATTTTTTAAACAATCAACATTAATGAAGACTAGGACTAACCAAGGCAATGGCACCCCACTCCAGTACTCTTGCCTGGAAAATCCCATGGATGGAGGAGCCTGGTAGGCTGCAGTCCATGGGGTCGCTAAGAGTCAGATACAACTGAGCAACTTCACTTTCACTTTTCACTTTCATGCATTGGAGAAGGAAATGGCAACCCACTCCAGTGTTCTTGCCTGGAGAATTCCAGGGATGGGGGAGCCTGGTGGGCTGCTGTCTGCAGGGTTGCACAGAGTCGGACACGACTGAAGTGACTTAGCAGCAGCAGTAGCAGTAGGACTAGCCAAACCAAGCACTAGTAAAGTAATGCTCAAAATTCTCCAAGCCAGGCTTCAGCAATATGTGAACCGTGAACTCCCAGATATTCAAGCTGGTTTTAGAAAAGGCAGAGGAACCAGAGATCAAATTACCAACATCTGCTGGATCATGGAAAAAGCAAGAGAGTTCCAGAAACACATCTATTTCTGCTTTATTGACTATGCCAAAGCCTTTGCCTGTGTGGATCACAATAAACTGTGGAAAATTCGGAAAAAGATGGGAATACCAGACCACCTGACCTGCCTCCTGAGAAATCTGTATGCAGGTCAGGAAGCAACAGTTAGAACTGGACATGGAACAACAGACTGGTTCCAAATAGGAAAGGGAGTACGTCAAGGCTATATATTGTCACCCTGCTTATTTAACTTCTATGCAGAGTACATCATGAGAAACGCTGGACTGGAAGAAACACAAGCTGGAATCAAGATTGCTGGTAGAAATATCAATAACCTCAGATATGCAGATGACACCACCCTTATGGCAGAAAGTGAAGAGGAACTAAAATGGCTCTTGCTGAAAGTGAAAGAGGAGAGTGAAAAAATTGGCTTAAAGCTCAATCTTCAGAAAACGAAGATCATGGCATCTGGTCCCATCACTTTATGGGAAGTAGATGGGGAAACAGTGTCCAACTTTATTTTTCTGTGCTCTAAAATCACTGCAGATGGTGATTGCAGCCATGAAATTAAAAGACGCTTACTCCTTGGAAGGAAAGTTATGACCAACCTAGAGAGCATATTCAAAAGCAGAGACATTACTTTGCCAACAAAGGTTCATCTAGTCAAGGCTAGTGGTCATGTATGGATGTGAGAGTTGGACTGTGAAGAAAGCTGAGCGCTGAAGAATTGACGCGTTTGAGCTGTGGTGTTGGAAAACACTCTTGAGAGTCCCTTGGACTGCAAGGAGATCCAACCAGTCCATTCTGAAGGAGATCAGCCCTGGGATTTCTTTGGAAGGAATGATGCTAAAGCTGAAACTCCAGTACTTTGGCCACCTCATGAGAAGAGTTGACTCATTGGAAGAGACTCTGATGCTGGGAGGGATTGGGGGCAGGAGGAGAAGGGGCCGACAGAGGATGAAATGGCTGGATGGCATCACTGACTCGATGCACATGAGTTTGAGTGAACTCCAGGAGTTGGTGATGAACAGGGAGGCCTGGCGTGCTGCGATTCATGGGGTCACAAAGAGTCGGACACGACTGAGTGACTGAACTGACCTGAACTGAAATGTACAATGTGAGGATTTGATATGTGCATATTATATATATTATAAAATATTTACCACAATCAAAGTTAACTAAAACATCCATCACCTCATTACCCTTCTGTGTGTGCAGTGAGAATGCTTAAGATTACTCTCTTAGCAAATTTCAAGTATATAATATAGTATTATTAAGTGCAGTCACCATGCTGTACATTATATCTCCAGAACTTACTCACCTTATGATCAAAAGTTTATTCCCGTTGATCAACATCTCCCCATTTTCCCTGCTGCTTTTTGCTGTGTGTGTGTGTGTGTGTGTGTGTGTGTGTGTGTGTGTGTTTAAGATTCCACGTGTAAGTGAGACCATACAGTATTTGTCTCTTCCTGTCTGGCTTAACTTAACATAATGTCCTCCAGCTCTAACTATGTTGTTTTAAGCGGCAGAGTCTCCTTCCTTTAAGGCTGATTAATACTATAAATAAACAGAGATATCATATTTTCCTTACCCATTCATCCATGAAAGGACATCTAGATCGCGTCCATGTCTTGGCTACTGTGAATAGCGCTGCAGTGGGTGTAGGCGTGCAGATATCTCTCTGAGATGCTGATTCCATTTCGTTTGGCTGTATACCCAGAAGTGGAATTGCTAGATCACTGGCTCTATTTTTGATTTTCTGAGGGACCGTCATACTGTTTTCCATAAGTGGCTACACCAATTTACATTCTCATCAACACTGTACAAAAGTTCCCTTTTCTCCAAACCCCCTCCACACTTGTTATTTCCTGTCCACAGCCATTCTAACAGGTGTGAGGTGATATTTCACTGCGGTTTGGACTTGCATTTCTCTGATGATTAGTGTCATTGAGCACTTTTTTATGTACCTGTTGGTCATCTGCATGTCTCTGAAAAAGTATCTGTTTTAGTCCTTTGCCCAATTTTTAATTGGATTATTTCTCCTTTTGCCACTGAGTTGTGTGAGTTCCTTATGTGCTTTACATATAAGCCTGTTATCAGTTATATGGTTTGCAATTATTTTCTCCCCATTCTATACGTTGTCTTTTTCACTTTACTTTATGTGCAAAAGCTTTCTAGGTTATCGCATTTGTTGCCTATGCTTTTGGCATCATATCCAAAAACGCTGCCAAGACCAATGTCAATGAAATTTTTCCCTTTGTTTTTTCCTAAGAGTTTTACAGTTTCAGGGCTTAGATTGAAGTCTTTAATCCATTTCAAGTTCATCTTTGTGAGTGCTGTAAGATAGAGGTCCAGTTTCTTTCTTTCTTTTTTGCAGATGGATGTCCAGTTTTCTCAGCACTATTCTCTCTATTGTGTGTACTTGCTGCCCTTGTCAAAGTTTAGTTAACCATATAGGCCATGAGTTTATTTCTGGGCTACCAGGAGTCTGTTTATAATCTGGACTTGAGTCAGATGTTCATGGGGATCCACTGAAGATTTTTAAGGCAGTCAAGTTTAAAGCTCCCATTAAATTAGGTTTAAAGACTACACGTCAGTCACTTCAGACTACCAATATGAGAGCAAAGCCCAGAGAGGGCAGGTAATGTGTACCCAAGGTCACACAGCAAAAGCACTCTGGAGAAAAAGACAGACCTCGCACACAGGCCTCCTGTGCCCCAGCCCAGCACTGTTTGGTGAAAAGAGCCATCCCTCCATTCCCTTCTTCCCCTCACCTATTCCAGCCCCAGCCCATGACTGATGAACATAATTGTTTCCATTGCCTCAAATTTTTTTAAGGTCTTCTGCAAATTTGGATAATCTTCATTTCTTTCTCCTGAAAATCCTCTGACAGTCCACTGAGAAGATCTGAATAATCAAATCACATGGTTGTTCAAACAGGAACAACTTACTTACTTTAGTCCTGAATTCTACTCTTTTTCATTTAGAGTCCCTTGGATTTGAGACTTGGGTGAAAGATAAAAGCTTTAACTGTCTTGATCATGATAAAGATTTCTCACAGATCGTCACCATTTGGGGGATTTGTGAGATCCCACAGGTTATATTTAGGAAGCCAAATAACTTCACACACATCCTTTCCAACTATGAGCCTCCAAAGCTCAGTTCCCAGCAACACTGCCCCCTTCACACCCATGCAGACCCCAGGGCATCCTCCAGACAGATGGTAGACCTGGGCTGGGCCTGGAGTCGTAGAAATGAATAAAGTAGCCTGTGTGACAGGGACGTCGGAACACAGACAATTAAACAATGAGGTAGACACATGGCACAAGTCCAGGGGCAGGACATGTAGGGGAGGGAGATCAGCCTCGGGCTTTCAAAAAGAGAAACTTCGTGGGAGTCAAGGATGATGGGCCAGGTAAGACAGACAAGCCCACAGCAGAGAAGCCCTCACCCCAGAGGCTGATGATGACATGCTCAGTCTTCTGGGGAGTATATGAGCCATGCTTGCTTCCAGGATGCCCTGTGTCTGGTAATGGGAAAGAGTTGGGGGTGTCCCACCTGACTTTATCCAACACTATGCTGCTGCTGCTGCTAAGTCACTTCAGTCGTGTCCAACTCTGTGCAACCCCATAGACAGCAGCCCATCAGGCTCCCCCGTCCCTGGGATTCTCCAGGCAAGAACACTGGAGTGGGTTGCCATTTCCTTCTCCAATGCAGGAAAGTGAAAAGGGAAAGTGAAGTTGCTCAGTCGTATCCGACTCTTAGCAACCCCATGGACCGCCTCTTGATTAAGTTCTCACACTTAATCCCAACAGATAATTGGAAGCAGCAAGGCAATTCCCTCATGTGGTGGTTTCAAAACCCATCTGCTTTCCAATTCCAGACAAGATGGAGTATACGTAGTTCTCCCTGATTCTCCTGCAAAACACAGCTAAAAACCTTGGATATTACATATAATGGAGTAAGAAATGGCAGCCCACTCCAGTATTCTTGCCTGGGAAATTCCATGGACGGAGGAGCCTGGTGGGCTACAGTCCATGGTGTCACAAAGAGTCTAACACAACTGAGTGACTGAGCTCACGTGCACATTACGTACAAACCAAACATGAGCAAGTCTGGAAGCTGGAGAAAAGAAGGCTGCCCAGCTAGGGACCTTGCGGAATGTGGCGGTGAGCTCCTGGGGTTTTCTTTCTGCATCTATCCCAGACTGAGGCTGCAGAAATTGGCCGCCACAAGTATCAACAGGCACAGACAAGTTCTAAGGAAAGTGTCCTCTCTCAAGACAAAGGACAAGGAAAGGGCCAAGCCAGCAAGACAGAAAACTTTAACAGAATAATTGCCCTACTCCAGCCAAAGAGAAAAAACTGTGACCCTGCTCCCGCCAACAAAAGCTAAGTAGGGACTCAGGATTTTCATACCCACCTGCAGTGATGGGTCTACCCCCACTGCCAACAGGGTCACTAGTGTCCACATGAGGATCCTGGATTTCTGCCCCCACCTGATGGTAATAAGATACCCATCCCTGCCATGCTGGAGTGTGTCACAGGAGGTCTAAGAGGAAGCTAGGATTTTTACCTAGCTAGGATTTTCACCACCATCCAGCAGTGGGAGCTTACCTCCACCCCTGTTCAGCAGGGCAGGCATTCCTCCCCACACTGAGCGTCCGTGGGGGCCACATGGAGACCCTAGGTCCACCCCACTCAACAGCATCAGGACAGCATCCTCATTCCCCATCAGATCACTTACTTTTCAACCACTTGAAAAGGTGCCCTCCCACCCCTGCCAGCAATGGCAGGCATTCCTCCCCACACTGAGCGTCCGTGGGGGCCACATGGAGACCCTAGGTCCACCCCACTCAACAGCATCAGGACAGCATCCTCATTCCCCACCAGCTCAGAGTCGAAGGAGGCCTGCTAAGACAGAAGATTTAAATAAGATCCAGAGTCTGATAATAGCCGAGATACTACAGTTCAAGTGAAAAATCACTCATCATACTGAGAACCCAGAAAACCTCAACTTGAGTGAGAAAAGACATTCAACAGATACCAGCACTAACACACCATAGATTTGGAATTATCCGAAAAAGATTTTAGAGTAGCCATGATAAACATGCTGCAATGATGCTATAGAAATGCAGCTATGAACATACTTAAAATAAATGAAAAAAAGGAAAAGCTCAGCAAAGACAGAGAGTGTACAAAAAAGAACCAAATGGAAAATTTAGAACTGAAAAATACAATCACTGAAGAACAAATCTCAGTGGATGGATTCAAAAGTAGAATGGAGAGGGCAGAGAAAGACTTGGTGAACTTGAAGATAAAATAGAAATTGTCAATCTTAACAGGGAGAAAATACAGTGGGGAAGAAAGAGCACTCAGGAACCTGGAAAAATATTCCAAAGATCTAACATTCGTGTCATCTGAATCCCAGAGGGAGAAAGACAGAAAAAGCATTCCAACACTTAATAGCTGAAATTCTCACAAATATAACTAAATACATAAACCTACAGACTTAAGAAACTAAACAAATAGAATAAACCCAAAGAAACCATATCAAGTATATCATAATCAAATTCCAAAAACTGGAGACAAACAAAAATTCTCAAAAGCATCAAGAGATAAACAATACCGTACCCTAAGGAATAAATGATTCAAATAACCACAGAGGCCAGAAAGAAGCAACACAACATGAAATTTCAAGTGCTGAAATAAAAGAACTGTCTACCAGAATCCGAGTTTGGTGGGGCGGGGAGGGTGGGGAGGGCAGCTTTAGCTCTGAGGAAGCAAGACATAAGACCTTCTCAAATGAAGGAGAATCAAGAGGATTTGGATGAGCAGACTTTTCCTAAAGAAAAAACTAAAGAAAGTGCTTGAAACAGACAACAACATGATAAAAGAATCTCGGAAAATTAGAAAAGAAGAAAAAGCAACAGAAAAAAAGTAAAAATATGGATAATTATAATAAACTTCCCTTCTGTTGAGTTTCATCAGTTACTCTGATAGCTAAAGCAAGACTTACATTGCAGTCTGATATGGTAACAGTGTAAGAGGAAATACTTAAGAGTCATAAGTAGGGAAGGATAAAGGGACTTGAAAGGAAGAAAGTTTGATACATTTCATTAAAAATAATAAAATGTTGATACAGTATGCTGAAATCTGTAGCACTAAATGTTACAAAAGAGTCAAATCAATAAAATAAGCTCCCACCTCTAGAAACTAGAAAAAAATTTAAAAACACAAAATTAATCCAAGCAAGCAAAAGGAAGGAAATACCAAAGGTAAGAGCAAAAGTCAACGAAATTGAAAACAATAATGCAAATCAATGAGACAAAAAGCCAGTTCTTTGAAAAGATCAGTAAAATTGACAAAGCTTTACCAAGGCTGACCAAAAACAAACAAACAAAAAAAAAAGCTGACCACTGTAAGGTATGTTACAGGAGCTATCACCACAGCAGCTAGAAACTTTAGCCACCAAAAGTGTAATAAAGGATTACAGTGGGCAACTCTCCACAGATAAATACACAATGTAGGTGACACGACGGAGAAGGCAATGGCACCGCACTCCAGTACTCTTGCCTGGAAAATCCCATGGAGGGAGGAGCCTGGTAGGCTGCCGTCCATGGGGTCGCTAAGAGTCGGACATGACTGAGTGGCTTCACTTTCACTTTCCACTTTCATGCATTGGAGAAGGAAATGGCAACCCACTCCAGTGTTCTTGCCTGGAGAATCCCAGGGACGGGGGAGCCTGGTGGGCTGCCGTCTGTGGGGTCGCAGAGTTGGACACGACTGAAGCAACTTAGCAGCAGCAGCTGCAGCAGGTGACATGAACCACTTCCTCAAAAAGGACAAAGTGCCACAACTCATTTAATATGAAATAGATCGTTTGAATAAATGTGTAATCCTCAAATAAATTTTTAAGTTAAAATTCCAAAAAATAGTAATCTCCAAGCTCAGATGGTCTCACTGAAGAATTCTACCAAACACTTAAAGAATTAACATCAATTCCACACAATCTCGTCTAGAAAACAGAAGAGGAAGAAATACTTCCCAATGAATTTTGAGACCAGTAGTAGCAAAATGAGACAAAAAGAGTACAAAGAAAACTATGGTCCAACATCTCACATGAACGTAGATACAAAATCCCTAACATAGTATTGATTAACGAAAACTGTAAATAAACACAGCAGAAAAGAATTATACACCATAATCGAGTGGGGTTTATTTCAGGTACGCAAGTGTGGTTCAGTATTTGAAAACCAAACAGTATCAATTCACCATATTAACAGACTAAAAAGGAAAAATCACATGATCACATATCAACTGATACAGAAAAGGTGCTTGTCAAAATCCAATACCATTTATGGTAAAAAAAAAACACTTTTAAAAAAACAGGAACAAGGGAATTTCCTCAACTTGAAAAAAATTGTCTACAAAAACCCTGTAGCTGACATTAGACTTATGATGAAAGGCTAAACATTTTCCCCCTGAGATTGGAACAAAGCAAGCACTTATCACTCCCATTCAACATCATACTGGAATTTCTAGCTAATGCAACAAAAGAAGGGAGGGGAGGAGGGGAGGAGAGGGAAGGGAAACAGGTTATTTTCTCTTTGATGTTGTGTGTGTGTGTGTGCCTGTGCGTGTGTGTGTGTGTGTGCACGCACCCTCATACACATATCATCTTGTATCCAGTGAACTTGCTGAACTCTATTAGCAGTTCTAACAGCTTGTAGATTCTTTTAGATTCTTCTATGTAGACAACCATAGTATCTGCAAATAATAAATATTGGTTTCTTCTTGTCTAAACCTTACATAAATGTTTTTAAAGTTTTATTGTACTGGCACAGTGATGAGTGAAGCAATTATAATAAGTGCTTTTGTTTTCTTTGTTATTGTTGTTGTTCAGTCACTAAGTCGTGTCTGACTCTTTGTCTTATACCTGACTTTAAATAAAGTATGCTAATCAGTATGACTGGAGAAGGGAATGGCACCCCACTCCAGTGCTCTTGCCTGGAAAGTCCCATGGATGGGGAGCCTGGTGGGCTGCAGTCCATGGGGTCACTAAGGGTCGGACACGACTGAGCGACTTCACTTTCACTTTTTGCTTTCATGCACTGGAGAAGGAAATGACAACCCACTCCAGTGTTCTTGCCTGGAGAATCCCAGGGACGGGGGAGCCTGGTGGGCTGCTGTCTATGGGGCTGCACAGAGTCGGACACGACTGAAGTGACTTAGCAGCAGCAATCAGTATGATGTTTGCCCTCGATTTATAAAGATAGACTTCATCAAGCTAAGAAAGTTACCTCCTATTTCTAGTATATAAAGAAGTGTTTTTCATTGATTTTTTAAAAATCCATCCATAGTGAAATTATAATTTCGCCTCCCTTTTCAATCTTTTAATGTGAATTATACTGATATACTTTCTAATATTAAATCAAACTTACTTTTCTGGGGGCAAATTGGTCATGATATGCTGCTGTTTTATTCAGTACTGGATTTGGATCCTAATATTCTGTTTATGATATTGATATCTATGTTCTTAACTGCCCTATAATTTTTTCCTATTCGTATTATCTTTGTTTGGTTTTTATATCAAGGTTGCACTAGCCTCATAAAATGAGCTGAGGACCATTTCTTCCATCCATTTGAATAGTTGGTATAATATTGGGGTTGTCTGTTCCTCAAAGAAGTAAGCTACTTTCAGGTGGCATAACAGTCTCGGCAGAAAATCCCAGGGAATATATAGAACCACTGCTGCTGCTGCGAAGTCGCCTCAGTCGTGTCCGACTCTGTGCGACCCCATAAACGGCAGCCCACCAGGCTCCCCCGTCCCTGGGATTCTCAGGCAAGAACACTGGAGTGGGTTGCCATTTCCTTCTCCAATGCAGGAAAGTGAAAAGTGAAAGTGAAGTCACTCAGTCATGTCCGACTCTTCACGACCCCATGGACTGCAGCCCACCAGGCTCCTCCGTTCATGGGAGTTTCCAGGCAAGAGCACTGGAGTGGGTCATCAGTGCCTTCTCCTAGTAGAACTCATAAGTGATTTCTGCAAGGTTGCAGGATAGAAGCTCAACCTACAAAAACCAACTACATTTCTAGATGCTAATAATGAACACATGGAAGTCAAAACTAAAAATACAATACTGTTTACAACTATGCAAAAAATGAAATACATGCCAAAGTATAAAACATGTACCTGGGGACTTCCTTGGTGGTCCAATGATTGGGAGTCCTCCTTTCAATGCAAGGGACATGGGTTCAACCCCTGATAAGGGTCTAGCATCCCACTCGCGGCTGGGTTACTAAGCCCGCATGCCACAACTACTGAAGCCTGCACTCTAGAGCTCAGGCAACGCAACGAATAGCCTGTGTCCACAATGAAAGATCCCATGTGCTGCAACTGGGACCCGATGCAGCCAAGTAAATAAATAAATATATATATATATTTAAATTGTAATTGACTGGCAGATGAAAACTATAAAATGCTGATGAAAGAAATCAAAATATAAAATGTTCCCCCATGGCCGGGGGGTGGTGATCAGACTGACCCTGAGGCCCAGAGCCACCCCAGGGGGAGCCTGGTGGGAGAAGATATCTGAGCCCAGTTCCCGGCAGACACACTTCATTACCATGTGGCCTAGGGGCCCCTCCTCCCTTCCTGGGAAGCAGCAACAAACCCCTGGCTTAGAGCACCACCACCACCCCCCCACCCCACCACCCCTGCACCAAGCATGCTGGAGGTGTTCATGGGCAGGCAGTGAGAACTTCCTGGAATGTGCTCCTGCATTCCTTATGTCCAACAGCATTTGTCAGGCACTGAGGCGCCCCCTCTGTCTGGTATTTTAATCCCATGGTTTTAAAGATGAGAATACGGAGGGCTGAGAGCACAGCCCACCAGCTTATCCCAGGGCTGGAGAAGGCAGAACTGGGAATGGATCCTGAGCCTCCCAAAGCCTATCCAGTGGCCTTGGCCTTGTGAAAAAGAGCAGGAAAGGAGGGATAGAGTCAGGACCCACCCACTCCTAGGGCCTGCAAAATGCCTCCAGCACTTTCCCCTCTACAAGAACTCTTACCAACTTCATCCTTTGTGGGGACCCATTTAAGAATATTCAAAAGATAAAAATATGCACTTTCCAACCAAAACCTTTAATGAAGTCACTGGCAGCATAAAAGGGTTCTCGGCTTTCAAAATTCTTTTTGTAACAAAGGTGTTCCTCTAATCCACTTAAACTTTGAACCAAAGTCCTGAATTCTTATTTCTTTGCCAAGCTCTCCAAAAGCTTATATGAACCAAGTTGTAGCTCCTACAAGGAGCTCTGCCCAGAGGCCCACCTCCTGAGGTCCTGGGGTGGAAGACTCCCAGGGGGATCAGAAGGCTGCACTGGTGCTGTGACAACTCATTGTTCAGTCACTAAGTTGTCTCCAACTCTTTGTGACCCCATGGACTGCAGCCCACCAGGCTTCCCTGTCCTTCAGTATCTCCCAGTGCTTGCTGAAATTCATGTGTATTGAGTTGATGATGCCATTCAATCATCTCATCCTCTGTTGCCCTCTTCTCCTCCTGCCTTCAATCTTTCCCAGCAGCAGGTTCTTTTCCAGTGAGTTAGCTCTTTGCATTAAGTGGCCAAAATACTGGAGCTTCAGCTTCAGCATCAGTTGAGTTGATTTCCAGGGTTGATTTCCTTCAGGATTGAATGGTTTGATGTCCTTATTGTCCAAGGCTCTCTCAAGAGTCTTCTCCAACACCACAATTCGAAAGCCTCAGTTCTTCAGTGCTCACCTTTCTTTATAGTCCAACTCTCACATCTATACATGACTACTGGAAAAATCATAGATTTAACTAGATGGACCTTTGTCAGCAAAATGACATCTCTGCTTTCCAATACACTGCCTAGGCTTGTCATAGCTTTCCTTCCAAGGAGCAAGCATCTTTTAATTTCATGGTTTCAGTCACCATCTGCACTAATTTTGGAGCCCAAAAACATAAAATCTGTCACTGTTTCCACTTTTTCCCCTTCTGTCTGCCATGAAGTGATGGGACCGGATGCCACGGTCTTAGTTTTTTGCATGTTGGATATCAAGTTGGCTTTACACGCTCCTCTTTCACCCTCATCAAAAGGCCCTTTAGTTGGGTTGGGTTTGACTGCCCAGGAAGTTCCAGTTTCTCTAGGGGTAGCAGCAATCCCAAAGAAGGGCAATGTCAAAGAAAGTTTAAACTACTGTACAATTGTGATCTTTAGTTCCTCTCAATTTCTGCCATTAGAGTGGTATTATGGTCATATCAAACACCCTCTTCCAACAACACAAGAGAAGACTCTACACATGGACATCACCAGATGGTCAACACCAAAATCAGATTGATTATATTCTTTGAAGCCAAAGATGGAGAAGCTCTATACAGTCAACAAAAATGAGACCAGGAGCTGACTGTGGCTCAGATCATGAACTCCCTATTGCCAAATTCAGACTCAAATTGAAGAAAGTAGGGAAAACCACTAGACCATTCAGGTATGACCTAAATCAAATCCCTTTTGATTATACAGTGGAACTGAGAAATAGATTTAAGGGCCTAGATCTGATAGATAGAGTGCCTGATGAACTATGGACTGAGGTTCATGACATTGTACAGAAGACAGGGATCAAGACCATCCCCATGGAAAAGAAATGCAAAAAAGCAAAATGGCTGTCTGGGGAGGCCTTACAAATAGCTGTGAAAAGAAGAGAAGTGAAAAGCCAAGGAGAAAAGGAAAGATACAAGCATCCGAATGCAGAGTTCCAAAGAATAGCAAGAAGAGATAAGAAAGCCTTCTTCAGCGATCAATGCAAAGAAATAGAGGAAAACAACAGAATGGGAAAGACTAGAGATCTCTTCAAGAAAATTAGAGATCCCAAGGGAATATTTCATGCAAAGATGGGCTCTATAAAGGACAGAGATGGTATGGACCTAACAGAAGCAGAAGATATTAAGAAGAGGTGGCAAGAATACACAGAAGAACTGTACAAAAAAGATCTTCACGACCCAGATAATCATGATGATGCGATCACTCACCTGGAGCCAGACATCCTGGAATGTGAAGTCAAGTGGGCCTTAGAAAGCATCACTATGAACAAAGCTAGTGGAGGTGATGGAATTCCAGTTGAGCTATTTCAAACCCTGAAAGATGATGCTGTGTAAGTGCTGCACTCAATATGCCAGCACATTTGGAAAACTCAGCAGTGGCCACAGGACTGGAAAAGGTCAGTTTTCATTCCAATCCCAAAGAAAGGCAATGCCAAAGAATGCTCAAACTACCACACAATTGCACTCATCTTACACGCTAGTAAAGTAATGCTCAAAATTCTCCAAGCCAGGCTTCAGCAATACATGAATCGTGAACTTCCAGATATTCAAGCTGGTTTTAGAAAAGGCAGAGGAACCAGAGATCAAATTGCCAACATCCACTGGATCATGGAAAAAGCAAGAGAGTTCCAGAAAAACATCTATTTCTGCTTTATTGACTATGCCAAAGTCTTTGACTGTGTGCATCACAATAAACTGTGGAAAATTCTGAAAGAGATGGGAATACCAGACCACCTGACCTGCCTCTTGAGAAATCTGTATGCAGGTCAGGAAGCAACAGTTAGAACTGGACATGGAAGAACAGACTGGTTCCAAATAGGAAAAGGAGTATGTCCAGGCTATATATTGTCACCCTGCTCATTTAACTTATATGCAGAGTACATCATGAGAAACGCTGGGCTGGAAGAAGCACAAGCTGGAATCAAGATTGCTGGGAGAAACATCAATAACCTCAGATATGCAGATGACACCACCCTTATGACAGAAAGTGAAGAGGAACTAAAAAGCTTCTTGATGAAAGTGAAAGATGAGAGTGAAAAAGTTGGCTTAAAGCTCACCATTCAGAAAATGAAGATCATGGCATCCGGTCCCATCCCTTCATGGGAAATAGATGGAGAAACAGTAGAAACAGTGTCAGACTTTATTTTGGGGGGGGGGGCTCCAAAATCACTGCAGATGGTGATTGCAGCCATGAAATTAAAAGACACTTACTCGTTGGAAGAAAAGTTATGACCAATCTAGATAGCATATTCAAAAGCAGAGACGTTACTTTGCCGACTAAGGTCCGTCTAGTCAAGGCTATGGTTTTTCCAGTGGTCATGTATGGATGTGAGAGTTGGACTGTGAAGAAGGCTGAGTGCCGAAGAATTGATGCTTTTGAACTGTGGTGCTGGAGAAGACTCTTGAGAGTCCAAGAGCACACAACAAAGTAGCAGTCTGGGACCGATGTCTGCCCCCATGCCGTGCTGGTCCCACCCCCACAGGCCAGCCTCTACCCGGCTCCTGAACACCCTGCCCTCAGAACCAGCTGCTTTCTTTCTGAGATGGCTACTGGTGGGCCAACATTTCAGTTCAGTTATAATAGGTAAGGAAGCCCTGACAGTACTTTGGCCACCTCATGCGAAGAGTTGACTCATTGGAAAAGACTCTGATGCTGGGAGGGACTGGGGGAAGGAGGAGAAGGGGATGACAGAGGATGAGATGGCTGGATGGCATCACTGACTTGATGGACGTGAGTCTGAGTGAACTCCAGGAGTTGGTGATGGACAGGGAGGCCTGGCATGCTGTGATTCATGGGGTCGCAAAGAGTTGGACACGACTGAGCGACTGAACTGAACTGAACTGAACTGATCTGCATATCTGAGGTTGTTGATATTTCTCCTGACAATCTGGATTTCAGCTTTGATTCATCCAACCTGGCATTTCATGTGTTGTACTCTAAGTAGAAGTTAAATGAACCGGGTGACAGTACACAGCCTTGACATACTCTTTTCCCAATTTTGAACCAGTCCATTGCCCCATGTACGGTTCTAACTGTTGCTTCTTGTGCGTTATACAGGTTTCTCAGGAGACAGGTAAGGTGATCTAGTATTCCTGTTTCCTAAAGAATTTTCCACAGTTGGTTGTGATCTACACAGTCAAAGGCTTTAGCATAGTCAATGAAATGGAAGCAAATGTTTCTCTGGAATTATCTTGCTTTCTTTATGATCCAAGAAATATTGGTAATTTGATTTGTTTCCTCTGCCTTTTCTAAATCCAGCTTGTATATCTGGAATTCCTGGGTTCACATACTGCTGAAACCTAGGCTGAAGCCTCGCTTGAAGGATTTTGAACATTATCTTGCTAGCATGTGAAATGAGCACAAGTGTACAGTGGTTTGAACATTCTTGGCATTACCTTTCTTTGGTATTGCTGTTACCCCAAGAGAAACACTCACTTCCTGGGTAGGTGAACCCAGCCCAGCTTCCTAAAGCCTCTTGCCTGCAGGCGACAATGTCAGCCACAGAGAGAACAAAAATTAAATCTAAACTACAATGGAAAAGAATAATTTTTTAAAAAAAGATTGTATACATAGGAAGAGCCATATGTATACCTATGGCTGATTCATATTGAAATTTGATAGGAAACAATAAAAGTCTGTAAAGCAATTATTCTTCAATTAAGAAATAAATAAAACAAAAATAGAATGTATATATATATAAAACAAAAAAACTATATATATATGTACATATGTACAACTGAATCACTTTGTTATACCTCAGAAATTAATGCTATATTGTAAATCAACTATTTTGTTATTGTTTTTGTTCAATCACTGAGTCATGATGGACTCTTTGCGATCCCATGGACTACAGCACCCCAGGCTTCCCTGTCCATCACCAATTCCCAGAGCTTTCTCAAACTCATGTCCGTCAAGTCAGTGATGCCATCCAACCATATCATTCTCTGTCATCCCCTTCTCCTTTTGCCTTCAATCTTTCCCAGAACCAGGGCCTTTCCAAAGAGTTGGCTCTTTGTATCGGGTGGCAAAAGCATTGGAGCTTCAGCTTCAGAACCAGTCCTTCCAATGAATATGCAGGGTTGATCTCCTTTAGGACTGACTGGTTTGATCTTCTTGCAGTCCAAGAGACTCTCAAGAGTCTTCTCCAGCATCACAATTCAAAAGCATCAGTTCTTCAGCCTTCAGTCTTCTTTATGGTCCAACTCTCACATCTATGCATTACTACGGGGAAAACCATAGCTTTGACTATATGGATCTTTACTTCAATTTAAAAAAATTAATTGTTTTAAAAAGCTAAACTAACTAAATGTTGTATTTCAGGCTCCCAAATTCTAGGCTGTAAAGGGCAAAGGAGAGATTCATTGACAAGGTCCAATCCTCTCTTCTGATTGTCTCATTAGAATGCTGACAGCTTATCAAAAAAGGCCCTCAGGTAATTTTCTTTTTTTTTTTTTTAACTTTTTTACTTTATATTGGAGTATAGCCGATCAACAATGTTGTGATGGTTTCAGATGGACAGTAAGGGAATTCGGTCATACATATACACATATCCATTGTCCCTCAAACTTCCCTCCCATCCAGGTTGTCACATATAAATCTCATTTCTAATTGCTTCTCTGGCATGAACTCTTCCTGGGGAGCCACTGCAGCTATCCTTTTCAGGTAAGCAATACCCAACAGGTATCCAGGAAATCGAGGTAGCAGGTATAGCAAAGACCAGATCAGAAAAATAGAGAGAGGCTGACACAGAAGGCTTCAAACACCAGCAAGAGAAGGCTTTGGGGTCTCAGAGGGAAATGGCAATCACCCTGTGGGAAGATTGGGGTGAACATCACACACTGCCAGGCCCAGAGGGAAAATATCAGGGATGTCTCTAGCTCCCAATTCACAGGGAGAGAAAGCCTCATGGTAGGGTGCTTGCCTTTTGTCTGAGTCCAGGTTTCAAGTCTGAGGCTCATTAAGATTGCACATCTCCTTGGGAAAGTAACCTTCTGTAAGGTCATGGAGGACACCAGAATGCTGCCCATCACCGTCTGTCCATGGTCACCTCCGGCACAAACAGCAGCAACATCCACAGATGCAGAAGGGCCAGGGAACCAGAGAGCCCTGCTGCCCTGGGAGGGGGGCCTTAGCAGCCCTCAACAAGCCTCTGCTGAGTGAGGCAAGAGCACCCCGGGGCACAGTCCCTGAGCTACCCAGAAAAAGGCCAGCACTACACACACAATTTCGTTTCCCCACAGACCTTTCTTACAGTTTTTTATTTTCTTTTCATAGTCTAGGAAAGAAAATATTATGCATTTTTTCTCATTAATTTGCACTTGTATCATTAAAAACAGGTTTTATAAGAATTTTTAGCATCCACAAAGCTCTGTTTTTAACCCCTTCTCGTACTCCTTTCTCAAGGAAGAGGCAAATGAATTTTTGCCAAGAATAAACTCCTCGATTTCATTTCAGTTCAACACTGAGTCTCAGGCTCACATACTCCCAACAAGGCTCTCAACAAGATTGAGAAAGGAAATTCCTCCCCAGCCTCAAAGCTTCAAATAATAGCCCAAGTTTGTAACCAGCAGGACTTTCACACACAGACACACGGAGACACAGAGCCAAACAAAACAGCAGAATAAAGCCTGGACAGACTTCTGCAAGCTTGGCGTCCAATCACATCCAGTATCCCCTCTCCCCAACAGAGCCATCCTTGGGAATCTAGATGGAGTTTTTCAGCTGAGGCACTTCACACCCTGGACAGCTGCAAGCCCTCCATGGGAGATGCAGTCTTGAGCAATACCCTGTGCATGGAAGATGCACAGTCAAGCCATCCTGCTCACTGGGACCTGAGCTCTCTGAGTCCTTTAAGAGGTGGCAGCAACATGGCGCCAGGCAGGCACCAAAGGAAGACTATGCATGTGTGGAGGAAGGAGAACTCTATCTGTGCCCAGACGAGAGGGCTTGGCCGCGCAGTGAATCACACACGGGGAGAGGCAGCACCAAAAGACAGATGAAGGGCAGGTGGAAGAAAGGAGGGCAATTTTGCTGGTGCAGTCGGGTGTCACAACTGCAGTGATTACTGAACTGAAATTGTCCCTGACAATTCAGGGACACTTAGTGTTACGAACTGAATGTTTGAGTCCCCCTAAAATTCACATGGTGAATCCCCAACCTCCAGTGTCTGGTATTTGGAGATGGGGCCTCGGTGAGGTAATTGGGGTTAGATGAGGTCATAGGGGCGGGACCCTCATAGCGGGATTAGTGCCCTTATGAGGAGAGACTCCGAGAGCTCACTTAGTCTCTCTCCAAGCACACCCAGACAAAGGGCCATTGTGAGCACAGAGTGAGAAGGCACTTAGCTGTCTGCAGGCCTGGAGGGGGGCCATCGCCACAACCCCACCATTGCTGGCACCCTGATCTCAAATTTCCAGCCTCCAGACTGTGAGAAAGTAAATCTCTGTTTCTTAAGCCACCCCAGTCTGTGGTATCTTGTTAAGGCAGCCCAAGCAGATAAGACATTTAGTCTGAGTTTTACTGCCTACAAGGGTGCCCCAAAGTCCTAGAGTTTGCAAGCAAGCTGCCAGAACACCCAAGAATGAAATCTACCAACTGTGTTGGGCAGAAGGCTGCCAAGTGGACAGGTGAGTTGCCATATGCTTGTTGTCCTGCCTTCATCACTGATTCAGTGAACATGTGTTCCCACTCCCCAGCTCAGCCTATCCGGAACCCAAGGCCACAGTACCTCCACTCAGCATCTCCCAGGAACCCCAGCCACTTGATCTCTTTTTAGAACGACAGACGGCTTCCCAGACTATACCTGGAGACTCCTTTAGAACATTCTCTGGATCCCCAACAGCACAAGGCCTGAGCCTAACCCCCAAAGGCTGATCCTGTAGCTCTGCATTTGGGGCAAAGTCCACAGAGGCTTCTGGTGAGGAACTGCTGAGGGGATGGAGGTTCTAAAGCCATTAGAACCACAAAGGCCTGACTTTAAGTCCCAGCCCTGACACTTAGGAGCCGTGAAATCTTAGGCAGATTATGCAAATTTCCTGAGCCTCAGTTTGAGCCTCACACCTGTGTTGCACTAGGAGAAAGGCAATCTTGGATTCACTCTTCTTGCTGGAAGTAATCCTTTACTAATTCTCCCAGAGAGGCACTGTGTACAATAGATTTCTTGAGTCCTTCTGTATTCAGAATATCCTTACTCTGCTTTCACACAAAATTGATATATATTAGCTGGGTAGAAAATCTTAGACTCAGCATTATTATTTTATTCCTGTTATTTTCGAAGGCTTTGGTCCATTTCTTATACAAATTTTGTTAATGAGAAGACTGATGTCATCTGGTTCTCATCCCTTTGTAGACAAAAAGTTTATTTTTTTTTCTTTGCTTTAATTTTGGTTTTGATTTTTTAGAAGCTCTTATTAATCTTTTCTGAAATTTTTATATTGGTGACCAGCTATGGAAATTTCTTAGCTGTCCCACAGTGCCTCCCCTTATTTCTCTCTATTCTTTCCCTCTGGAACATCTGTGTAGAGGAATGTTTGTATTTCAGAACATATTTTATGTGTCAACTTTTCTTTAATTTTTCCATCTCATTATCCCTTTGTGTTCTAGTCCAGTGCTTCTTAAACTGTAATAGCCAAACACATTGCCTAGAATCTTATTCAGTGCAGATTCTGATTCTGAGACCAGCTGCATCTCTAACAAGCTTCCAAGTGATGGTAATGCTGCCAGCCTGTGGACCACACTTTGAGCAGTAAGGTTCTAGCACATTCTAGAACTGCCTTATGACGCATACACACCGAGGAAACCAGAATTGAAAGAGACACGTGTACCCCAATGTTCATTCCAGCACTGTTTATAATAGCCAGGACATGGAAGCAACCTAGATGTCCATCAGCAGACGAATGGATAAGAAAGCTGTGGTACATATACACAATGGAGTATTACTCAGCCATTAAAAAGAATACATTTGAATCAGTTCTAATGAGGTGGATGAAACTGGAGCCTATTATACAGAGTGAAGTAAGCCAGAAAGAAAAACACCAATACAGTATACTAACACATATATATGGAATTTAGAAAGATGGCAATGATAATCCTATATGCAAGACAGCAAAAGAGACACAGATGTATAGAACAGTTTTCTGGACTCTGTGGGAGAGGGAGGGTGGGATGATTGGGGAGAATGGCATTGAAACATGTGTAATGTCATATATGAAACAAATCGCCAGTCCAGGTTCAATGCATGATACAGGATGCTCAGGGCTGGTGCACTGGGATGACCGAGAGGGATGGTATGGGGAGGGAGGTGGGAGGGGGCTTCAGGATGGGGAACACATGTATACCCGTGGCAGATTCATGTTGATGTATGGCAAAACCAATACAATATTGTAAAGTAATTAACCTCCAATTAAAATAAATAAATTTATATTTTTTAAAAAAAGAATTTTCCACAGTTTGTTGTGATCCACACAGTCAAAGGCTTTGGCATAGTCAATCAAGCAGAAGTAGATGTTTTTCTGGAACTCTCTTGCCTTTTCTATGATCCAGCGGATGTTGGCAATTTGATCTCTGGTTCCTCTGCCTTTTCTAAAACCAGCTTGAACATCTGGAATGTCTCGATCCACATACTGCTGAAGCTTGGCTTGGAGGATTCGAGCATCCCTTTACCCGCGTGTGAGATGAGTGTTCTGTGCTCCCAGTTCCCTGGAGGTCGCACTGACCCCTGTCCCCCTTCATGTGTACCTGTGATCACAAGCCCTCAGTCCTGACTGCACACTGGAACCACCAGCCCACAAACTCATGGATCCTACTCAATCTGGTCCTGTCTGCTTCCTCTTTGCACAGATTCCTCACAATTTCTTTTCCCCTGAGAGTTCTCATTCTTTTTTAACAGAGCTACACATTTAGTTAGTCTCCTTTCAAAATATCTTTTTCTATACTTTCTAGAAGGCAAAGCTCATGTCTAGTCCACCATTTTGAAACACAAGTTGGAAATTCTTTTCCCAGGGAGACTTAGCCCAAGGCAGACTAAATTTAGACATAAGATATATGTGAACATCCTATAAAATGCATAGGTGTTATCCCTAGTTGATCCCAAGTACTGTCATATGCATGGTACTGTATTAAATGCAAAATATTTCTCTTGTCCACGGTAGCATGTGGGCTGGAGGAAGTGGGTTTGGAAGATGAGGCTCTACGCTTGAGGCTTGTCCTCAGACAGGGTGTGGAGGACTGCCCTGGGCCATCCTATCCCTGCTCTCCACATGCCTGGGGGACAGGTATGATGTCTGATAGTCTGGTCCCAGCAAGATACCCACTGACCCTCACCCGGGCCTTCTGTGACCTAGATTCTTTGGAAATGAACTTCACCAGAATCCACCACCCTATCCAGGAGCAACTGAGGACAGAGCCTTGTTTCCTCTGCCCTTAGATACCCTGGGCCCAAGAGCATGACCTCAGTACATGTATGAGCGTGGGTGGGCACACCACACACACACACACACACGCACGCACGCGCGCGCGCAAATATACACACACATCAGTACTTCCCAGTATCAGTCAGTACAACCAAATAGCTGACATTTAACTAATTTTACTTCATCATCTTACACCCTAAAGGGTTTAAGTCAATTTACAAAGAGACATAAAATAATATGAAATCACATGCAGACAAAGTGGGAATAGATCAAAAGTGGGGGACACTGCTAGAGCTCGGAATGAGGCAGCCTGGCCGGGCGGCCCTGCAGATCCAGACCTTCCCATCAGGGAAAAAGGAGCCTCAAGGACCCCACTGCTCAATGGGACCATGACATCCAAACACGTGTCTGTTGTTTTTGTTATTGTTATTACATTTCGGCCGTATCATGAGGCATGTGGGATCTTTTTTCCCCAACAAGGGATCAAACCCATGCTTTCTGTGATGAAAGAGTGAAATCCTAACCGCTGGACCTCCAGGGAAGCCCACTGGTGCTGTTGCTGCTGTTTTTAGTAGATCAGGAAAAGGATGAGTGAGTAATCCTGGGAAGACACCTCAGAACATGGGGGAGCCACAGTGTGGGGACAGGTGTCAGGACGCCCGCCCACAGCCCCTTCTCCCAGGACTGCCCCTCCTGACAGCTGCATCTGCCTCTGCAATGGACACCCAGGCCCGCTGCTCCATCCCCTTCCCCCATGTCCTGAGCCCCAGTGAGGGGATTTCTCACCACAGGCTGAGTGGAGCCAAACCTCCCTGCTCAGAGCTGCAGGGACCTTCCTCTGCAACCGAAGCTGATCCAAGCCCCCTCTGTGGCCTCTCCTGGCTCCCAGATAGGCCCTCTTTGTACCCTTGGGGCTCCAGGGACTCCGACTTCCTTGCTTCATTTCCCACAAGGAGCTTCTCTTTCCTGCTGGCTGGCCCTCAGGATTTGCAAAGGCCTCCCCACATAGCCCTGCCCTGGCCAACCCAGTCATTGATGATGCCTGTCATCCAACATGCACTCAATCGATACCCACCCAAGGAGTTCGCTGTTTCCCAGAACCCAGCATAGCCCTAATACAGTAAACACTCGACAAGTTCAGCTGGATGCGCTAAAACACCTTCCACCCAAGGTGCTTCAGGCACTAAGGAGGGCACCCCTGGTTCTCTAAGGGAAGTGCACGGGGATGTGGGGAGCGTGACCCAAGCCTGCCTCCCATGGAGGCAGCCTGGAAGCCGGGCCGCAAGGGCTGCTGCACAAGTGTGGGAGGCATTCCCGGCAGAGAGAACAGGGAGGACAAAGACTGGAGGACACAGCCTGCTCATGGGCAGCTCCCACCTGCACCTGCTTGTTGCTGTCTTATCCTCATTTTACAGTGATGAAAGCCAGCAGTTTATTGGTGATGTTAAATATTCAGGAATCTTGTAAGCCTGTTGTTAAACCTTTGGTTGCTTGAAATCAGTCATGGTTGAATTCAGAAACTGCGAAAAGCTGCAAATTATACAGCAGACAGCTTCCCACCCCCAGCCCCACCCCATCATGCTGCGTCTTCCCCACGCTTTGGCTTTTCTGGGAGAATTAAACATTTGAGAAGAACAGCCCTGCGCAAAGGGTTGAAAGTAAAGATATGTTAGTCACTCAGTCGTGTCCGGCTCTCTGCAACCCCACAGACTGTAGCCTGCCAGGCTCCTCTGTCCATGGCATTCTCCAGGCAAGAATGTTGGAGTGGGTTGCCATTTCCTTCTCCAGGGGATCTTCCTGACCCAGGGATCAAACCTGGGTCTCCTGCATTGCAGGTAGATTCTTCACCATCTGAGCCATCAAGGAAGCCTGCCCAAATGGATGGTTCCTGAGTAAAATGAATAATGGTTTTGTTTCGGTCACTAAGGTTTGAAATGGGCTGTTAAGTAGCAAGATATGAAGAATTTTCCTCATCGGGAAATTGGGGAGAAATAATAGTACCTTCCTCATAAGGCTGCTGTGAGGGTCCGTGAGGTAAGGTAGGCCAGTGCCAAGCCCAGCAGCTGGCTCCTGGCAAGTGCTCAGCAAACATGAGTTCCCCCCCAACCCCTCCACCCCAGGACTCCCACGCACTGCCATCCCTGTGTTCCATCAGGCTTGACTGAAATAATGATTTTGTCCCAGGACATGATTCAGACTCTTCCACCCTGGTCTGATTAATAATAAACCCTTGTTTTTCAGAGACAGAAAGATCTCAGGGATCTCCACGTGGTTCAGCAGACCATCTGCCTCAGAATACAGATTCTCCTGCCCAGATCTCAGAATCAGAACCATAGAAGGGCCCAGGAATCTGGATTTTCCACAGGATTCCTGGGCAAGCCCATACGCATATGCACAGACACCCTGGGTGAGCACATACACACACATGCACAGACACACACACACAGACATACACACTTAAATACACACACACAAACATACACACACATAGACACACACACCTACATACACACACACACATAGAGACATACACACCTAAATACACACACACAGAGACACATACACAGCTACATATACACACAAACACACACATAGAGACATACACGCACACAGAAACATACACAGCTACATACACACACACACACATAGAGATATACACACCTAAATACACACACACACAGAGACATACACACACACACACAGAGACATACACACCTACATACACAGACAGACACACACACATAGAGACATACACACACACACAGAAACATACACAGCTACATACACACACACACATAGAGATATACACACCTAAATACACACACACAGAGAGACATACACACACAGAGAGAGAGACATACACACCTACATACACAGACACACACACATAGATACATACACACAAAGACACACACAGACACACACACATAGAGAGACACACACCTAAATACACACACACACAGAGATATACACACCTACAGACACACACAGACACACACACATAGAGACATACACACATACACACAGACATACAGAGCTACATACACACACAGCCACATACACACACAGACACACATACATACACACACACACATAGAGACATACACACCTAAATACACACACACAGACATACACAGCTATATACATACACAGACACACACATAGAGATATACACACCTAAATACACACACACACAGAGACATACACAGCTACATACACACAGAGACACACACAGACACACACACAAAGACACACACACATAGAGACATACATACCTAAATACACACACAGAGACACATATGCACACACACAGACATACAGAGCCACATACACAGACAGCTACATACACACAGAGACACACACATACATACACACAGAGACATACACACAGAGAGAGACATACACAGCTACATACACACAGAGACACACACAGACACACACACAAAGACACACACACATAGAGACATACACACCTAAATACACACACAGAGAGGCATATGCACACACAGACATACGCACACACACAGGCATACATGCCTACATACATACACAGACACACACACATAGAAACACACAAAAACATACACACACAGAGAGACATACACACACATAGAGACATATACACCTAAATACACACACATAGAGACATACACACACACACACAGAGACATACACACATACACGCACAAAGACATACACACAGAGAGACATACACACAGACACACACAGAGAGACATACACACACACAGAGACATACACACCTAAATACACACAGAGAGAAACATACACACACAGACATACACACCTAAACACATACAAACAGAGACATACACACACACACACACACAGACATAACTACATACACACACAGACACACACAGACAGGCACACAAAGACATACACACACAGAGATATACACACACACACACAGACATACACACACTGACTCGGACACACAATCTCCAGTCTACCCTTTCACCCAAAGCCAGGTGGGCTCAGCTGTGTCAGAATCCCACGGCACCAGAGCCACCTGCAATACAGCCAAATCCCAGACCAAAGAGTCCACCTAGAACAGGTCGGCGCGGTGATGGCCCAACGCTGAAGTCAGGCCAGCTTAAGTTCAAGACCAGCCTGTATGTCCTTAGGCTTCTTGGACCTCAGTCTCCTCAGTCTGTACACTGGGACGATCCTCTCAGGGTGCCCATCACAGGAGATGATGTACACACTTCCTGGCATGGAGAGAATGCCTGGCAGCTATCCGGAGCCCCTCCCCCTCTTGCAGGCCCCTGTGGGTTTTCAGTGGCCTTGCCACTATGACAGTCACTGTCACCCACTTTGACATGGAGCTGCTGGTAGTCACCTCTCTTCCTAGAGTGGTCCCCAGCCTGGGCCCATGTTAGGATCATCAGGGCTCCTAGAGGTTCCTAGAAAAATGCCAGCACCTAGGCCCACCCAGATCAAAAGAGTCAACATGTCTAAAGGAGTGTTTAAAAAACACCCAGGTGATTTTACTACACCCCTAGAGTGGCCCTAAGGTATGCACCTGTGGAGTACCAGTACCTATTTTATTCACCCTCAGGGCCTCTACACCTAGGCAAGAGCTTTGCACCATGTGTAAAAAGAGTTGAGATGAGGTCAGGGCAGAGCAGAGAGAGGCAGAATGGACCTTCTACCTCCCCTCTGTTGGGGGCACACCCTGGTTTCTCATGGATCAGGCACTGCTTAGAACTAGGCTTCCCAGGCCCTTTGATGTCCGTGTACCTACCCTCAGACCCCAGCAACTCCCACAGCAGAGGGATGCAGGCATGCCGGCTCAGACCCACACCATGGCCTAAAAAACATGACAGCAACATATTTTTGTGAAGTTGGGGAGTTCCCATCTTACTCCGTAGTTGATGGACGTGAGTCTGAATGAACTCTGGGAGTTGGTGATGGACAGGGAGGCCTGGCGTGCTGCGATTCATGGGGTCGCAAAGAGTCGGACATGTCTGAGCGACTGAACTGAACTGAACATCTTACTCCGCAGCTTTGGTTTCAGAGAAAAGAACAAGAACCACTGGTTGGAGAGATAGCTGATCCCCAAACACCTTTCTCTTTGCTCTGAGCATGGAACCAGATTCAAGTCTGCCTCTTGGCAGATAGCAAACCCTGGCAGGACCATGTGGGCAGCCCCAAAACACCCCTGTGCTGACCCTCCCAACTCTGTCCCCCCAAGACTCTGTGGAAGCTGCCGCGTGGGCACGCTGGCAGAGCACTGGTGGAGGCCCCAAGAGCCTCCCTCGGAGAGGAGCCGAGTGAAAGTGAAAGTGTTAGTCGCTCAGTCGTGTCCTACTTTCTCCAATCCCATGGGTGGTAGCCTGCCAGGCTCTTCTGTCCATGGGATTCTCCAGGCAAGAATACTCGAGTAGGTAGCCATTCCCTCCTTTGGGGCATCTTCCCACCCAGGGACCGAACCTGAGTCTCCTGCGCTGGAGGCAGATCCTTCACCATCTGAGCCAGGAGCCAACAGCTGATCTAATCGCTGTTTGGGACTCTCAGTGACTGAAAAATACCAGCCCCTGTATTAGGCCACTGTGATTTGGGATGTATCTTTACCATCATGTTTCCTTACTGTTGCTGCTCAGTCACTAAGTTGTGTCTGACTCTGCAACCCCATGGACTGCGGCAAGCCGAGGTTCCCAGTCCTTCACTCTCTCCTAGAGTTTGCTCAGACTCATGTTCATTGAATCAGAGATGCTATCCTTAACTACTCATCGACCCAAACACCGTTGTGAAGGGCAGGCAAGTCGAATTATACGGTCATGTCAACACTGGGAAGCTGGCAGCCACTACAATGGGAATCGTTCCTTGGGTGCTTATCTGCGTCTGTCCCCACGATCTATTGACTGGTGAAAGGAGCGAGGTGCAGCCCCTCGCACATGGCAGATGGGGAAGAAGAACATGTCGGATTACATAGGAACAGAACACTTCTGGAAGAGCGCAGAAGGTGGCAACAGTGATGCCTCAGACGGGAGGGGCTGCCAGTCAGGGCGAGAGGGAGACTTTCCATCTTCTGACTGTCACGCAATTGTTTTCACAACATCTGCTGCTGCTAAGTCACTTCAGTCATGTCTGACTCTGCGACCCCATAGACGGCAGCCCACCAGGCTCCCGCGTCCCTGGGATTCTCCAGGCAAGAACACTGGAGTGGGTTGCCATTTCCGTCTCCAATGCATGAAAGTGAAAAGTGAAAGTGAAGTCGCTCAGTCGTGTCCGACTCTTGGCGACCCCATGGACTGCAGCCTACCAGGCTCCTCCGTCCATGGGATTTTCCAGGCAAGAGTACTGGAGTGGCCTTCTCCATCTAAGTATTCCCTATTCAAAATAGAACAAACAAATTTTTAAAAACAATACTTTTAAACCAAAAAATGTAATATAAAATGTATAAGAAATATTTATCAACAGAATTTTTTCCAATAAGAAAATTTACCATATGAGAAAACTGTACAACATATTGTTCAGTAAAGCCAATCAAACATTTTAAAAATTAAAGGGCAACTGAAGAGAAGGCGTCCCCACATCTGGCCCTCCTGGCAGACATCTGGAAGAGCCTCTACCCAGACACTCCCCCACCAGCCCACCAGGACGCTGCACCTAGACCTCCACGTGTGATCAGCTACTCACAGAGCACACCTGTTACCCAGCTATGCCCACCTGTTTGTTCAACGCAAACCATCAGGGGCTCCATTAGTATAGCCAGAAGCCCTTTTGCTTGTAGAAAAAACATCGTAAGTTTCTGGAGCTAAAGGATAACCATAGGAAGGACTCGTATTAACCATGGCTTTTCATGTGCCAGGCCCTCTCGTAAGCTCTTCACATGTATTAAGTCCCGTAAACCCTGGTGGAGGAAACTGAGACACAGAAAGGTTTACCACGTACCCACAGCCAGTGTCAGGATGACCCAGCTCCAAACCCGGGTCCAGCCCCGGGCCCACACTGAAGGCGGCCTGTCACTGATGACACCACGATGGCCTCATGATGACATAGTTCACAGATGTGTACGTAAATGAAATACAGGCTGGACATGCCCTGGGAGCCCCTAAGAAGCTCCAGAATCTCACCATGGAGCACCCTGGTCAACAGCAGCCAGCTCTGTGTAAATCTCATCCCCACCTGTGAGTAGCTGTGCAGCCTTGGGCAGGTCCCTCAACCTCTCTGGACTTGGGTTTTCTCATCCACGAAATGGGGAGGATAATAGGGACCTGGTCAAATCATTGCGGGCACTAAGTCAGACAAGGCCACGCTTTAAATTAGACAGCTGGTGCTGCACACCACGGTGTTCATGAAGGAAGGGTTGTCTAGAGTGTCGCTTGCGTGCATGCATGCTAACTCACTTCAGTCGTGTCCAACTCTTTGGGACCCTATGGACTGTAGCTGCCCAGTTTCCTCTGTCCATGGGATTTTTCAGACAAGGACACTACAGTGGGTTGTCGTTTCCTCCTCCAGGGGATCTTCCTGACCCAGGGATAGAATCTGAGTCTCTTACATCTCATGTATTGGCAAGCGGGTATTTACCACTAGTGCCACCTGGGAAGCCTTACCTTAGAGGGTCCTTACCATTTTCAAACAAGATCTACCATCTGTGTGTAAGAGGTTTCACCCCCTACCCAGAGAGGCCTACACGCTCAGAGCCATGAGGAAGCTCAGCCTCTGCAGAATGGGACAGCAGCATCGTGAGAGCCCTAGGTACCAGGAAGGGGAAACGGACCGGGGGTGGGGGGCACACTGCCAGGACCCAGAGTATCACCAGAGGGAGGAGAGGGGGAGTCACACTTGTCCCTTGCTTTTTAATCCTCCTGTGAATCTCTTACCCGTTTTACAGCTAAGAAGCTGAACTGCTGCGCTCTCAAGGCCAGCGTGAGAAGCGCTGTGCAGGCAGGGGCTCGCCAGGCTGGCTGGGCTGTGGCCACATCCTCAGCATGAGGACGCCAGCTGTCACGACTCTGGAGCTCACAGAGCCCCCTCCCCAGGACGGCTGTGCCCCAGAGGCACGATGTCTCTCCTATGTGACCAAGTAGCTGGGAGCAGGGGAGTTTGCTGATGGCGCCCACGCTCCAGGGTCTACAGTTCACCAAGGTCCACAGTTCCACACAGCCTGTGCCAGCAGCAGTCGTGTGAGAAGGACCGGACTAGGACCTGCACACGTACACAAGAGCTCCCCAGTGGCTCCTGTTGGTGGGGAGGTGCAGAAGGGGAGGCTGGAGATGGGGCCCTGCAGCCACAGTGGAGAGCGCAAAGCCAGGGCGTGAGGCTGCACAGGGGACACACAGGGAGTGACCACCGTGTCCACCTCCAGCAAGGACTTTGCCTGAGAGGTGACAAGATGGGGCACTAAAACACCCAGAACTCCCGACAACAGAGGTTGGTCTGTGTGTTATGGTGCATCCCCAGGGGAAATACCACACAGCTTTAAAATACTTCAAGAATTCTAGTCATTTATTTTTTTTTAATGTTTATTTATTTGGCTGCACTGAGTCTCAGCTGCAGCATGGGGAATCTTCAGATGCAGTAATGTTCTGTTAGTCACTCACTGTGTCCAACTCTTCTGTGACACCATGGACTGGAGCCCTCCAGGCTCCTCTGTCCATGAGATTCCAGGCAGGAAGACTGGAGTGGGTTGCCATTTCCTATTCTGTACTTCGTTGCGGTGCGTAGGATCTAGTTCCCTGATCAGGGATCAAACCCAGGACCCCTATGTTGGGAGTGCAGAGTCTTAGCCACTAGACCACCAGGGACATCTCTAATGTATCTGAAGAATTTTAACACTAGTGCAGTGCTCCCCACTAAGCGTGCCCCTCCTCCACACTTCAAGCTCTACTTCACATGGCTACCGGATATTTGGGCACAAGGCCTGAGAATGTGGAGGAGGAGAGCAGAGAAGCTGCCTGAGCCCCCAGCGAGTCCTTCCGGCCAGATCGCCACCCTTCCCTGGGCCCCTGGGCTGTGAACTTCAGGGCACCTTCCACGGAGTTCCAGCAGGGATGAGAAGAGGAAGGCTCTCCGGGGCTCCACAGAGCCCTCAGTCCAGCCCCTGAAGTTGAGCCTCTACCCAGGATGTGCTGTGCAGGCTCCAATCCAGTCAGGGACAGTCCGCAGATCTCAGTGTCAAGGCTTTGAACCAAGCTGTGGGTCATGGTGGAGACAGCCAGGCCTTGTCCACCACCAAAGCCTTCAAAGGCTGGCGGGAAGTGTCCTCTGTTGATTCCAACCACATGGCCAATTAAGTTCTATTTAGCCTCTTGCAAAAATGTTTTCCTCTCTTGATTTAATAAAAGCTGGAGCAGTGCCATCCCTGGTAGACAGGCTGGGACCCAGCTCCGTGAAGGGAGAGTGAGCTCCCACAAACTAGGCCATGGATCCTCAGTCATCCCCTCCACAGACAGCATCTCTCCGAGGACTCTGAGGAAACTTACACCGAGCTCTCCCTCGGCACTGTGATTTCCTCCTCCTTTTTTCCTCTCTGACCTTCTCGGAGCATGTTGGCATGGACAGAAAGGAGCACAGAGATGAAAGGGAACAGCTGTCATGTCTCCTGAAGCCCAGGCTCAAAGAAAGGCCCTGCTAAGGCACAGTGGACGCCCCACCACCAGACTTCCCGCCTCCCTTTGGTCCCGGGAGCTCTCCCAGGGCCTGTGATGGCTACTCCCAGACTCCAAGGAGGTTTTTACTCAAAAGGCAAGTCTTCACTCCTCCCCACTAGGGAGCCTGTTCCCACCACTCCGCTACAAGAGACAGATCCCTGTCCACATTGTCGCTTGGCCCTCAGCAGCATTAAACCAAACAGACCCCTGCCTCCTTCTGGAAGCTCACAACTCTCCCGGCATCTGGAGAGCAGAGCTCCTCCCCAGAGCCAGCATGCCCAGACAGCTGCTGGGAGGAAGGGCTCGGAGCTGCCTCCCCACCAGACCCTGCTCCCAGCAGCAGAGAGCTGCCTCACCCAGAGGGTGAGATGAGGCCTCCTGCAGCCAGGTCACTGCCCACGCCCCCTCCTACACCCATCTCTGCCTGTGCTCCCCTGCCAGGGGGAGTCTGCTGGGTGCCCGCATCGCCTGGATGGTTTGGGTACGTGACCCATGACAGAGAAGGCCTGGGATGCAAGTGGCCAGGACCACGGAGGAACTAAGAGCGGGCTGTCCATGCAGGCTGACAGCAGGAGGGGCTGCCGCAGAATCAGGCTCCCTGGGAGCCGCAGATCAACAGGAGTCCACCCGACAGAGGCCGTGAGTCAGCACCCAGCATCAGAAGCCAGGAGTGCACATTGGTGCCACAAGATCCAAGCGGTGGCCCACAGCACCCAAAGCAGAGTTACGGAGACAGTTAAAGCGCACAGAGTTCCCAGGGGCCAGAGAGACAGGCCTAGAGACAGCTCAGTTTATACAATCAGAATAAGCCAGGGTTGGAAGATCAAAGGCTGAGGACAGAGGCTGTGCTAAGAAGCTCCAATCCCAGGTCTGATGTCAGGTCTAAACCAGCGTTAATCCAGAACCACTGCCTGGAGGAGAGCACACACCTCTGGGAGGAAGGCTCCTGAAGGCCACAGCAAGGACAGTCAGTGGTCTCCCTCTGTCCTTCCCCAGGGGACCTACAGACACTCATTGTGAACTGGGGAGATGAGAAGGCCAGGCCCTCTGGGACTGTTAGACATTGATTCTAGGAATGTGTCCCACTGCCCGAGTGGGCTGCATGGGACCAGCTATCAGCAGAGTCCCATCCCAGCACGGCTCACAGTGGGTCCACAGGGTCCCTGCACTGGCCTATTGGTCTTCACCACCAAGCGTTGAGGCCCCAGGATATACTCCACACCCTTGTCTTTCTCTCCAAACGCTCCCTGCTGCCAGCCAGGCCTCTCTATGTGATGATTCTCAAATACATCCGCAACCCAGGCCTCTCTCCAGACTCTCCACCCCACTGGGCCTCTCTGCACCTCCCAGAGGTAACGCACAAACCCTTCCTTCCTCCACCCAGGCCACACACACTGCCCACTCGTTCACCTCATCTCAGCCCCACCTGCCTGCCTTCATCAGGCTCTCCTGGCCAGGACAGACCCAGAGGCTCTCTACATCCACCCAGACCCCTCCCTCCACCCACCACAACCAAGGCCGTTGTCTTAAAGCACAGGCCAGACCTTATCTTTCCCTGGGCCCCCATCCTTATGGAATGAGATCCAAAGGCAGGGTATGGCTCTCAAAGTTCTGCCTGGCTTGCATCCTGCCTGGCTTCCCAGTCCAGAAAGTTATGAGTGCTAAATAAAGATTCTGTGAACTCTCCTTGCTAACGGCCAGTTCTCTTCCATGTCCCAGCCTGCCCTGGGCCTCTCTGCTTCCTCTGTTTCTAAGGAAAGCCATTAGGATATGGGTATTACTAGTCATCCCCTGAACTGTAAAAGACACACAAGGAAGGCAACATTCTAGTTCAAGAAAAGACTTTCTAATGGTCAATTTCAGGCAAAAAGACCAAGCCACGAGGGAGTCAAGTGCTGCTGAGCAAAGAATTGCTTCCATATTTCTTCCAGTGAGCACCAAATCAACATTCGGGAAGGAAAGAAAAACTTCTGCCTTACACTTTTCCGACACCCGGAGCATATTTCTAGCACCATGTTATTTAAAAGTATCTGACTGGGCTAGTGAGCAGCCCCAGCAGTGCTGAGGAGCTCACTGCTGGCTGTCCCCGCAGGCCTAACAGTAGGAGATGCTTTTGCAGAATCAGGCTCCCTGAGAGCAGTGGGAAAGCCAATGTTGCCTGTTTGCTTTCTTGCTCCCCTTCCTAACTGGGAGCTTGCTGCCAGCAGCTGACTGATTATTCCCTAAATCTTTAACCTCCAACCAGGCGCTAAGCAGGGGCTTACCCAGTGGCTCAAGTGGTAAAGAATCCACCTGCAGTGCAGGAGACACAGGAGACATGGGTTCAGTCCCTGGGCTGGGAAGATCCCCTGGAGGAAATGGCAACCCACTCCAGTATTCTTGCCTGGAGAATCCCATGGACAGAGGAGCCTGATGCACTATAGTCCATGAGGTCACAAAGAGTTGGTCACAACTACACACACACACGCATGCAGGCACTGAACAAGCACCCCAGAATTGGAAGAAGGGATAGAAATAGCAGGCAGAGTCCAGCGCCTCTGGGCCTCCTTCCCAGCCCCATATACACAGTGGAATCACTGGGCAAGGTTACCACAGCCCACCTCTGTCTTCCACGCCTGGGTCTGTGGGCTGGGAGCTCTGGGTGGCGGGCATGCCCAGGCCAGCCTGGCTCCTGTGCCAACACCAGCCCCGGTCCTGGCACCCAGAAAGTGCTGGTGAAACCTACTGGCTGGGCTCCTCCAAATGAGTAAGGAATTACTCCCTTTCCGGAGGCTTCATTTTGAAAATATATTTAGTAAGTTCTAAACAAAGCATACCAACCCACCCCGTTTTATTTGTTTAGTTAAATTAATTCTATGTTAATATTTCCATTAGCCATTTAATTTATTCTAAAACCTGGCAACTGCAAAGTAATAAAACCTCTCAAATATTGACAGACAGTAAAGTAAATGTCGCCCAGCTACAACCATCTGTTTTTCCTCCAAATTCCTCAAGATGGAGGGTGTGCTGCCATCGTTTATTTATGAGGTTTCCCAGCGCCCACGGCATCTGCTCTCAGCCCTCTCCCATCCCCTGAGCTAGGGCTGCTGAGGCGACACTCTGTAGCCGGTCACAGGGTGAGAGGCAAAGGAGGAAATGGTCTGGAGTGAAAATGAGAGAATCTGCTTAACAGAGAGAAATAGGCTGAGCCTGGCTCAAGTGTACAAGCCCACTGTTCCCCGCTCCCTGGCCCCACACCAGCAGTCCTCTGACGTCCTTGATGTGCTGAGCCCTGCTCCCCATCCCCCGCCCCACTCCCCCCAGCCCTCCTGCCTGGCTAGGCTTAAAGAGGAGGGGCAGTACCAGTGCACCGCTGGCCCTGGAGGTCTTCACAGAGGCAGGGTCCAGCTGGGCCCACAGCTCAGAGCCCTGACTCACCTTCCTCTCAAGGGTTTGCGTTAGCACTGGGGGTGCGGCTGGAACCCCAGCTCTGAGGGCTTCTCCCCATGAGACAGATAAAGCGCCACCAGAACTCAAGGCCTCGGGCAGGACAAAGACGTGCTCTGGCTTCAAACCTCCATCCCACCAAAGCTGTGGAGCCTAGCCCCTCCCCATCAGCTGAGTGAGAGATGGCCTTCCCTGTGGGTTCAAACTATGTCCGTCTGGCCAGTACAGGGGCCCAGGAGGCCAGGGCAAGGTTGCCCCACCTGCCAGACGCCCAGTGTCTCTGGGGAGGAAGCCTGTCACCTGAGCCACCGATACAGGTTAGACATTTCACCCCAGGCTGAGGGGCCAGAGAGGGAGGCCGTGCCACCCCTGGGCTCTTGCACACCCGACATGTGCTTAAATGTAGCTGGTGTGTACGAGGCTCACGTGCTTACAGTTCTTCCCACACCGCCACTCAGAGCCCAGGGAGCCCCAACCCTCCCCATGCCCGTGTCCGGATGTGTGGCCTCAGCCCCCTCAGTCCTCTGCCCACCTGCTCCTCCTGGCTCCCCTCCCCGCAGGCTCCAGCAGCGTGGTGACCCCTTAGCATCCTCCATTGAAGACCCAGCTGGAAAGGGGTGGGGGCACCATCTAGGAGCTCAGTCCTGAGAAGAGTCCAGAGGGACGGAAGTCCAGGCCGTTCCTTTGTCTAGCAAGCAGGCCTGTCAGCCCCACGACTTGCTCCAGGGATGCCAGACACCTCGAGGTACCCGGAGCCCCATGGGGACAGAGACCAGCAAGTGATGAGATGTGGCTCTGTGTCCCAGAGTCTGTGCTCAGGACAGCCTCATGAGAGGACAAGGGAGGAACCTGCAGGTTAGATGGCATCCAGGAGGAGAGGATGGTGTAAGGAAAGAGTCAGAGGCCACACGGCTCACCTGACTGGACAGAAGGTATGAGAAGGAGCAAACGTGGGAAGCCAAGAGCTGCAACAGGGAAGAAAGTACAGACATTAGCCTGAGGGCAGTGTGGAGCCGAGGCTGGCTTTAGCCTGGGGGAGGAACATGCTTCGGTTTGAATCTGAGACACATCCCTGTAGGGGACATGGAGAGTTGGAGGAACCCAGGCTAGGAGATGCGAAAGAGAGTGGGAAAGAGCAGACCGAGGAAGGGTCTGAAAGACTGTCTCCAAACAAAGGCCTGCCATGCACCTTCAGTCTGTGTGGCCCCACAAGACGGCCTCAAGCAGGCAGAGTTAGCCAGCCAGCGTCGTGCAGACTGGCAGGGGGGAAGGGAGCGCTCTGACTCAGCAGGGGACCCAGACAACACTGTCGGTGAGGACCTGGGTCTGACATCCTAGCCAGCCAGGGCAGGAACTGTTCACTGGGCAGCTACCGTGCGCAGGCACGTAGAGAGAGAACTACCATTCTGCCCACTGGCCAGAGCTCCCCCTCACACAGGAGTGGGAGCATGACACAACTCCAGCTCAGGGTGTGCAGCCAAAGAGAGCCATGGCGCCTTGAGGATACAGGGGGTGTGAGTGACTCAGAGGGGCAGAGAGGAGGGGGTGGGTCCTGATCCTTGCATCATCACCAAGCGGCTCTCCCAGCCCTGCCCCAGACAACAAGCATCCTGCCCAGATGCTGTCACCAGTTTCGAGACAGCCTTGCATGTGAGGAGTGCACAGGGGAGGGGAGACGCCCAGAGAGGTGGGGCCCGTGTAGGAGGACACACAGCTGGGGACGTCAGGGTCCAGCTGGGTGCACCCATCTGCGCCCCACTCTGCCCTGCAGCTCCACAAGCCTGCTCTGCCCAGGGCTCCCCTGCAACATGTGCAGCAAAAGTGTCCCCAGGCCTGTCGTACCCTCCCCTCCCCACACACTGCCTGCCAGAGAAAGGCCACCAAACAGCCCTTGGCAACAGTCCCCCCATTTTTTATCTACATGTTGGGGTCTTCAGTTATCTCGACAGGTTCTGCTGACGTCATCCCAGGAATTCACCTAGCCCAGTGCGGCCCATCACACTCACAGCTCAAAAGGAGAAAAGAAGTTGCATATTCACAGCCAAAAGAGGAGTTCATAAATTTCCCTCCGATTACCAGATGTGTGTAATTTATGGCCAAGGCAAGATGCGTCAAGCCCATGAGGAGCTGAGAGGCGGCTGCGAGGAGGCGCCACCTGGTGAGGAGGCGTCACCTGGTGAGGAGGCGGCCACGCAGCCACAGGCTCTGAAGGAGAGTGGGGGGCGGCCAGTGATGGGGACATGGGGCCAGGGGCAGAGTCAGGAGAGACGGGCAGGTCTGTGAACGTCACACACGCGCATCTGCACAGGTGGGGGCCTGGGGACATCGAGCAGCCCCCGGGCCCACCAAGTGAGGGACAGCGTCCAGCACAAGGAGCCCCTGGGATTCAGCAAGACCCTTCTTGCTGCAGCAGACACCTAAGGGCCCCAAGGCAGGGGTGTCACCAAGGCTGGACTGATGGCCAGGGCAGCTGCAGACACCTGGGTGACCAGCTCCCCCTCGTGCTGCACGGTAGGGCTCGCTGCCAGAGTCTGCAGGTCAGACTCCAGGAATCCACAGTCAGCCTTGGCACAGGAAGCTGGAGGAAAAGTCAAGCCAAAGGTCTGCAGGCATCTCAGGAAAGGGTCCTCCAGGACCCTGGCCCTCTGCCTCCCCATTTTCAGCTGAACACGCTGAGGTCTCAGCGGCTGTGACCTTCCCAAGGTCACACAAGTGGTAAGTGGTCAAGGTGAGTTCAAATCCATACCTGATTGTCTAACCCCCACACCCTCCACCAACTGCTCCTCCCTCCGCGGTGCCGATCAGGCAACGGTACTTGGCAACGTGTTGGTGTCACGGTCACACCTTGTATATTCTGTTGCACACACCAAATATTTTACTTTAAAAGATAATAAAGAAAAGGTCTGAGAGCCAGCAGAAAGCGGAGGGTTCCTCTCCATACACTTTTCACACATACAAGCAGACACACTCAGCCAGAGGTCTGAGAAGGAATCTCACCAGGGCAGGCTGTGAGCTTGCCCACGGCCCGTGGCCACCAGGGTTTGGGGAGTCCTTCCAGCACCTGCACTCAGATAGGCCTGGAGCTGGTGAGAAGTGGCCCCAGTCCCTGCCAGCAAGGACATTCGGGAGGAGGGAGAAGAAATGAGGACAGTGGTCTCGATCTAGAGCACCCACCCGGCAGCACGGCTGCTGGGCTGTCACCAGAGAAAGGCAGCAGGCAGCCAGTATCTGAGTGGGGAGAGGTTCTTCAGGGTCAGCCTGGAGGAGGTGGTCCCAGAGGTCGTGGAGGCCCAACTGGCCAGAGGCAGCTGCTGCTCTGAGCACAGGCAGGCTAGACCTGAAGGCAGAGAGGTAAGATTACATCATGAGGAGGCCGGAGGAGCCTTGAGTGACCAGACCCCAGTTCAAGACTGACCGTGGTATCTCGGGCAAGCTGCTCAACCCCTCCAAGACTGGCTCTCCCCATCCAGGTGGTGGAAATGAGAATCCCTATCCTGTAGAAACATTGGTGGGGGGAAGCCAGGTCCTGTGTTTGCACATGAGACTCAGATAATATCGCAGCTCTGGTTACTGAAGGCCTTCTCTGACGGCCTCCTGCATGCAGGCAGCATGACAGTTATTTCCATTTTACAGGTGAGAGAACTGAGGCTCAGAGAGGGAGGGCATCAGGCAAAGCCACAGGGCAGGAAAATGACAGGCCCACAAAGAGGGTCTCCTGGCTCCAAAGACAATGCTCTTTCCCTTATAGCAGCCCCTTCTTCAGCATAAGCCTATTCCTCAGATCTCCCCCTGCAGAGATAAAAGGTAGGGTCATTATTAATCTCCAAATTATCACTCCTTGAAATGCTAGGCAATTCTTCCACAACGGCAGCAGCACATACAGGAGGCCAGGGTGTGATGAAAAAGGGCGCTCATTCTTCTCAGACATGTACGGCAGGGGAGGGGGGGGGGTCCCTCGGGGGGTCCCTCCCTGCCCTGCCCCTTGACCTTCTCCACAGGGACGACTGCAAGAAGATAAATGTTTCATTATTCAGAGATGCTTCCCGCCAAGCAGATCCAGGGCAGGCTCTGGGCTCTGGCCACCCCTGACCTCCAGGGGACCTGTGACCCTAGATCCTCCACATTCCCCCCTCTCCAGATCAGGAATGTCACTGGTTCTGCAAGCGACGGCTTCAGATTCTCTGCAGGGGGACTTGAATCACCAGGGTCCCATGGCAGGGATGGCTGACACTCATGGAGTTCCCATCAATCTTCCCACAGACACTTCAGGCTCTGGCTGAGGAGGATTTACGGGCTGGGAGGGACACGGGACAATGCCATCCTGCCCAGGCCCCACCAGCAGCTTTTTCCCACGGTCAGCACTGCAGTCCCCGAGGAAAGGGCCAGAAAGGCCAGCACGGGCTCCTCAGGCTGGTGGGCTCACCAACCACTTCACTTGCTTTTTATTCTCTTCTGTATGTGTCCAAAGGCTCTGCCAAAAAAAAAAAAAAAAAGGTGCATTACCGTTCAAATCCAGTGAGGAGAGAAAACAATAAGGTTGTCTTGTTGTTTGGTTTTGTTTGTGAGTTGTTCTCAAGCGCTAAGACCGGACAGGCATCTCCTGCCAGCCTGCAGGGAACATGGACCCACGGCAGGGAGCCTCGATGTGTCTGAATTCCCAGGGAGCCCACATCAAAAGCCCCCTTCTCGTTAAGGGACAAATGCTGTGCTGAGAGCAGGCACAAACCTCCCCCAAAGAAGCCAAGCAGCGTTCTAATCACAGCCCTGAACGCAGGGCCCAGCCGGCTGCCCCATTCAGCCATCCTCCCACTGCCAACCCCCAACACCCAGAGCTGCACTCTCTTGCCATCTCCTCTGCCCCTCAAAGCTCCAGACAGTCTGGGCCTGGTCCCTGGGCTCTGGGCTAGGTGGATAGGCCAGCATCCACACCACTTCGCTCAAGAAAGTCTGGGTACTTAGGAGAGCCCTTGATGGCCTCAGAGGAGGCAAACCTTGCTGTGTCCACAACCACCAGTGTCCAAGCCCTCCTACCAATCAGCACAACCTTGGCAAGTTCCTGGCCTCAGTATCCCAGTCTCTAACTAATGTACCGAGAAAACCCCTCTCATAGAGAGGAATGAAGGAGAAAAGAGCTTAGGCAGCATCTGTCTCGTGGTCAGTGCCCATGCATTTGCTCTCAATATTCACATTTCATCCTGCCGCAAACCAGGATCAAGCCCCACCTGAGTCTTTGCTTGAAGCAGCTACCACGACGAGCATTTGCTGCTTCATTGCCACCTTAGATTCTGCCCACAATCTGGTGCAACAAGGCAAGAATCATCTTCGCCATGGGAAAGGTAAGAAACCTGACTGCATCCACCCACTCCGCCCCAGGTTATCGTTCACCAGAGCCTCTGCAGGGCCTCCCCCACTCCAAGAAGAGTACTAGCCCCTGCTCTGCCTTGAAAACCTCATTCTCTAACACAAGAGAAATACGTTGTTTTTAAGTCAGAGGCCACAGGCAGCTGGGTAATCAGAGCTACCTGAAGCACAGTGTTGAGGATTCCAAGGCTGCCTGTCAGTTCAGGTGGAAAGTGCTCTGCGGTGGGTTAGTGATGCGTCCTGGGCACACGAAGGGTCTCTAGCAGTGGGTCAGAAACAGGCGGTGGTTTACGATGGATCCGGAATCAGATCCCAGATCCTTACCTCAATGTAGTGATCACAGGCATGGCACCACCACAGTGTCTAGAAATTATCTGTAACACTTTCAATTCCTATTTTAATGAAAATGTTTCCATTTGCTATGGACTAAATTGGTTTCTCCCAAACTTCACATGTTGAAGTTTCATATGTATTTGACTGTGTTTGTGCATAGGGCTTATAAGGAGGTAATTTAGGTCAAATGAGGTCATTAGGATGGTGCCTTGGTCTGACAGGATTAGTGCCCTTATAAGAAGAGACATCCAAGAGCGCTTCCCTCTCTCCCTCTTCTTCTCCCTCGTTCCCTTCTTCTCCCCCCGTCTTCTGCTCTCTCCTGCTATGTGAGTACATAGTAAGAAGGCCACCATCTGCAGGCCGGGGAGACACACCTCCCAGAACCCCACTGTGCTGGCACCCTGAGCTCAGACTTTGCTACTCCAGAACTGTTAGAAAATAAACATCTGTCGTTTAAGACACCCAGTCTATGGTGTTTGATTAGCCCAAGCAGGGTACATGGGCATATATTACTGGGCAATCAGAACCAGGAATGGATGCCCTGTGTCCACAGCTCTGCTCCTCCTCCTCATTGTAACATCCTTGCAAATGTGAGCAGTCACTCCCTTTCTGGTAGCCAAGGGAAGTCCCAGCCTCCTACCACCCGATGCCTCTTCCTCCTGCCCATGCCCTTTCTCAGCAGGATGGACAACTTCATTCTTGAGAATCTATGAGGAGGTAAGAGATGCTCAGAGGCTTCAGAATAACCTCCAATTCATCTCTTCATTCTCAGAAAAGCCCTTGGGCTCCCAGACCCAGGCCCATCTCCCACCCCTCATGCCCAGTCCACAGAAGAGCCGTTAGTCCTGAAGGCACCCACCTCAGTCCCACCATGGGGGATGGAACTCCTGGTCTCCTGGGTGGGTGCAAAGATTAGGGGCACAGATGGGGGGCCCAGGCCTGCGTGAGTCCCTAGTGCGTCAACCATAGCCTATACAGTGCTGACTGTGAGCAGCAGCAGTCAACGAGGAGGGGTGACCAACACCAGCTCAGTGACTGCCGCTGTGCGCCTCTGGGTCCCTGTCCACTGCACCTCTCAGGGGCTCATTCCCGGTCTGGAGTGGGGCCAGAGGTGGTGGGCACAGAGGATATAAAAAGCACACGCGTAGGACAGATGGCTCTCCACAGTGTTAGCTGCTATTGTACTTGTCGTGTTGCTCCTGTACCAGCACTTTTCACATGTGGCCTCACCAAAGAGTCCTGTGATCCTGTCACCAAATGCGAAGTCTGTGAGCCCCGTGCACAGTAGGGCCAAGTAAACTGAAATGTGGGGGTTTGAAGCAAAGAAAGGGTCGTTGCAGGGCCAAGCAAGGAGTACAGGGGGCTTGTGCTCGATTCCCGATGGTTTCACGGAGAAGGTTTTAGAGGCAACATTTGGGGTGAGGGCTGCAGGGTATGTGACTTTTCTTCTGATCGGTTGGTGGTAAGATGATAGGGTGGTGCTTCCACGAATCTGTCACGGTAAATTGAGATTTCTGGCTGAAATCTGGGGTCTCGGCATACAGTTCCATCTTCCACCTGGTTAGGAGTCTTAGTTCCTGCAAAAGAACTCAAAGATATTGGTATGAATGTCTCTTGAGGGGGAACCAAGACTCTACTCCAAGGCTGCACTTGTGGTTTCTTGGCTGTTCCTCTTTCATTTCTGCATCCCCTCCTTTCCCCGATTAGCAACTCTTTGAACCTGACTATTGAGGAAGAACTAAAAAGCCTCTTAATGAAAGTGAAAGAGGAGAGTGAAAAAGTTAGCTTAAAGCTCAACATTCAGAAAACGAAGATCATGGCATCTGGTCCTATCACTTCATGGGAAATAGATGGGGAAACAGTGGAAACAGTGGCAGACTTTATTTTGGGGGGCTCCAAAATCACTGCAGATGGTGATTGCAGCCATGAAATTAAAAGACGCTTACTCCTTGGAAGGAAGCTTATGATCAACCTAGATAGCCTATTCAAAAGCAGAGACATTACTTTGCCAACAAAGGTCCATCTAGTCAAGGCTATGGTTTTTCCAGTGGTCATGTATGGGTGCGAAAGTTAGACTATAAAGAAGGCTGAGTGCTGAAGAATTGATGCTTTTGAACTGTGGTGTTGGAGAAGACTCTTGAGAGTCCCTTGGACTGCAAGGAGATCCAACCAGTCCATTCTGAAGGAGATCAGCCCTGGGATTTCTTTGGAAGGAATGATGCTGAAGCTGAAACTCCAGTACTTTGGCCACCTCATGTGAAGAGTTGACTCATTGGAAAAGACTCTGATGCTGGGAGGGATTGAGGGCAGGAGGAGAAGGGGACGACAGAGGATGAGATGGCTGGATGGCATCACCGACTCGATGGACGTGAGTCTGAGTGAACTGCGGGAGTTGGTGATGGACAGGGAGGCCTGGCGTGCTGCGATTCATGGGGTCACAAAGAGATGGATATGACTGAGCCGCTGAACTGAACTGAGCTGATTGGTACTCAGGAAAGGTCTAGGAGGTTGAAGCCTTTTTCCCACAAACAAGAAACAGGGTACATAGAAAGCATTTGTACCCAGGAGGGCCCCACACCATCGGCCTCAGTTTCAAACTCTGTGAAATGATATCATTAATCCAGGAAGTGAGGAAACGGGGGCTCCAGGAAGCCAAAGCCATCAGGCAATCCAAGAACCAAACATGAACCCCTATTTCCAGAGCCCAGTGGGCAGTGATCCCAGATGCTTACGGTGGGGGAGACAGAAGTGGAGCCCTGGCCACGGGACCCCCCTCCCTGTGCCCTGACAGTGAGTGTGTGCTACCCAGGGGCCCAGGGAAGGGAGCACAGCCAGCACCAAACAGGAGCAAAGGGGGGATGCAGTGACGACCAGGAGCAGGGAAGGTTACCTTGCAGGGGATCTGGGCACCTGGCTGAGGAGGGTGCTGGATTCCAGACCAGCCCTCACCACTCACCTGGATCCTCCAGGCAGTAGCACAGGGAAAGGAAAGAGAAGAGACAGGCTTGGTTATCAGGCTTTTTTCACGTTCTCCCCAACAAAGTTACCACATAGCCCTCCAACCAGAAACACAGCTGTTGGCTTCAAGACTAGACTCAGCCCACCCAGGGGCTCCTGCCCTCTTCTGTGAACACTGACCACCCACCTTCTAGGCCTTTCTGGAGAAGGGAGAGCCAGACCTCCCCAAGCAGCTGATGCCATGGTTCACAGATGATCAGCAGCTAACACCACGGTTCATGGATAAAGACAGCAGGGGAGTGGAAGAGCCCTGGCCTCCCACCCCAAGGGACATGCGGCCATCACTTCTATCTCCACACACCCTAGAGCTTCAGCTGCCCAGGTCTCTTCTCTCCCCAACGCCAACCTCAAGTCTCAGATCGTTGTCTGACCAGTCTGTGAACCATACATGAAGCACCATTTTGAACATAAAGTATAACATGTATATGCAAATTCTGAGAGTTCAAAGCAATTGCTCCTTTGAGGATTTTCTCATCCATTGTCTGCCTTTTCAACAGCCCTATAAGACGGTTTGGAGAAAGTACCATTCTATCCATTTTGCAGGTGGAAAAAGGAAGTCTCCATGTATGAGTCAGGGTTATTACAGCTGACTGCTATAATAACCAGAAAGTCTTGCTTAATACAAAAAAAAAAAAAAAAAACCACCTTATTTCTTATTCATTCAAACCTAGTGCAGATGCTCTTCTCTGTGGCCAGATCCAGCCATTTGGGGAGGGCACTGTCTTTGGGGGGGTCTTTGGGGTCCTCCCCAGGACTCCCTGCAAGCAGCCGGTCAATCCAGGAAAGTGTGGAGACCCACACAGGATGTGGTTCTTCAGGCCTGAAGGTTGGCATGCCCCTGGCTTCAGCCCAAGTGCTATTGACCAAACCATAGTCATATGACCCCAGCTTTACTGCCAGAGAGGCTGAAAGGTATAGTCCTAATGTGCCCAGGAAGAGGAACTGGGGCTGGGGCATCAAGCCAAGGTCCTGCCAGCCCCAGGTTAGATGCCTGGGCCCTCCTCCCCTCACCGCACCACCCATCCTCCCATAGGAGTTCCCCACACTTGTTCTCTCTGAGTCTACTTCTGGGACACAGGCTGAACCAAGACTGTTCAAACTGAACCCCCACATGTGGCTTCAGCTACAGGATTTGTGATCAATTAAAAACCAGAGAAGTATAAAGAGACAGGAAGACATTTCCATTCACCTAAGAGGAAATTGCAAGGAGGGAGATTAAAACCACATTTGAATTACAGAAAAAATAATTGGCAAAGTTCCTAGAATCCAAGTACATTCCTATAATGAGTAGAATTCGCCTCTCCTCCACTGCTAAGCTGTGAGCCTACAATTTCAGAAGACCCGACTTAATTACAGTCTAGTTGGATATTAAAGTTGCAGCTACTCAAGTTCATCAACAATTGCCTAATTACAAGGTCTCAGGAGGGGGGTCTATAATCAGTTTTTAAAAGAATATCTCCTACACGTAGCACCTTCCACAAGTGGCCCCTAGAATCTTTCCAAACGTGAGTTAACGTCCCTTTGGGACATTCCAGGCATGTGAACTTTGCCGTGTGTGCATGCCCCATCATGTCTGACTCTTTTGCAACCTCATGGACTGTTGCCCGCCAGGCTCTTCTGTCCATGGAATTTTCCAGGCAAGAATACTGGAGTGGTTGCCATTTCCTGTGAACTTTGGTGATGGACAAAATTTGGAGTCTCTGTCAGCAAGATAGGTGTGACTCAGATACGGAAGTATGCAGACACTGGTTCAAGGTCCAAACCACGGAAGGGAAGGTACAAAGTAAACATGTCAAGGGTAGAGAGGAGTTTGTCTTCCAGGTCTGGTGGGGAGGGAGTCAGGGGACCCAGAGGCCTATCTCAGTTCTGGCCAGCTTCCATTTCCAGAACACTGTGTTCATGCAAAGAAGGGCCTCAAAACGAGTCAGTGGTCAGCCCTCAGGTCAGGGGGTCTGCAGAGCAGAGGTAAGACAGCTGGATGCAGGGAAGAGGGCTGAGGAGGCCCCGGCCATGGCATCTCAGCACCAGCTGAGGTGCTGGGGGTTTGGAGGGAGGATTCAGCGATACAGGAGGAGGTGGAGATGCTGCCAGGCAGGGAGGAGTGGGGTGACATCCCCTCTGCCTCAGAAAGGAGGAGTCACTTGGACAGGGCACAGTAACAATTGGGAAAGGGACTCCCCAAGGAATGGAGAAGCATCCGCAAAGAGCCCCTGATTGCTCCAAGAACTGCAGGAGTTTCATGGTGACTGACACGCAGTGAGTGTTGGAGGCCGGGGAGAGGCTGGCACAGGGTTGGGAGTCAGGACCTCCTAGCCAAGCCTGGGGTCTGGGCTTCCCCTGACAGGGAGGAATTCCAGGAATGGCCTTCCTCCCACAGTGCCCCCACAGCAGGCAGCGCATCCTCTGGCCCATGAACAGGAGCTATAGCCCTGGCACCTCCTGCATCCTGTCTCACTCATGACTGCCTCTGACACAGTACCCAGGTCTGGCCGCCAAAACTCTCCAAAATCATCACCTCTACTGCACACCAGAAAATGTGCCTCCAGCTCTCACCAGCTGCTCCTCTGCTAAGGCAAAGTAGCTGCGGGGAAAATCTCAGCCACCTGCCTCAGCCAAGCAGTGAGTGGGGAGTCTTTTACCCTCCCCAAGACTGACTGTCCTCTCCCAACCTCCATGTACATCTGTACCTCCTTGCAGGCCCACCAAGACAACCCCACTTTCCTTCCAGGGACTTTCCCTGGGCAGGATTCTCCCTCAACCTTGCCTGATCCACACAGGATGCTCATCCGTCTGTCTCACTACCGGCCCTGGAGAAATGTGGGTTCGTTCCCAGCACTGCACAGCCAAGGGATGGTGCCCAGCAGATGTTGGGAGGATCATATGAACCAGGGAGTTGGTGGAGAGCCAGGAGCTTGGCAAAAACACCTCCTTCCTGATGCAGAAATCTTGTCACCAAAATATTGTTCTTCCTTCACTTTTCAAACAATTTTAAGCTGTTGTCAATCTGACCCATGGTTTATTTGGAGCCATGGGACAGGCATAATTTGTGTTATCTACTGCTGTGTAACAGATGACACAAAAACCAGTGTCTTAAATCAGAATACATTTCTTATCCCACAGTTTCTATGGGCCACAATCTGAACTTGCCTTAGCTTCTGATGAAGGGGTCTCTCATGTACCCACAGTCAGGCTCTCAGCTGGGGCTGCCATCTCATCTGAGGGCTTGACTGGGGGGCTCTGTTTTCAAGCTCTCTCACGCAGTTTTTTGACACACCCAGTCCCTTGCCACAGGGGCTTCTCCATGGAACTGCTTCATGACATGACAGCCCATATCCCTAGGATGAACGACCCAGCAGAGAGCAAGAGAAAGCACCCAAGATGAGCCTTTTGTAATCTGATCTCAGAAGTAACATCCCAGCACTTCTGCTGTGTCTTGTTCATTAGAAGTGAGTCGAGAAGACGTCCCCGGTGGTCCAGCAGTAAAGAATCCACCTGCTAAAGCAGGGGACATGGGTTCAGTCCCTGGTCCAGGAAGATTCCACATGGCACAGGGCAACTAAGCTCGTGCAACTATTGAAAATTGGCAAGCAGCAATGAAGACTCAGCACAGCCAAAAATAAGTAAATTAAGATTTTTTTGCAAACTTAAAGAAGTGAGCCAAAAAATTCAACCCACATCCAAGAGGAGATTCCACAAAGGCACAGATCCCAGGAGGAAGGAATCCATGGGGCCATCTGAGAGGCTGTCCACCACACTCTCATCCCTGCGGCAGGTCACAGCTTCCTACAGCAGCATCTCCCACCCCACGTGCTCTTCTAGACCTTGCTGTTCGCCTGCCATGAGGTGGAGTCAATGTCCTCTCTCCTGGCACCTGGGTGAAGCCTTGAGAATTTCAATCCATATCAAGTGGCAGAGGTGATAGCGTGTGACTTTTAAGGCTTCTACCCTGTTTTCTAGAAACACTCACTTTTGGAAACAAGCCGCCCTGCTTTAAAGAAGCCCAAGCAGCCTGTGGAGAGGCAGCAAGACCTCAGTTCCACAGTCCAAGCCAAGCTCCCAGCTCATAGCCAGCACCTACGTGCCATGTATGTATACCATCTTGGACAAGACCCCTCAGCTTGTGCCACGAGCACCCCAAATTGAAAATTTATGAAGAAGACAGATTATTGTTATTCTTAAACTACTTAATCTTCGGGTGACTTGTTGTCCAGTGATAGATAACCAATACAGTTCCCAAACGTCCCTTCCCAGTGGATGGGGTGAACCTGAGAGACCCCCAATCTACCACCCCCAGGCCAAAGCTGGCAGGAAGAACTCATGGACAAGGCCAGATAAGAGTGGCCATCTGGTATCCCACAGGTACCAGGCTGAGTCTAAGACAAGAGTATGGTGAGCCACCACCCAGAGTCTGGGAACCCCAGGACAAGTTGGGCAGGCTCACACAGGCAGAGTCTGGAGCCCAGTGGAGGGCCAGACAGCAGACCTGCCACTGTGCAGAACTCGGAACAGCTCCCTTGAAGATGTGTCCCTGGCCAGGAATGCAAGGTCGATTTCAGTCACAATCAGCCATTCCCAGATCCTCTGGTAGGGAGGGGGACGTCAGAGTTCCCACACAAGGGTGCTATCAGGAATGGCTGAGCTGGAGAGCAGCCTCATGAAGCTGGGGCTGGGCCAGGGAGACTCCACTCCCTGGCTGACCTGAGGGAGGAGAAGGAGGAGGGCTTGGGAGCAGCATTCAAGCCCAGGCACTAGCCTTGCCAGGCACAGAGGATGGAGATCATGGAATCCTGTAGGTCCCCAGCCCTCTTCATCCAAGTCTTCAGCCCCCACTTCCCCATAGGTGGTTGAGGAAGCCAAGATCAATTTCAGGGAAACTCTTGCACAAGACCCTTTTATATTTTTATTTTTTTAGGCCATGCCATGTAGCATGCGGGATGTTCATTCTCCAACCAGGAATCAAACCTGCACCCTCTACCTTGGGAGTGCAGAGACTTAACCACTGGACGGCCAGGGAAGTCCCTACAAGAGAATGCCTTCTGACGGAGTGCAGGTGCCTTCAGTCTTAACCCCCGTGTCTCAGTCATGCACACACCCTACAGAGACTTTGCAGATGAAAGTGGCACATCTTGCGAGAAAAAATGCATGTGTCTCAGTGGCTCAGTCATGTCCAACTCTTTGTGACCCCATGGACTGTAGCCCACCAGGCTCCTCTGTCCACGGGGATTCTCCAAGCAAGAATACTGGAGTGGGTTGCCATGCCCTCTCCCAGGGGATCTTCCCAGCCCAAGGATCAAAGCTGCCCCTCTCACATCTCCTGCATTGGCAGGCAGGTTCTCTACCCACTAAGCCACCTGGGGAGCCCAAGAAAAAGGCAGGATGTGGTAAAGTCAAGAGAAAAGCTGCTGTACTTACACAGCAAACTCTGGTAAAGAGGGATCAGCAGCGTGGACAGGGAAGCATCTGAAGAAAGAGAACCCCCTTCTCCAAAGCAATAAGTAGGGGCCCCAGACAATATCCAGCACCTAGCCAGCAAGATGCCCAAGGGAACTGGTGAGCTGGCAGTGTTTTCTTTCAAAAGTGACCCTTTCTGTGATCTTATCAGAGAGCCAGATATCCAGATATCAGTGACATCACACACACACACACATACACACATCATCTTTGTATAAGAGTAATCATAACCAAAATATAAGAATAAGATAAAATTGCACTTTTAAAAAATGTTTACATTAAATATCTCAGTGTGACGTCCCATGTAAACCTCTTTTTAAAACAATGGTATTTTGGTGCCTGAAACATGATAACATTTTCCATGGCCTTTTTCTAGTACCCCATGCCCTGGGGCCAGGTCCCGGGTGAACTAGCCTGCACCTGAGCAGAAGCTGCTGGATGGCCTGGGAAGGCCTGGCTGGGCAGGTTCCATTAGGCAACAGTGTGGAATGGCCACTCCCCCTTCCCCCGACCCTGGGGGTGGGACTAACCAGGAGCCGGAGCTAAGGCTTGCACAGCTCTCCACTTCCAGGCTGAGAGGGGCCTGGAAAGGAGCAGACATGCTTGGAATTCCAAAAATGTACCTCTGTCTCAGGCCTCTGCCTGCTCCCCAGGCCTCCTGGGACTCCAAGAGCAGGGAATGGGGCCTGGAAAATAAGCCCAATTACCAGTCCTCCCAGAGACAGGGTGGAATTCGTGCCCACCCCCCACCCCCACTGAGTTCAGGATTTCCCACGCTGACCCTCAAGCTGCCTGAGTGCCCAGTGGGCCACCTCCAAGGATGAGTGCTGGCCCTGCCACCCCTATAATGCAGTCTTCCGTGACCCCATCCACACAGAAATGTCCAGGAGGGGCCAAGGCGCAGACATAAGCGGGAAGGGGGGCACCCTAGTCACAGGCCTGCCCCTGACACCTGGCAAACTGTTTTCCCGCAAGACCTTCGAACTCAGCTCATGCAGAATGTCCTTCCTGACACTGGGGGCATTCTTAGAGGAGCCCACGTTGAAGAAAAGTTTGTGTCCCTGAGACCAGGTTGGACAACGTCCAGCAAGCAGGTGTGGGCTCACAACAGTAGAAGGGATGGCAGGCAGGTACAGCAGAGAGGACACAGCAGACGGGGGATAGCAGACGGGACACAGAAGACGGGACACAGCAGATGGGGGACAGCAGACGGGGGACAGCAGACAGGGGACAGTAGATGGGACAGAGCAGACGGGGGACAGCAGATGGGGGACCTCAGAGGGGAGACAGCAGACGGGGGACAGCAGATGGGATACAGCAGACGGGGGACAGCAGACGAGACACAGCAGACGGGGGACAGCAGATGGGATACAGCAGACGGGGGACAGCAGACGGGACACAGCAGACGGGGGACAGTAGATGGGACAGAGCAGACGGGGGACAGCAGATGGGGGACCTCAGAGGCGAGACAGCAGACGGGGGACAGTAGATGGGACAGAGCAGACGGGACACAGCAGATGGTGGACAGCAGACGGGACAGAGCAGACGGGACACAGCAGACGGGGGACAGCAGACGGGACACAGCAGACGGGACACAGCAGACGAGACACAGCAGACGGGACACAGCAGACGGGACACAGCAGACGGGGGACAGCAGACGGGACACAGCAGACGAGACACAGCAGACGGGACACAGCAGACGGGACACAGCAGACGGGGGACAGCAGACGGGACACAGCAGATGGGACACAGCAGACGGGACACAGCAGACGGGACACAGCAGACGGGACACAGCAGATGGGGGACAGCAGACGGGACACAGCAGACGGGACACAGCAGACGGGACACAGCAGACGGGACACAGCAGATGGGGGACAGCAGACAGGACACAGCAGACGGGACACAGCAGACGGGGGACAGCAGACGGGACACAGCAGACGGGACACAGCAGACGGGGGACAGCAGACGGGGGACAGCAGACGGGACACAGCAGACGGGGGACAGTAGATGGGACAGAGCAGATGGGGGACAGTAGATGGGACAGAGCAGACGGGGGACAGCAGATGAGGGACAGCAGATGGGGGACAGCAGACGGGGGACAGCAGAGGGAGGACAGCAGACGGGACACAGCAGACAGGACACAGCAGACGGGTGACAGCAGACAGGGGACAGCAGACGGGGGACAGCGGAGAGGAGATGGCTGATTGGACAACAGCCTTCTCTCTAGCACCCCCACCTGTACTAGAGACCCTCCTTACATTCTTTATCTGTGCTTGAACGTGTAGGTGGGTAAGTTCTTGCACTAAGCTGACCTATGAGTCTGATGTCAGTGGTTTTAGTACAGCTAGAATTCATTTCCCCTCCAATCACTACTTTCAGATATGTGTCAAACCTTCCTTTGGGCACATTCTAGTACCAAAAAATCCAATCTGAAAAAAAAAGTGTCTATGTATCTGGTCTCATTAAAACTCATCCTGCTAGCCATGCGCCCCTGACCCAGGCTGCTGGGAAGGTTAGAGCTGACGGAAAGGGCCTTCCTGGCACGGCGTCACCTCCCCTTCTGAGGAGGTACCCAGACAAGGTGCCTTGCTGGGATGTGTGGGTACTTCTCACGGGAGTGGTCCTACAGGCCCCTACCCACTTGTGCCCCAACTGTTCCTGCAGTCTCCCACACAGAGCCCAGCACTCCTGGCGGGAGTTCACAGCTGGGCTCAAAGCCACCGTGTCTGGTGGGGCACCGTGACTCACAAGATGCACAAACTCCAGGGGCTGGTCCTTCATCAGTCCTCTCCCTGTTCAGCAAAGCCCAGGCCAGAGCATGGTGTCAGCCTGCTCAGCCAAGGCCTGGAAGGCCCATCTTCCACATGCAGGGCCCTCTAAGTTCCAGGAAGGACCCTCTTTCTCTCCCAGGGCTCTCCTCTTGGGCAGCTCCAGTTCCTGTTATTGATGGCTATCTCGTCACTGTGTCCTCACATTGCTGAGTGGGATGGGAAGGGTGGTGTCGTCTTTCTCTTGCATCTTTTTATAAGGGCACTAATCCTGCTTGTGAGGGCTCCACCCTTATTCCCTAATCACCTCCCAACAACTCCATCTCCTAACAGCATCACACTGAAGGGTATGAATTTGGAGAAACACAAATATTCAATTCATAAAAGAGACATATTCATGATACTATAAAATTTATGATGCTCTCTAGGAACCCCTGGGCTAACCTTTCCAGGGGAGCTGAAATGTCAAATTATTTTCATAATAATACTGAGACATTATTTGCCTTTTTCACTGTCATTCTCTCACAAACACACCCAGGAGTTTTTCAGAGCCTGATGACATGTAAAACATCCCCACTCTGATACCTAGTGACATGTATATTGTGTATTTCTACGTTTTACAAATTCCCCAATTTTGAATTATGAGATGGTGAATGCAGGTAGATATAACTGCGTTGCTGATAAGTGGTAAACAACCAGGTATCCAAACAATAAAGCCCTGATATGTAGCATTTGCCATTTACATATTGTAAATATTCTCACCATGGCCCAAGCCACCAAAGTAATGTCATTGAACAGAGTTAGGAAAAGAAATTACAACCACCAGCCAGCTGGTCAGAGACAGCTCCATTACAGCACAGTCCTGGAAAAACACAATAAACAGGAGCTCTTTAGGGTCTTCAACAATTTTTAAGAGTGTAAAAGGATCCTGGGATCAAAAAGTTTGAGAACTACTGCTCTACATCACCCTGACCAAAAGATGTGCAAAGGACAGCCCTGGACACATTCAGAACACAGGAAATTGGGGAGCTGGTTCCCTGACATGCAAGCCTGCAAGGGGAGTGCCTGGTGGAGACTCAAGCAAGGGGGACTTCACTAGAGGGTCAGAGAAGGTGCAGCGGGAGGACTGAGGGGGAAGTGACCTCAGGTCTGGAAAGGCAGGAGGAGCAGGCCCTTGGCCAGGCGCTGGAGAGCCCAGCTGGAGAGCCTGAGCTCAATTGTCAGGGGGCCTGGTACCTCCAGAATCTGCTGTGCCCAGCCTGTTGGCCCAACCGCCCTGGTCTGCTCTGAGCCACTGTCCTCCACAGGACCCCTCAAATGGAGCAGCAGGAGGCTGGTACGTTGAAGAATGATTTCAACAGAGAAGACCTCTCTGGAAGGCAACAAACTAAGCCAGATAGGCTAGACATGAGCTTAGGCACTAACCCTGAGACCAACCAGGAGAAGTGAGAGCTGCCCGGCTGAAGCCCGGGCGCATGACCGCCCTGACCTGGTCAGCTCACCATGCTTTTACCCAGCTCCCCCACCAGCCCAGCTCTGCTCAAGGAACTAAGAACCCCAAGAAGAATAAGGCTGTCCTGCCCTCCCTGGTGGGGGACAGACAGGGAAAACTTGGGGGTGGAAGGACCACAGGATACAGACAGGATACAGGCCCAGGGGAGGCTTCAGCCAGTGCACTGATCAGTAAGGGTCGAAGGACCAGGTGCCAGGCCATGAAAGTGAAAGTGAAAGTCACTTAGTCATGTCCAACTCGCGACCCCATGGACTATACAGTCCATGGAATTCTCCAGGCCAGAATATTGGAGTGGGTAGGCTTTCCCTTCTCCAGGGGATCTTCCCAACCCAGGGATCAAACCCAGGTCTCCTGCATTACAGGTGGATTCTTTTACCAGCTGAGCCATAAGGGAAACCCAAGAATACTGGAGTGGGTAGCCATCCCTTCTCCAGGGGATCTTCCCGACCCAGGAATCGAACTGGGGTCTCCTGCACTGCAGGCAGATTCTTTACCAACTGAGCTATGAGGGAAGCCCCAGGACATGAAAGAGCCCTGCCTCCCAGTCCCAAGGCTGGTTCATACCCCAGGGCAATTTGAACCAGCCTTGGGACTGGGAGGCAGGGCCTTAGGGCCCCCAGAGCACAGAAAACACTGAGGGTGAAACCCTATGCAGGAAAGAATGGCCACAGAGCAAAAGTTCCTTTAGATCATCCGGCTAGAAACTCCAAACTGCCAGGGTTCCTGGGTCCCAAGGGGCCAGATGAACTGGTCCCTGTTTCATTCACATGCTCTGCCCAGAAAATTCCCCATCCCCCTTCTAGGATGGAAGATCCCCCACTCCAGACCCCTCTCCCCTGCCATCCTCTCCTCCCCCCAGCTTGGGTGCCCAGGTGAATGTCAGTAAATGCCCTTTCAGCCCAAGCCCTGTGAAGGTGGTTTGGTTTTAGTGACCTATAATTAAAAATCAGATTTTCATTTGCAGAAGCACAGTCAGCAGTGGGGAAATGAGGAATCAGATCATTGAACAGGAGGAATTAGCAGTGCTCAGGGCTAAGCATGGATGAACAAACAGCGCATGTTGGCCATAGCGTCACTACATCTTTGTCATCATTTCCCCACCTACTGACTTTAAAATGTGTCAAGTGCCTTTTTCACAAACCATCCCATTCAATTTTCCCAATCCCCACAAGATAAGCGGGACTCACCCCCCATTTGCTGTTGTTCAGTCGCTAAGTGGTGTCCCACTCTTTGTCACCCCATGGACTACAGCATGCCAGCCTCCCTGTCCTCCACTCTCTCATTTGCTCAAATTCATGTCCACTGAGTCAGTGATACTGTCTAACCATCTCACCCTCTGCTGCCCCCTTCTTTTGCCTTCAGTCTCTCCCAGCTTCAGATATATATAATAAATATATGTAAGTTTGAAAACAAAGTAAAAAAAATGTGCCCAAAGTCGCCAGCTGGTATCGTGGGGCCAGGATTCACCCCAGGCCTACCTGACCCCACAGCCCTCAGCCACCAAGATCTGCAGATCAAGATAACCTGTTAGCTTCAGACACACAACCAGAAACAACACTAATGCACCTTGAAAATGCTGAAGAAGGGGAAAATAGAATGGGATTTCCATTGCATTCCTTTCCATTTCCATCAAGTAAATACTTGATGTACATGCCAAACCATCGAGGCTGGCCTCATTCACAGTGAACCTTCCCCATCGTTGCCGAGCTGCAGGATGGCTCGGCTGTCAGAGGGATGGCCAGACCCCTGAATGGTGGAGGCAGAGGTGAGGGCCCACTGGGCAGCGCAGCAGAATGAACATAGCAGGACCTGCATCTTAGCTTGCCCGCAGCTCCAGGAGGTAACGTCTGTAACCTAGGCTGATCCCAACAGCACATTTCACCCACTGGGCCCCCGTGCTCAGTTCAGGTATGAGCAGGTGGCCCAAGTTCATCTGATTAGAAGGAGTAGCACATGGGCAGGAATTCTAAGACACGGGGCTAACTCTGGTTCTAGATCATGTAACTGTGCAGGAGTGGGGCCTGGAATTGAAACAGACATCTGCTACTGTGGCGGAAATCAGTCTGAGAGGAGACTAGCCATAGAATTGAGTACAGAGGAGAATCACAGAGAAATGAAGACAGAGGTCTTGAATTTTACTCATAGGAGACAATGGGGAAGGGACCCCTGGGTGCCCGCAAAAATATCCATTCCTTCCTCTATTTCTCTTAGAAACAGAAATGTGATTTTGTACAGCAATGTGCCCAAAAGAAAATTTACATTTCCCAGCCTCCCTTGCACCAGAGGAGACCATGTGACCAATTCTGTCCAATGGTACATTGGTAGAAGTTCTTGGACAGGGCTTCCAGAAAAGTTTCTTTCAAGAGGAAGCCCTTCCAATCAATAGTGTTCTGAAGGTTCTAGGCCAGGCAACTAAGCAAGAAAATGAAATGCAAGGTATCCAAATTGGAAAGGAAGAAGCAAAACTAGCTACTTAAAAATCACATGATTTTGTACATACCCTAAGGAATACACACTAAAACAAATGAACAAAAAAAGCTCTTTGAGCTAATTGAGGAAATTTGCAGGATACAAGGTAAATATACCTAAATTAGTTGTATTTCTATATACTAACAACAAATAACCCAAAAAGGAAAATAAGGAAACAATTCTATTGACAATAGCAGCAAAAATAAAATACTTAGGAATTAATTTAACAAAAATGTAAGAATTGTACACTGAGAATTACAAAACATTGTTGAAAAATTAGAGCTAGGCAAATAGAGAGATATTTGGCATTCATAGACTGGAAGACTTAATATCCCCAAATTGCGCTACAGAATTCAATACAATCCTTACCAAAATTCCAGCTATCTTTTTTCACAGAAATGGACAAGTTGATTCTAAAATTCATATGGAAATGCAAGGGACTTAGAATATCCAAAGCAATCCTGAAAAAAAGGACAAATTTGGGTAAACACAATTTCCAATTTCAAAACTTACCACAAAGCTACAGTAATCAGGACTGTATGGTATGGGCATAAGGCTCTATAGAGAGAGATAGATCAATATAACAGAATTGAGATTTCAGAAATAAACTCACACAAATATGATCAACGGAGTTTCAACAAGGTTGCCAAGACAGTTCCACAAATGGTGCTTGAACAACAGAATATCCACATGGAAAATGAATTAATATGGACCCTGGCACATATGCACGCTACGTTGCTTCAGCCATGTCCAACTCTTTGCCACCCTTTGGACTGTAGCCCACCAGTCTCTCCGGTCCATGGGATTCTCCAGGCAGGAATACTGGAGTAGGTTGCCACGCCCTCCTCCAGGAGATCTTCCCAACCCAGGGATCAAACCCATGGCTTCTGCACTGCAAGCAGATTCTTTACCGCTGAACCATTGGGAAGGTCCAATATGGACACTCACCTCACACAATATACAAACATTTACATGAAGTGGGTCAAAATCCTAAATGTTAGGGTTAAAATTATGAAAATCTTAGAAGTAAACAGGAGTAAATCTTCATGATCTTAGGCAAGATTTTCTTAGGTATGACACCCAAAGCATGTGACCAAGATTAGAAATAGCTTAATTGGATTTCATCAAAGTTAAAGCTTCTGTATATCAAAGAGCACTATCAAGAGTGTAAAAAGAAAACCCACAAAATAGGGAAAATATTTTAGTTCATATAACAGGCAAGAGTTTATATTCAGAACATTTTTTTAATGAATTTTAAAATTAGTAAATGATTTAAATAGATATTTATCTGAAGAAGATATACAAATGGCCAGTAAGTGTACATGACGATGCCCAGCATCACTAGGCAAACCCAAATCACCGTGAAATACCACTCCACGCCAACAAGGATGACTTCAATCAAACAGACAGAAAACAACAAGTATTGGTGAGGAGGTGATGAAATTGTAACCTGCATGAACTGCTGATGGAAACGTAAAATAGTTCAGCCACTCTAAAAAACAGTCTGACAGTTCCTCAAAAAGCTAAACACAGGGTCACCATTTGACCCAGAAATTCCACTCCGAGTATGCACATGTGAATAGAGAAATGAGAATTTGTCTACACAATCAGTTGTAGAAAAATGCTCACAGCAGCATTATTCATAATAGCTGAAAAGTGGAAATACCCCAAATGTCCACCAGCGATGGATGAATGAGCATAATGTGGCATATCTGCAGTGGAGTACTATTCAGCAATAAAAAGGAAGGAAGTACTGAGACACGCTATGACATGTATGAGCCTTGAAAATCTGATGCTAAGTGAATGAAGCCAGACACAGAAGTCCTCCCAGAAGGGGCAAATCCAAAGAAACAGAAGGTAAGTTCCTGCTTGCCAGGGTCTGGAGGAAGAAAGGAGTCAGAGAGGACTGACTGCTAATCAAGACAAGGTTTCTTTTGGGGGTAATGAAAATTTCTGCACTTAGCAGTGAGAATTGCACTTTTGTGAATATTCAAAAAACCTCTGAATTGTGTACTTTAAGATGGTGAATTTTATGGTATGTGAAATGCGTCTCAGTTTTTTTAAACAATCCTTATCATTTAAGCCAATTTGAGGTAGATTTTCTCTTTTTCTTGTGAACAAAAGTAAATGCCTCTTCTCTGATATTCAGTGGGGCTCCCCTGTCTGCTCTCTGTGTTGTTACCCTGCAGGGAGGGCAGTCTTCTTTCTCTTGGAACGTACCAGGGGATGAGGCCTGGCTGTGACCGCCTGGGCCACTGGAACCAGGGATGGCCTGAGAGAGCTGTCTCTAGGACCAGAGGTGCCCCCCAGCTCCTGAGAAGGGACAAAGTCTCAGGTGCCCCCCAGCTCCTGAGAAGGGACAAAGTCTCAGGTGCCCCCAACTCCCGAGAAGGGACAGAGTCTCGGGTGCCCCCAGCTCCCGAGAAGGGACAAAGTCTCAGGCTCTGGCCCGCGTACCCTGGGTTTTGCTAGCTCTCTTGAGGAGCAGAGGCCACAGAACAGCCTCCTCAGGTTGTCTCGTGAGCCACCACCCCTGCTTCTGCAGGCCCTTGGCCAGCCCACGCGGTCAGATGCCTGTATGGCACCACAGTGGCCTCCCCTGGGCCAGGGCAGCCTGCATGGCTTCCATGAACAGGACAGGGAGGTGACGGGAGTCATGACTGACAGTCACCTCAGCCCCTTCCATGCTCGCATCCTGAAGAAGGCCGGTTATTCTGCTAAGCACATGATATGAGGTGTCTGTGTGTGTGTGTGTGTGTGTGTGTGTTTACACGTGCTGAGAGGTCTCTCTGAGGCAGGTAGTAACTCTAGCTTTGGAGAGGTCCAGCCTAAATTCCCCACTGCTGCTGCTGCTGCTAAGTCGCTTCAGTCGTGTCCGACTCTGTATGACCCCATAAACGGCAGCCCACCAGGCTCCACCATCCCTGGGATTCTCCAGGCAAGAACACTGGAGTAAGTTGCCATTGCCTTCTCCAATGCATGAAAGTGAAAAGTGAAAATGAAGTCGCTCAGTCGGGTCCGACTTTTAGTGACCCCATGGACTGCAGCCTACCTGGCTCCAATCCCCCACAGCCATGCTCAATGATGGCAGGCTTTCAGGCCCCTGCCTAAAACCTGGGAACCTGCAGCCCGTCACCAGGGACACCCTGGGCAGCTTCCGTCACAGAAGATAAGTCATGTGGATTCAGATGAGAACAAGTGAGGCTCCCTGTCTCCTTGAGCTGATGTCCATTCCATTACCACAACACAGGTCAGCCACGCTGATGGGCGGCATGTCGGGACAGACCTCAAACCCTCTGCTCTCCAGCTTCAGTCAAAGGAGCATTATTGATGGAGGATTGCCCAGAGAACACACATTTCTTGGGCTCCTGGTGATCATATCCTTCAGAGAGCTGCAGGCCTGGCTGTTTGGTTTGGCCCATCAGCATTGTCTGCTAAGGGCTGTTAAGACAGGCCCAGGAGACTAGGATTCTGTTGTTATTATGCTGTTGATTTGTTGAGGGTTTTCAATCTTTATTAAAGTATGCATTCACACAAAAAAAGGCACAGAAAAAAAGTGTGCAGACAGTGAGGTAAACACCCATGTAACAACCACCCAGAGAAGGAAAGAATGCATTGCCAACTCCCCAGAAGTCTCTGAGGCCCTCGCCTCACCAAAGATAACTTCATTTAAGTGGAACTATACAATTTGTTGGAAGGACAGTTATGACCAACTTAGATAGCATATTCAAAAGCAGAGACATTACTTTGCCAACAAAGGTCCGTCTAGTCAAGGCTATGGTTTTTCCAGTGGTCATGTATGGATGTGAGAGTTGGACTGTGAAGAAAGCTGAGCACCAAAGAGCTGATGCTTTTGAACTGTGGTGTTGGAGAAAGACTCTTGAGGGTCCCTTGGACTGCAAGAAGGTCCAACCAGTCTATCCTAAAGGAGATCAGCCCTGGGTGTTCCTTGGAAGGACTGATGCTAAAGCTGAAACTCCAGTACTTTGGCCACCTCATGAGAAGAGTTGACTCATTGGAAAAGACCCTGATGCTGGGAGGGATTGGGGGCAGGAGGAGAAGGGGACGACAGAGGATGAGATGGCTGGATGACATCACTGACTCGATGGATGTGAGTCTGATTAAACTCCGGGAGTTGGTGATGGACAGGGAGGCCTGGCGTGCTGCGATTCATGGGGTCACAAAGAGTCGGACACGACTGAGTGACTGAATTGAACTGAACTGATACAATTCGTACTTTTATGTCAGGCTACTTTCACCCAAAGTTAAGCTTATGAGTTCTATTCATGTTACTGCATGCATCCATAATTCATGTTTTTTGATAGCTTAAGTATTCCACTGTGAGAATGAACTATGAATTGACTATTGGATCCTTTTCCCACTGGGGGCTCTTACAAAGAGTGCTGTCAGGAATGTTCTGGACATGCAGCCTGATGTGCATATATATATATATATACATTTTGTTGGGTATATTCCTATAAATGGAATTGCTAGGTCATTGAAAATGGTGGCCTTCAATTATGTGAAAATAATAGAAATAGAAATAATTCCAAAGTATTTTCCGAAATAGTTGCGCCCATTCACACTCCCATCAGCAGTGTGAGTTCCAGTTACTCCACGTTCTCACCAGGACTTGGTATTATCAGTCTTTTCAGTGTTAACTATTCTGGTGAGTGAAGGTGCTATATTAGTTAGCTACAGTCATATAACAAAGTACATTAAAACAGTGAGCATTTATGACCTCAAGGTTTCTCTGAGTCAGGGTGTCAGGAGTGGCTCATCTAGGTAGCTCTCGTTTAGAGTCTCTCAGGAGGCTGCAGTCAGAACATCAGCCAGGGCTGTGGTCATCAAAGGCTTGACTGGGCTGGAGGACCCGCATCTAAGACGTCCATTCGTGTCAGAGCAGGAGGACTTGGTTCCCCACCACCTTTACCTCAGTGCTGCCTGATGGTCCTCAGGACATGGCATCAGGCTTCCCCAGCAAGAGATCTGGGAGAGGGGGCCAGAGAGAGGCTACAGTGTCTTTCATGACGTGGTGTGGAAGGCAATATGCCATTACTTCGCCATATCCTATCATTAAAAGTGAGTCGCCATAATAGATAAGAATATGAACAACAATACACATGTGTATAACTGAATCCCTTGGCTGCGCCGCAGAAATGAAAACAACATTGTAAATCAACTATACTTCAATAAAATTTAAATAAATGAATTTTTTAATTAACTGCTATTGGCATATAATTGCTTTACAATATTGTGTTGTTAGTTTCTGCTATATAGCAAAGTGAATCAGCTGCACCTATACGTATATCCCTTTTTTTGGATTTCCTTCCCTTGTAGGCCACCACAGAGCACTGACTAGAGTCCCCTGTGCTGCACAGCAGGTTCTCATTAGTTATCTCTTTCATACACGTTGTTGTTGCTGTGCTGTGCTCAGCCGTGTCCAGCTGTTTGTGACCCCACGGACTGTAGCCTACCAGGCTCCTCTGTCCATGGGATTGTCCAGGCAAGAACAGGAGTGGGTTGAGCAAGAACCCAGGAACGGGTTGCCATTTCCCACTCCAGGGGATCTTCCAACCCAGGGATCAAACCCGTGTCTCCTGCACCGGCAGGTGGATTCTTTACCACCGAGCCATCTAGGTATCCATTTTAAACATAGTAATGTATTTCTTTTAAGTGAGTCACTTAGGTCCAGCCTACACTCAAGGGCAGAGGAATTAAGTTCTACCTATTGATAAGAGGAGTATTCAAGAATTTGCGGGCAGATTTTAAAACTACCAGAGGCATTTCATTGTGGTTTTAACCTGCATTTATCTGACTTAAAGAGGCTGAATACATTTTCATGTGCTTACTGGCCATAACGATTAACTCTTGTACAAAGAAACTATTCAAGTCCCTTTCCCAGTTTCCTATTATGGTGTTCATGTTTTCTTACTGATTTGTAAGAGTTCTTTGTATATGCTGGATATGAGCCCCGTTCAGCTATGTCCCACAATTGTATAAACTGTGTTTTAAGTCCACACAGTCCACACGTATATGACCCCTTACTGGTTCTGCTTCTCTGGCTGAGTCCTGACTGACACATCTGGATTATTTTGCCTTCCCCGTCAACATGTAAACCCACATAGAGTTGATTTTTGTATTTATGATACAAGATGGGAGTCAAGGATTTTTTTTGCTTGTTTGTTTGTTTTCCATTTAGACACTCAATGATCAGCACTGTTTATTTAAATAACCTTCCTCTCCTACTGCTTTCTAGCTTTGTCACAAATCAAGAATACATATACTCGCAGGTCTGTGTTTTCTAATCTGATCTGCTTTGACCAGCAAGAAATTCAGTTTCAAATTTGCTGCCCACTTTTAATAATGCATGAGACTTTATGACATGATTTCTGATACTAATTTACCACTGACTTCACCCTGTAATTCAGTCCTTATTTTCCTTCATGCTGGTGCAGTTAGATGCTTATTAAATCTTGGTTTCCTCCCTTTCCTCTGCTTAGGAAAACCAAGAGCCCAAGAACTGAGCTACAGGATGGCTGTTTTCATGAGGGACACAAAGGGTGAAAAGGGCCGTCAGCTGCGCTGACACTGATGGCAGACGGGCAGGTGTTGGAGCGAATGTCTGAGCGTGAAGAGACCTGGCCGAGAAGCCCAGCACGCAGACATAGGCATGTGGGCCCGGGCAGGGACAGCCCCCAGCCTACAGGGACAGAGCGGTCAAGAGGGTGGGCCACTACATTTGTAAATGCAATTTGTTAAAATTATAAACCTCCTGTGGAAACACTTCTGTGCCATTGATAACATTGCTCTTAAGAAAGTGGATAAGAGGATTTCCCCAGTTGCACAGTGGATAGGAGTTCATCCACTGACACAGGGGACACAGGTTCAATCCCTGGTCCAGGAAAATGCCACATGCCACAGAGCAACTGAGCCGCAGGGCAACAGCTACTGAGCGTGTGATCTACCGCCTGCGAGCAGCAACTACAAAGCGCACGAAACACAGCTGCCGAGCCCAGGCAACACAGCTGCTGAGGCCTGCACGCCTAGAGCCTGCGCTCTGCAGCAAAAGCCACTGCAGTGAGAAGCCCGGGCGGCACAACGAAGAGGAGCCCCCACTCTCAGCCTGCCCCCCATGCCCTCACCACAAGCGGAGAAAGTCTGCATGCAGCCACAAAGACTCAGTGTAAACAAAAATAAATAAATAACATTTTTAAAACAAAAATGGGTAAGAGCAACCCCCCACCTACCCCAGCATTGCTCCCCACCTTTCCTGTGCCCACGTGACCATGGGATCTTCCCCACACAGCATTCTCTCTTCTTCACAAAATGATATCACCAATGGCCTGTGGGCTCCCGCCTCCTTCTGGACCCACCACGGCAGCTGGGCTCACAGTGGGAGCTGCACACAGGCGTTTAGAAAACTAGGGACAAGCCTGTTTCAGTTCATCATGATTTCTCCACTCTGTGAACAAGGATGGAACTCCAAAAGTAATAAGGAGTCTCCACATTACGTCCTGACACACAGCAGGCTCCTCTATAAAAGCAACACAGAGGGCAGTGTGTGGACTGGCTGCCTTTTCTGCAAAAATTGGGAGAAACAAAAATGTACACAATGTTTGATTAAACATGCAAAGAACACCTCTGGGAGAAGACACAGAAATGTGTGATGTCAGTTCCGGTAGGGAGGGAGATGGTGTCGGAGGAACAAGGCCAGAGTGGCCCTTCACTGGAGCCTTCCACAGTGCCCGGCATTTCAGCTGATGAATACCCTGCTTGGTCACAGGCGAAACAATTGTCTTAAGAAAGAAGGGAAAGAAGGAATGAGGCACCTCAGGGTGCACCTCCCCCTGCTGAGTCAGGACTGTGGGGCCTAAGAAGTGGGCTTGCCCACCCTGGACGGAGGCTGTGTCCCACCAGCCCACCAGCCCCACCAGCCCCGGCTGCCATACCTGCCAGCTCCTCCCTTGCAGATGCTGCTCTGGCTGGAGCCCCCATCAGAGGCTGCAGAAGCCAGCCCTGCCAGGTTGCACAACCTCCCTGGTATTCCTCTGCCCTGCAGCTTCTGGCAAGATACCTCTTTTTCTTGGCACACTTTGTGAAAATGTGGTGGCCACAGGGCTGCATCTGCAGACAATGGCTTGGACACAGTTCGAATTGGGGAAAATCTCTCTTAATCCGTGCGCTTCCAATCCCCACTCCCTGACAAAGCCAAGCCGGGCACCAAGGGGCAGAGCAAGGAACAGGCTCTGGGGAAGGGCTCTGAGGCAACACCTGAGGCAGAGGTGGCAACTGGGAGTGAGCGCAGGTGCCCGGAGAACACAGCCCTGGAAGGCGGGTCAGGATGGGGAGTCCACGGGCATGCGTGAGAACAGACGGCCGAGTGAGTGTGAGTGCCAGTATGTGTACATCTGGGTACATGCACGTGTGCAGGCCAGGCCCAGTACACGTCAGAGAAGCCGAGTCTTGCAACAGGACACGCATCTGGGGGCCCTCCACTCGGGCTGAGGCAAGCGTGACATGATCCACCTGTGGAGTTCAACGCCTGCTTCACCACGTGCCTGCTGGGTCTCTGGAAAATTCTGCTAGTTCTTAACTCTAGTTCCTTTATCTGTAGTAAGGAGTGATGAGGACTCAAGAAATAACTTGTGTGAAGGGCCCCGCACAACTGATGGCCGCTGATGCAGGACGAGCAGTGCCTCTGTCCCCCGCCTCTTCACCAAGGCTGCCTCGGCTCGCCTGGACCCCGCCTCACATTCCACACCAGAAGGCCAGGGGGTCCAGGAGGCCAACCCTCCCAGCAGAACTGGCCTCAACACAGAGGCCAGAGGCAACCCAGATACACGGCATGTTCATGTTGAGATGTTCTTGGTGGAAAAGGAAAACAGAAAATGTCAAGAGGCAGCAATCTGGTGGCCACAGCCTGGCCTTGGGCCTTATTTTTAAGACTTTGACTCGAGAGCCCACTGATGGGCCTTTCTGGTCCTAAAAGCACACAGCCTTCCACCCAGGCCAGCCGAGGCCAGGGCTTGGAGTCCAGGGCCCAAGGCAGGGCCTGGTGTGGGGCAGGCAGAGACACCAAGGTGAGGGGTCAGCGGACTAAGTAATGCCTCCTGGATTTGCCCACACCTGCCAAGGATGACTGACCCCACAAAAGGCTCACTCTGTGAGAGGGGCCAAGGCTCCAGTTACTTCCTAAGATGCAGCAGGCTGGACAAATGGCTAGGACACCTGCCTCCTTCTGTATGTAAATACAGAAGCCAAGAGTCCAGCCTACGGGGCCCACACTGAGAGAAAACAAGTCTGGAAAGGACCCAAAGAGAAAGCAGACAAAAAGGAACAACAAGGGCTTGAGCCAGAGCCACAATTCCAGATGTGTCGCCAGTGTGCCAGCCTCCTCTGTCTGCCCTCCCGGCCACGCTCCTCCACCTACGGGACCGGCTTGGAGGGCGCCTTTCCCCTAGGCCCTCTGGCACCACTAGCAGACCAGGCAGAGAGAGGCCTGGCACTGATTCCAGCAGCCTTTTCCCTGCTGGACCACAGCAGACAAGGTCCAGTGATAAGTGCGTTACACCCAGACAGCTGATGGCCTGTGGGATTGCCCCAGGCAAGAAGGCACTGTGGGCTTTACCACCATCACCTCCACCACCACCACAATCATCACAACGACCACCACGTCCACCATCACAGCCACTAAAACTACCATCCCGACCATCACCTCCACCAACATCACAATCATCACATCGCCTCCACCATCACAGCCACTAAAGCTACCATCCCAGCCATCACCTCCACCACCACCACAATCATCACAACCACCACAACCTCCCCCACTGCATCCACCTCCACCACAACCTCCTCCACCACCACCACAATCGTCACATCCACCACCACCATCACCTCCCCCACAACCACCACTTCCACCTCCACAGCACCTCCACCATCACTTCCACCAGCACCAGCACCTCAACCACCATCACCACCTCCACCACCACCACCAGTACAATTACCACCACTGCCATCACCTCTACCACCACCATCCTTACAACTACCCCTAACAGAAGTCTTAGCTTGTGCCCCACTGCCGTTAACCATGACTTGCCTTCATCACTTACTCCAAGGAAGCTGGGAAAGAGTATGTCACCTGAGCCCAGTATGCCTTGGACCCTAACAACACTGATTTTCTCTTTAAGGAAAGATATAATGGGAGGATGTTGTTGAGTAGGCAACTGGCATGGTCCCACAGCCCTCAGCTCTGACTGCTAACCACACACACCATTTCTTCTTCTGGTGATTTAGGTGGAGGAAAGAAGCATGTGGGCCATATCAACATTTTAGGGGGAGTTTTTCAAGCTAGTTTCCTTACCCCCCCAACACCCAAGCTTCTACACTATCCCCCGAGGTGTGTCTCCAAGCCCTTGAATCACTGACATCCTGAATATGCAGGGCATCCCCCAGATGTCGCAGAGTTCTGATGAAGCCTAAAGGAGAAGGCTGTGGGCAGGGGACATTTAAAGACCTTGGGATTGGCATGAGCACACTGCTATATTTAAAATAGATAACCAACAGTAACGTACTATATAGCACAGGAAGCTCTGCTCAATATCCCGTAACAACCCAAATGGGAGAAGAATCTGAAAAAGAGTAGCGCTGGCGCAGTGGCTGCGTGGAGCTGGAGCAACTTTGAGGAGATATCCCATGTCCAAGGGCAGAGAAGCCCCAGCATGATGGTAGGAGGGATGAAATCACATTTAGAATCAAACCCAATATCCCCCAGAGATGCTCAGAGGGCTCAAATAAACCGTGTGTGCACCAGGACCCAGAGACCCCACAGAGACTGAGACAGGACTGTGTTTGAGCGTCTCCTGTGGAGGTGCGGGTGAGCGGTGGACTGCTGCGGGGGCAGGGGCTCTGGGTGCAGTAGACCTGGGTATGGCATAAGCCCTCTTGGAGAAAGTCGCTGTTAACCCCACAATAGAGTCACCAGAACTTACACAGCACTGGGGAAACAGACTCTTGGAGGGCACAAACAAAACCTTGTGCGCACCAGGACCCAGGAGAAAGGAGCAGTGACCCCACAAGAGACTGACCCAGACTTGCCCGTGAGTGTCCAGGAGTCTCCTGCAGAGGCGTGGGTCGGCAGTGGCCTGCTGCAGGGTTGGGGGCACTGAGCACAGAAGTGCGTGCATGGGACTTTTTGAAGGAGGTCTCTCTTTCATTATCTTCATGACCTCCACCATAGTTTGGCCTCAGGTCAAACAAGAGGGAGGGAACACAGCCCCACCCATCAACAGAAAATTGGATTAAAGATTTACTGAGCATGGCCCCACCCATCAGAACAAGACCCAGTTTCCCCCTCAGTCAGTCTCTCCCATGAGGAAGCTTCCATAAACCTCTTATCCTTCTCCCTCAGAGGGCAGACAGAATGAAAACTACAGTCATGGAAAACTAACCAATCTGATCCCACTCTTATCTAACTCAGTAAAACTATGAGGCACGGCATGTAGGGCCACCCAAGTCAGACGGGTCATGATGGAGAGCTCTGACAGAATGTGGTGCACTGGAGAAGGTAATAGCAAACCACTTCAGTATTCCTGCCTTGAGAACCCCATGAACAGTATGACAAGGCAAAAAGGTAGGACACTGAAAGATGAACTCCCCAGGTCAGTAGGTGCCCAACGTGCTACTGGAGATCAGTGGAGAAATAACTCCAGAAAGAATGAAGGGATGGAGCCAAAGCAAAAACAACACCCAGTTCTGGATGTGACTGCTGATGGAAGTAAAGTCCAATGCTGTGAAGAGCAATAGTGCATGGGAATCTGAAATGTTAGGTCCATGAATCAAGGTAAATTGGAAGTGGTCAAAAAGGAGATGTCAAGAGTGAACATTATCATTTTAGGAATCAGCAGACTAAAAGTGACCGGAATGGGTGAATTTAACTCAGATGACCATTATCTCTACTACTGTGGGCAGGAATCCCTCAGAAGATTGGAGGAGCCATCACAGTCAACAAGAGAGTCTGAAACGCAGTCAGTCAGTCAGTCAGTTCAGTCGCTCAGTCGTGTCCACCTCTTTGCGACCCCATGAATCGCAGCACACCAGGCCTCCCTGTCCATCACCAACTCCCGGAGTCCACCCAAACTCATGTCCATCGAGCCGGTGATGCCATCCAGCCATCTCATCCTCTGTCGTCCCCTTCTCCTCCTGCCCACAATCCCTCCCAGCATCAGGGTCTTTTCCAGTGAGTCAACTCTTATGAGGTGGTCAATGTATTAGAGTTTCAGCTTCAGCATCAGTCCTTCCAATGAACACCCAGGACTGATCTCCTTTAGGATGGACTGGTTGGGTCTCCTTGCAGTCCAAGGGACTCTTGGATGCAATCTTAAAAATGACAGAATGATCTCTGTTTGTTTCCAAGGCAAGCCATTCAATATCACAGTAATCCAAGTCTATGCCCCGACCAGTAATGCTGAAGAAGCTGAAGTTGAACGGTTCTATGAAGACCTACAAGACCTTCTAGAATGAACACCCAAGAAAGATGTCCTTTTCATTATAGGGGCATGGAATGCAAAAGTAGGAAGTTAAGAGATAGCTGGAGTCACAGAATTTGGCCTTGGAGTACAAAATGAAGAAGCGAAAAGACTAACAAGAGTTTTGTCAAGAGAACGCACTGGTCATAGCAAACACCATCTTCCAACAACACAAGAGAAGACTCTACACATGGACATCACCAGATGGTCAATAGCAAAATCAGATTTATTATATTCTTTGCAGCCAAAGATGGAGAAGCTCTATACAGTCAGCAGAAACAAGACTGGGAGCTCAGATCATGAACTCCTTATTGCAAAATTCAGACTTAAATTGAAAACATAGGGAAAACCACTAGACCATTCAGGTATGACCTAAATCAAATCCCTTAGGATCATACAGTGGAAATGACAAATAAACTGAAGGGATAGATCTGATAGATAGAGTGCCTGAAAATCTATGTACATGACATTGTACAGGAGGCAGGGATCAAGACCATCCCCAGGAAAAAGAAATGAAAAAAGGCAAAATGGTTGTCTGAGGATGCCTTATAAATAGCTGAAAAACAGAAGAGAAGCAAAAGGCAAAGAAGAAAAGGAAAGATATACTCATTTGAATTCAGAGTTCCAAAGAATAGCAAGGAGAGACAAGAAAGCTTTACTTAGTGATTAGTGCAAAGAAATAGAGGAAAACAATAGAGAGGGAAAGACTAGAGATCTCGTCAAGAAAATTAGAGATACTAAAGGGCAGATGACACCACCCCTATGGCAGAAAGTGAAGAGGAACTAAAAAGCCTCTTGATGAAAGTGAAAGAGGAGAGTGAAGAAGTTGGCTTAAAGCTCAACATTCAGAAAACGAAGATCATGGCATCCGGTCCCATCACTTCATGGGAAATAGATGGGGAAACAGTGGAAACAGTGGCAGACTTTATTTTGGGGGGCTCCAAAATCACTGCAGATGGTGACTTCAGCCATAAAATTAAAAGACGCTTACTCCTTGGAAGGAAAGTTATGACCAACCTAGATAGCATATTCAAAAGCAGAGACATTACTTTGCCAACTAAGGTCCATCTAGTCAAGGCTATGGTTTTTCCTGTGGTCATGTATGGATGTGAGAGTTGGACTGTGAAGAAAGCTGAGTGCCGAAGAATTGATGCTTTTGAACTGTGGTCTTGGAGAAGACTCTTGAGAGTCCCTTGGACTGCAAGGAGATCCAACCAGTCCATTCTGAAGGAGATCAACCCTGGGATTCCTTTGGAAGGGATGATGCTAAAGCTGAAACTCCAGTACTTTGGCCACCTCATGCGAAGAGTTGACTCATTGGAAAAAACTCTGATGCTGGGAGGGATTGGGGGCAGGAGGAGAAGGGGGCAACAGAGGATGAGATGGCTGGATGGCACCACTGACTCGATGGACGTGAATCTGAGTGAACTCCAGTAGTTGGTGATGGACAGGGAGGCCTGGCGTGCTGTGATTCATGGGGTCGCAAAGAGTTGGACACGACCGAGTGACTGAACTGAACTGAACTGAACTGAAAGGAACATTTCATGCAAAGATGGGCTCGATAAAGGACAGAGATGGTATGGACCTAACAGAAGCAGAAGATATTAAGAAGAGGTGGCAAGAATACACAGAAGAACTGTACAAAAAAGATCTTCACAACCCAGATAATCACGATGGTGTGATCATTCACCTAGAACCAGACATCCTGGAATGTGAAGTCAAGTGGGCCTTAGGAAGAATCACTATGAACAAAGCTCGTGGAAGTGATGGAATTCCAGTTGAGCTATTTCAAATCCTAAAAGATGATGCTGTGAAAGTGCTGCACTCAATATGCCAGCAAATTTGGAAAACTCAGCAGTGACCACAGGACTGGAAAAGGTCAGTTTTCATGCCAATCCCAAAGAAAGGCAATGCCAAAGAATGCTCAAACTACCACACAGTTGCACTCATCTCACACGCTAGTAAAGTAATGCTCAAAATTCTCCAAGCCAGGCTTCAGCACTATGTGAACCATGAACTTCCAGATATTCAAGCTGATTTTAGAAAAGGCAGAGGAACCAGAGATCAAATTGCCAACATCTGTTGGATCACTGAAAAAGCAAGAGAGTTCCAGAAAAAACATCTATTTCTGCTTTATTGACTATGCCAAAGCCTTTGACAGTGTGGATCACAACACACTGTGGAAAATTCTTGAAGCGATGGGCATACCAGGACACCTGACCTGCCTCCTGAGAAATATGTATGCAGGTCAAGAAGCAGCAGTTAGAACTGGACATGGTTCAAGTCGGGAAAGGAGTACATCAAGGCTGTTGATTGTCTCCGCTTATTTAACTTATATGCAGAGTACATCATGAGAAATGCTGGACTAGATGAAGCACAAGTTGGGATCAAGATTGCCAGGAGAAATATCAGTAGCCTCAGTTATGCAGATGACACCACCCCCTGTTGTACACCTGAAACTAACGCAATGTTACAAATCAACTGCAGTCCTGTGTGAAACAAAAAGTTAGAAGATTGAAAGTAAAGCCGCACCCTCTCGCAATTGGCCCCAGAGGCGAAGGTCCAGTTTTCCTGGCTATCCACAGGTCTTCCATAATCCCCACACACTTCATTTCCTCTGACTCTTACAGATACCCTTCTTCTCCCTGGGACACTTCCTTCCAGAAGACTCATGTGTAACAACAGAGGATGGGCAGAAAGTTTCTTGACTAATGATGGATTTAGGGACCTGCTAAAGAAATAAAAAGTGTTATTAAAAGTAAAACAGTGGGAGGTAATGTTTAACCAGCTCATAAAGGCACACTCCTCAATCATGTTCACAATCACCATGAAAGCATGAGCATATGTAATATTTATACAATTAGTAGGAAGGCAAACTTAATATAAAATTTCAGGTAAGAAGTCTACTGTTGGTCATTGGCTTACATAAGGAAGTTGTCCTTATTTGAAAACAATAAAATTTTATAAAAAGTGAATACTTCAGACTTGTCGAAAATTCCACCCGAATTGGCTCAAAGTCACAAGCTTTTGTTGATTCTGGGTTTGATATTAAAAACCACCAGGAGAAAGTTCCAGAAGCGGATGATCCATAAGCATCGTTGGTGGTAGGAGCACACTACCCTTTTGTCTAGGCTACAGTGCTTGGTGAAAGTTGACTCTAAAGCTTTCACACTGAATTTTTATGGAATTAAGTAATAAAACCATTGGGTCATTAAACAGCCGTTTGATTTTTTTTTTCTTTTACAAAGGACTGAACAAACTCTATCAAAGGCAGGACAGAGCAAATGAAGTTCAAGGAGAAAAATTCACTGGCTGAAAATGCTGAAAGTCTCTGTTAGAAAGAGATGTTACAACTTAGATATATTTGCATGCCACTAATGTTCCAGTTCCTTACAATTTCCATTTTTTAACATAAATTTTGTGGTATTCCAGTTGGTGATGTGTTGAATTTACTTCCAACAACTGAGACCAATTAACACAGCTATTCAAGGCCATGGCTACAAGTCTGTAATGCCTGGGGAACTCCCAGGGCTGGGGCATTTCTTCCAGAGTGGGTGGTGCCAGGGCTGGTGAGAAAGAACAGCAAGACCCCACTCGCTGGGGGTGAAACAAGAGGTGCAGAGGCAGCTCCCTGCTGATGGCAAGAGAGGGGCTCATGCTCCAGAGAGGGGCTGGTGGAGGGCGGTAGAGGTGGCAAGGAGAGAAGGACCAGATACAGGTGGAAATGCAGATGCTGGCCTCCCTGGCTTTGGCCCCAGGTGCCCAGGTAGTCATCAGAACCTGGAGGGGTGGGCAGCAGGCTCAGATGGTGAGGGTGGTGGACAGGGGTGGAGATCTGCTCCCCGACCTGACGGTGTACAGGAACCCAGAGAGTCCTGGAACAGCTTTGTTGGGTGACCTTGGCCAGGCACCCTGACTCCTTGAGCCTCAGTTTCTTTATTTCTAAAGCAATGCAGGAAGCATTCCTGACCACAGGGTGTTTGTGCTCAGACTTAGATCATCGCTGGCACACGTGGTAACTACATTGTTACTGTTTTCCCCATTTACAGAAGAGGTTAAGGGATGTCTCCCAGGCCACCCACCTGGCGAGGGGTAGACCAGCAGCCAGCCCTGCCTGCCAGCTGCTTCCCCATGGTGGAAGTGTAGGTGGGGGAACCCCATGAGCCCTGCTCCCAGGCTTGTCCACAGCAGGTGCGTAGAGGGCACACAGGCAGGGTGAGTGGGCAGGCTCGGTGGCCGCGGCCCCACAGTCCTGACATCCTGACCCCAGGCACTAGCCCAGGATGTGCCCTGTGAAGGCCTGAATCAAGGCCACTTCTCCACGATCCCTCTCTCCCCTCACCCCAACATCCTGTCCTCAACTGTACAAGCTCACGTCCTCACACAAAACCAACACCTTGCAACAGTACTGTGGTCAGACTCGCACAGGTGGGCCGGTCACCCAGGGCCTTGGTGGTCCCCTCTCTGAGCTGGACAACAGAAGGGCCGCCGCTGGGAGGATGGTGGAGGAGGTGCCCCTCAGGCTGCTAGGGACGGTGCCCGCCTGCGCAGGTGCTCAAGGACCCGTCTCACCACCTAAATAGTTCTCTTCTAGACAAGTGCCCCCAGGGTCCCCACCACTCAGCGGGTGGGCTTTCCATTCCATCAAACACCTCCAGCCAGTGAAACCAGACGTGGCTGGGGTGAATGGCCACAGCACCCTGACCAGCCCAGCACTGCCCACACCACCAGCAGTGGGATGGCACATGCCTGGATCTGGTGAGCTGGACCATGGAAAGCCCTTGCTTTACCAGCCTGATTTCAAACATGGTTGGCTAGGATTAAGAGTTTTCTTAGAAAGACATGAGGAGAGCGTGGGTGTGGCTACAGAGACGACCTGGTGGGATGCCCAGCGTGCCGCGTGGCCACACACCGCTGACAGCATTTCTTTGTCTGATCAGCGCTGACTGAGCATCTACTACACGCCAGGTGCTGCCCCACGGGGCCCGCCCTGCGAGCAGAGAGGCCGTGCCCGCTCACTCACCTCAAAACGTCAAGCTCGTCTCCGAACCATCCTATGTCACGTCCTCTGCAGAAGGTTATTGCGTGTGTTTTAAGAGAATCATGAACTTTTTCTCCTTGTATTCCTAGTATAAGTCCTATTTTGTCATGGTTCAATATTGCTGGATTTAATTTTCTCCTATTTATTGTTTTACACTTGTATTCAAAAGTGAGTTTCGTCTACAGTTATATGCACATGTGCATCTGTGTGTGTGTGTGTGTGAGCACACACATGTACACGTGGGTGCTGACCTTACCAAGTTTGACATCAAGGAAATTCTATGGGAACGATTTACCTAAAGTTTGGTGGATTTTAACTATAAAATTGCTTGCACCAGTGAGAAGCTGCAACAGAAAAAACCAGCATTCTATTTATAGCAGCAATACAAATTAAGTGTCTAAATTTCTCTCGGCCGTACTGTTCTTTTAATTGATATATCTTTTACATACAACCAAATGCACAGATACTCACCTTCGAGTTCAAGAATTCTGACAGTTTCAAATAGCCAAGTCAAGTTCCAGAATATTTCCATCACCCCAGAAAGCGTCCCCATGCTCTTTTACTGCCAATTTTTGACACACGCTTTGACAATCAATTACCATTCCGATTTCTGTCACTAGAAACTAGTTTTGCTTGCTATAGAAATTCATGTAAATGAAACATACCATATGCACTTTTTGTGTCTGGCCTCTTTCACACAGCGTATTTTTGATATTCAACCACAGAGATATGTATGTCAATAGTTCGTGTTATTGGTAAGCAGCATTCCAAAACTATATAACAAAATTGTTTAATTCATTCACCTATGAATGGAGTTTGGATATTTCCAGAGTTTGGTAATTTGAATAAAACTGTAAGGTACATTTATGTGCAAGGCTTTTTTAAGTCCCTAGGAGTGGAATTGCCGGGTCATAAGTGTTTATTTAGCTTCATAAGGAACTGCCATCCTATTTTACACGCCCATGTATAACGTATGAGAGTTTCAGTTACTCCACACTTGATATTCTCAGTTACTGCTATATACTGATCTAGAAGTTATAGCTAACCTAGTAGGTATACTGGTTGGAGAAGGAAATGGCAACCCGCTCCAGTGTCCTTGCCTGGAGAATCCCAGGGACGGGGGAGCCTGGTGGGCTGCCGTCTCTGGGGTCGCACAGAGTCGGACACGACTGAAGCGCCTCAGCAGCAGCAGCAGCAGGTATATAGTGGGAACTCTGCGTGGTTTTAATTTGCTTTTATTGGATGACTACTAATATTAAGCATCTCGTAAGTGCTTATTGGCCGCTTATATGTCTTCTTTCGTGAATTGTCTACAACTCTTTGCCCATTTTAGTTTGGATTGTCTGAATATTAATGGTTTTTAGGAATTCTTCAGCGCATATTATAAATATGAATCCTTTATCAGATATCCATATCATGCTAACGTTTTCCTCTTCTGTAGCTTGCCTGCTAATTTTTTCTTATAGAATCTTTAGATGCTCTTGATGATGTCCGGTTATTATTTTTTGATTTATGGTTCACGTTTTTTGTGCTAATCCGGTCAGTGTCTTTGTCTTCCTCAAAGTCTTAAACAGTCTCCTGTTTTCCTTCTAGAAGACTGATGGTTCTAAGTCCACATTTAGATGAAGTTTTGAATTATTTTCTGAGTGGCACTGTTTTATACAAATATCTGGTTTGTTTCAGCATCATATGTTTAATGTGTTCCTTTCCCCTTTGAATTAATTTAGCTCCTTGATAAAGAATTAACTGAAAGACAAAGGCCTTTGCCCCCTGTGTTCACTGCAGCCGAGATACGGAAACAGCCTAAATATCCGTCCACAGACGAATGGATAAAGAAAATGTGCTCCACATACAAAACAGAATGCTACTCAGCCTTCAAAGAGAAGGAAATCCTGTCACTTGTGACAAGATCTATGAACCTGGAGGACATTACGCTAGTGAAATAAGCCAGACACACAAACATGTTGTATGATCTCGCTTACATGCGGTGTATTCTTTTAAAAATCCAAACTCATAGTAACAGAAAGTGAAATAGTGAATACTAAGGTTTGGGGCATGGAGAAAAGGAGGAAATTTTTTTAAAAAAATCAATTGACCACATTACATAGGTATATTTCCCAGCTCTCTGTTCTGTTCCACGGATCCATTCATCTAGCCTTATGGCACCCTATACCCCCTCGATTACTGCAGCTGGAAGTTCTAAAACCAAGTATGCGCCTCTTTCCTATTACTCTTTTACAAGATACTTTGGCTCATCTATATCCTTTACTTTTTCATATAAAGTTTAAAATCAGCCTTCTCCAAAATGACTGCATGGAATTTTGTTTGGTATCGTGCTGAGCCCATAAACCAATTTGGAGAAAATCGGCATCTTCTTGATACTGTGAACTCTGATCCATGAACATGGTGTATCTCTCCATTACCTTGACCCTTATTTAACCTCTCTCAACAATGTTTGTGCAGTTTTCAGTATGACGGTCATGTTCATCTTTCATCAGATTTATTCACAGGTATTTTAATGTTGTTTTTGAACGTTTTTAATCTCACTTGTGTAGTTTTAGTATGCCTTCTTTATAAGATTGAAGACATTCTATTTGTAGGTAGCAGAGATTCTTTTATAATGAATATATGTTGAATTTTATCACATTTTTTCTGCATTTTTAAAAATAATGATACATTGTTTATCCTTTAGTCATTTAGGTTTCTTTATTCATCACTTTATGGTGGTGAGTTACATTGATTTATTTTGTAATTAATATTAAAGGGATAGAGTTCTTTATCCCTAACATAAACCCCACTTGATCATTATATGGTGCTCTTTCTAGTAATATTCTGCTAAGAATTTTTGCATATGTGTTTATGAGACATATTAGTCTAATTATAATTTTTGGTCAGGTTTCGGTATCAGGGTCAAGCTGGTCTTATAAAATGATTTGAGACACATTCCCTCCTCCTTTATTTTCTGCAAAGAGTTTTGTCAGATTGACAGTGCTTCCACAAATATTTGATAGAATTTCCTGAAGAAACCATTGGGCCTAGAGTTTTCTTTATAGGAAAATTTTTAATTATAAGTTTAATGTCTATGATAGACATAGGGTTATTTAGACTTTCTATTCTTGTGTGTTTCAGTAATTTGCAGTTTTCAAGGAATTTGTCAGTTTCATCTAAGTTGTTGAATTCCTAGCATAATGTTGTTCACAACATTCTCATTATCACTTCAATATTTGTATGATCTGGGGTGAAAAGGTTTTTTATTTTTGTTTTTGTGGTTTTTTTTTTCATTTCAGTATTTAATGCTGTTCAATGAATGGGTAACTTGCAAAAGGAAAAATATATATGACCGAAAAGAATGAAAACGGCTCATTGTAAATAGTACTTGAATAAATACCAATTAAAACAGTGAGATACCATTTATCACCTGTCAGCCTACTGCAGTTTGAAAATAACGAGTCCTGCATTTAATAAATATCTGTTCAGCATCTTCTACACGCACCATCTGTATGTACCCCTGGGAGCTGGAATTGAAGGGTGAACTGGCAATCTCTGCACTTAGGGCCAGGGATGGGCAAGACAAGGGGACAGGGAGGGAGGCCTGAAAGAACAGGAAAGGAGATGATGGGGGAGGGGTGGCTCTTTTACATGAGATGAATCAGGAAGGCACTTCTAATCAAACAGTATCTCGGGAGAGACCTGAAGACAGTGAGGGCTATTCGGATTTTCGAGGAAAAACTATTTCAAGAGGGATCTGCAAGTCAAGTCAGGGATGAGCCCCTGCTGGCAGGACGCGCTCGGAACACTTAGACTCTAACGGTAGGAAAGCCATCCTGTCTGGGACTGAAGTCGAGCAAACAATGATGAAGTCCTCAGAACTAGTTTTCTCACACACTGTTGGCAGAAAAATTCATGGGCAGAACTCTTTGGAGGACAACCTAAGGACCGTTATCAAAAGCCTTAAACTACACGTATCCTTTGACTTCAAAATTCAAAATTTCTGAATTTCTGAGGCAATAATCAGATGAATGCACCAAGATATACATAGAATAATGTTCATCACAATATTATTTACTGTTGAGAAAATAATATAAATATTTAGTATTTATATTATAAAATATAAAACAGGGTAGCCTACACTTTCAACATGTGTGGTTATTGAAATTGTGTCTATTCACACAACGAAATTCTACATTAAGAACAATGATATACTTGCATGCTTCTTGACAAGGAAAGACGTTCACAATATGTTTTTAAGGTAAAAAAGGAGATTATAGAATGATATGCATTTTATGATTACATTTTAGCTAAAATGTTTGTTCATATGCATTTGTGTACATAGAAAAAAGTCTGGAAATACAAATATCAACACACGAATGGTGGTGTCTGCTGAGTGGTGGGATTGTAGTGATTCTCTCTTTAATAAATAACATGCTTAATTTTCTTGCAATCACCATGTATTACTCATTAACCTAGAAGTAATGTTTCAAAATCAAATGAAACACCAAAATAACCAGGAAAAGTGTTTTGTTTTGTCTTTTTTTTTTAATGAGTTTCAGGAAATCCTGAGAAAAAAAAAAAGCAAGGTTCTTTTTGACCACTACAAAGAATTTACTTTTATTTTCACAAGTTTAATGATGACATGTCTTGACACAAATTACTTTGGATTTCTCTTATTTGGGGCTCACTCAGCTTCATGAGTCTGTATGTTTTTGTATTTTGACAAATAAGAGATGTTTCCATCATTATCTCTCCAAGTACTCTTAAGCTCACTGTACTTCTCCAGCGGGACTCCAACGATACATGATGTGAAGGCTGGATCTCTTGTCGTTCAGTGGGTCCCTGAGGCCTTCTGTTTGGGGTATTTTGTTTGTTCATTTTGGTCTATTTTCCCTCTTTTGCTCAGATTGGATGAATTCTATTGTTCTGTCCTCACATTCACTGATTTCCTAACCTCTGTCATCAAAGTATAGTACTGACCGAAACAAGTGGACTTTTAAAAAAATTTCTGTAATTGTACTTTTCAGGTATAGCTTTTAAAACTGATTTCTTTGCTGAGATTTTCTATTTTCTTCACTTGCTTCAAGAGAATTTGGTAATTGATTGTAATTGCTTGTTGAAGCATTCTTACGGTTACTGCTTTAAAATCCTTGCCAGACAAGTCCAACATCTGATCCTGAGTTGGCACTGATTTTTTTTTTTTATATTCAAGTTGTGATTTTCCTGATTCATTGTATGATGCCTGATTTTTATGATATTCTTGACATTTTCCTTATCATGTTTGGCGACTATATGATCCTATATTTCACCACAGCAGTCACCAATTTAGATTTAGCCTGGAGGTTCTGGCCTACCATTATGGCCTGGGTTTCCGATAAGAATCTACTTTTTAGAGACTGACAGGACTATTTCGGTCTGTTAAAACCCATGCTGCTGGGGCTCCCAATGGTTCCTGCTGATGCAAGACCGGCAGATGGGGTTCCCCCAGGGTGGGGTCCCTTGTGGAGGTGCAGCTCTCCCTTACTGTGGGCTGGTGGGGAGGACGGGAAAGAGTGCAGGCCCAGCAGGAAAGGAGAGCATCTCACCTGACCGCTCACTGTCAGGGACCTCCCCAGTGACTCTCCTCCTGGTGCTGACCGGCCCACCGCCAGTCTTCTGGGAGCAGGATGAGCCCATCCAGGCTCCTTATGTTCCCAGTCTTGGGGCAGGACATCCCAAGCCCAGGTCCCTTCCTCTGTCACAGGGGGTCTGTGTGCGGCCCTGCCCTGTGCTGCCCTCCAGTCCCGGGGTCTCACACTAGCTTACCCTCCCCTTCCACCTCCCAGAAGCCCCCTTAGGTGGTTTCCTATGCTTTTCCAGGGTTCGTAGCTGTACTTAGCAGGAAGCAGGAGGAAGAAACAGGTCCAGACCAGAAGTTGAAGCACTGCTTTTGATTTCTCCATCTGCTCCAATCTGCTTGACAGCCCTATGCCAGGGTTACAGCAGAGAACCCCTGATTTAGCCCCACCCGGTCATTCTAGTCTGATCCAATCATCGTTAAGTCTTTATTTTAATTTTTAGCTTTTGTTTTCGAAAAGTAGAAATTCACACGGAAGTAGAGAGCATGGTATAATGAACTTGCTCCTGCTCATCAGTTAGCAACATCTACAGATACCAGCCCACACCCATCATGTTTCATGGGCACTCCCTCTCCACAGAAGCATATTCCAGCATTTTAAAAGCACGTTCCATAAGTCATTCAAATTGTGTCTCTCATCATACTGTGACCCTCAAACCCTCCCTTTGGACAACCTGATCTCTACTTGCATGGCTCAAGTAAATTCTTTCAGAATTCTGAATTCATAGGAGTCGAGGAAGGCCCAGAGCAAGAGAGCACAGGAGATGCACAGGAAGCGGGCTGGCTGCTGGGGTGGATCTGGCCATCGTCCTGCAAGGGAAGGCTGGTGGGGCGCCCCGCATGCATGGGCATGGGCCTGGCTGCAGCCCCAGACCTGCCTGTCACCAAAAGAGCCTGGCCCCAGTTGGCCCAGGGGAAGCCACCCTGCTCTGGGATACTGCCAAGTTCTATATCCCTAGAAGGGGCACCAGAGGCCTCTGGGCCCCCTCTCAGCCACAAAGAAACCAAAGGCTCCTTAGGAGAACAAATTCTACCCTATTGGGGCCTGCCCCTGTTGGCACGGGCTGCCTTGCAGAACAGACTACCCTACCAAGCAGCTCCGAAGCGACTGGGCCCCTCACAGACACCTCAGCATTCACAAACACCTACTTTCATCTTGAAATGTTAAAGTTAAAAGATTTAGAACATCTGTGTCTCTCAGTGAAGTTTGCCTTTTAAGCCAACTTGTTTGTTGTTTAGTCACTAAGCCGTGTTCTACTCTTTTGAGATCCTAAGGATTATAGCCGGCCAGGCTGCTCTGTCCTGGGGATTTCCCGGGCAAGAATACTGGAGTGGGTTGCCATTTCCTTCTCCATCAAGCCAATTGGCCAGGTGCAAAGTCAGAAAGCCTCATTTTGGAGTTCTGAAGCTGAAGATTCCTCCTGCATGCCCAAACTGCCCAAGGCAAGAGGATGCCTCCAGCAAAGGAGAGAGATGTCAGGACCACAGGGTGCAAATGAGATGGGTGTGTTAACATATTCAAAACGTCTTATTCCCATGAGGACGTGATGGAGGCTGTGTGAGGGAAACAAGAGCCTGGAGGCCCACTCGGTGGAGTCCCAGGGAGGGAACACGGGAGTCCCAAACCTGCCAAGCCAGGGAGAGTTGGGCCAGCCCAGGGGGAGGGGAAGGCTGGACCCCAACCGAGAACCAAGTTCTTGAATTCTCCCAGGGCTGGCTGCCCAGAAGTGGGGAAGTGATAGGACCCTTAGCCACAGTTCTCACCAGGAAGGTAACATTGCAACCTTGGCCAGGTACTTACACTGGTTCCCATCCGTGATGGGACCCTCTCTGCCAGGGTACAATGGTGTGCATAGGGCAGCTGAGAGAACTGGATAAGATAATGTCCAGAGGAAGCCAGCACATGAGAGCAGCTGGTGGTCTGTATTCAACGGAGTGTTTACCTGGATCTTTAGCCCCTGATGTATGTTAGTTCCCTTATTCCTTACGACAATCCTATGAAGTCATCTAGGCTCAGAGAGGTTAAGAAACCTGCCCTGGGTCACACAGGTGGTTGGACAGAGCTGAGAAGTGAACATAGCACTCTGATTCCTAGAAGCCCCACTGTTTTTAAATGGCAGAGGTGGAGCCCTTCCTCCTTGGGATCCCAGCCCAGGAGGCCTCAAGGGACAAGCCTGAGGAGTGAAGGAGTGTCCCAAGCCTTGGTCACCCAAAAGCCAAAAGTCCCCAAGGAGACTCTTACCCAGCCCCAGGGCAGCCAGGGTCTGCAGGCGGCCCCCTTCCCCAGGCCTCCTCTTTTGACGGGCAGCCTCTCCCTGCCTTGCAGAGAAAGCCCTCCACTCCCTGCCTGCCTCCTCCTCTTGCTGGCCTTGCAGCCTTGGCCTGGCCTCCCCGAGTCTCACTTTCATCTGTAGAGATGGGGGCAACAGCCAGACTTGCCTGAAAAGTTGCTGTGTGCGCTGACAGATTCCATGAGAAGCTGCCTGAGAGGCTGGTCGGGCTGGTTCTGGGCACAGAAGCAGGCTGACCACCCGGGGCCAGCGGGTCTGTGCTGTGCTTGCCAGGCTCTGCTGCCTGCTTGAGCCAGAAGCAGGCCCCTCTCCTGACCACCCGCTGCATGCAGCCTCCGCCGGGCCTCGTCCACAGCCCAGGCCTCATCCAGGCGGATGTCCCACTTCATCCCACCCACAATGTCACCCCTGCCCCCTAGCAGCCACAGAGTTGAAGTTGATGCTGTGGCCAGGGAAAAGCACCCTCACCCCTCTTGTGGTGCCCAGAGGGGTGTCGCCTGCCTCCTACTAGCTGCTCAGAACCCCTCGGCCAGGGCCTGGTTAGGCCTGGGTCACAAAACACTCCTCTGTGGAGGAAGGGGTTAAAGAAGTGAAGAGAGAGAAATGAGTGGCAAGAACATTCCCATCTGGAGAGACAGGTGGTCACTGCAGAGCCGGGAGCAGGCACCGTGGCCAGTCAGGTCCCAGCCACTGGCTCGGGGGAACAGGGCAGCCATGCCTTCCAGGGTCCAGCCTCCAGGACAGGCCAGCCCCCTCCCCACCCGCCGCTGGGGCAGGCCGCCCACACTAGCAGCAGCCCAGGGGCCCTCGCTGCCACCCCACCCTCTCCGTAAAGCTGCCAGCATCCCCACTGCTGTGTCCCCACCCCGGCTCAAGGCCCCCCTGACGGCCCTGGGCCTGTCACGGAGAGAAGCTGCCACTAGAAAAATCAACCAAATGTCACACCAACTTGAATCTATCAGGAGGGTGAATCTTAAATAACTGCCTAAAGTAACAAAAGAATCTGTTTTTAAAAAAAGAGAGACAGAGACAGGAGGAGCAGGCCATTATCCGGCAGGAAGGACAGCTGAGGCAAAGTGGGAAACACACCCCCACAGGGCTCCCAGAGAAGTTGGTGAGGGGCACACGCTAAGTGAGAGGTGACCAGCTGAGCTGGTGACAGAGAGCCGCAAGCTGGTTACAAGCCTCGCATGGAGTGGAGGGTGCTGACCACACACCCCCCCAGCTTTGTGAGGCATCGCAGCCCTGGACACACCCTCCCTCACCCCCGCCCCATGCCCCGGCCCCCAGCCATGGTCCTGGGGGCTCACCCCCATCTGTTCCATGTTGCCCTCAAAAGGGCCATTGTCCCCCCAGGGGATATTCACTGCCCTTCCAGGCGGCTCCCCCGACACCAGCTAGGCCAGGGCCCCTTCTGGGAAGAAAAAAATCATATGAATCTGGAATGAGGTCCCATTTGGAGCTGGACACACAGACACTTCTCACGTCACCCTTCCTTTGCCCTGGAATTTCCAAAGGTGTGTCCCTTTATGAGAAGTTTCCACATAGAAGAAACGGGACAATGCCCTCAGGATAATGTGATGCCCATCCACGCCTCCCCAAGCTGGCTGGACCTGGCCCTGTCGACAACCTGAGGCAGGCAGACAAAGGGCCCACCAGGGAGGAGGGTGGGCCTCACAGCTGTCCTGTGGGCCAGCTGGGGAGGGAGACTCAGAAATGGATCTTAGGCCAGGTGGGTCCCTGCCTTTCCCCACCCCCCCCCCATCAGTCCCCTCTACACAGCAGGGACCAGGCAGAGGAGCAGGCCAAGCTCCCAGGCAGGAGCTGTCAGCAGCCCTGACCCCCGCAGGAGCTGCAGAAGAGTCACTCACACCCATCTCCCCCTGGGCCACAGCTAGTTCACAAACTTCAGCTTTCAGGGGCACGGAGAGGATGCAGACTAATTCATTTTCATCTCAGAACGGCATTTACAGAGTCCTGCTTGTCAGGCTCTGCTCTGCCCTCCAGACACTGGCCACTGAGCACTCAGGACACGCAAAGAGAGAGTGCGGCTCTCGGGCGCCCCTCCCCCAGATCGGACAGGCCCCAAAGCTTCCAAAGTTCAGGCAGAGGTGGGGACTGCCCTTCAACCCATAACCCTGGGTTGGGATAAAAGGAAGGGGGTACTGCGCAGAGCCTGCAGTGCCAGCCAGCCCTGGACAAGGGGACAGCCCTGAGGTGTAAGGGGCAGGTGAGAAGGCTCCTGGAGGAGGACACCTTAGACCGGCAGGAAGGACTCCTCAGACCAGGGGAGAGGGTAGATGGGGCCAAGACTGGAGGCACAGATGGAGCAAGCAGAGTGGGGACCCCTGCAGAGAGACGCCTTCGTAGAGGCGAGGTTAAACCAGAGTGCCCGTGAGACGCCCAACTCAGCCCCTGGCGCCCCCACCCACCCAGAGCCACTGGGGTCAAGACAGGCGTCTCCTGTCCCCCGAGGCGGGGTCAACCGCAGCTACGCCGATTCCACCGCGATCCAGGGTCGGCTCTAAAAGTTTGTCCCCAGACAAACCCCGCTTTCTCTCCGCCCCTCCGTGGGAAGCGGGGCCAACCCCGGAGAAGGGTCTGAGGACACAGGCTGGTTGCCTTCCTCCACCCGCCTCAGAAACAACAATAGGCGACCGGCCGACAGAGGAGGGAATCAAGTGTGGAAAATCCCCCTGTCCCGCAATGTCAATGCTGAGCACGGCCGGCAGGCGGGCGCGCGGCCGCGACGCTGCCCCCACGCGCCCTTCGGTGGAACTACAAGCCCGGGAGAGAGGGGAGCCGTAGATTGATCTCCTGGTTCTCAGACTCTGAGGACGCACGCCAGCGAGGGAGGGAAAGCTTGCGTTTGGATTCTTAAGGCTATTTTAGGCTCAAAGGAAATTACATTTTATTCCTAAAGCCTGAATCGTCTCACTTCTTGCACTTTCCCAAAGCAAACATACAGTGACTTGTTTTTATTTGATCATCACATTCTACCATTAGCCATGTTCTTTCCCCTTTCTTCTACATTAAGCCAGAAATTATACATTAAAGACTTTATGAAGTGAATATTCAGAGGACAAAGAAAGTCACAGACGGGAGGGCGGCGACTACTTTTCCCTGAACTCTGAAAATACTCAAGGCTGGGCGCTGCCTCCAGCAAACTTATTAGCCCTCCTTATACTCATACCCGATCTTAGAACTATGGGGAATCTTGGCTACCAAGCTGATCAAGTGGGGAAACAAAGGAAACAGTGGCTGAGGAGGATGCTCCTGAGCGCCAGGCACCTGGCGATGCTGCAACCTCACACAAAACGCACACTGCCCCTTGGTGTGCGTGTCTCTGCCAGCTTGTCAGGGGATGACGGGGATGATGAGGCTTAGGCTGGGGAGAGGGAAAGTCTGGATTCCATCCCTTCCCGAAGGTCCACTGAGTCACTGAAGCAACTTGACTCCATCCACGGCTCCTCTGACTCAACTCTGAGATGGAGAAACTCCCCGACAGCCGTGGGCTCTCATAATGTGTGTGCAGCACTTAAAGGGGAAAACAGTAAAATCCTATGGCCATCTAGGAAGACTTTCTTCCCCCTGAAGAGAATTTCTACGAAGAAAGGGCTTCTAAGCTAAATATGGGGTTCCCTATGACCATCCCGGCAGAAACAAAGCTGGATTAAACAGCTTCCCTATTGTTGTTTAATCACTAAGTCATGTCTGACTCTTTGTAACTCCATGTACTGTAGCCCACCAGGCTCCTCTGGTCCATGGGATTTCCCAGGCAAGAATACTGGAGTGGGCTGCCATTTCCTTCTCTAGAGGATCTTCCTGACCCAGGGATCAAACTCCTGTCTCCGGCTTAGCAGGCAGAGTCTTTACCACTGAGCCGCCAGGGAGGCCTCCAGCTTCCCTGGGGGAGCTGCTAATCCATGGGTCAGGCAGCTCTGGGCAGGGCAACCACCCACTGGGGACCCTGTACTGGGACTCTCTACCCTCTCTGGGCCTCAGTTTCTCCACTGGAACAATCAGATTGTCACAAGATGAGGCCACAGGCCAAGCACAGATGGTTTGGTGGCCTTTCGGTAACAGTCCAGGTTGCTTGTGAACATTCTGGACCGTATTCCCATGTGGCAGCAGAGATCACCATGAGGAGCTGAGAAGTGGTCCTTCCAGACCTCTCTCTGAGCCCCACTCCAGCCTTGGCCCCTGATCTCAGGAGCTGAGTGGAGTGTAGGGGTGAGTAAGGGCCAGACAGGCCAGGATCAGAATCCCAGCTCTGCTGACTTCACAAGAAAGGAGCTCAGCCAGGCCTGAGGGACACTTGGGATCTCCACAGGGGCCCTAGACACCCAGGGCTGATGGAGCGGGGTGCCTGAGGGGGAGGCTTTTGCTCAGGTTTTGTACACCCTGCTCTCGTGGGTCAGGAAGAAAGACCACCGGCCACCCATGAGATCTTGGCCAACATCTTCACCTCTCGGACCTCAGCTTTCTTTTCTGTAAAATGTGTGTCAAGGTCTTCTCTACAGACTTGCTGATGGGATCAGAAACGACACAGCTACAGTAACTGGTACCCAGTGGTTCTGGATAAAGAGCAGCCTTAATCACTATTCACCACATGAGAGAGTGTTGGCGTCTGGGTAAGGACACCGCTGGGCGGACCCAGGTCAGCGCTGCCCTCCAAGTCTGGACTGCCACCTCCCGGGTCCTGCAGGAAGGCTCCTCAGGCTTCAGGCCAAAACGGGGTCACGAGACTGGAGACAGGCAGGCGGCCCCAGGTTCACCGCTGCGCCGGCCTCCACTCCTGGCAAGAACGGATCCTCACTGGAGAAGGCTGACCAGGCCACCCACAGGGCTCCGGGACCAGATAGTTTGAAAGTAGCTACAGAGGGGGCAGGGATTTTGAGGCCCTGGGTCACACTCCGGCCACCCCTCCACACTCCCAGTGGGCCCTAGGTCACCCTGTATTGTATTCAGAGTGCTGCAGCAGAGCAGATGTGCCTTCAGCCCTTCTGAAAATAGCACACTCCCCTCTTAGTTGGATTTGGGGGTGTCAGTGGTTGGTTTTCCAGTTCTCTGGGTTTGCTTCCAGAAGGGATTTCTGGTGTGATTTTATATATTACTATTTTCAACAGTTTCGTTGCAATATGATTGACACAATAAATCCTCACAAAGCCTCTTCAGGACCCACATCACAGAAACCAGGGAAGGCCCTGGCAGAGGTGTATGCGGACATTTGAACCCAGGCCTGACAGCTGGAATCGTTCTGAGACCACTGGACCTGAGTCCAAACACTAGCGCCCACCCTCAGCGAGGCAGGGCAGAGACTCTCAACAGGTCATTTCGCAATCTGGCGCACTTCCTGTTCCATGAAGACGCCAGAGCGTCTGAGCCCAGTCAGGACCAGGCTGTGTGGTTCCGGGGAAAGCGCAGGGTGTGCGGCTCAGGGCCCAAGCTGGAAGGCGTGGGGGCAGGCTGGGCTAACCAGGAGAGAGGCCCGCGGGGGCGGTGGGCCACCACCACGGACAGGAAAGGCCCAGCAGCCAGACCCTCTGACCCATGTGCCAAAGCCAGAAGTTGAAATGTTTTTGTGGGCGCTCACAACTTTAAATATTGGCTCCACTTTTTATAACTTTCTCATTGAGATCATAATTAAACTAGGAGGAAAAAATGCACGTTGGCTAAACAGCGAAAGACTGCACAAGGCTGCCCGAAGTCTTCCGCGGACACTTCAGCATCGCTCCGCGAGGGGCTCCGGGTCAAGGTCCCAAAGCCGGGGTGCCGGGATAGAGGAGGAAGGTCGACGGCCGCCGTGGACCCCAGGCTCCCCGCCCCCAACCTTCCCTTTTCCTTCCGCGACCCGCGCCCTGCCCCACCGCCCCCAGATCCCACCAAGTCCATCCAGCCCCCGACCCCTCGCGTTTGGAACTTCAAAGCGGCCGGCTGGCAAAGTCAAGGCGTTCCCTCCCGAGAAGCGGGCAGGGGGACTCAGTCCCCACACGAACCCGTCGCCGCGAGCCCCCGCCCCCCACGCAGCCCAGAAGGGCCACCTGCGCCCCGCTACACGTTTCTCCAGTCGCTCCCCACGCCTCTGCGGACATCAGCCAGTTCCCGGTTCTCGCTACCCGCCTCGGATGGGCCTCGCTGAGGCCAGAGACCGGCGTCCGAGCGCCGGGTCGGACCCGCCTGCAGCCCCGGATCCCTGGGGGCGGGGCCGAGGATCCACTCGGGCGGCGACGGCAAGAGGCGCGGCGGGGGCGGGCCGGGGGCGGGCCTGGGCGGGGCGGCGGCGGACTGCGGAGACGCGGCGGCGCGCGGGGCGGCGCAGAGCGTTCTGGCCGAGGCGCGGAGCGGAGCCGAGTGGCCGGCGTGGGGCCGCAGGGGGCGCGAGCCGGGGCAGGGCCGGAGCCGAGCCGGAGCCCAGCGGGGTCGGGCCGGAGGGCGGGGGCCGGGCGGAGAGCAGCCATGGCGCCGCGAAGGGCCGGGGCGCGCGCCGCTGCGGGCGGCCTGGGCGCCGAGTAGCCGGGCCGGGCCGGAGCGCGGGCGGCGGCGGCGGCGGCAGAGCAGCTGCGCCCGCGCCCCCCGCCCTCCAGGCCCCGCGCCCCGCGCCCGGGCCGCTGGCGATGGTGACACATGCGGCGGCGGCGCGCCGGCGGCAGGACCATGGTTGAGCGCGCCAGCAAGTTCTTGCTGGTGGTGGTGGGCTCGGCGTGCTTCATGCTCATTCTCTACCAGTACGCGGGCCCGGGCTTGAGCCTGGGCGCGCCCGGCGGCCGCGCGCCGCCCGACGACCTGGATCTCTTCCCCACGCCCGACCCGCACTACGAGAAGAAGTACTACTTCCCGGTGCGCGAGCTGGAGCGCTCGCTGCACTTCGACATGAAGGGCGACGACGTGATCGTCTTCCTGCACATCCAGAAAACGGGCGGCACCACCTTTGGCCGCCACCTCGTGCAGAACGTGCGCCTGGAGGTGCCCTGCGACTGCCGGCCGGGCCAGAAAAAGTGCACCTGCTACCGGCCCAACCGCCGCGAGACCTGGCTTTTCTCCCGTTTCTCCACGGGCTGGAGCTGCGGGCTGCACGCCGACTGGACCGAGCTCACGAACTGCGTGCCCGGCGTGCTGGACCGCCGCGACCCCGCCGCGCTGCGCACGCCCAGGTGAGCGTCCACCGACGGGCCGGGACGGCGGGGTGCCGGCTCGCGGCCGCTCCCCGGGGCCCGCCCCTCGCTCCCTGCCCTGCACGCCTGCCCTCCCGGGGCTGCCACT